>NC_083886.1:19992500-20617500 GCF_032452875.1 Bos javanicus
AAAAGTTTTATCTTACTTTTCTCCCTTTTAATAGCTTCTCTTCTAGTTAAAAATTTTCTCACTTTATTCTCATTTTAAAAGGAATATTGGTAATCATAGGAACTTTGATAAACAGAGAGTATCATCATAAAAATGAAACTGATATCAATATACTGGTGTCTCACTTGACTTCTCCATAGGCTTTCAAATCTATGCAGAGATACTGTATGTAACCCATCCCAACTTCTCCACAAAAATTAGGGTTATGCTACATACAGAACATGTTTTTTAATTTACTTTTAATTGGAGGATAATTGCTTTATAATATTGTGCTGGTTTCTGCACACAGTATGCTCTGAATGTTTATTTCACTATGTATTATACTGAGATTTACTCAACATTAAAAATTTTTCAAGGAAGGACAATTTGTAACTTTTTATTTTGAAGTAACTCCGAACTTACAAAAAGATACAAAATTAATGCAAAGATTCCTCTATATAACTTCACCAAGAGTACCCAAAGCATTTTTTAATCATGTTAATATACATATATATATATTAATATATATATATATATAGCATGCTGCTGCTACTGCTGCTAAGTCGCTTCAGTCGTGTCCGACTCTGTGCGACCCCATAGACAGCAGCCCACCAGGCTCCGCCGTCCCTGGGAGTCTCCAGGCAAGAACACTGGAGTGGCTTGCCATTTCCTTCTCCAATGCATGAAAGTGAAAAGTGAAAGTGAAGTCGCTTAGTCGTGTCCGACTCTTTGCGACCCCATGGACTGCAGCCCACCAGGCTCCTCCATCTACGGGATTTTCCAGGCAAGAGTACTGGAGTGGGGTGCCAGTGCCTTCTCCATATATAGCATAAAACCTGCCATTTTAATGTGTACAGTTCACAGGAATTCAGTATATTCACATTGTTGTGCAACCATCAACACTATCCATTCCAGAACATTTTTATCTTCCCAAATTGAAATTCTGTACCAAAAACATTTTTAATGGCCTCATATTATTTCATGATATGTAGATTACATAGAAGAATAATGTAATTGGTTCCTCAGTGTTTACTTTTAGATTGCTTCAGCGTTTTGCTATTGTAAGTAATGTTAAGTGAAGCACAAAAGTATGGAAAATAAATCTCTGGCAAGAGAGGTGATAACAGTGGTTACTCTTGGTGGGGAATGGATTGCCAGAGAGGAAATTTCTGGATGCTGGAAATGTTCCATATCTTGACCTGGGAGATGGTTTTGTAATGTATTCACATGTAAAAATTAATCAAATTATTTAAGATTTTGGCACTTTATTGATGATAAGATACACCTGAATTTTAAAAACCTAAATAAAAAATAATGCTATGATAAACATATGGACATTAATTCCTTAGGATAAATTCCTTAGGAGTTATGAGTCCAAGAGCTGTAAACATCTTTAAGGTTCTCCATATCCACGTCCAAACTACTTTGTAGAAAACTTGCTCCTGTTCACAATTCCAAAGACATCAACACTGAATTTTTTTAAATCTTTCTTTGCCAACATAGGTCCAAATAGTCAAAGCTATGGTTTTTCCAGTAGTCAAGTATGGATGTAAGAGTTGGACTATAAATAAGGATGAGCACTGAAGAGCTGGTGCTTCTTAACTGTGGTGTTGAAGACTCTTGAGAGTCCCTTGGACTGCAAGGAGATCAAACCAATCAATCCTAAAGGAAATCAGTCCTGAATATTCATTGGAAGGGCTGATGCTGAAGCTGAAGCTCCGAGAGTTTGGCCACCTGATGTGAAGAGCTGACTCGTTAGAAAGTCTCTGATGCTGGGAAAGATTGAAGGCAGGAAGAGAAGGGGATGAAAGAGGATGAGACAGTTGGATGACATCACCGAATCGATGGACATGAGTTTGAGCAGGCTCCAGGAGATGGTGAAGGACAGGGATACCTGGTGTGCCGCAGTCCATGGGGTTGCAAAGATTTGGACACGACTGAGTGACTGAACAACACTTCTTTCAGTTTGAATTTCTTCAAATTTGTTAGTGAACTTTCACCATTTCCTTTGCTTCAATCTATTACTTTTTTTGTTTCATAAGTCCTTACTCACCCAGAAAGCAATCAAATATTATTCCTCTTTCTTAAATGGTTCCAGTTTTTATATTCAATTCTTAAAAATAGTTAGAACTTATTTTGGCATCATCTTGTGGTTTGGGGTTAAGATGAAGACCCAACTTGATTCATTTCTCAGCCTCATTTCTGAAGTGATTTAATCTTCCCCCTATTAGTCTGTGTTACTTCTTTATCAATATGCTTCTCTTAAAGTGATCTGATTGCTGATTTTTGAATACTCATTTTAATTACTGTTTAGTTCAGTCACTCAGTTGTGTCCTATTCTTTGCAACTCCATGGACTGCAGCATACCAGGCCTCCCTGTCCATCACCAACTCCCAGAGCTTGCTCAAACTCAGGTCCATTGAGTTGGTGATGCCATTCAACCATCTCATTCTCTGTTGTCCCCTTCTCCTCCTGCCTTCAATCTTTCCCAGCATTATGGTCTTTTCTAATGACTCAGTTCTTTGCATCAGGTGACCAAAGGCTTGGAGCTTCAGCTTCAGCATCAGTCCTTCCAATGAATATTCAGGACTGATTTCCTTTAGGATTGACTGGTTTGATCTCCTTGCAGTTCAAGGGACTCTCAAGAGTCTTCTCCAACACCATAGTCAAAAGCATGAATTCTTCAGCGTTCAGCTTTCTTTATGGTCCAACTCTCACACATCCATACTTGACTACTGGAAAAACCTTAGCTTTGACTACAAGCCCCTCTCAGTTTTTCTTTCAATATTTTCTTAGCTATTGTATTTTCAAGTGAAATGCATAACATAATCATTTAAAGCTCTACCTCGTTCTTAATCCTCAACTCTCACAGCTATTTTAAAGGGACTGAATTGAATTATAATAATCTGGTAAGAACTGTTCATCCAGGAACACAATACATGTGTCCATTCACTCAAACCTTTGTTAATATTGTCTTAATAAAGCTTTATACCTGTCTTGTTTTGTCAGTTTTACATGTTTTCTTTTTAGAGTTATAATCCTACATCTCTTGCTGTAAAAATACACAGTGATCTGGTCTTACTGAATTTCCAAAGCTTTCAATTAACACAGAAAAGTCAAGAAATGTGTTTGAGTGTATTAAAAAGTTTTATGTATTATGGAGAGAGAAAGGGAGGGGAAGAAAATGTCAGGAAATAAGCTGGAAGAAGAGCAACATTTATATTACTACAGGTTCTGAAGATGGATAGACATAAAGAATAGATGTTAAATTTACATTTACAAAAGGCAAGTCAGGAGTTGACTCTGGACCTTGTATTTCGTGCCACTGCATTCTCCATGAACTATACATAAACAATAAAATCACAGTTCAAATTCAACCTGAAGTAAAGAGAAAATGACTACCCCCCTAAAATCAAGGGGACAACATGGATATTTTACACATTTGGAATAACATGCTAAGAAGAGAAATACGCTAATCTCAAACACGGTATGAAAACACTTTGTAAGTGGTGCAGAGACACAGAAGATATCAAAATCTTCCCACTGTGCCTGTATTGCCAAATTTTTGTGGATTTCTCAATGTGATCTACCACAAAGTTTCTTCAGTAAGACAAAAAATAAAAATAAGTGGAAATATACTAAAGATTTCATTGGCAAATTTTGAAATGAAAGGACTATCTTTGAATCTTCTTAGAATCGTTGTTAATATTAAAAAAAAAATCATTACTTACTAGATTTGCTAAATCCAGAAATACACTCTTCCAAAAATTCTAAGGTGAGGTGTGGCTCATTGGCTGCCAGGGTCTTACTAATAGAGACAATAAAGAGGGTGTTGTTGGCTGGGATACATAAACCTGACGTCTCTAGTAACTGGCCCTCAATTTTTAAATTAAAGGTACAAGTTAAGGCACACAGAAGATTATAGGCAGCTGACCTAGGAGAAAACACAAATTAAGTTGTTTTAAACTTTTTTCTTACAATTTCAAAATTTTAATAACATACAACTTATGATTCTGTTACCAAGCATAGATCAACTATTTAAAAATTTTATGATCGATCGGAGATAAGATTTTGTAATTCTATGGTAAATCCCAAATACCCCGCAATCATATTTTTTTAAAGGAAAATTCTCCACATAATCAGAAGAGAACTCTGAGGCTCCTAATGACAGTGAATATAAGGCCTTTCTAAAAGACATTCCACTGGGATATAAAATATGAGAATTTTATGGTCTTAAGATCAGTCAATATGAAGAAAGTCAGAATAAGGCACACCATATTTTCAGTGAGGCCAAAACTCAAATTGTGGCTCCCCTGCTCACTAGATCCAGTTATAACCAGGAGCACAAGAAATGAGATGGCCCTCATAAAATTAGAATGCTAAAATGTTTCATTAGAATCTACCAAATTTCTTGCTAGGTGTCCTACAATTTATACTACAAACTAGAGGTCAAACAATTTTTTAATATAATTAAGTACCTCCCCCCACGTGCCATTTTTTCCTTAAATGAACTCCTACTATTATACATAAAAGCACTGAATTAAAAAAAAATAAAGAACACACAAACCATAATATATATCCAGGTTCCATCAGAACCAAAGTCTTCCTTATAAATGTCTAAAAATATACTTAAACAATTTAGGAGATAGCTCAAAAAACTCAATTTTTAGATTTAGATTTTTCTCCCCTATCCAGCAAAACAAACGGTTTGCTCAGTGAATTTCAGGTTTTCCTTACCTCTGAACTTTCATCATGCTAGTATATTTATGTAATAACCACACAGGGGAAAAAGCCACTGAAATATAAGTCTGCCTCAAGGCTTTTTCTCTGGAACAACAGGCTTCAGCAAAAAGCAGAAGCTGTCAGTTTGTTTTATTTCACAAGAGAAGAATACAGGCTCATTCAAGCTAATAACTGTTAGAAGTCTGCTAGCACTCTTCTATGAGGAATTTGGAACTAGACATTCAAGACAGACATAGCTCCATTTTCCTAAAATGAAAATATTAACCTCATTGTTTCTAAGTTTGTGTATCTTTTATTAACTCCAAGGAATTCTGAGTGATGCTATTTGGACAGTGACTTTCACTCTGTTATTTCAACAGTTATAAAGAACTGGGATTCCTCAAACTGGGAGTAGGTGTCACAGACTCCTCTCAGATAATGAAAAGTAAGCATATGTGAAATTTTGTGTGTATTTTCTGGGAGTTCATGGACTCCATGAGGACCGCCCAGGTAAAGAAATCTTGCTTATTTCTTTTCCTGTTAAATTACGGAGGACGTGGAATTCTAAAAAGCCCATTTATAAAACTTGAGCTATATTATACCCTAGGGAAGATTTTCCAAAGCCAAGAATTTATATCTGTAAAAACCTGATAGTCCCAAGGTACTTGGGGCAAAAAATTATCTTAACATGAAAAGGAGAGGGGCAGAAAAGGGAAGTGGTGTGGAGACACTGGCAGAGAGAGGAAAGGGTGGGGGAGGGGTGGGGGGGAGTTGGGAGAAAATATTTGTTAAACACAAACTATTTGCTAGATGCTATGCTCTACTACCACACATTTATTAAACTTTTGTAAGTTTACAGGAAGGCAGGGTTACCCTTATTTTTAAAAAGAGGAAACTAGAGCTCATCTGCAGAACTTCAGTACCTTGACCAAAGTCATACAGAGCAGCAGGTCTAGATTTAAACCAAAACTCCTGATGCCATAGGCCCTGTCCTTTCTGCATTCATTTAGATACTAAACCTAACCAGATCCAATTATAACTCTGCTCATCTGACATTTATATTTGTCTTAAGCTCTCTTTCAAGAATTTTGTTAAAGTCACACAGTTGCAGAAACTATGTAATGTTACTGAATTACTGAACATTAAGCCTTCCTTTTCAAATAATGATAATCTTACTTGACTGCAAGGGAGCTGAATAGTGATGTACTTTTAAATATGGGAAAAATTAGAGAACTCAGAAAAGGAGAAATTTTACTTAGAAGTAGACTTTAAAAAAAAGAAAACAACTTTTTTTAAAAAGAAAAACAAGCAAACAAAAAATCCCCCCTAAAATGGCCATGCTGTTATGTTTCAGATGAAAGCTGAAAGAACACTGGTTTGGTATAAGTCACCCTATTCAGATTTACATAGTTCACGTGTTTACCTACTTAGAATGCCTGCTAATAATTTATAGTATTAAGGTAGAGGATGCCTTAAAAATTTATTAATTGATCTCATTTTAAAACCAACAAACTTTAAATAAGATTGAAATGAGTTTTTAAAAAAACCTACCGTAAACTAGGGTCTGAACTGCCTAAATTAAGTAATGCAATATTGAGTAGTGTCCCAGGGACGTCTTTTGGCCGAATCTTGGTGTGCTGGGGAATGGAGTCTGGTTGCGACAGCTCCCAACGTGTCCGGATGTGAATGATAGACTGAACAATGGCATCACACTCCTGGTGCATGAAGGTGAGCGGTGTGCCCTGGTTTGCAATAGTTAAGGTGAACTGGTTCTCGTCCACCAGGCAGATCTCTTCAATTTCTGAGGCATAATAGATATCATTTAGAAAGACTGATTGCCCCAGGACTTTTGTTCGCTCTGCAGAGGTTACTTGAACAGCAGTAGAACCAACCTGGAAAATGTCAGCAAGAGGGTAGAGTAGAAAAGGATTAAATTTCATTATGTAGAAATCTGAGAGGTTTCAAAATCCCACCAACCAAACAAAATACCATGTCTGCCATTTAAAGAAGAGTTACCACCATTATATATTCAAACAGGTTCAATAATAATTGTGATAAGTGCTGTCAAAAGAAACTGAAAACATCAGAAAAAAATGTTTAGTTTTTAAAAGCTTGAGATCCTATGGATAATTACAAATTTAATCCTGAAGGTTCACATTCATCCTCTGCTAAAAAGCATGTAATAATCAAAAGAAATCTCAATAGGTAGTTCCCACTCCTCATATATTCCTGCCATTTGACAGATATGCAGCAAACAGCCCACTCTATACTACTCTCCTGCCCCCAATACAACCTGGAAATTATATTAAGTGTACACCTCTCCAGCCTTCTGCAGGACCTCCATGAAGACAGAAGGCTTGGTTTTCCTCCATCTGGACTTACTTTACATTTGCTATACAGTACTACAGGGACCCTGGGGAGTCTAGTAGATTGGCTGGTTAGTCAAGCAAGGCAATGAATCACTTACCTAACAGGCATTGAAACTTACTTTAATAGACACCTTGGTGTCTTTGTGAGCTAGCTTGAGAGCGTTGTGGAAAACCTTCAGGTCCTCTTCTAAAGCCAAGGTGGCAGCGGGTAGTTTCTGCTGTTCATGCTCAATGTGCTCAGCCAGTTTCCCAGGACAGTCTATGAAAATGAGTCTTTTGCTGCCTTTGAGGCCAGTCAGCAGCCGCTCATGATACTTGGTATATTCCCTGACCCAGGAGTTACAGTTATAGATATATACTGCAGAGACATTATCATAAGCAAAGCCAGGAAAAACCACAAACCACTTGGAGAGAAAGTCTGTTTTAAAGCGATTGCTAGGCCCAGTATGGGTAAGGTCCACTACAATTTCATATGGCTTTGCATAATATGGCTTTAAAGTCAGCAAGACGTGGTATATCAGCAAATCACCATTGATTTGACCTGTTTTGAACCTAAAGTAAGATGAAAAAAAGGACACAAATCATTAACCATTTTGAATGAATATACAGATGCTACAAATCTACTTTAATCCTTTATTTTCTGATTAGTTTTCTAGAGAAAACAGAGGAGGGAGGAGGGTTCAGGATGGGGAACACATGTATACTAATTAAATAATTTTCTATTAAAGAAAAAAAAAAAAGAATGCATAAAAACAGAGTGGTAATGGAATTTATGTTATTGAAATAATATCTGTCTGCAAAACAGTTAACTGGCTCCAAATAAAATCTATAAAATTATCATTTAGGTCATACAAAGTTATAAATAAATTATTGTATGGAAACAACAACAAAAAAACAATATTTTTGTTGTTTTCCCACTACAATATTGTAATGTAATTAGCCTCCAATTAAAATGAATAATTTTAAAAAATTTAAAAAATAAATAAATAAATAAAACATAAAAATTCAAAAAAAAAAAAAAAAGAAAACAAACTATAATATGAAACAATTATACAAAGTCTGGATCCATTTTTTTAAATCACTTGTTCTTAAGACACTGAGAAGGCTAAAGTAAAATGCAAGAGACAAATCCCCAGTTCAAAATCTGAGCAACAACAGCAACAACAAACTTGTCTACCATAGTCAAGCAAGGAGGAAGGCAATGGACATTGGTTGGTTGCTTCTAGGCACACCCAAGTTCCCAGGTGAACTATTTGGGTGGGAATGACCCACTTGGAGCCTTGAAGTAAACTGAATGAATTTAGTCAATTCATTTAATCCACCATGACCAGAGAGAATGGTTCAACAATGATCATGTGACTCAAACTAGGACAACTAGGGCCAAATAGGCCCAATTCAAAGACTTCAGCTTAAATTGTTGAGAACTGAGATCTTTTTCTTCCCTGATGTTTATAATTAAAGGAACATATAGCTCTGAGAGTTGTTAGCTTGTTTACCTTATGATATGAATGAAAAGCCTGCCTAAAAACTGAAGAAATGGAGCAGAGAAATGACAAGATAAACTGGGGCCCCAGCCATTTCTTTTGAGTCCTAGAATTTATTTCTGTACTATTCAGTTGTGTGAGCCAATACATCCCATTTTTTTGATTAAGTTGTCTATGTCATATGTTGTCTACATTCAAAAGAATGCTAATCAATATGAGTAGTCAAAAGAAGGACCATCAGAAAGCCCCCAAATACAGTACCAGAATTTCAAAACAAATCAACCTTATATTAACTTTGGCCCAACGTTCTGTACTTGATGATTCTGGTGGTACTACAAAGTAAGCTAAAACAAATATCCTTTCCTAAGAGTTTTAAATCTTATTGGGAGAAAATAAGATAAAAATATGATAAGTTAAGTCATCTTAAAATTTTAAAAAGTATTTCAAGAACAAAGAAAAGATATGAGGTAGTATGTAATCACTTGTCAAAGAAACTGCACAGAAAAATACTTTTGTAAAGTTCAAAAGAGGGAAAAATCAACACAAACTGGGTAATCAGTGAAAGCTACATAGAAGATGCTGAAGTGGGCAGGAGAAATTTCACACTCAACAAGAGCAGGGAATGGCAGGCCTCATGGAGAGAGGGAAGGAGGGGGAAAAATAGGCAACTAGATGTGCTGAGGCAAGAATCAGCTAGCTGAGCTAGAATGGAGGATTCATGTAGAGAAATTTGAAGAGAGAAAGCTGGAAAAATACAGAATAGCCAAATTGTGAAGGGACCAAAACTGCTCAGGGGCAAAACTAAGGGGCTCAGATTTCCTCTTAAGACTTTGGTATTTCTTGGAGGATGTTCTGTGGCACACCAGCGGCAGTGGTGTGCCTCATTAAAACGCAGTTTCCTGTCCTAGCCCAGAACTACTATATATGAATCTATGCAGTGGGGCCTGGAGATTTTCATTGTTTTTAAACAACCTTTCATCTGATGTTTATGTGCACAAACATTTCTGAATTGCAGCTGCAGGTGTTAGGGAGTTATTTGACCACATTTCTTTAAAAAGAAAAAGGTGATATGATCACAGGAAGTGATACATATATAAGAAGGAGTTGGGGCTAGTGAAAAAGATATTATAGTAGTCTAGGTATGGTTTAATAAGCATCTAAAATATACACAAGGCTAACAGTTAGAGAAGAAACTGATCCAAAAATATGAAGAAAGGATCAACATGATTCAACATCTTTATCAAGGCTGAAACAAAGGATTTGAATTAAAAGGACTTGCTGTGTACCAAGGCTCTGCCATAACAAAGAATGTTACCACCCTGAATAAAAACAGAGATCACAAGGGGCAGTCACTTTGGGGGAAAATTGAAATCCATTTTAGATACATTGAGTATGAGGTCCTGACAGGACATTAGAGGGGAGTGTGTGTGTATATATACACTACAGTTAGATTATAAGAGATTTTTTTTTTTTTGTCTCTTATAACCTAAGTTTACTAGATAGTCTCTCCAAACCACTGTTGCACTTCCATACTTTGAAATGCTGGTTATAAACATTACTGTTTCTATTATCTGACCAATATCCTGGGTCTCCAAACTCATGTTATCAAATCAGTCTGTGGTATACAAGTACAATTTTTAGAGAAGATTTTAATGCTCAATCTCAGGGGAAATGTTATTTTCTGTTTTTCTGAAAGATACTAACATAGCATTCGAAAGCATATAGCAGACATACATAATTAGCATAGGGTCAAAAGGCATTAAACACAAAACCCTCCCTACCCTGGAGGCGGGGATTTGTCCTACAAAGCCTCCTGTCATGCTGTGGCCAAATAGACAAGTTGGAGATTTTTTTTTCCCCTGTGACATGTGCTTTAGCTGCAGTGGAAAGGAAATGTGTCATCTGTGGTTAGTGGAAAGCTAGCTGTACATATCCTTTTTTTTAAACTGCAGAGTTAGGTTCAGATTCTTCAAGTCTATTCTGCTTTAAATTATTTGGAAGTTGTGCTTCAAGAAAAGAAAAGAAGTGGCTTATTAAAATCAGGTTATAAGATTTTGACCAAGCATTTTGTAAGGTAGGTCATATATATGGCTTTTCTTATGCCTTTTCATTTATAACTTCTTACAGATTAGTGTTTGAGGAAATACTTTCGAATCGTACTAACAAAGTAGAATTAGTAATGGAACACGTATGCTGTTTTCTTCTCTGTTCTATTAAGTAAAATTTAAGTAAGAAATGGCAAGAGTTACCATCAACACAGAGCTTTAAATTAAGATTAAGTAGGATTTGATTTTAGTCTCTTGAGTGAATTGTAAAGTTTTACCTGTTATTAAAATAAGTTTAAAAAACAAATTTCTCATTACTAATGCTTAGGCATTATAAATTTTATTGAAAACTACCAGAGATAAAGGAAAATTTTCATAATATAACCTGGCCTCCACTGCATAAATTAGAGATGTAGAGACAGCTCTCTATTCTTAGGCATTTGTAAGGATTTCAAAGTCTCATTTTGTTAACGGTTTGTTTATTTGGGGATGACAGTACATCTGGCTGAAGACAATCAACAGCGGGCCTATTATTTATCCTGTGGTGAGCACTGCTAAAATGTGTACAAATACTATGATACATATTACACTAATGAACTAATGTGACAAGAATAACTTGCTTTAAATCATTTTTAGCATCTCATGCAGAAGTCCAGTCTAGTATAAAAGGCTGGAAATTATTTGCTAATCCAATTTAAAGTCTTTCTCTTTGTGGAAGAATCACAAATACTTCCATAAATCCAAAGATTTATGTCATTCAACTTAAAAATTGAATTCAAACACTATTATAGACAAGTCAGTGCACAATATCTTTAACTGTCTATAAAAATTATAATCTGAAAAGTAATCTTACTTCTAGAACACATAAGAAAGGGTTTTTTTTTTTCCCCTCCATATTATCAATAGGAAATATGACTTCAGAGGTTAGTTTCTAGTTACTATTGTTTATTATATGCTACTTTCATTTGTATAACAATATGTCACATTTGTTATTCTCAAATCAACTATACTTCAGTTAAAAAAAAAAAAAAAGCATGAGTAGCAACAGTATCTGTGTCATCTGGGAATTGGTTAAAACTCTCCAGTCCCTCCTAGACCTATGGAATAAATCTGCATTAAAAACAAACTCACATCCATGTTCTTTAAAGTTTGAGAAGAACTTATATATAATAGGCAAACAGGCACTTTTATTTGGTATATCTCAGGAGACGGAAATGGCAACCCACTCCAGTAATCCTGCCTGGAAAATTCCACGGACAGAGGAGCCTGGTGGTCTACAGTCCATGGTGTCGCAGAGTTGCACATGACTGACTGACTAAACAACAGAAGAATAACCTAGTTTTTGCTTCCACTTCCCTATTCATATAAATGCAAACAATAAAACACTCTTACAAATGTGGCCCAGACAAAGTGGAATACTATTTTAAAAGAGATAGCTCAATAATGGTAATGAATCTTTCCTTGGCTTACCAGTACCTAGAACAGATATGCCAGTTGCATTTAAATCTTCAGTCTTATGATGGATAATAAAAATTAGGAACAGAGTTTTCCCCTTTGTGGACTGGCTTCCAGCGAGCTCAGACCCAAAATCGACATTCCACTTTTTCATTTATAGGTTGAGACTCTTATGATCCACACTGACTTCCCACTTGAGCCTGAATCCCATGATCCTGATGTTGTATTTCTATTATATTGTATACCTTATTTTTAAAGATTATGTCAAAATATTCACAGAAAAATTCTAAGCACAAATAATAATGAGAAAGGTCAATATCTTTTGTTGAACTTTTGAGATTATTCAAAAGAAACCTGCCTCTTTTCCTCTGTAATGCCAGAGGTTTGGGATGAGAAAAGTGGCATGTCTTTGCTTTCAGAAAGCCACAGTAACTCAGGGGCCATAGAGGTGAAGGGAGACCCATCATCATACAAGAGCTTTCATGAATACTGGGAATATATTCCTAAGCACTAGCTTTAGTCTAAACTTCAAGATAAATACCCAGGAAGAAAAAAGAACATCTTGAATTTCTACTTGAGGTCCGTTTTCTCTTGGTAGCTTCCACACTTCCCTTTTCCTGAGCCCCCCGCAAAATTATTTGCATTTTCTTCTCACACACGAAGCAAAATGTCACATTTCTCTCTTACTATACAGATGGGTGACTCATTTGTTAGAGGATGGGGAGTTTCTGCAAGGAGTTTCCTTAAATGGTAAGGAAAAAAAAAAGGAGGAATCAAAAAAGTAAAAGCAGAAGTATGTGACTCAAAGCTAAATTCTTCTAGCATGCTCAAGAGGGAGGAAACTCTTAAACCAGGGTATTCAGTTTAACAATGATTAGTAGTTATCTGCAATGCTACCTTTTAGCATTTAAAAAATAAGAGAAATTAAATTGTTTCTTTATATGTAGCCTAGTAGAAAAAAGATCAGTTCAGAAGGAATTCAAACAGGAAAGCAAATGTCAGGCATGAGTGTAATTATAGCTAATTGTAGCTAAAACTTATCAACTGTCTATCCATCTTTTAATGACAATTACCAAAACTAGGAACCATTATTCTTTCACAAGTTAACAAATTATATTTCTATCCCTACAGATTACCAGTACACTCACAGACATGGGACACATGCGACATTACCTGCATCTTGCCTTTCTGATGACAACAGCTTTTTCTTTGTCTCCTGGAACAAAAGCAAACTATACCCATCTGTGGGATAACAATTCTACTGTCTTGGATCCAGATATTCACAACAAGACGGACAGAAGCAAAAATGAAAACTTTAACGCAAACCCTAAAACTCCTGAAGCAGATAAAAAAGATAATTCTACAAACATGCCTGAAACAGAAACATCATCTCACATCACGTTTTTAACTCCTAAATCTGAACTGGAGCTTTATGTATCTTCTGTTGTCAGGCACAGTCCACCAACAGTACAGAACATTGAAAACACAAGCAAAAGTCACAGTGAAATTTTCAAAAAGGGTGTCTGTGAGGAGGACAACAAAATGGCCATGCTAGTCTGCTTAATCATAATTGCCGTGCTCTTTCTTATCTGTACCATTCTATTTCTATCAACTGTGGTTCTGGCAAACAAAGTCTCATCTCTCAGACGATCAAAACAAGCAGGCAAGCGTCAGCCTAGGAGCAATGGTGATTTTCTGGCAAGCAGTGGTCTCTGGCCTGCTGAATCAGACACTTGGAAAAGAGCAAAACAGCTCACAGTGCCCAACCTAATGATGCAATCTACTGGAGTGCTCACAGCTACGAGGGAAAGAAAAGATGAAGAAGGAACTGAAAAACTCACTAACTAATAGATGCTTTAGTGAAGAAAAATGCAAAGTAGCAATGAGAAAGTTTCTGGGGTAAAAATGAACTCAGTTTGACATTTAATGCCAAGGTGTTGGACTGAAGGTCTAAAATTTGCCATGGCTGGCCTTGCTTAGAATCAAGCAAGTGAGAAAGGAAGAAGTATGTTTGCTTACTTAATGATTTTAACTGTGTCTAACACTGTTTTAGAAAGCAAATAATAAAACGACCAAGCATTCAAGGGAGGTTCTAAAGACAAGTTGAAGGAACTGACTAACAGAGTTAGAAAGAGATAATTTATGAATTTTTCTTGTTCAGCAATAGTAGTTACATGATCTTTGTCCAAATGTAAGTAAACTTGGAAGAGTTTCAGCGTGTCATTTGAGGCTATTACGTGCTTTAACATCTAACAGAAGTCACATTCCTGATGCATAGAGTTGAACTGTATAGTTACATGGTACTTTCTTTGCTGAATGAGACAGAATCCATACCAGTTCATCTATAAACACGGCTAATGTTATGCCAGATGCTTTCATCTTTACATGTGGTGTACATAAGAAAGTCGTTTTCTACTATATTTAATTAAAACTTTAAATTTTGTATAATAAATTAAGATGACAGAATAAAAGTGACTATGTATATTTGCATTCCCTTTATTATTTTAGAGAATACACAGCAAAGATCAATAAGAAACAGAGTACAACTGAAATAGATAAATGTAAAACATATCTTACTGTTTAACTGTAATGGAACTCTATAAATATTGCTTATGGGATTTTTTTTATAGCAAATATTCAAAGGCTGATTAGTTTTTGGACTTTGAGACTGCCAAATGACCTAATAAACCAATTTTATTTTTTTACTACCCAATATGACACGAGCAAAGGAAAGATGTGTATATGTGTGTGTGTTTGTTCTACTTTGGAAAACAGGATACTCAGGTAATTGTTGAAAGTTTAAAGAAACTGGGTTCAAGTACAATAGTGGCTTACATTTAAGCCAAGACATTCATCTTCAATTTAATATATTGCAAAAGCTGCTCTGAGAGACTTTCCAACTGTCCACCAAAACTGACACAGAGCATACTTAATTAAAGACCAGGCCAGTCTTAAAAATCTCATCCCTTGTCGAGCATTTATTTTGGGAAATATGTTAGACATTTAAGGAAATATTTATATGTATGTATGTTTTTATTTTTCTTTTTTACAATTCAATTCACTTTGACAAAAGTTTATACATGTCAACACCTTTTAACCAACAAATAGAACATTTTCTCAGAAAGTGCCTTTAGGCCTCCTTCCAATCTCTACTATCTCCACCCCCTAACAACAGCCATTGTTTTCTTTGTAAAATAATTTGAAGTATAACTGCTTTACAATGTTGTGTTTGTTTCTGCAGTACAACAAAATGAGTCAGCTATATGTATACATATACAACCCCTCCCTCTTGAACCTCCCACTCACACCCTCAATTCCACCCCTCTCGGTCATCACAGAGCACCTAGCTGAGGAAACATTTTACATATTTATATATATTTTTTCCAAGTATTACTGCAATTCTTTCTAGGTTAGTAATTTGCATCCTGACTGAGATTCGGAATCACCTGAAGAATTTAACTCACCCATGCGTAAGTTACACCCTTCCTCCTGATTTAAATGGAGTGAGCTCCAGATAGAGGCATTGATAATTTTTGCATAATTCCCTAGATCATGCTCTTGGTCATCAGATTAAATTTGTAAAATTTCCATTGCTCAAAAGATCTAGGTAGGTTACATTTCTTTTTTTTTTTAAGGTTACATCTTAAAATGAGAGAGGGAAAAAGAGCATCAATTTTATTATCGATTTGTTACCAATTTATAAAAAATCCATTTCCCAAATAACAAATCATAGCCCTATTATTCCAGAAAAAGGTAAACATCAACAAAGGAAAAAGGAAAGCAAGAGAAAGCTCATGCCCATTGTGGTTGTAACATTAAGTTATCTTTTGGAGAAGGCAATAAGTGCACCCCACTCCAGTACTCTTGCCTGGAAAATCTCACGGATGGAGGAGCCTGGTGGGCTACAGTCCATGGGGGTCACTAAGAGTCGGACACAACTGAGCGACTTCACTTTCACTTTTCACTTTCATGCATTGGAAAAGAAAATGGCAACCCACTCCAGTGTTCTTGCCTGGAGAATCCCAGGGATGGGGGAGACTGGTGGGCTGCCGTCTGTGGGGTCGCACAGAGTCAGACACGACTGAAGTGACTTAGCAGCAGCAGCAGCAGGTTATCTTTTGAAGGGTAAAAAGGTTTGATTTCAGATTTGAAATGAACCTGGGCAGAGCTCCCATTTTGTGTATATCAAAAATCTGAGACTGTACATGAAAACAGTGATAACACAAAGCAGTCCTTGAATCAAGAAACTGAAAACAAATGACTGTCTTCTTAAAAATAAGAAATTAACTAGGCAACTACTTTCCTATGCAACACATATGTTGAACATCTTCACACAAAACAGAAAGCTCCTATTGCAGAAATATTTAAAATTTATCCCTCACTATCTTGGCTATTTAACACACGTCCTCAGACTGACAACATCCAATGGTAGCTCATGAAAGTGGTTCCTTTCCAAACTTAACCACTGTTTAAAGATGACAGGGTAAGATATGTTTTGAGTTCTAAAGTTACTTTTGAACAAGGCTACTTTTCTACCATTGGGTGCTATGGTCCACATGCTTATTAATTTAGGGATTTAAAAATAGTGAAACAAAAATTTATAGCACATTTAAAAATTACGTGGCATACTTTATATTATATTGGGTTGACCAAAAAGTTCATTTGGGTTTTTCCATAACATCTTATAGAAAAACCCAAACTTTTTGGCCAATTCAATATATATAGCAAATTATATTCCATAAAATAAGTTTATAGCATTTTTTTTTTTAAATCTTCTTTTTCTACCAAGTTATAAGTGCCCTGAAATTAAGAACTAGGTCTTAATTATCTGTGTTCCTCAGCAGTGACCAGGGGAAAACAGTGCGTGGTTTAATGCTTACAACATCTACTATAATAGGTGTGATGCTAGGCACTTTACATTTATTTAATCCCATAATACATTTATAAATTAAGAATTATGATCTCCACTTTTCAGATGAGAGAGTCTAGAAGGTGACATGCTGAAAGAAATGTGTTTTTATACTGACTCATACTCTTCTCAACATACTTATTAGTTAACTTATTTAGAAAATGATTCCCAATTTATTTTTACTTTGCACTGACAATTACCTACTTTGTGGGTAATTAAAGAGTTGTGGACTTGAACTTAAAAATCATTTAGGAAACTATTTGGAAAAAATTAATCATACTTTTACCTGGGTTTAGCCTAAATTATGTAAGAGGAAATAACATTTCTGGCTACCGACTGTGTGTAAGGCATTTATATATTTTATCTTATTGAATCCTCTCAAAACCTAGTAACAGAAGTATTCCTCCAGAGGAGGAAACGGTGATTCAGAAGTACAACGACTTGCCTACGGTCACACAAGTAAACAGGACACATCATTCATTTGTTATGAAAAGAAATCTCACTATGGGTAGTAACCTGACTGGCAGTTTTTCCTTATATAACTTTCTCTCCAAGGTTCTATTTTAAGTATTTAAACTATATAATCACATTACTGTGTGCTGCAGTCCATGGGGTCTCAGAGAGTCAGACACGACTGAGCAACCGAACTGACTGAATCACATTCCTAGAGAGTCTCAAATGTTTACTTACAAATGTTAATTAAAAGCACTCAAATCATGTAGCTCCAAATTGTGTTTCAAATTAAGCTCTGTTAAAGTAGTACTTTCTTAGTCATTTTGTGGCTTATTGCACTTCCGGAACCAACTATTGATAAACTTCCTCTTTCTCTACAGAACCTATTTCAATGTGCTAGAGGATCATTTTTAATCTGAACGTTCGGAACCACTTTTTGCTTTCTTAGCCAAAGCACCAAAATGTCCAGTTAGAACAAGAATTTAGCCTTCTGCAAAAGAAGTTAACAGCCAAGGTAAGACAATTTCACACAGGCAATCTGGTTTGATCTTTGTTTTATATAAAATTTACTTTTGTCTGACTCCTCGTGACCCCATGGACTGTAGCCAGTCAGGCTCCTCTGTCCATAGGATTTTCCAGGCAAGAATACTGGAGTGGGCTGCCATTTCCTGCTCCAATTTTTAAAACTAAAATGTTATTGTTTTAAACTTAAAGTCTGATTGTCTAAAGGTATCTATATAACAGGTATTGTGGTTTTGTTGCATGGAATTTTAAAAATTCAGTGTTGAGCTTGCCTTCAGAAAAATTTTCACCTAGGTTTATGTAATATAAACCCTTTAAAGTTTATTCAATCATTATGTTTGTTGACCTCAGTTCTGTAATTAAAAGAAATAAAACTACACCCATGGCAGATAAAGCTAAGGGTTGGAAATAAAACTAGAATTCATGAGTGATGGCTAAATCTACAACCCCAAAATACCAACTGTTAAAAAATTTTATTTTCTTTATATGAAAATTTCCTATATATAACATAATCCATAGGTTTAAATTATTTTTATTTTTTAATCCCCTTCAGTTTTCATAGAAAGAATGGTCACCTTCATTTAAAAATAAACAAAGGTGATTAGATGAGACACTCAATGATTATTATTAAATATGCTTTTTTACACAAATAGAATTTTAGTAATGATGATGACATGAAAATATTATCACTAATATTTAAAGCTAAGAAAAAAACTGCTATGGTAAAATGTGTGGGCATATACTCATCACTACATATTTATGTCACACATTATCTGAGTCTTTAGTAAGCAGTATAAAATAGATATGGAAAATAAAACTCATAGAATAGAGAGTTGCTAACCATGGAGAAAAGATGTTTTCTTTGAGTAACTTGGACAATTGCAAAGCGAATATCCTCCAAAATAAAAACTGCCAAGAGTTTATTTACATTGACTTGTAATATCATAGAATGGTAAATTCATAGTGGGTAATATCCTACTTCAACATTTCATAAAGTACTTATGACTTTCTTTTATAGAAGTCCACTTTAGATTTCTTCTAAGTAACTATTACAGAAATTAATACAGAAAGATTTTTATCATTTTTTTGGACAATGCTTATCTATATATTTTTAAAGAATCTGTTCCAAATATAGGGTTTAATAGTGCCTGTGTTTTCCAACTAATCCCTATATACTTCCACTCAGAGGGAAATTATGAATTCTGAATTTTTTAAATGAAAATTTGATGCCTGTCAATGTCCAATCTTTAAAAGTCATCCCAATTATGCCAGTTTACAGGCTATCTAATCACAACTCCCATAATTGTTTTCCTAGTCACAGGACTAAAATGGTTTTCTGGTAGTTCTTGTCCAACCTTTTAAAAAGCTAACTCCAAAAGTTACTTACATTATCTATTCCCAGAGAGTTCACATCTCTTTTCCTCTTCAAGCACTCCTGTTTCAGAATTTTACTATGAATGTAATGGAAGGAAAGAGATCTTATACATGACTGACTGATTTCTGTATCAGTGCCACTACTTAAGAGCTGTGACACTTCGGCAAATTATCCAACTTCTCTGTGTCTCAGTTTTATCTGTACAGTGACGATAACATCACCTTCCTCATTAAAACAGGACGGTGCCAAACATCTGGCATGTACTTAGTAAATGGTAGCTATTTTTGATAAAAGATAGTCATCAAGTAATTCCTATCATAGTTCAAAGTTAATTTCCCCTTGCTGCTTTTCATCAAGATACAGAATCGCTGTCTTCTTCCTTTTCTGGTTTCATAACTTTACTAGCAGGAGATACAATACCACTAAATTTTAATCTATTATATCTGTATTATAACAAAGTAACTGAAACTCAGATGTTATTTTTTTGATACCGCTACCTATATTTGCCTTATCTAGGATATGCCCGCCAAATCTCCTTGATTCTTCTTTAAAAGACAGTAACATCTCTCTTATCATATCCAACTTAGCATCAGTTTTACATGCTAAACTGTTTATGTACTTATGCATTAAGGGGACTCCAACTTTAATTGCGTCTCAAATGCTTAATTAAAACAGCTGATGTTTTTCTTCTTTCTGAAATTTTTTCAATATTCAGGAAAAACAAAGAACCAAAATCTGAGTTAAACCTCAAGAGTCCCAACCTAAAATAATGAGCAAAATACTGCCATATAAAGGTAGACAAATTTAGGGTTTGCCTAAGCAGCAGACTAGGGAAATTCTAGAAAAAATGCTATATAGATTGTTCATAGGTTATTTAGAGTAATTAACAAGTAGCTTCTAAGTGCCAAAAAACAGTGGGGGGCGGGGGGAGTAGGAAATCTTAAGGATGCTTAGATAGGAGTCCTGAAATGAAAGGTAAGTGAGTTTGAGAAGATGGGTGATCTCAGGCCTGTCCTCCATTTTGAGAACACTGTTCCTCTGCTGATTCCTGAATCCGCAAAGACAGAAAGCAGCATTCTGTAGTTCCTTCTTTCATCTACTCTGGTCTTCTCCCCCAATTTCTAATTTTGTTCGCTTTAACCTTCTACCCTAACTTCTTGCTAAATACATAATCACTATTTGTTCTTCAGCCTTTTATTAACTTTTCTTTCTTTCAATACCTTCTCTAATCAATTTACCTCCCCATTCCATGTATTTGCTGTTTATCCTTTGTTTGGCTTTATTTTTATCTTTTGTGTTATTTTTTATTTCTTTGCATTCCTTTTTCATTTCATTGTAGCCAACATTTTCTCCTCCTTTTTACTCCCTTGCCCCCTCTATGGTTCTTTCTCTCTACCTTCTTCTCCTGAAGAAATAATGTTGGTATTTCAGGTACACATGGCCTACGTATATACACATATACATACATACATACATACACATATATATCACATATGTTAAGTAACTTTCTGCACTGGTAATAACACTGCCCTCACTGTCACTGAACTAGAAAAAAAAGTCTGTTTCTTCACTATACCTCTCCCCTTCATTTACTCTTCTTTGAAATCTTATTCCTTTTCTCTGGACTATTCTGAATTGCTGTAGCGGAATTCTAAGACAGATTTGAGCATTCCAATGTAGCAGACCCTAGGAGGGTATAGCTAACTGGAGAAAGGGGTAGGATAGGTAAAAAAAAAGAATTTGGTTTAATACTGCTGTAACCCTTAAATGACAAGTGGAAAATCTCACACACTTTAAGGTCCTATGACATTCCTATTAACAAAAGAGGTTACACCCTATCAAAATTGACCATACAAACTCAACTGGGCTTATAATTATGTTCCTATCTGGGTTCTTTCCTTCTCTAATGCTTTTTTTAGCTAACTGAAAAAAGGAACTGTGAAGGGTTTTTAAAAATTTTAAGAAAAGTCACAAGACACATTCTTGGCTGAAGATAATTCATGGCCTATGTATTCTGTTGCTCTGGATGGCATTTTTTAGAAAACTAAAGTGAATCTCTAAAGAATAACACTTTCTAATAAGGCCTTCTTTGGGGAAAGGGGTAATCTGTAAGAACAGTAGGTAGGAACTTCATGGATGATAACCATGTAGAGATGATTTAAATTTCCATATTTATGCCAAAAGTTTCAAAATTTTCCCTATTAAACCCTTTACGAAATGAATAGAAGGCATAATTTAGTAACTCAGATTTTACCTCTCTGCTTACATTCTAACCATCTGAATGAGATAGTCAGATAACATCACTGACTCAATGAACATTTTGAGTAAACTCTGGAAGATAGAGGAGGACAGAGAAGTCTTGCGTGCTACACAGTCCACGGGATTGCAAAGAGTCGGACATGACTTAGCAACTGAACGACAACCAGTTACATTCCGGAAGAAGTATTAATAAACAGCAAAAAACTGAAATGGAAAAGAAACCAAGAAGCCCAATTATAGGTTAACTGTTTACTGAGCTGCTAACACATACAGCATTCCGCTGTAAAGAAATCAACATATAAAAACAGACAATTTGGAGTAGCAGAAACAACATATGCTTTAAAATCAGATGGGTCTGTGGGTATAAATTCCCTGTCACTAATACTGACATTACATTTGGCAAATTGCTTAACACATTTAAATTTGTCTCTTTATCTGTAAATCAAAGATTCCTCCATCTTTCTCACAAAATTATGTAAAAGTTAAACGAAATGAAGTATGTAAAACACCTGAGATGGTATAGCACTTAGGATGTTCTAGATAAGGATTTTTCTTTGTTACTTTTGGCCTTCTTCAAAGTTCTTTAAAATCTTATTTGAGGTGATGGAGATAACAAAAAGAAAATGTGAAAAGTTAAGAAATAAAAAATAAACACAATTATTTGAGAGAAAAGAAGTGTGAGTCAGGTACGTATATAAAGAATTATCCAAGGAACCATAAAGAGAACAAGAACGAGGGGGAACTCAGGGAATGGCTGAGCTCTCTGGGCTGTGCTCAGTCACAGAGAATTTGGTCTAAGAAGGGAATTTAAGCTGAGGTCTGACAGATGATGATAGATTCACAGTTAGGCAACCAGAACAGGGAAGAGAGTGGTTTAGGAAAAAGAACACACTCTCAGAGGGTGAAGAATAGCATAATTAAAAGTGTCTGCTAAAGGGAGAAAAGTGTGTGTTTAGGAAGTATGTAAGATGAGGAAGAGGCTAAATGAGAAGTTGCAGTCATGAGATATGAGTCTGGACTGGTAAACTCAGGCCACAAACAGAAAACTCAGTTTAGATTTTAACTTTGATACCAATGGGGAACCCTCAAGCAAGGGAGATGGTGAAGGACAGGGAAGCCTGGAGTGCTGCAGGCCATGGGGTCACAGAGAGTCAGACATGACTGAGCAACTGAGCAACAATAAGCAAGGGAGCAAAGACGTGATAAAGCTTGGTTGTCGGAAGATTAATTCATCAGCAGTGTGCAGGGGAACTTAAAGGAGAAATATTTTAAAATTAAAGCTTTAAGTATTACAGAGAAATAAAAAGCAGGAGACTACATAGGAAAAAAAATCACATTCCTTCTCCTCTACTAAAATAGGGTAATTTATCATCACTATATACAAAGTGGTAGAGGAATAAGCAATGAAAACCACTCAAATATGCTAAAAAAAAGTCTATTTCTTTGCAAACTTGAGGGAGTTCCTCATCTGTTATTGTACCTTGCCATCAGGCTTGTACAGACCATCAAACCTCTCTCAGATTGGCTTAAAAAAATCACAGAGAAACTATAGTTTCAAATCATATTGACCAGGATTTAAAACCCAGAGATTTTCCTTTCCTTAATATTAAGAAATAACCAAATAGTTACCATTGTGTTTAAAGATGTATGAAACAAGTATTACATACAGAGCTGAAAACTAGCCTTACTTTAGAGACAAGACATTTGAGACCAGGAGATATTAATTGAGTAGTTATGGTTAGATAGATCTTTAGGCCACAGAAACAGAAATGAAACTTGAAAAAACTCTTCAAGTTTTAGCATCTGCCACATCCCACAGGTAACCCTACCCCACAAACTTAAACACATGCCTCATTTTCCTATGCCTGCATGTTGTTCCCCTGGCTGGAATATTTTATTTACTTAGTTCTTATAGACAAGATTCAGTTCAAGTTTTACTTCTCTGAGAAACCTTCCCTGAAGCTCTCCCAGGCTAGCTTAGTTCCTCTGTGCATCTCCTGCATACCTTTCTGAGAAAACTTATCAAATTAGATTTATTTATTGTTTCTACTACTAGAAAAAAATTTTTTTTAAATTTTGGTATCTCCTAAACCAGAACAGAGCCTGATAAAAACATGGTGCTAATCAATGAATGAATGAAGTAGCAGCAAGACTACTTCCCTCAACCAGACTCGAAGAGCATTTTAGGACTTTCAAGTATGAGTTGAATTGAATCCTTTAGAAATGTGAGATTCTAATATAAAGACACTGTCCTGGACACTGATACAGCTGCAAAGGTTACTTAATAGGTTGTGGGCATGAGAAACTCACAAGGGTAATACCATCAGCAAAACCAGAAATCAGGAGAAGGGTCACTTTTAAGATGAAGATGAATTCTGACTTAAATACGCTGAATTTGCTGATAGTGAAATATGTACATGGCAATGCCCACCAAGAAGTCATATAAATGGAACAAGAATTAAGGAAATTTAGGCTAGATACACAGGTTTGGGAGCTAGAGGTTAAAGGTGAGAGGTGAAACCTGATAGATTCAGGATTAAGAAAAGCAGTGAAGAGTGAAGACAGAAAACATATCAAGTACTGTATTTAGGATGCAAGAGAAAAACAGGAGCTAGTGAGATGAATATGAAAGGAAAATGACTCCAAAGAGCTACTCGAATAGCAGTGAAGGAATAATCAATGGTGTCAAATGTGATCAAGGGAGAAAAAAAGAAAAGAAACCACTGGATTAAGTAATAGATGGTTACTGGCGCCCATTGAGGCAGCAGGATCAATGTATTTCTAGCAGGAAACAGGGGAGAAAGCAGTGTGCACACGGCTCCAGCATATGGAGCCCGTGCATTTGAGATGCGTGACTCTGCAACAAAGGGCTGCAGTGCAATAAACCCACAGGGGCAACAGTGCCAAGTACAAACCTTCCCAAAGAATTACGCGAGATCACTGCCTTTGGGGTCCAAATGTCACGTGGTAAGTTACAGTATAGTTAAGAGCTCTTCATGTTAGCTGGGAGTGTATCAAGTCTAAATTAGCAATGATAAATACTAAATGATATGTAATTATCTTTCTTTCTTTTATTATACTACTACTGGCAAAAAGGAAACATTCTGAAATGGATCTCAAGTATTTCATCTTAATTTTGTTTTGCGGACATCTGAATGATACTTTTTTCTCAGAGACAGAAGCAACTACAACAGAGAGGCAACCACAATCTACTTTATTTAGACCATCAATGCCATATATCTCGGCGAATTCTCAGGGCACGACAGAGAATCCTTCAAGTCAACCAACACAATTCAACAACCTATCTTCTGGACAACCAATAACAACTGCCAAAATTGCTGCTGGACAACCAACACCACTTGCCCATGCTTCTTCTGGGAAACCAGCAGCACATACTTCTCCTGGACAACCACTTGTCTATAATGTCACCAGAAAAACAATACAAATAGCCAACACCTCCTCCCAAGGAACAGCACTGCCTGTGTTTACCTCTGCCATACAGCTATCACCATCTGCCTATTCTTCTACCAGACAATCACCACCATCAGTTTCTACTCCTACTCAACAACCATCATCTACCCACACCTCTTCCAGGAAATCAATATCCCCGACTGTTCATAATATATCCATACAACCAACACCAACTGTCAAAAGTTCACCTAGGAAGACACCAGGATTCAACTTCGAATTTAGCCGTACAACAAATATCCCAAAGGAAGCCAATTATGCTTATTCAATACCAGCCATATTAATTGGTGCAATTCTGACTACTATGTTGGTAGTTGTACTCATGATTGTATTATGGCAATGTTTGCGAAAACCAGTGTTAAATGATCAAAATTGGGCAGGTAGGTCTCCGTTTGCTGATGGCGAAACCCCTGACATATGTTTGGATAACATTAGAGAAAATGAAGCATTCCCAAAACGTTCATCAATTATTTCACTTATGGTCTGGAAACCAAGCAAAAGCGCACTTTTAGCAGATGACTTAGAAATTAAGTTGTTTGAATCAAAGGAAAACACTGAAGATTCTAACAATCCCAAAACAGAGAGAATAAAAGATCAGGCAAATGGTACATCAGAAGACAGCGGTGATGGGTCAACAATTGGCACAGCTGTTTCCTCTTCAGATGACACAGATCTGCCTCCACCACCTGCTTCCCTTCTTGATATCGAAGGACAGGAGGGGAACAAATCCGACAAACCCACGATGATAACTGAATCTCCTCGTCCAAACAATTCCACCAATCTCCCAGCATCTCTAGATTGTCTCAATCAAATCTCTGAACACCATAATTCTGAGTCCAAACAGTCATTTCCACCTCCCCCTGACTCATTTAACTTGACTGTGCCACCAGGAGATTTTATGAAAAACCAGGAAGATTGCAACAATGAGATCCAATGTCAGGAATTTCCTATTCCTCCTGACTTTGATCAAGATCTCAATGAATCTCTGCCACCCCCACCTGCAGAACTGTAATAAATATTACCACTTGCTTTAAAACTGATCTTCTATTTTTCTCAAAGGACTCCAATATTTTGTTTTTCTTCGTGTGATAAAATATATTAAATGGCAATTGGTAGCCAATTTTGATTTTTATTCAGGAACTACCTAAAATCTGCTCAAAGCCTATGTATATAAGTGGAACTTATTTATGCCAATAGGACTTAACTTTAATGTATGGTATATTTTACAAATGTGGATGGTATGTGTATCAATAACTTAACTATTTTGGAAACAAGGAACATACATATACTTATTATTACCCAATAGATATGTTTTTCCTGAAAAGCTGTGTATAAAGTTACTTTGGTTAAACTTTATTTTTCCATATCAAAATTTGAGGAGGAGTGTGTCTGAGAATTTAAATGCATACACCAAGTTTTAAACAAAACTTTAAGTTTTAAATTAATACCTCAGGTACTAAATAAATATTCCAAGGTTGTGGGGATGAGAGATTAAAACGCATGTGTCTGATAATAAATTTCCTTTTAGCTCTCATTGGAAACTGAAAGACAAACATATTAAAACATCATATTGGAGAGTTGAGCTGGGGACACTTACCCTGAAAAAAATACAAGCAGGCCCATAAAATGTAGACTTAAACATTTTCCTATTTTGTTGGGGGAGCACAAATTTTAAAACTAGCCTCTTTAAAGTGTTTCTTATTTTTTTTTTGGCCAGGCTACATAGCTTGCAGGATCTTAGTGCTCCCCAACCAGGGACTGAACCCAGGCCTCTGGCAGTGAAAGCATGGAGTCCTAACCACTGAACCACCAGGGAATTCCCAGTTGATTTTGTATATGCCTCAAGCACCCAAGCAAACTGAAATCTTATTAAAAAACAAACAAAACCAAACCTCTATGGCTTCATTCCAAAAAACTCTTGAACCACCTTTCTCACACAGAATTTCATCTTTTATTCACTACTTGACAAGTGGTAATGAGTTATCAGAGTAGGGGGTAGGCCCAATCTTTGTTAAAGTCAAGGTTATAGCTTCACTGGCTTACTCATGTGGAGATGCCAGCCCATGCCTACAAAAGTTCTTCTCTGCCGAAAAGCGCGAATTCTTCCTCCTTATCCTGACCTGAACTCCTGAGGGAAACACTCACTTAGAATGAAAGATGGTGGCTTTAGTGGTAACTTACCCTTTGTGAACTGTTCATAGTTCTGGAATTTTCCAGAATAATGCATTTACTAGTAGCACTGGTGTTCAAGAAACTAACAAAGCTTAATCTTAATAAAAACTAGCAGACTTTCAGACACTGAATGTTTCTTTACTAGTAAAACCTTTTTATTTGTAGAAACATTACACTGAGCTTATTTTTCTTGAATAAGTATGATATAAATTGTCAACGTTATGTTGGTTTTCCTCTGTCTTCCACACTAAAAAGTTTCTTTCATGTGTTTTTCAAACTTACCATTTTTAAGGTTAACTTATTCAGCAACAATTAGGAGTTTAAGAATTTCCAATTATTCTTTTGAATTTTAAGTATTCTAGTTCGGGTAAGTAAGGTATAAAGTTTTTATAGTTGGTAAAGAGTTTGACATGCCTTAAACCATCATAAACTTTCTTGTTTTATATGTAGGATTGTTACCTAATGAGCTCTTTCCACAATTCTGCTCTTCCTTTTGTTAATCACTTTCTTCCTGACCTCTTAAAGGAAGTGTATTGTGAAATACAGGGAAATACCAATCCTCATAGATAAATCAAGAGCTGATGACCTGGTCATAGGCTTGTCTGATTTCTTCAAATACCAAAGAGGAAGCTTTCCTTGTTCTGTTCTTCGTATAACAGAAGAACAGACTACTGTCAGCAGCTGCTTTTTGTTTTTTAAGAAATTCTCTGCCAGGGGGAAAGTAATTCCCATTTACTGCATGCAATTTTTCCCTACTGAGGTCAGTGGAAGCTGAGCAGCCAAACGGTGGCAATCCTTGCCTAATCAGCAGAAAGAAATGCAAGCTAATAAAAGAAACACAGGAGAAAAGAAAATGCTGGAACAAAGAAAAACATACAGAAAATATTAAAGAAGCAGGATCCAGAAGAGAAAGTTTATTTCATGACTATGGCAAAAGGATAAGCCACAGGGGAATAAAAAGTGGAACTACATACTACACACATCAGTAGTGCTCTTATCAGATCAGTATTAACGAGATTCAGGACAACTCTCAAGACCATGTAGTTCAACTCCTTTAATTTGTTAAGTGCTGAGAAAATGGGGTCAGAAAGAGTGGTACTGAAACCGGAGTTTGTTTCCTAACCCCTGGTTCAGAATTCTTTTCACTAACATAGGACCAAAAAGCATCTACTTCTGCACTGCAACACACGTGTATCACATGTGTGTTCCATTCGGTGTTGGTCGTGGGCAACACAATGAATTAGATGAGAATGACTTTAATTGCTATTATCAACTAGTTCTGAACAAAAAGTAGAAGTAGCAAAATATACGGTCACCTCTAAGTAAAACACTGTAATACTAGTACATGAATAAACAGGTCAGTGGAACAGAATGGAAAGTCCAGAAACAGACTTAAATCTCAAATCATTATTGGGACAACTGGACAGAGTTTGGAAAATGATGAAATTGGATCTATACTTCATATTACATTAGAGCAAACACCAAATAGATCCTAAATCTAAATATAAAACATGAAATTATACAAATAATAGAAGAAATATGAGTGAATTCCTTTATAATCTGAAAGTAGGACAAATCTTTCTACTTGAGACTTGAAATACAAAAGTACTACTTAAAAAAAAAAGAAATCCATTACATAAAACTTTCAGATGTAAAAATAAAACAAACACCATAAAAAAAAACCCTTTGTCAAAAGACAAAGGGCAAACTGGGGGAAAATGTGCAACTTAAATTAAGACAAAGGGCTAATAACCCTAAATTTTAAAAAACCTAAACCCAGATGTGGCGGGGGAGGGATACCCACAACACACTAGAAAAAGTATGCAAAACATATAAAAGACAGTTATAGAAGAAAAATTTAAAATGATCCTTGAAAACAAAGACAAAGATATGCAACTTTTCTCATAGTTAAGAAAAAAAAATACAGAAGTTCAGCAACAGAGTCTCTAGATCTCCAGAACCAGACACCCTGACACACTGCTGTTAAGACTGCAAAATGGTACCATCTACAGAGAGAAATCTGGTAATACCCAGAAATTTTCAAATGCACTTTTCCTTTCACTCAGCAATCCTACTTATAGAAATTTTTTTGTAAGACTTGTTGGACAAAATAAGATGCAAGGGTATTCACTGTGGCATTATTTGTAATAGCAAAAGTCTAGAAACAATCCAGATACCCATCTGGGCACTGGTTAAATAAACCATGGTACACTCCCAAATGCAGCACTATGAATCATGTAATGAATGTGAAAGACCTCTATACGCAGACATGGGGTGATCTTAGAGATATATTATTAAGAAAAAAAGAACAAGATATGTAGTAACCACTTATATAAGGAAGGGGTAAGAACATATGATACATACACACATATTTTTGTTGGGTTTTCAAAAAGAAATACTGTTAAGATACAATCAAAAGCTATCAATAATAAAAATAGTCACTGATAGGAAGAGGAAAGGAATAGGGTGGAGGGGAAAGAGGAGCAAAATTTTCCTGAAAGTACCTTGTTTTTGACTTACACAGTCCCTAAAAACTGCTAAGCAACTGAAACAGATGAACTTTATGTAAAGTTGGTGATATAAAAATATAGAGAAAACAATTATTTCTTTCAAGTTGCGTTAGGACACAGAATTGACTATACATCCTTAGTGAAATACACTCTAAAACAAAGAAGGCTGCAACAAATCTTAAACGTTATTCAGTAGTCTATAAACTAATTGTCTGTAGCAATACTTGATATTATTTTGAAACTACTGTAGGATGATATAAATAAGCAGCTATGTAATTCTGTTAGAAACTATTTATAGGAAATATGAGGATAGAGGAACAAATTAAATCTTCACAAGGAAGCAAACAGATAAATCCAGATGAGGGACATCCTAGGGAACAAGTGACCGAGTTTTGGCAACAAGCCAGTGGCATGGGGGGTAAAGGGTGGTGAGGTAAGAGAAAGGTCCTTTTTGAATTTTGACTTGATAATTTCTATCTTGTCAGTCCTTCCATACTTTTATAATACTTTATTCAGTACTCTTAGCTGTTTTCAGCAGTAAATTCAGTCTGTATTACTAAAAATAGAGAACATAATACTTTCACTCTCAAATAAGCACAATAAATGTTATCAACTTAAGTAACAAAGATAAACGGATTGGGTTGCCAAACTTGATTAATATGGGCGAGCTGTTCCTTGGCAGGTAATTTGTTATACTTTTCACAATATTGGGGTAATATATCCTAGAACAGCATGTTTCACAAAAGAATATGTAAATTAATTTACTGCTTAGTCTAGAATATAATAGTTGCATAAACAACTGTAGTTCTTGACTTCACAGACTTTTATAAAATGTAATGTGTCTGAATAACATCTAAAATAATTTGTAACAAACACTTCAGCCTACAAAAAATTATTTTTTGGAGTAATACACTATTATTTTATTTCATGAGAATTTCTAAAATCATAAGGACAGATGGTTTCAATTCAAGAGCATTAAAATGTACTTCCTGGACTTCCCTGGTGGTTCAGCGGTTAAGAATCCGCCTTGCAATGCAAGGGACACCAGTTTGATCCCTGGTCTGGGAAGATGCCACATGCAGCGGACCAACTAAGTTCGTGTGCCGTAACTACTAAGCCCGCACTCTGGAGCCTGTGAACTGCACCTACTGAAGCCCATATGCCCTAGAGTCTGTGCCCCAACAAGAGAAGCCACTACAATGAGAAGCCTGAACCGCAAATAAAGAGGAGCCCCACTTTTCACAACTAGAGAAAGCATGCACATAGCAATGAAGTCCTAGCACAGCCAAAATATATACATGTTTTTATTTATTTTTTTTGCAGAGTAATCTCTTTTTTCTATTTTTTTTTTTTTCCAGAGACAAAAAGGATTTATTTTACAAGGTAATCTAAATATCTTGGGGTTTCCACCAGGCACAGAAATGACTTTTTTTTTTTTTTTTTTAGCTTTCACTTATTCTTTTTTTGTTGTTGTTCCTAATTTTATTTTATTTTTAAACTTTACATAATTGTATTAGTTTTGCCAAATATCAAAATGAATCTGCCACAGGTATACATGTGTTCCCCATCCTGAACCCTCCTCCCTCCTCCCTCCCCACACCATCCCCCTGGGTCGTCCCAGTGCACTAGCCCCAAGCATCCAGCATCGTGCATCGAACCTGGACTGGCAACTCATTTCTTACATGATATTTTACATTTTACATGTTTCAATGCCATTCTCCCAAATCTTCCCACCCTCTCCCTCTCCCACAGAGTCCATAAGACTGTTCTATACATCAGTGTCTCTTTTGCTGTCTCGTACACCGGGTTATTGTTACTATCTTTCTAAATTCCATATATATGCGTTAGTATACTGTATTGGTGTTTTTCCTTCTGGCTTACTTCACTCTGTATAATAGGCTCCAGTTTCACCCACCTCATTAGAGCTGATTCAAATGTATTCTTTTTAATGGCTGAGTAATACTCCATTGTGTATATGTACCACAGCTTTCTTATCCATTCATCTGCTGATGGACATCTAGGTTGCTTCCATGTCCTGGCTATTATAAACAGTGCTGCGATGAACATTGGGGTACACCTGTCTCTTTCCCTTCTGGTTTCCTCAGTGTGTATGCCCAGCAGTGGGATTGCTGGATCATAAGGCAGTTCTATTTCCAGTTTTTTAAGGAATCTCCACACTGTTCTCCATAGTGGCTGTACTAGTTTGCATTCCCACCAACAGTGTAAGAGGGTTCCCTTTTCTCCACACCCTCTCCAGCATTTATTATTTGTAGACTTTTGGATCGCAGCCATTCTGACTGGTGTGAAATGGTACCTCATAGTGGTTTTGATTTGCATTTCTCTGATAATGAGTGATGTTGAGCATCTTTTCATGTGTTTGTTAGCCATCTGTATGTCTTCTTTGGAGATATGTCTAAGAGTAAGAATCTGGCCTGAATACCCTGAGCGCTATCTGAGCAAAATAATATATACATGTTTTTAAATAAATCAAAAAATAAATAAAATGTACTTCCCTTTTTCTCCCATCTAAGTACTAACCAGGCCTGATCCCGCTTAGCTTCTGGATTAGACACATTCAGGGTGGTATGGCTATAAATAGTACTTCCACCCTCTTTTTCTTTTTGAGAATTTTCCAATAATCTTTGAATAACAGAAACAACCTCACATGTCCCCAAACTTAAAATAAGAAACATTGCTACTACTATTATACTGGAATTTTCTATCATATGCGGCAAAATCTGATTTCAATACAGCCTAAACACAAATTCATATGATCCTCTAGCTACTGAAACAACATGTTCTTTCTTTCAAAAAAAAAAAAAAAGTACTAGTAAGTATAATGGAACTGGATAACTCTACTTAGACATGGATATAATGAGACTTCCTAAAATTAAAAGGAGAGATTTAAGAAGTGTTTGGTAAACTGACCCCCAGGTCTTCTGTGGTGGCTCAGTGGTAAAGAATCTGCCTGCCATTGCAGGAGATGCAGGTTTGATCCCTGGACTGGGAAGATCCCTGGAAAAGGAAATGGCAACCCACTCCAGTATTCTTGCCTGGCAAACCCCATGGTCAGAAGAGCCTGGTAGGCTATAGTCTATGGGGTTGCAGAGCCGGACACAACTTAGCAACTAAACAACAACAAACTGACCCTCAGCCACTTCCTGTGAAGTTTAACATACATACCCAGAAGCTAAAACAGAAGAAACTGAAATGTCAAAACTCTCATCCGGTATTTCCATAATATTGTTGAACACAGCATTTTTAAAACATTATTATTAAGCACTAAGATTGAGGAGTGGCTTCTTAAATTCACAGAAAGAATCTTAAAAGAGTTCAAGGCTGAACCCTCAAAGTAAAGTGGGAATAAAGTACCTAATCAATAATAAATTTCGAACACTACAGACATTTAAAATGTAGGTACTTTTCTAGGAACATTAATCTCATACAAAACATGACTCCTAGAGTATAGTTTCTCCTCTAAGAAAATAAGCTTCAATTTTTACAGTAAATTCTATTAGGGTAAAATTTGGGATAAAAGAATGGCAAATGTAATTTAGAGAAAAATGAAGGATTTAGTAAGTAGACATAAAGAGATTTTCTTTATATGTAATATGCTAATGAGTGAGTGAGTGAGTGAGTGAGTGAGTGAAAGTCGCTCGGTCTGTCCAACTCTTTACAACCTCATGGAATTCTCCAGGCCAGAATACTGGAGTGGGCAGCCTTTCCCTTCTCCTTGGGATCTTCCCAACCCATGGATCAAACCAGGATCTCCTGCATTACAGGCAGATTCTTTACCAGCTGAGCCACAAAGGAAGCCCAAGAATACTGGAGTGGGTAGCCTTTCCCTTCTCCAGGGCATCTTCCCAACCCAGGGATTGAACCCAAGTCTCTCGCATTGCAGGCAGATTCTTTACCAGCTGAGCCACAAGGGAAGTCCAATAACGGCTGTTTTTTTATTACTTTAAAATTTTATTTAATTTTTGGCTGTGCCGGGTCTTCACTGCTGTGAGGGTTTTTCCTCAGTTGTGGTTAGCAGAGGCCACTTTCCAGGTGAGGTGCTCGGGCTTTTCAATGCAGCGGCTTCTCTTGTTGTGGAGCACAGGATCTAGAGCGTGCGGGTTTCAGTAGTTGCAGCTCCCAGGCTCTAGATCACAGGCTCAGTAGCTGTGGCACGTGGGCTCAGCTGCTCCAGGGGTTGGGGGATCTTTCCCAACTATGGGTCAAACCTGTGGAACCCGTGGTTCCTACACTGGCAGGTGGATTCTTCACTACTGAGCCACCACCAGAAGCCCCATACCTTCTGGTTTTTAAATGGTAACAATTTGGCAAAAAAACTGTCATTACCTTGTTTTCTTTTCTAAGGTAAGTTGGCTCTTCTAGAAATTAGATTCAACTTTTAATAGATTATTCATACAATTGGTCCACTAAAGAGTAGAGCTGAAGCGATCATAAATCTCATTTTATACAGCCCCTAATGAGAAACTTCCCTTTTACATTATTTCGTGTAATTTAAGAACTACAAACTGTTTTCTCAGTAAGATAAAATGTAAAACATTCTGAAGAAATCATCTAAAATTTATGCTATTATTTTCAAGCCATAAAATCAAATAAATAGTTATTCATATATTACCAAAGATGTCTCTGGAGAAAATAATATTCATATTCACTCATCAAAGTAACTTCATGAAGAAAAAAAATCCTTAATCCAAAAGACATAAAATAAAACACATTTACGTTACCACATGAACTGTAATTTAGAAAAATGAGACGTTCATTTAAAAACACAGCCTCCCTCATTTGTATAGCCTGGGTAAAATAATCCTTTGTATCAAAAAGATAAAATAAAATAATCATATTTAAGTACTTTTGTACTTCCCCAAAAGATGAACAGTTAAGTGGCTGATAAATTTGAAAAGGTGACTGTACATAATAATCACCACACTGGGGGAGCACATAAAAAATTAGATGTTATTTTTAAAAGTGACATGACAATTGTACCATTTTAGGAAAAAAAAATTGAGAAGGCAGAGTTCAAAAACAGTTAAACTAATATCTTAGAAAACCATCCACAAGGAAGGTCAAGTTCATTTTCAGCATTTTTCAATGTATAAAAAGCATGAAAAGTAGAAGCATTATAAAGAACCACGAATTCTCCACGAGGTAAATGTTAAAATGTAGAGCCAAAGCTCAGACAAATACACAGAAATGAGTAGGGCCAGGTCTAAAGTCCACGAGGTTTTCCTTCCTATGGCAAATCTGAGCTATATGGGTACACTCAATGCTGTAAATTAAAAAAAAGATTTTTTCGGGGTTCATTCTGTCGCGTGTGCACCTCCTGCAATAAATTTGAGTCCGCACCAATGACAGCTCTGCAGTCCTCCTATGTGGTACTGATCAGGTGGTTGCAGAGCTTCAGCTCACAGCAACACAATGCAGCTGAGCAGGCAAGCACAGCCCACAGCCAGAAGCGGTTCCTACTTTCCAGAACAAGGCGACCTTTAAGCTTAAGTTTCCCGGAGAAAATGAGATGCTGATGTTGAAGACGACACTATGGTAAGCTGTTATTTAAATCAGTAAAAAAATCGACTTCAAAATTTTTTTCTTTTTTTAAGAGAAAGTCAACGTTAGGATTGAATATATATTCAATAGCAAGTGCATGCACCAGAAATTTGCTGCAGTGTCAGTTGAGGGATTTCTTTCTAATATTCATTCACTTTGTAAATATACACATTGTTTTCCTTTAGACTCGGCACTGAAATATAGAGAAATCACTTTATAAAATGTGAGATTTTAAGGTATGGGGTTAGTCAGATTTTTCAAGTGCCTTAAAATGTTTTGCAAGGATATATTTATCCTGAGAAGACGAAGGTGAATTTCAAAGTACTGTCTTAATATCTAAATAAAATCCATCTTATATATACACACTGACTATTTCTTTACTGCAGAGATCTTAAGGAAAAAACAAAACAAAACACCAAAACAGACACGACAGCCATTTTTTCCCATTTGAATAAGGAAGAATAACGTAAAAAAATAGTAACAGCTTAAGATTCTTTGGGATTTTTATTTGCCAAGAATACAATTTTATCAAGTCTCAAGGAAGATAAATAAGACAGATTATGGTAAAAAGAAAGGAGAAAATACAGAAGAGAGTAGGGGGAGAGAGTCTGTCTCTACCACATAGCCCCAGTTGAAGGATTAAGCATTTGGACTATAAATGAAGGGGAGCTTTGTTAGTTTAATCACTGGAACAATTATAAAAGAACTCAACAACAACGAGGTTTATTGAAAATTTTGCCTAATGCTAACTGACCCATGCAGATGCCTAATTGTATTTGCATATTAAAAGAAGGGTGTATCTGTTTGTTTCCAGGCTTTGATGGAATATCAGATATTGAAAATGTCTCCCAGCCTGTTCATCCTTCTGTTTCTCACACCTGGTATTTTATGCATTTGTCCTCTCCAATGTATATGCACCGAGAGGCACAGGCATGTGGACTGTTCAGGCAGAAACTTGACTACATTACCATCTGGACTGCAAGAGAATATTATCCATTTAAATTTGTCTTATAACCACTTTACTGATCTGCATAACCAGTTAACCCAGTACACCAATCTGAGGACCCTGGACATTTCAAATAACAGGCTTGAAAGCTTGCCTGCTCAGTTACCTCGGTCCCTCTGGAATATGTCTGCTGCTAACAACAACATTAAACTGCTTGAAAAATCTGATACTGCTTATCAGTGGAACCTTAAATACCTGGATGTTTCTAAGAATATGCTGGAAAAGGTTGTCCTCATTAAAAATACACTAAGAAGTCTCGAGGTTCTCAACCTCAGTAGTAACAAACTCTGGACAGTTCCAACCAACATGCCCTCCAAACTACATACCGTGGACCTGTCTAACAATTCCTTGACACAAATCCTTCCAGGAACATTAATAAACCTGACAAATCTCACACATCTTTACCTGCACAACAATAAGTTCACATTCATTCCAGATCAAGCTTTTGACCAACTCTTTCAGTTGCAAGAGATAACCCTTTACAATAACAGGTGGTCATGTGACCACCACCAAAACATTACTTATTTACTTAAGTGGATGATGGAAACAAAAGCCCATGTAATAGGGACTCCCTGTTCTAGCCAAATATCATCTTTGAAGGAACATAGCATATACCCCACACCTTCTGGATTTACCTCAAGCTTGTTCACTGTAAGCGGGATGCAGACAGTGGACACCATTAACTCTCTGAGTACGGTAACTCAGTCCAAAGTGACCAAAATACCCAAACAATATCGAACAAAGGAAACAACGTTTGGTGCCACTCTAAGCAAAGATACCACCTTGACTAGCACTGACAAGGCTTTTGTGCCCTATCCAGAAGATACATCCACAGAAACCATCAATTCTCGTGAAGCAGCTGCTGCAACTCTAACTATTCATCTCCAAGATGGAATGGTTACAAACACAAGCCTCACTAGCTCAACAAAATCATCCCCAACACCCATGACCCTAAGTATTACTAGTGGCATGCCAAATGATTTCTCTGAAATGCCTCAACAAAGCACAACCCTTAACTTACGGAGGGAAGAGACAACCACAGACGGAAAGACACGCTTACCTTCTGTGGCAAGTGCTTGGAAAGTAAATGCTTCGTTTCTCTTAATGCTCAATGCTGTGGTCATGCTGGCTGTCTGAGGGTCTGCACTTTTCTGAAATTTAATGAATGAACTCCTCCCTGATGTACAGCTGGGAAAATATTCCCCTATCTAACCAGTGACTCAAGCTTATATTAAGTATTTAAGAAAGCCAGTCTTACCGTTTCTGACTCTGATGTAAATGAAGTAACTTGTCTTAAATAAAAGAAGTGCACAATGTCTTGGTACTTGCTGCTATTTTACTGTCTTAATGAAGTAAAACTAATGAGTTTCCTTTTTTAAAAAAATAAAGTGTTTTCTTTTTAAGGCTTCAATTTACTGCACAAAATATAAAGCATCTAAACTTTAATATGTATTTTATGTATGTTTACACTGTCAAACATCTGGGAAAAAAATAAAAGGTCTATGCTCATATCTGTGTCACTTGGCTTTCTAGTCATACCAACTTAATCTACTTACTAGAAATGACATGACAAACTTTTTTGCTCTAAGGTACTTTGGTAAAGTCTTTATGGCAAATATAATACTGGAGGTATCCAAGCATTCTGCCACTAAAGTAAAACTGTGGTTGCCTCCCCGTGAATGGTAAAGTCACATCATTATTTTACACACAAGCCATAATTGTTTTAAATCTAAATGATGTCCTGCTTCTGAGGAACTCTTGGCTACTTTACAGATTATATAATGGACAAAAGCTCTTCAAAAAGCTAGAGGACACTAGGCTTTGCATTTTAATAAGGCAAGTTTGATGGCTTTGTTTTTTTGCACTGTATAAAAGTATTAAAAATGCAATAAAAATTTAAACTTAAAAGACATATAAAGAAGGAACAGTTTTAGTGAATATTTAACAAACTGTTCATTAGTAGAAAACTAAAATAATTATACAGTTAAAAGTCTTCTATGAGCAGGAAAGAGAAATTTATCTTTTGTACATCAGAAGTTAGAATCTGACTTAGCTAAGTCAAAATCAAGATTAGTTTCAGGATAAAATCATGGGGGTCTAACAAACACCAGCAGTACTAACGGAGGGAGAGGAAAAGAAAAGGAGAAAAGCCAAAGAAGGCTGGAATTCATTTGGTGCTACAACCAGGTGATGAGTCCAATAAAACAGACAGCAGGACTAGAGCGGGCGTGAGATACATCCGGGTACTCCAAGTCAAACTGCACTGGGGCTTCAACTAGAAGAAAACTGACAACTGTCTACTAATACAAAGGAAGCCATTGTTTGAATTAAGAGACAAACATAAGTAATAGCCAAGAGTCAGAAAAAGAAGTCCTGAAAACAAGGCTAGATTAAAATGCAAGACAGCATAATTGAAATTGGTGAGCCACAAATGAGGAATTTAATTTGTGCCATAAGGAGGAATCTATTTCAAGCATTCTTAGAGTTGGGAAAAGAGTACAGAAAGAAATTTAAAAATTAAGATAGTTTTCTTTCCACGTTTGGGAACATTTCTATTCAGAGACACAGAAAAGTAACAATCTTATGCTCTCTTCATTTTTTCTTTCTTTTAAGGGCCAGGCTTATGGAAAAATTACTTTAAGCTTCAGTAAAGCAATTCCTCTCCTATACGGACTTATTATTTCAGAGACTCTGAGACATTTTTCTGCCCTGGCAAACCTACTTGGTTCACTACTGTCAGGAGGGGATTCACCATGAAGTAAAGGAGTTATCTGAGATAGCCCCTCAATGATTTTAAAATGGGTATGCTGTCTCCACTCCCTCCCAATACTGATCTAGTATCTTCACCATCAATGGTAGAGGCTAACTGCTTAGGTATTTCCTACTCTACCACACACTTGCATCTTGTTTTAAAAATACACACACTCTGAACTCCACAGAAAGTAGGTTTCTTAGAGTTAATTGTCTTTCACTCTGAGGGTGCCAAAAATTCAATGTTGTCTTAGAAATCCTATGAGGAAAAATGACCGAAAAGTGTAATTTATATATTATAGCATTAGCAGCACCTATAAATTATGCCAATCTTATCGACATATCTGCAAAATGCAGGGAAAAAATACAGTAAATTTACCAGCACAACACATGTCAACCACACAGTCTCTAAGTCCTCAGAAAGAAGTACAATAATTAGTAATTATACACTTTCATGGAAATTGTATTCTTATCATTAATAATGGAGGAGAGATCATTACTTGCCAATACAACAAGAACTACCATATTATTGGGCTCCATAAACATTCAAAATGCAGTAGTCCTCAGCATCTATCTCTCAAACTCGTAAGGTCCATCCATCCATACTGAAGGTTTGATTTTATTTTACAAGTAACTTTTGTTTCTCACCAGTCAAGAGAACTCATATAAGAGAACAAACACAAAAGCAAATGTAATAAGGGAGAAAGTCAAGGTGAAGAATATGTGCTTTGATGTCCAATCTTCTAGCCCTAAATCCTGTCTCTGACACTTCTCAGCTATATAACCCTGGACAAGTTACCAATGTCCTAAGTCACAGTTTCATAACCCATAAAATGGGCTAGCAGAACTCATTCATAGAGGGCATTTACTCCTAAGCAATAAATGGCATAATTCACATATAGTCTTAGCAGTGCCTTGGCTCCTCACATTCTATGTGCAGTAATGCCGCTGTTACACGTCTATGTCCAAGCTCAGTTCGTTGAGAAATTCCCATGTATGTCAACACCCAAGCTCTAAGAGCGAGAGAACGAAATGGTAAATTTGCTTCAGTCCTGCTCCTCCACCCTCCAGGGTTCAAGTTCAGATGTTAATGAGATGGGACCCAGAAGAGAGAGAAACATTCACTTATGAGAGCAGAATGATAAAATGTCTCCTATTGCTAACTTAAAAGATCTCAAATATGTCTTCTTCAATGACCATTATCATCAACCATCTTTTAAATATTATTTGGGAAATTCCAGAACAAAAACAATGGATAAAATTATTGAAAAAATCAAAATGGTTATTATTAACAGGTGAAATAATTATTATCTATCTAAAGGATCCCTCAGGAATGCCTTCAGAAGAACAACGTTAATAACAAATATACAAACATTAATGGTTTTCTCATATGCTGGCAACAAATAATTAGAAAATTATAGGAAAAGGATACTATATTCATGACAGCAAATAACAAACCAAAATATATAATGCCAAGAAAAACATTGACATGAAATGTGCAGGACCAAATGGAGAAAAGTTAAAAAAAAATTAATGAGATGTATAAACCAAGACTTGATGAAGATGATAAACAAAGGTCTCCCACTCATTTATTCTTTCACTGAAGTATTTTTTTAGCACCTGGAATGTACCAGGAACAAAGGTTAACTAAAGGAGACACACCTTGATTGATGTTGTAAACACGAATTAATTCCAGATAATTTATGGATTAAGCCAACTCTGATAAACATTCCAATGAGATTCTTTTTAGAATAAAATACTCAAGTCCATCTGGAAAAATAAGTGGGAAAGAACAGAAAAAGGAAAAAATAGAAAAATCTTAGCCTTTCTATGTCAGTTGTAAAAATTAAGGCAGAGTAGTAGTGGCATAAAAATAAAAAAGAAGATAAATGTAATATAGAAATGACAGCACAATTAGAGCACACAACAATTAAGAATTCTTTGTGCCTCCATTTCCTCAAAGGGTTGTTGTGAGGGGAAAAATGAGTTAACACACGTAAAGTGCTTAGAACAGTGCCTACCACGTAGTACATTCTCAAACAGTGGAAAAAGTCAAAAATCAAAGCGGAAAGTAAAGATGCAAAAAGCAACGCTGGGAAAATTTGAAAGGAGTCCAATTCAATACTCACTTCATGTGATACACCTACATAGTGAACTAAAAAAGATAACATAAAAAAGGAAGTCTTAAAACCAACAGGAGAATAAAAAAGAATACGAATCTCTCAGTGGAAGGCTTTTATTTTAAATTAGAAAAATAAAAAAACACCCACAAAGAAATCATCAATAGTTTATACAAAACCCCAAATTTCTTATGTTGGGACTAATAAGCCTGATGAAAAATACTCAGAGAAAAACATAAAGGAGATTGCTAATCAAATGCTCATAAAATTGATAAGAAAAATACTTAGATTTCCCAATGGATAAGTATGTGAAGGACACAAACAGAAATGTTTAAAAGACAGGAAGTGTGGGGACTGACAAATATATGGGGAATATGGCAATCACATAATAAATGACAAAAATAAAATGTGACACCATGCTCATTACTAAATCAGCAAGCAATTTTTTTTAAGTAATAAAAATCAATGCTGGGGAAGACACAGTTAAACAGCCACATTCACATATTGGTACAACTCTTCTGAAAAGTAACTGGCAACTGTGATGAGAAAATAGCTATTCTGAGTTGCTGCCTAAGCATTTTTCAGTATGACAACACTACACATGCCCCGTGGCTGGACATTTAGATAAGGACTCAAGTTAGGATTCCCACCACAATTTCCCACTTTGCTTTTCCTGGAGCACCTTTTAAAATAACCATATAGAAGTGAGCCTGCAAACAGTTAAGGGACTGTCACCCCAACCACCTTACAGCAGGTGCTCTCTCTCTCTCTTCTCTTGACCTGGCACAGAGGACTGCTCTGCCATCCGCCCAGCTCACTGTGCATGCTTGCCCCCACCCCTCTCCGCCCCACGTTTCCGGGATCTCTAAATAATAAAATCCCGTGACTTCGTCTGAATGTACTGAAACCGAGCCTTCAATCAAAATAACCCCAGGAGTTTTCACTTCCCTCAGAAATTGAGGGCGCTACTTGCCAACCTTGAGTTGGTGGCTTGTGCCTCATTCAAAAAGTCATAATCTGCATATTTTTAACTTAATATATCAATTACAGGTTGTGGGGTGGGGCAACAAAACAGTGATCAAAACCCTAAAATATTTTAACCTTTAATCTAGTAAATTCTAGGTAAATATCAGCATTCTTTCAAACATCAAGAAAACCAGAATGCTAAGTATCTATCATTAGGAAAGTGGTTAAGTAAATGATGACCCACTGGCCAGAATATTACATGACCAATACAAATATTTATGTAGTTTCTTTTTTAACTTTGAAATGTATAAAATGCAAATACTACAAAGATAGAGTGAAAACTATATAAATGTGTTACAGAACTATGTATAAAAACAAAAAACATAAATATGCTGAAATGCATATATGTATACCAAGTATTTTTTATTGCCTGTTTTGTCTTTGAAAAATACAAGAGGTATAAGAAAAGAATTATTGAAATAGGTGTCCAAGGGTTCTAGGTTGAGTAAGAAAATCAGACGATGCAAAATGAACTGTGAATAGGGAAGGGGAAGTTAAGAAACTGGAGGGTACCATGACATATAGATCAGAGACTGAGAAGTACTATCAGATTTCTTGGAAGCATATACAGCTTACGTTAGTTCTACATGGTTAATCGTTGTGCCTCGGACTGTTCTCCAGCAAATCTAACCAGACAAGCTCTTTCTCTCCTAAAAACGAGACAACAACAAAAAAACACCAAAAATCTTCAACAAGTGTCTGTTTCTCAGTCAGTCAGTCAGTCAGTTCAGTAGCTCAGTCGTGCCTGGCTCTTTGCAACCACATGGACTGCAGCATGCCAGGCTTCCCTGTCCATCACTAACTCCCAGAGCTTGCTCAAACCCATGTCCGTTGAGTCGGTGATGCCATCCAACCATCTCATCCTCTGTCGCCCCTTTTCTTCCTGCCTTCAATCTTTCCCAGCATCAGGGTCTTTTCCAATGAGTCAGTTCTTCACATCAGGTGGCCAGAGGACTGGAGTTTCAGCTTCAGCATCAGTCCTTCCAATGAATATTCAGGACTGATTTCCTTTTGGATTAACTGGTTTGACCTCCTTGCAGTCCAAGGGACTCTCAAGAGTCTTCTCCAACACCACAGTTCAAAAGCATCAATTCTTCAGCGCTCAGCTTTCTTTATAGTCCAACTCTCACATCCATACATGACTACTGGAAAAATCATAGCTTTGACTAGGCGGACCTTTGTTGGCAAAGTAATGTCTTTGTTTTTTAATATGCTGTCTAGGTTGGTCATAGCTTTTCTTCCAGGGAGCATCTTTTAATTTCATGGCTGCAGTCACCATCTGCAGTGATTTTGGAGCCCAAGAAAGTAAAGTCTGTCACTGTGTCCATTGTTTCCCCATCTATTTCCCAGGAAGTGATGGGACCGGACGTCATGATCGTAGTTTTCTGAATGTTGGGTTTTAAGCCAGCTTTTTATTACTCTCCTCTTTCACGTTCATCAAGAGGATCTTTAGTTCTTTACTTTCTGCCGTAAGGGTGGTATCATTGTGTATCTGAGGTTATTGATATTTCTTTCAGCAATCTTGATGCTAGCTTGTGCTTCATCCAGCCCAGCATTTCTCAAGATGTACTCTGCATATAAGTTAAATAAGTAGGGTGACAATATACAACCTTGACGTACTCCTTTCCCTATTTGGAACCAGTCTGTTGGTCCATGTCCAGTGCTAACCATTGCTTCTTGACCTGCATACAGATTTCTCAGGAGTCAGGTCAGGTGGTCTGGTATTACCATCTCTTGAAGAATTTTCCAGTTTGTTGTGATCCACACAGTGAAAGGCTTTGGCATAGTCAATAAGGCAGAAATAAATGTTTTTCTGGAACTCTCTTGCTTTTTCCATGATCCAACGGATGTTGGCAATTTGATCTCTGGTTCCTCTGCCTTTTCTAAATCCAGCTTGAACATCTGGAAGTTCACGGTTCATGTACTGTTGAAATTGTATCTCAGAATAAAATCTAAATTCTTAATAGCTTACTAACATGTATGATCAAGCCCTTGGTTCCCTTTACAGTGCCATCTTAAAAATTTCCAACTCCATCGCACTGTATAGTTCAAACAGAACATTTTTCTATCCCTGTAATTCACCATACTCTCTCTTGCCATGAGGCTCTCAGAAATTCTGCATGTCCTCGCTGCCACACTCCTTTTCCTCTTCTTCCCCTGGCAAACCTTATTCATCCTCTTTATTTCAGTTTAGATATTACCTCCTGCTAGGAGCTTTTTTTGGGGGGGGATCTTGATCTGAATTTATTAAATAAAAGAATTAATAAAGAACAAAGATATGACTGGTGGGCTAACAATAACCTTCTTAAGACAGAAAAAGTCAAACCTCCAAGTCTTTCTTATTCTAGAGCCTAAGTTTCTTCCAACAGGTCAAAGTCACAGCTTCAAAGTCCAGATAAAACAGAGATTAAAGAAAATTTATAAATGAAGGATGATTTGGCTAGCCTGCTATTTGTCACATAAGAAATTAGTTCTAGGTAGTGGGGAGCTACCTCTGGAACAATTCCAGAGAAAGGTTAGTTTTGTTGCTGCTGTTGCTAAGTAGCTTCAGTCGTGTCCGACTCTGTGCGACCCCACAGACGGCAGCCCACCAGGCTCCGCAGTCCCTGGGATTCTCCAGGCAAGAACACTGGAGTGGGTTGCCATTTCCTTCTCCAATGCATGAAAGTGAAAAGTGAAAGTGTTGTAAACAATTTAGTACAAGTAGATTACTCAAGGGAAATCAAGGAAATAGAAAAAAATAAAAAGCCACCTCAAGGTGTTAATAATGTATTAAGCAGGTTACTTTCCTTCACACTTTCAAAACTGATACAAGTGAGGTTTTTAAGAAGGTTGTCTTTCAAGAAATGTCATTTTTGGTTCAACAGCCCCAACTCTGTTAAGCACGTTCAGGCAACAGTTGAGACAAATGCTCAATACATCCATTTATCTTTTTTTTTTTTATTTTTTAACTTTACAATATTGTATTGGTTTTGCCAAATATGGCCTGATATTGTGAATTTGTTGGAAGTTATTGATGAAATCAAAGTACAGAAATTAAACATACACATACAAATACTCATAAAAAAAGTAAAACTGTACAGGTTTTTCCTGATTAAAACAATTCTAAGAGTATTTAAAGTACATTGTGATTTAGTATAAAAGCATGAGTTAAGACCGTCACCAATAGTCTTATTGTGAGTAAATGATTAAATGTGTCCTCTGGTGAAGATCTAAATAACATGTATTTCATATGGGCATTTTAAAGAATAGATTAAATCATGTACATTAAAGCATTTTGTAGGTGCTACATAAATATTTTAAATATTACTCCTGTGCCTTATATAAGAGATTCTTGGTAATTAAAAAGGTTAGAGATGGAGGTGACTGAACCCAGAGTGGCATATAATTGCTTATGTACCTATCCTCTTTAATTACACTTTAAATAATTTATAAGATTTGTTATTCATTCATTTATATATGGAAAATATAGTTTATCAGTAAAAAAAAATTAGATATCTGAATTTCAAATGGGTATCTCAAAGCCAAACATCAAATAAATCTGATGAAATATACTCAATACCAGGAAATGCAGTTTTTCACTTTGTGTTATTCTGTTGCCCATAGTCACAGATCAAACAGAATACTTCTGGAAGGCTGAGGGAATTCAAATGCCTGTCAAATGCTTGCCTCAATAGAAAATAAACTAAGATTTAATGGCTTTTCATCGACAAAGAAAAAAAAAATCACTAAGGAAAAATAAAGATGCCATACACCACAATAACCACTGGGAAGGCCTTTGCTTGCCAATCAAAGCCTCAGTGACCACTACTGCACCCGGGACATTGTATAGTGTAAGAGTAACTGGCGCACAGCCACAGCTGCCCACCAGCTCTATCACTTAACCACAAGGCGCTCTGTTGTATTTCTTCATGCCAATGACAGATAATTAAAGAAAGCTGATACATGTTCAAAAATAATTTCATCTATTTACAGGCTCTAGTATTCTTTTTCATGCTATGGCTTTTCTACAATTGGAAATCTTTCTTGCTTAACAAAGTATACTTTGATAAAGTGTTATGAGTCTCTTGCCCTAATATTAAATTTTTTTAAAAGCTGTAGGATGTTAAATATGAACTTAGAAACGCACTGTAAAGGCTAAAACATAGTAAAAATAATCAAAGAATGAAGGAGTCACCTGAAACTAGTAAAACATCTTCCTATACTATGATGATATGATAATCTTTAAACATAATAATAAAACATAATAAACATAATAAAACATAATCAAAGTAATCAAAGAATGAAGGAGTCACCTGAAACTAGTAAAACATCTTCCTATACTATGATGATATGATAAACTGATTTTAATTCTAAATTTCTTTATATTTTTCTTCAAAGTAGTCATGTTTGAGTCTTTAAGCTCTTATTCCAATGAGGCTGTCATTTGTGAAAACACCTTTGGGGGCCTTTCTTTCAAATATTACTACAAGCCAGTTTATATATAACACAAGAAAAAAATCATTTTAAGCAAAAATATTACTAAATGACATTTTGCTTTACCAAAAACTTTCAAGAATGAATATTTTCCTACCACATTTACACAGAACATACTACACTTCCAAAAATGTACTTCTCTTAAAATGTGTGCTCAAAAGCATAAGGGTTTAAAGTAAGTACCTCACCTACAACAGTGACTCTTCTGAAGGGAACAATATTCACTTGGATACATTTATCCTTAGATGCTTGTTTTAGAATTTTTACATGTTGTTTCCGGAGAAGGCAGTGGTACCCCACTCCAGTACTCCTGCCTGGAAAATCCCATGGACGGAGGAGTCTGGAACGATGCAGTCCATGGGGTCGCTGAGGGTTGGACACAACTGAGCGACTTCACTTTCACTTTTCACTTTCATGCATTGGAGAAGGAAATGGCAACCCACTCCAGTATTCTTGCCTGGAGAATCCCAGGGACGGGGGAGCCTGGTGAGCTGCCGTCTATGGGGTCACACAGAGTTGGACAGGACTGAAGTGACTTAGCAGCAGCACATGCTGTTACATAATATCAAACCTCATAAATATATCTCAGGATTATTTCCTTTCAAGGCTTATATATTTACATTAAAAGAGGTGAGCCACAGTTGATTAAAAATATAACTGTTTTCATAGCAATAGATGGACTGCAGCCACTAATTGCTTCTTTTTAAGTACATTCAGAAAACGAAGATCATGGCATCCGGTCCCATCACTTCATGGGAAATAGACGGGGAAACAGTGTCAGACTTTATTTTTCTGGGCTCCAAAATCACTACAGATGGTGACTGCAGCCATTAAATTAAAAGACACTTGCTCCTTGGAAGGAAAGTTATGACCAACCTAGATAGCATATTCAAAAGCAGAGCCATTACTTTGCCAACAAAGGGTTTGTCTAGTCAAGGCTATGGTTTTTCCTGTGGTCATGTATGGATGTGAGAGTTGGACTGTGAAGAAGGCTGAGCGCCGAAGAATTGATGCTTTTGAACTGTGGTGTTGGAGAAGATTCTTGAGAGTCCCTTGGACTGCAAGGAGATCCAACCAGTCCATTCTGAAGGAGATCAGCCCTGGGATTTCTTTGGAAGGAATGGTGCTAAAGCTGAAACTCCAGTACTTTGGCCACCTCATGCGAAGAGTTGACTCAGTGGAAAAGACTCTGATGCCGGCAGGGATTGGGGGCAGGAGGAGAAGGGGACGACAGAGGATGAGATGGCTGGATGGCATCACTGACTCGATGGATGTGAGTCTCAGTGAACTCCGGGAGTTGGTGATGGACAGGGAGGCCTGGCGTGCTGCAATTCATGGGGTCCGCAGAGTCGGACACAACTGAGCGACCGATCTGATCTGAAGTACTATCAAGTCATAACTACCAAATTATTCACTATGTATCAATCACTACATCCTCTTTGTCGAGTAAACCAAAGCCTTGTTTCCTAACGCCCAAGGCCACTATACTTCTATAAACTAAGGATCACAGAAAACAAAACCACTTGAGAAATCTTCTGGCTCAATTCAGGACTCCAACTCTAATCACTATTATTAAATCAAGTCTTTTTCCTTTAAACTATAGTCATGTGTATCCATAATTAAAATTGGAAATTAGCCTTAACACTATCACTGAATGATACATATATGTAATATTTATATTATATTGTCAACAGCCTAGAGTGCAGCAAACTAGTGTCCAATAACATGTTACTTGCAGCCTGTTTCTGTATGACCTGCAAGGTAAGAATGGTTCTTTTTGGTTAAAAAACCAAACTCAAAACAAAAACAAGAAAAAAAGAAAAGCTTTATGTGGCTTGTAAAGCCTAAAATATTTACTACCTGGTCTTTTGATAAATAAGCTTGCTAATCTCCACTTGGATAATTGATAAAGCTACCCACTCAGTCTGTAAGATAAGGATCAGTTCAGTTCAGTTGCTCAGTCGTGTCCGACTCTTTGTGACCCCATGGACTGTAGCACACCAGGCTCCCCTGTCCATCACCAACTCCCAGAGCTTGCTCAAACCCATGTCCGTTGAGTCGGTGATGCCATCCAACCATCTCATCCTCTGTCGCCCCTTTTCTTCCTGCCTTCAATCTTTCCTAGCATCAGGGTCTTTTTCAATGAGTCAGTTCTTCACATCAGGTGGCCAGAGGACTGGAGTTTCAGCTTCAGCATCAGTCCTTCCAATGAATATTCAGGACTGATTTCCTTTTGGATGGACTGGTTTGATCTCCTTGCAGTCCAAGGGACTCCCAAGAGCCTTCTCCAACACCACAGTTCAAAAACATCAATTCTTCGGCGCTCAGCTTTCTTTATATAGTCCAACTCCCACATCCATACATGACTACTGGAAAAACCATAATTTGACTAGATGGACTTTTGTCGACAAAGTAATGTTTCTGTTTTTTAATGTGCTGTCTAGGTTGGTCATAGCTTTTCTTCCAAGGAGCAAGTGTCTTTTAATTTAATGGCTGCAGTCACCATCTGCAGTGATTTTGGAGCCCAAGAAAATAAAGTCTGTCACTGTGTCCATTGTTTCCCCACCTATTTGCCATGAAGTGATGGGACTGGATGCCATGATCTTCATTTTTTGAATGTTGAGTTTTAAGCCAGCTTTTTCATTCTCCTCTTTCACTTTCATCAAGAGGATCTTTAGTTCTTCGCTTTCTGCCATAAGGGTGATGTCATTGTGTATCTGAGGTTATTGATATTTCTCCTGGCAATCTTGATTTCAGTTTGTGCTTCATCCAGCCTGGCATCTCTCATAATGTACTCTGCATATAAGTTAAATAAGCAGGGTGACAATATACAGCCTTGATGTACTCCTTTCCCGATTTGGAACCAGTCTGTTGTTCTATGTCTGGTTCTAACTGTTGCTTCTTGACCTGCATACAGATTTCTCAGGAGATAGTTAAGGTGGTCTGGTATTCCCATCTTTTTAAGAATTTTCCACAGTCTGTTGTGATCCACACAGTCAAAGGATAAAGCACAACAATGTAAGGATAAAGTACAACAATTTTTTTGAAGCAGAATCAACAAGACTTAGTGATTAATCAGACGCATGCGGTTACAAAAAGGCTGAAATGAAGACTGATATTTAGCTTTCTATTTAATAAAGAGAAGGAGGGAATATTGGGAGACAGATACTTCTCCAAACATGTATTTTGCAACTAAGGAGAAATGTGCTCTTTTTCTTATATTAGATTCCTACAGTGAAGAGACTGATATTCTACTGTAGAAGTACTTACGTACAATTCTAAGATACTCACGTTTAAGTCTAACATAACAATAGTCTGTTTTTGCACATGTTCATATACACTTTCTCAGGAAGCTTCCAAATATCTTTTTGAAACATAACTGTCCACAATGAAAAGTCACTTGCTACTACACGGTATTGGGGGAAAAAAAGAAACAAGCAGCCCAAAATGGAGTCACTTGTGTTAAAATCAAGACTTAATACCAAATCTAACTGCAGTTACAACCTTCTCCAGGAATGTAATCCTAACCAGTGGAATCTTCTGGTCAGTACCAATGAGATAATCATTTCTATCCCCAAAAGGAAGATGAGATAATCTGCCACACAGACAGATGCTTTTCATACCCCATGTAAGTTACTTAAGCTTGAAATAATTTTTTATGATTTCCTTGTCTTGCCTTTAAAAACGTTCCTTTTCCATAATCCTCTGGAGCTCCTCTCTATTAGACAGGATGCTGTCCAATTCATAAACTGTTCAATAAAACCAATTAGATCTTTAAAATTTACTGGGTTGAATTTCTGTTACTTTACATAGGTAAAGGATGTGAATGCACTTTTGACCTACATCATACAAGTAAGAAATCCTCTCAAAAGAGAAGCCAGAAAGTAGAGAGAGGACTTAAACTCAGGCCTCTGAGTTGCAAATTTATGTTTATGGTGCAGGGAAAGCTGTAAATGACCAAATGTCTAAAATAATAGACATATCAGCCTCCCCCATGAAGAAACAAAGATAAGATATTTCAATAAATTCCAGTGTTTGTTGTACACTACTCTGTACAAGTACTCACTGCGCCAGAAGGTACAAAGAAGAGGTTGTACCTGATCACAAGGAAGCCAGAGGATACAATAGAGAAAAAGAGTCTGATACATGCGCTAGACACACCAAGTCCTAAAATGTCTGATTTGGAAGTATAGAATTAAGAAAGGCTCGGATAAAAAGGGCTTCCCTGGTGGCTCAGAGGGTAAAGCACCCTGCAATGCAGGAGACCTGGGTTTGATCCCTGGGTCAGGAAGATCCCCTGGAGAAGGAAATGGCAACCCACTCCAGTACTCTTGCCTAGAAAATCCCATGGACAGAGAAGCCTGGTAGACTACAGTCCATGGGATCGCAAAGAGTCGGACATGACTGAGCGACTTCACTTTACATAAAAAGATGCTGCCATCAGAGTTAGACACTGAAGGAAGAATGGAATTTTGAATGAGGAAGAAATACTCTGGGCAGATGGGAGAGACTGCACAAAGATAAAAGAAGCAGGGGTATTTAAAGGCATGAATAATGGCAAATGATTTCTTTTTTGGGGGGGAGAATTTAAGTGCTGCAGAGTTCAGAAATTTTAACTTTACTCAATTATCATCAAAGACTTGGGCAGCTTAAGATCAATAAGAAGAAAATAAGAAATCAAAGGTAATGATGCAGTTAATTTGAGAAAGATATATCTGTGTATAAGAACAGGAAAAGAAAAAATGTTCAATTTAAAATTTTAAGTAAGTTGAGATTGAGGTGTTTGAAGCATCAATAAAAATTTACATGTGCATTATCTTAGTGCTCTGATTTATAATATCTATTCTGGTTGCTAAGAGGCTTTTAATGTTTACTTCTTAGGTCTGATCATACAAACTTTCAATTTAATAGAGGTCTGTACCTAATATAAATAAGATTTATACTCTTTATACTATACTCTACATACCTAATATAAATAAGATTTAGCAAGCACTGGTTCTATTTATTCAGGAGGAAAAAGAAACCTTCACAGCAAAGTAAAACAAGACAGAAACATGTACTGACTTGTACTTCTGCCATTTATGAAGCAATTTCCTTGTATGTCAACACAATTGTTCACAGCCCTGCAATTTTTAAAAAGAGCCAGCTAATGTGATGAAAACATTAGCACAAAACAACCCAACTTCCCTGTGTGCCACTCATTAAGAAAAAGCAGTGACCAAAAGATGAAATTCCTTTGAAGAATTTACTCCATGTGCTTCAATGTGAGCTATTTAATGTACTAAAACAAAACTCTGCAAACTCAATATGAAAAGTAGCACTTTCACATGCAATTCTTTTCTATTTAGTTTTATATTAATAAAGTTTAACCTCTTTTCTAATAGAATAATTATTTACTAGAACTCTAGAACCTCTAGAAAGCTATATTCTTGAATTATTTTGAAAACTTCCAATATAATCCTAGCCAAAAACTACCCTCTAAACATATATACAATATATTTTAAGAAAAAAAATCTGTCTCTAATATACTTACTCAATTTTAAGTCATGATAATCACGGTAGGCAAAGAGTATATCCCTGTAGTTAGTTCAATCTTATGAAGACATTCGCTAATGCAAAACATGGGTAAAAGGAATAACAAAGTGGTATTCACAGGGTTCTTTGTGTAAGTGACTAGATTTTAGAAAGACTTTATTTGCATTTCTCCATCTCTGCCACAGTCTGTTTGCACCAGTTTGGAAAGCACTCAATAGGTCATTTCCAAAACGCAAATACCAGGTCAAGTTTATAACACGTGACTTACTCACTAATTCTATTTAAACAGCACACAGTAAGAAATTAGATTCCCCATAGGACACTGGAGAAAGCCTGAAGCCTATTCTTCAAAGAAAAAAACGTCAAAAGGTAATATTAAATTGAAATTTTCTCAGTTACACATTAGAACCAAATGTAAATTCAGCATATATTAGATTTCAAAGTTTGAGCTTTAAGTTAAAAAAAAAAAACAGTTAACTATGTTCAACATGGGCTAGCTGCTTTTTCTCAATCATGGCAAACCATTAGATTTGAAGACAGGATAAAAAAAAATTAGCCTTACTTTAAAAATAGTTTACTAGTAAACTTTTTGTATATGTCTATAGTATGTCTTCATAGTCCCCATCTACTAAAGAACACTAGACTAAGACTCAGACTCAAGTTCTAGTTCTGGTCATTTTCAGATATGCATCCTCAGGCAAATTATGCCCTTTGTCTGAGCCCATCTGCAAAATCAAAGAGTTGATATTGATCATTTCTGAATTTCCTTTTATCTTAAAAACTATCTATTAAACCAAGGTTGGCATTTTCCTGGTACTGAGATAAGATTTTCTTCATTCCCTCTTCCCTCCTCACCATCACTTTTAAAAATGGAAGTTCTTGTATTTGTTTATGATCCAAGTGTTAGATTAATTTTCTATAATTATTTTGAAATAGGAAAATGATGTTCAAGTCATTATTCACTTTGCTCCTACTGTTTGCTGATGTCACTTTGGGGATAACCAAAGCAATACCAAAGGATACCACCCTAAGTTCTGAGACAACCATAAACTCCAACACAACTCCAAAGCTCCAAACATCTCTGAATCCCAAAGCAACTTCCAATCCCATGGCAACAAAGAATACGGAAGTGACTTCAACGATAGCCACAACCATGAATCCAGAAAGTGCAGCCACAACCAAGAAGATGAAAAGTGCAGCCACAACCAAGAATATGGAAAATGGTGGCACCAAATTGAATCCAATGGACAGCACTCACGTTCTTTTCTATGTCATATTTTTGTTGTTTTTTGTACACTTAGGCTGAAGTGGACTTGGACTGTCTGCATTGTTATCTCAGTTCACTATATCTGCTGAACAGCAACAAGCACACTAGGAAAATCAAATTTATTTCAACTTACTTCTGAGTAATTTATCATTATCCTAGTTTAATTTGGTTGTTTGCAAATTTTAATTGTGTAAGTTTAATCATAACCTTAGTATGATTTCCTTCCTTATAAATGCTAAAAAAGGCAAAATACTCTGTTTGCCTTTTAAATGTTTGCAAAACTGAGTTGCAACTTGGGGTTTTACATTAAAGGTTTAAGAGAAGAAATTATGTTGGTGACATTTAACCAAAGTATACTTCTGTGTGGGTGTGCGTGCATGCATGTGTGTGTGTGTGTGAAAAGGACAGGGGACTGTGGATAGGGGTTGAGGATGGCATGTGTTATTCTGCATTTATTTTTATTAAGTAGACAAAAGGATAAACTATTGTGCTCTACAAAACAATACACCTGTCACCATATTCCATAAATGTGTAATAGTAACATGTTGTTACAATAAAAAAGATTCCAATTCTGCTAACGTTTGGAGTACAGACTACAGCTGCTCCAATGACAAAGTTATCTTACTCTGTATACACTTCTGTCTTTTACTGCAAATGGTCATTTGTTAATTTGATGCCTAGAATTCAGAATTCTTCCTTACAGAAATATACCCCATAAGTACTGGTAAGATTTTCATGCTGGTCTACAAAGATTTATTTAAGCTAAAAACCTAGTATTTAACAGTGATAATAACCATGTATGAACAGCTCTGATTCTTACTAGTTGTGCCGCCTTGAGCTTAATTCCCAACCCAGTGAAACTCCCAAACAAACTGGTAATAAACCTACTTCAAATGAATCACTTGGGGTGTCTGTTAGATAGATTAGGCTCTACCCTGAAATTTTGATTTAGCAGCCCATGTAGGGCCTGGAGATATACGTTTGTTTGATAGCTAGATTTGTGAATGACTAACAGCGTCTCTAAATTTCAGTTTATAAGTAAGTCAGTCATTGGCAGTAATAATACCTCAGCAGGTTATTTTAAGGGTTAAATGAAAAAGTATATAATATGCATGGTTTGCCTAAGGCAGAGAAAGCACTCAGTAAATTTTAGCCGTTATCATTATTATTACTAACACCCAAAAAGCAATTGCCAGGTATCACAGTATACCTAAGAGGAAAACTCTTCATTGCACTTTTAGGTTTTATAGTTTTAATTATTCTGACAAAAATAATATGCGTTCCTGGCAACAAGTCAAACAACAGAGATATATAATAGGAATTCTGTAGCTGACCCTCTGCGTGCTCCAGTCATGCTCCTGAGAACACCACTGTGAACAGTTTAGCGTGCACGTTCACAGGCCTGTCAGTCTGTGCGTATCACATGCCTGTGCACACACACCAGTGTTCCTCCTCATCGTGCATGATAATTGTTGAGAGCCATCTTTCTGGATATTTGAAAAGCTGCATTAGAGGACTTTCTGTTACTTTTGCCAGCTCAGAACCCACTTTTCCTCATTCTGACATTGGCAGTCCGATTTCCCTTTGGGAAACCCTGCTCCCGTGCCCTCCCCTCATGCCTTTCAGTTCATGCAGTTTAAGCTGCCTTCACCAGTGAGCTCCAGGGATGGGCGTATGACTCAGACCTAGATACCAAGAAATTCCATCCCCCTTGCCATAGCGAATGCCTCAGGAATTGCCAGGTGACTCGGGCCAATAAGACTAGTACTTTTGCTGTTATTACTGGGAAAGAAGCGTTTTTCACTGGGTTGTTAAGCTGGGAGAACACAAATCACCACTGGGCATAGCTTAGGAAGAGCTGCCTGGGAATAAAATCAACACAAAGAAAGTAGAGTCAAGACATAGAGAAGACAGATGTTCTCCAGATGGCATTGTTCAAAGCCCTACATACAGTCATGCAAGAAGCCAGTCCATCTCCTGATCTCCTTGGGTACATCTACCAATTGATATGCTTTCTGGTTTACACAAGTGTAAATTTCATTTTTGTTACATGTAACAAGCAAAAACAACACAAAACACAAAAACTCATTAACACATTATTCCATAATACAGATGTATCATTATTTATTCAACAATTTCCTTTTGATACAAAGTTATATATTATATATATATATATAAAATATATATATTTGCCCTATAAATAATGCTGCAACAATGGACATGAACTTGGGCAAACTCTGGGAGATGATGAGGGACAGGGAGGCCTGATGTACTGCAGTCCATGGGGTCGCAAAGAGTCAGACATGACTGGGTGACTGAACAGCAACAAAAACTGTCCTTGTATTTATGGGACTTTATTACAGGTCAGGTTCAAAGGTATACAGGAGAGAATAGAAGGAAAAGACTAAAAACTAAATTAGGTCAAAATTACGAAGCAACCATCATGCCTGACTTGACATGAATCTGGACTTTATTCAGAAACTGAATGGTGCTACTTAACAAATAGAGACAGGATTAGATTTGAACTGGAACTGCCTCCAGAAGCAATGTTAAGATGACCTGGAAGTAGTTATGTGGGGTTTAGGGAGTAGGAGAATAATTCTGCATTAGTACAGGTTAAAGCTAATAAGAGAGTCTCAGTAATGGCAGTGGGGGGGAAATGAATTCAAAAGACATTTCCAAAGTACCTAAAATTAAGCCATTAAGAACCAATTAAAAAAATAAAACACATACCTTAGGACATCCCCCGATAAATGAATAGCACTAGGAGGTTATTTCGAATCACATGACTACTGGGCTAGGAGAAGTACATGACTCAGGGGCAGCCAGGAATCCACTGGCTGGCCAGGACATAGCATTAAGGGTTTTGCCAAACAGGCATCTGTGGCTGAACCATGCTCTCTTTGTGGAATTTGAACTGTGAAGTACTGAGGTAATGAAGAGCTGACTAGCTAGGGCTAATGCTGAAGAGATACACAAAGAGGAAAATCATGAGACACAGCTGAATGTGAAGCCAAGAAAGAGGCAACAAGTCAGTTCCAGGACTGATGGACACCTAAGTGCTGTCTGCACCTGCTCTAACTCATGTTTTTTCTGAGGCCCACCTTCTTAAGAAAGTGAGAATGATTTCTCTGTAAAAACTGAGCCCTGACTAAAACAGCTTTATTGATTTGCCTAGATGACACAACTAAAATCAAGACATGGTGATTGATAATGAGGAGGATAAACGAAAGAGAGAAGAATTTTAAATGATTAGGGTTTCTAGAGTGAGAAGGGATGGTGATGCTATTGAGAAAGAGAATATGGTGCAAAGAGGAAGTTGATTTGAATATACACTGAATTAAGTTTTGGACATTTCAAGTCTAAAAGGTCTGTGGACTATCTGTAAGGAGGCTGGAATCCATAGTTCAAAAGACATAAACTAATACATGGTAGTTAGTCTAAGCCACAAAAACAAAGGAATATCAAAAAGTCAAACCTAAGTGTTCTCTGACAAAGTTCACTGAACAGAGACAAGGCCTTTACGACCTTCTCCTGCTCCTGTACTCCTCCACAGTAGAGTGGGTCGCTCTACCCTGAGTGATCATGTGCTCAACCGTCCTGACCTCAGGCTTCACACCAGGTGACAATGAAGCCAGGAGGCACTCTTGTACGTCTAAATAAGAGACTGAAATGTAGACTGAAGTTGGCAGAGTCACACCCCAAAACAAACAAACAAAAAAGAAAACCTTAAACATACTCTGTATGGTTACAGAACTTTAAAGGTCACAAAATACTTTATGGGAGAGGTAGGCAGGATAGTTTTTCTAAGCAACTCCCCTTCTTTAACATATGAAGAAACAGAGTCATAAAAACTAACTTGTCTAAGAAGCAGCAGAGCTGGGAACCCTCAGCACACTCAAGTCACTCTATTACATGGGTCTCGAGGAAATCCCACTGATTCAATCTCACAGGTGTCTGCATCAGGCCCAAGCTACTTTCCTTTGGCGTTGTATAGTATACAGACCACCACAGAGAAGGAATATAATCTTACACTCTGATCCTGGAGGAAAAAACCAGCTTTAAGGTTTTCCAGAAATCTTTGAAACTTGTAAACTAACAAGAATTTAAAGGGGGAGGAGGACACATGTCTACCTACCTCTCTCACCAATGTTTCACTTTTAATTACTTAGACAAAATAGGGAAAATCAAAATACACTAGTGGTATTAAAGATTGGGATTGGTATACAAGGATGGTTCATCTCAACTGCGAAAGAAAATTAAAATCCTAGGCAATTGAGAAACAGCATCTGAGGTGAAAGTTGGAAAGAAGACTTACGGGAAGGTGAAGAGACGTTCCTCAGAACTGCTGGAGAGGAAGGCTAAGGATAAATGCAAGTTTCTATGCCCTCTTGATTCCCTAACACCCAGTTCTTGGGACTTCTTGGTTTAACGTTGTCTGCATTATCCTATTAAATCAGTTTCCTGCCTCCCACCTTCCATTTATCACTCTACTGCCACTCCTCCCCAACCTCCACTTATTTCTTATACATTGCCAAATTTTTTTGCCATTCATGATCATTAAAAGTCTACTGATGTAATTCCTCAATTTATATTAAATTCAGGAAACTCAGAAAGATTAATTCCTACAGCCTAGTGGAATAGCAGAACTAAGAGAAAACATAGCCCCTGAGATTCCAAAGCCAGTGGTCTATTATATAACATTGTCCCTAAGGTTCAATTACCAAAAGTTTATATCAATAAACTAAATGGGAAAGAAGGAAAACTGACCAAATAATACCACAGACAAGTTCTCCAATGGAACGCAGAATAAACCAAGAAAGAAAAGACAATGGCAGGGAAAGCAACTTGAGCATTAGACCTATTGTGAAGGAGGAGCATTTCAAGAAAGGCTTCCTGGGAATTAGCTTTGGCTGAAGACAGCACAAATAAATACAATCAATTTTTCAGGCTGTCACTTGTGCCATATCTTTATAGACATTTTCCACAGCATCTCTGAATTATTTGTTAAATCACCCTGATGTTGCCTTACCAGGCTTATTATTAAAAGTTCTCAGATTCTTCAAATTTTATTTCCATTACAAAAAGATTTCTCAGTATCATGTTGCAGATATGATTTAAACAGAATACACCAGAAAACAAAAGACTGTGATATTTTTTTTTACTCTTTGTAATTAATTCACTGTAGGTGGCATAAAAAAAAAGATGTAATACAGGGAAGCAAATCTGAAACAGGTACTATGAACAGCAATTTATAATAGATGGAGCACCATTTAGGGACAAGATGGCTGTTTACTAGCTACATTCTCCCAGGAAAACTTGTCTCCAACAGGAAAAATCAAACTTGCTGTCTCTCTACATTTTCTACCATTTTAAAAACTCTGGTAAGAGAAACTAAAACAGTGTTTCTTACCTCCGTGCAACATAATAAAATATAGGATTCCCAGCTTTGGAAGTCCCAGCTTGGTAGAAAATACTTAATGTTTTCAAAGCCTTGAACTCTTCTTTTTCATGTACTTGATGCCTGAAAGAAAAAAGAGCACAGTAACTCACAGACTTTATATTGTTCATTGATATTTACAAAAGTCCACAACTGGAACAATGATAAAATATACAAAATGGCAAAATATCTTAAAAGCAACATACTTTCTGAAGGGCAATGTGGTAACAAGCACTAAAAGTTTCAAGGAGCTGTTATTTGAACCTTGGACTGCAAGGAGAATCAAACCAGTCCATCCTAAAGGAAATCAGTCCTGAATATTCATTGGAAGGACTGATGCTGAAGCTGAAGCTCCAATACTTTGGCCACCTGATGTGAAGAACTGACTCATTTGAAAAGACCCTGATGCTGGGAAAGATTGAAGGCGGAAAGAGAAGGGGACGACAGAGGATGAGATGGTGGAATGGCATCATTGCCTCAATGAACATGAATTTGAATAAACTCCAGGAGCTGGTGATGGACAGGGAGGCCTGGCGTGCTGCAGTCCATGGGGTTGCAGAGTCTGATATGACTGAGTGACTGAACTGATTATTTGAACCATTAGGATAACATTAAGAAAACTACTGGACAGGGATATTAATCATAGAATTGCTTTTAACCATTTTTCTTTCTAGACAGAAGTTTTTGAATTTTACTGATTTGTTTTTTAAGAGTTCAGTTTATGAAGCTTTCCTTTCCCTGGTTTACTGATTTTGAATGAGTGAGAAAGGTCCATATGTTCTTCTTTATGGGAGTTTATCCTCACGAATAGTGTACCTTTTTACAGATGGTTACTTACTGGTACAGTTGTACCAATATAATTTATTAAAAGGCCATTCTAATCTCCCTGATTCTGAGTATCACTTTTATACTTCAGTTCAGTTCAGTCACTCAGTTGTATCTCTTTGCGACGCCATGAACCGCAGCACGCCAGGCTTCCCTGTCCATCACCAACTCCCGGAGTCCACCCAAATCCATGTCTATTGAGTCGGTGATGCCATCCAACCATCTCATCCTCTGTCATCCCCTTCTCCTCCTGCCCTCAATCTTTCCCAGCATCAGGGTCTTTTCAAATGAGTCAGCTCTTTGCATCAGGTGGCCAAAGTATTGGAGTTTCAGCTTCAACATCAGTCCTGCCGATGAATACCCAGGACTGATCTCCTTTAGGATGGACTGGTTGGATCTCCTTGGAGTCCAAGGGACTCTCAAGAATCTTCTCTCACACCACAGTTCAAAAGCATCAATTCATTGGCACTCACTCAGCTTTCTTTATAGTCCAACTCTCACATCCATACATGACCACTGGGAAAACCATAGCCTTGACTAGACAGACCTTTGTTGGCCAAGTAATGTCTCTGCTTTTCAATATGCTGTCTGGGTTGGTCTTAACCTTCCTTCCAAGGAGTAAGCGTCTTTTAATTTCATGGCTGCAATCACCATCTGCAGTGATTTTGGAGCCCCCCAAAATAAAGTCTGACACTGTTTCCACTGTTTCCCCATCTATTTCCCATGAAGTGATGGGACCAGATGCCATGATCTTCGTTTTCTGAATGTTGAGTTTTAAGCCAACTTTTTCACTCTCCTCTTTCACTTTCATCAAGAGGCTCTTTAGTTCTTCTTCACTTTCTGCCATAAAAGTGGTGTCATCTGCATATCTGAAGTTATTGACATTTCTCCCGGCAATCTTGATGCCAGCTTGTGCTTCCTCCAGCCCAGCGTTTCTCATGATGTACTCCCCATATAAGTTAAATAAGCAGAGTGACAATATACAGCCTTGACGTACTCCTTTTCCTATTTGGAACCAGTCTGTTGTTCCATGTCCAGTTCTAACTGTTGCTTCCTGACCTGCATACAGGTTTCTCAAGAGGCAGGTCAGGTGGTCTGGTATTCCCATCTCTTTCAGAATTTTCCACAGTTTATTGTGATCCACAGAGTCAAAGCCTTTGGCATAGTCAATAAAGCAGAAATAGATGTTTTTCTGGAATTCTCTTGCTTTTTTGATGATCCAGCGGATGTTGGCAATTTGATCTCTGGTTCCTCTGCCTTTTCTAAAACCAGCTTGAACATCTGGAAGTTCACGGTTCACATATTGCTGAGGCCTGGCTTGGAGAATATTAAGCATCACGTTACTAGCGTGTGAGATGAGTGCAATTGTGTGGTAGTTGGAGCATTCTTTGGCATTGCCTTTCTTTGGGATTGGAATGAAAACTGACCTTTTCCAGTCCTGTGGCCACTGCTGAATTCCAAATTTGCTGGCATATTGAGTGCAGCACTTTCACAGCATCATCTTTCAGGATTTGAAATAGCTCAACTGGAATTCCACCACCTCCACTAGCTTTGTTCGTAGTGATGCTTCCTATACTCTTATATACTTCCTATACTTTTACACTTATACACTTATATATATTTAAATACACTTAAAAAAAGGCATGGTTTAATTATTATATATTCTGCTCAACACAGTGTGTGTCTTTAACCTGAAGATTTATGTCATTTACCAGCCCTGGAAAATTCTCATCTGTTGTTTCTTCAAATATTACCTCTTCACTACTCTTTAAGCTCTATTTATTAGATATGTTGGAACTTCTCATTCTATAACCTCCATCTCTTAAACTCTTTCATATTTTCCATTTCTTTATCTCTGTGTGTAACAGTCCGTGGAATTCTTCAGGCCAGAATACTGGAGTGGGTAACCTTTCCCTTCTCCAGGGGATCTTTCTAACCCAGGGACTGAACCCAGGTCTCCAGCATTGCAGGCATTTTCTTTACCAGCTGAGCCACAAGGGAAGCCCAAGAATACTAGAGTGGGTAGCCTATCCCTTCTCCAGTGGATCTTCCTGACCCAGGAATCTAACTGGGGTCTCCTGCATTGCAGGTGGATTCTTCACCAACTGAGCTATCAGGAAAGCCCACATACTAAATAATTTGCTCCAAAATTCTCTTCTAGCTATGTATGTGTTTAAAAATACTTCTTTTACCTAGTATTTTTATGTGTCTTTGGGGTGCGAGAAGAGGCTATATTACCTCAGCTCATCATACTGCTGCTACCAAGTGAGCATTTGCTTAGTATCAATGGAGACAACACAGAGCATTTCAGAAGGGAAACAGGTACACATGTGTATGGATAAATGACTAGGAGGCTATCTGCCAAATGTTAACTGAATTATCTCTAAGATGTGAAATAACTGAAAATTTTTTCCTTTTTAGATTTCTGTGTTTTGACTAATTTAACAATTATTAGTTTTCTAGTTGACAACATTATAAAGCTACTTCCATTTTTTAAAAGAAAAATGAGTCTCAGGGAGCATCAGTGGAAACTTAGAACAAAAATATTATTTAATGCTTATGAAACACTTTATATATACACCAGATATTGTTCTATATCTTACACATATCATTTAGTGTTCAAAAGCACAGAGGATTGTTTTGTAGGAAGGTTAAAAGGACTAATGAAGTTTTCTTTGAAAAATGGAAAAATGGCAAGGACATCCTTAGCAATGCTGAATAAAGCATAGTTTTATATGTTTATATAATTTTCAACTAAGTAACATGAAAAATTTTGCATTGAAAATATTCCTTTAATAACGTAGGAATAAGTCGGACACGACTGAGCGACTGAACTGAACTGAACTGAAATACCTGTTACACAGGAAAATGTAACAGAACTAAAGATAACAACTAAGCTTGAAAGGAGATTGTTACATATTCCCACATTCTTTTAACAATATCAAAAAATTGGAGTCGTGTACAAAACTATCATCTGTATGTAACATGACTAATAACAGACACTCACAATCCATGGAACATTATATACAAATCGTTAATGTGAATTAAACTAGAATGTCATATTCTGCTCTTTCCTTTCTGCTTCTGGCACATACTATGAACAAAACACTTAACCCACACTCACTATGAAGTACTAAGTGACGAAGTGTAAAGTACTATGAAAGGTACTTTAAAAGTCTAAAGAATTCTGCAAACTATCTGCACTGTAACAACACAGGGGTGAATGCCTACGATGAGGATCCAAATCTCAATGAGATTCGAAACAAAGGTCCACAGAAAGAAATTTTATAGCAGTATTACCATATTTCTGACCCTCAGTCTAAAAGTTGTATAATTAACTTCCAGGAGACTTCTGAAAATTTTTGTTATGTGAGAGAAAGAGTTCAACACTTAGAACCAAAGGATCTATGACTTAGGATGGAATCTTAGGCAAATTACTCACTTTGAACTCTATTTTCCCTAATAATTATAATATGAAAATAATGTTGTCTACCTTCCTTTTAACTATTAAGTGCAAAAACATCTCAAAATAACATGACATAGTACTATTCAACAAGATGTTATTATTTTTTACAAGAAAATCAACCACGAAACAAAGCATACTTCAACAATATATAGGGTAAAGAGAAAAGTGGGACCCCAAAACATGGCAATGTGATTATGAAGTACATCTTTCCCAATAATCCTCTGTGAAACATACAAGCATATCTAACAAGTGGCCTGGAGGTAAAGCTTGCAGCTCAATGAAAAAGACAGAAATCATCATGTCGAGGTGGTACTTTACCTAGTCATAAACTCCTCAAACTTCGAACTGGTAAGGTTAAGGCTGGACCAGTGTGTATCTGCCACAGGTTTGTGCTCTGGAGGACCCAGGTATGCAAGAAGTGTTGCCATCTTATCAAAAGGTCGTCTTCCAACAGCTTTGTGATCCCTAGATATAGGAAACTACTTAGGAAAAAAGTAGCAGTTCACATATAGCAGAACACATTTTTTTTTTAATTGGAGTATAATTGCTTTATAATGTTGTGTTAGTTTCTGCTGTACAACGGAGTCAATCGGCAGGATGTATACATATCCCTCTTGAACCTCCCCATCCCACCTCTGGAGGTCATCAGAGCACAGAGCTGAGCTCCCTGTGCCCTACAGGAGCTTCCCACTAGCTATTTTCCACACACAGGAGGGTACATAAAAACACATTTAGACTGTCATTGGCTGCTTTTCTTTTTACTGTCCAGTGGTGGTTCCTGCTCATTTTTAAATAGCACCCAAAAGACCTCAGGGGTTTTAAGTATAACTGAGACATCTTAGAAATAGGACCATTCCTCAACCTAAAAAATTTACATAAAATTTCATTATGTTCTAGTATTCTTAATCTATTACCATTAAATAGGCAACCAGTAAGTAAAAATAACATTCTGATCCACTTTTTCTCAGGATGAAAAGAACTCATTTGAACAGAGTTCAAAAGAACAGAGAGACCCCTGTTTAGGAAGTGGACATAGTGTCCCTGATATCAGATTTCTGCTTAACCAGGGTAAGTATGAATTTTCAACAACTATTAAACATTTAAAACTAAGGATAACAAGATACTATTTCACAAACATCAAACTGACAAAAAAAAATTATGACGTTTGCTAGTGCCAATTTTGGTGAAGATGTGTACACTGTACTCTCACACAGTACTGTCAAAGCATAAATCAGTATGTACACTGAAAAATAAGGTGGTGATATCTAGCAAAGCTGAGGCTGTGTATACCCCAGAACTCAGCAATTATGCATTTGGGTAATTCACAAGGAGACAAATGTGAAGAATATTTATTACATTACCATTTAAAATAATGAAAAACAGGAAACCCTAAATATCCATCAATTAGGAAGTACGAAAATAAGTTGTGATATAGCCATTCGATAAAATACTAAGATAAGTTAAATAAATGATAAATCTCAAATAGAATATTATATGAAGAGACTATATTCAGTGTATCATTGCTATGAAGTTTTAAAACACACAAAACTGTTTTATATGTACCTATGTTATACCTGTACTTTCCTTTTTCTTGTCAGTTACACAAGAGAGAAGTTGTATCTTTTTCTCTCCCAGAAATAAAATATTATAAAGATCTGAAATAATTCAGCAAAATAAAAAATGTTAAAACGAAGCAGTAGACACGGGTCTCTGTTATATTATAGTCAATACTTTTTTGTATGTTTGAAATGTGTCTTTTTTAAAAAAAATTGAAAAAAAAAACTGGTATTAAAGTACATGAATATGTACTTTAAATCATACAAGTTTGTGTTTTAAAAGATGCATATAAAAGAATGTTTGCATTTAAAAATTCCACTGTAAGTGCCACACAGATGAAGCATCTCCCTCCTTATGGTCTTCTACTTTTCCTATGAATAAGCAAACCATTTTTATTGGAATTTAAAAATAATCTGGACTCATTTGACCTTTGTAAGAGAACTCATAGATAAGAATCTGGGCCACTATAAACATGTAACGATTATAGAAGGACAGCAAATGATTCAGGCTACAAGAGACTTTAACTAAAAACAGCTAATGAAACAATTCCCAAGTTAATAATTTTCAATTATTAAGTACTGCCTATGTAAAACTTCATTTGCATGTACTTCAGAGTATCACAAATGGGATTACTATAGAATTGCAATAGAATAACAATGTTTCAATTATTAACTTCCTAAGAATTAAGCTGCTCTTTAAATTCAGATGCCAAGACTCATTTGACCTAGTAAATTTAAACTTCTCTGTGGCTTGTTGTAATATTATGTTTGCAAGCCAAAAAAAATCCAAAAGGCTAATTCATGATTTCTCAGTTTAATTTTTTGTTTCCTCGGCTGGATTCTTAGTTTCCCCATAAGGGATCAAACCCAGGCACCGGCAGTGAAAGTGCGTAGTCTTTCATAACCACTAGACTGCCAGCGAAATCCCTCTTAGCTTTAGTATTTTTTTAAAAAGTCTACAACACCTACATATGTTTGTTGATCAATCAATATGACTTAAGTTTTTGCCTACATATTTTTAAAGGTCTACATTGCTCTTTAAAAATCATAATTCTTATTCTAAGAAGATACAAAGTAAGAGGCACTATTCATGACTAATAATTTTATCAACTTAAATTTAAAGTGAGAGTTTTCAATATTCCCATGACTGAGAAATCTCACCTGTTGCTGGAAAGATACTGGCCAATTTTCTCTTGATTATTCCATAGTAGACGATGTAAAGCAAGCACATTGCCATCGCTGATGAAGGAAAGACTATGATTTACAGCATCACTTGTAGGACAATCAGATGCTATATCAAGGAAAAACCTTCAAAAATGCAAAGTTATTAGAGTTTCAAAAACCAGATATACTCATATCTATGTTTGAATTAAATTTATGTGAAGTAACTTTGTGAAATTACTGGTATTACAAATATGGAGGTTTTATTCACACATGTAACTATAAACAAAAGAAGAGACAGGAGAAACTTGGTTTTCCATTTGATACCTGGCTTCAGCTTCAAAGTAGGCTCTGAAGTCAGACAACAAAATTCAGATAGATGAGAATCTATAGAGAAGCCAGTATTTTACAGATAAAGAAATAGAGGCCCAGACAAGACAAAAGACCTCCCCAAAGTTATACAGCCTGTTAGGTCAAAGTCAGGATCAGAACCTTTGTTCTTTTAACTCTCTACGGGTAGTCAATCTTTCTGTGGATAGTCACAGAATGTGAATCCTATGCTGACATTCACTTTTTTTTCCAGTATGATTTACAGTCCAATAATATATCTTTTAAATTCCAATCAGAAAGAAGTTAGTATGAACTATAATGAAAAACTAGAAGAGCTGTAGAAGTATAGCTTCGACTATAAGTCAAGTCAATCAGATTCACACTGTATGAAAAGTAGAATTCTTGATGTTAACTTACATTTACAGACACCTTCTCATAAGTTATCTCATTTGTGTCTCTAAAATCAACTCACAGTTAAGTACGGTATGAAAGCTACTTTACCAAATCAACAACTCAGAGATAAAAAGAAGCAACTAGCTAGTTATGGGACCGAGCAGAACTCAAGTTTTCTAAAATCACAAAACTTCCAACAGTTGTCCAGTTACTCATGAACAAAACCTTACGCATTTGCTTTACTTGGTTTAAAGAGTAGCTTTTTAGTTTACATACATTTCCAAATTAAAGTATCAAAAATATTCTAACATCAAAAAATTCTGATTATACACTATAATGCATTATCTGTACCAGTTTGGTTTTAGTTCTTACTGAAAGAAATCTTTTTCCTTCTACCTGTCCTCCATCTTGTGGTAAACTCAAATCCTGTATTTTAGTAGCTATGTCAAACATCTCTCTGGGTTTTTAAATATGGCAATCACTACCAAATTACAAAGAATATCACTTTACTTCATTAATGTCTTTTATAGTGAAATAAGATTAACTATGTTCTTGACCTCAAGAGAAAAAAACCTACACAGGAGTTCCATCTAGATCAAGTACATGGACTTAAGTGAAACTCAAAGTATCTGATCCAAACAGAGCAATTGGCTAAGTAGCAGGCTGCTCACCTTCGTGCTGCATCAAAGTTGCTTTTCACAAAATCATTAAAAGGCCGCATATGCTCTTCTTTTGTGAAAAGGACATGATTGGCAATACTCTGAAGTATCTATACAATAAAATAAGGTTATAAAGGATCTGATTATTTATGAAATCTACACATCCATATAACTCTAAAAAATATTAATTTTCTCACTGATACAATTTCTATTGGTGATTAAAATCAGTTACTGATCATTCTGTTTCTATGCTTTCCTAAACATAATTATATAAACACTTATATATTTATATATATATAAACAGACATGAAAAATTTAATGTATTTTTAAAAATCATATAGTATACATTTTGTTTCCCATTTCGGAATTTCCAAAATGATTACACAGAAAACCATCTTGAGAAGACATTTGCTAAAATATTTTCAAATGATGAGATGTTCTATCAGTATCAGCCTCATGAATTTCTTTATCATATAAAGAAATAAAACAAAAGCATGTAAGGGAAAACCACAGGGCATTTCAAAAATTAAGAGAGAGTACAGTGAATAAAAAAATTGAAAATTTATGGAAGAGAAATTTTAAAGTTATATTATCAAAATGATTCTTCACCTTCGACATTAACTTCAAGCCCCTTTCGATTCTAGGCGGTGGCTTTTTATCTAAAATCCCTGCTTCATATGGTGAGACAATGGCAGGATTGATAAATCTGAGAAACATGGCACTTCCTACTGCACCGATGCTGTTCTGAGGGAAACGCTGGCTAACCACCTAAAAACAAGGAATTGAGGATTGAGTACATGGTTTGAATTAAAACAAGAAAATGGGAAGACAGAGTTCAAAAGTCAAATTTTGCACATAAAATCTGAATAGACCAGTCCTTGTAAACAATACATTTGTAATTTTTCCTACTCCCAAAACATCAGTAAACAAAAATTTACCCTCAATTCTTGCCCTCTATCATTTAAAATCACAATGAAGGTCTCTAAGGGGGGGGGGGAAAGTCTCATAGATGAGTTTTGTAGAAGAGATCTGAAAAAAGATATTAATTTTATCATCATTGTTTATACTGCAGGTTTGTTGAGCAACAAAAGCAGAATAACTTTTCACACAAAAATTATCACATTTTACTAAGATTAAGAGACACGAGAGTGTGGTCAACTCTTGTAAGGCAGAGCTAAGTTTTCAACAGCATACCACTGAATAATCCAATACCTAATAGTAAATACTTACATTTTGTTGTATACCCAGGTACAATTGAATTTCTTGAGCAAAATGCTTGCCATATACAAAATAAAACTTAGTTTTCTTAGATTCCTATCAAGAGAAAAAACTTACTTACAGTAACGTTATTGCCAGTTCTTTTTCTTCATCAGAATGCTTTATAATATAAGGACCTACTTATTATTTAAACCATGGAGGAATGGGAATTCTTGGGGACTTAAAAGAAAAAAGGATCCCACAAGCCTAAAAGAGAGAATCCCCACGAATAACTCAATTTGTAATTCTGTCAAATAAAAAAAGTTAAAGATACAAGAAATGGTTGCCCACACTGAAAAATAATGTGAGCCCAACATTTCACATGGATTTATTTTCTTTTTATAAGATATTCCACTTTCAAGGTAAATTAGACTGGGAAAGTGCTATGAAGCCGGCTGAGCTCCCATCTCTCCTAGTAGGTCCTGTTTTAAATTAACATACGAAAACTGTATTATTCTGAAATTCACTTTTTTTTTTAAACAAATAACACACATATTTACTTTTAAAGAACATTCATGTAACATCTAAACCACTACAACTATTCATGCTTAGCGTGGTTAACTGCTGCTTAAAGCAGTGCTGACTGACAACAAGGCCATAGTACACCAACTCAATGTTCTGGGATTCTGAGGATAAAACTGCATTTCAAAGGCTATTGCGGGGAAATGAGAAAATAGGACTTAGGTGCAGAATCTCACAGAGCTCTAGTTTTCTTCACACTGCCTCAGTAAAGTAACACTTCTTTTCATGAATTCACACGGCTCATGAGTCCAGATTATAATTCTGGAAAAGAGTAAGAATTATTTCACTTCATTCTATTTTCTTCAGTGCTTCATGTGGTATACATTTAAAATGTGTTCTTGTTCACTGTCTAAAATCTCAAAATAATGTTCAATTATATTTGACAGGAAGTCAGTAAAATTAAGACTTTAGAGAATGATTTTCTAAGCTAAGAAAATCTTTGTAAGAGGTGATAGTAGGGGTGAGCTATAACTAATACATTCTCACCTTCCTGGTACTGCATAGCTCAGGAAGCTTTCTTGGTGTTACAGCACTCTGAGTGCTATGCTACTGCAAGAAGGACGACGACCTTACACTTCAGTCAGAGCACACTGGTGAAGGTGGTTAAATACAGCAGCCTTAACAGACTGGCTTTAACACCTAGATACTGTTTTATAGCTATTTTTAGCTAAAATACAGTTTTAGAAACAGAATTAAGAAGACAATTCAAGTACTTTTACCACTGTTGTACTGTGTTTAACCTTCTAGGGAGTAGGAACAGAAAAAAATAATGTTTATTTCCGCACAGATAAAATTCTTCATCTAATTTCAGAATGTTCACAGACCACCACTGCTACTATTTTCTTCAGAATCACAAATTTTAATCTTAAAACATAAAAAAACAGATCAACAAGTCTAGAAATTTTTAAAGCCTTTCAGGAGTGAGCTAGCAAAAAGGAAGGGAATTAAAAACTGCTTTATATTTCATTGCAAAAGGGTTGTTTTAAAAGAATAGCTTATGTTCAGTTTAATCCGTTAAAATTCTGAAAAGGTTCTTAAAAAGTTAAAGTCATGAGTTTGGTTTCCAAAGAACTGATTAATTATAAAATACTAACCTGCTGAGAAAGTGTCTCAAAAAAAAAAAAAAAAATCAATCACTTATATGCACATGGAGAACTCTTTTCAGATGCATTTTTAGAGTAGCTATTTACTGGCTTTTTCCAGGAGAGAAAAGTTTTTAAAGTGCGACTCACATTTATACCTGATGTTTACTCAATATTACTCAATCTCAGAATTTAACGGGTGTCTGAGGGAATCATTTCCCAAAAGAAATATTGTAAAACTTATGAAAGGTACTACACCTTCACTATCTTCCCCATCTTCAAAAATCATTCATGTCAGAACTCAGAGTATCCACACTACAAGAACACACCTTATTTCACGTGTCATATAATTATGGATCTCATCAATGACAGTGTATTTTGGGAACTAAAATCTGATAAAACAATATCTATAAAAATGCTCAACAAGTTTTATGAATTAATTTATTAAAAAACTTCTTTTCCTGTCACCACTAATTAACATCAGTATAATTTTACCTCATAACATATACATACTCAAACTGTTTTTATTTTTAACCTGTAAAAATCTAATTTATATCCAAAAAACTTTTTCAGCATAAAAGGTCCAAGTAGAGCCAGTCTGTATGCAGAAGCCAATGATCAGTCAAATGGCCCTTTTCCTTTCCCCCTACTCATAAAAGGCAAACCACAGGTTACAAATAAATGTAGTCATACACTGTACCTCAGCAAGAGGATCACAACCCATCCACCTTTAATTATCTAAGTGAGTTAGGTTAATAACTTGAAAGGAGATCTAATTATACAGTACATGTTTGAGTTTAATAAAGAGAATTATCTATGACTACACAGCTACATAACAGCAGCCAGAACCTTGTCTATATATTTTAAATATTCTAATCTATGGTACATAGACCCCAAAAGAAAGTTAACTTGCTTTTAAAAAGATCATTAGATTCTGTTATGCCAACAACTCCATAAACCAACATTTTAGATTTATAATACTACACAGTCGTCACACTTCAGAATGTGTTCTAAAATATCCACAAGGACCTCATATCACTTGTGCTGAGAAATGCATTCCAAAACTTGGTGTTACCCAGAAACATTTTTTTGAAATATGAAAATAACACTAGTAGAAAAAAACATTTCAAGGAACAACTGTAGATAAAATCTTAATAAATAAAGCAATGTTAGGAAGGCTAGAAAACGTGCTCCAGAAACAGAGAAAGCCTGAATTTTAATTTATGTAATATACTACAAAATGGCATTAGTAAACACCAAACAAGAGTGTTAGAAACAGTAAATTAATTTCAACAGTGATGGTGTATATTATGTTAAATCCACATACGCTGAGAATTAGAAGGCTGAAGCATTAGAAAGAAATGTTTTTATTAAGCAAGATGGCCATCCAATCCAATCCATTTGCTCACAGCTGACCAAATTTACGTAACATACCCAAAAAAGAATCTCTTGAATGTACATAAAAGCCTATGTCTCTAAATTTTAATTTAGTTCTGAATTTCAAACAGAAATTTACTGAAGGTAGAGCTCAGATGAAAATGAAAGGTGAAACCAGATGAATACTATATACTAAATTCTACCTTTTAAAGTAAACTATCTATGTGACTGCTGCAGGTTTTCTTGACCTCTTTCTCTAAATTCATTTGGATTATATGAACAAAGGTAAAACTAAGCCTGATAAGAATCAGTCATACTGACAGATATTGGCAAATTTTAAATGAATGCATGTTAATATTTTGGACAAATTTCATCCGCCAGAAGAAAATAATTATGACTACCGTAATTTTCTTCCTTTTAAATTAGGGTAAGTTTACAGAAGTAGGTAGTACATGCATATCATGTTTGCAAATGAGGTGTTTCTCTATAAATACAGACTCACTGCTTTTCTTTATTTCAAAAGTACTATATTCTCAGTCCCAGTAGCTTATAAAGATTTTCTCTAAGGTAAAAGTGGTTTTGTTTCACCATAAGAGTTTTTATAAGTTAAGAACAATTATCTAAATCCTGGCTGAGACTGTCCAGATAAAAATCTAAGTAAAAAATAAAATTTAGCTACTTTTAGTTAAGATTTAGAAAGTGACAGTTTCCTTCTATGTACTTCTAGCAATTAAGAAAAACTTTCATCTCTAGGAAAAGAAATCACTCACATTACCTGCAAACAAGAAGCAAGAATGAAGAGAGTCAGCATTTCCTAAGGCCTTGAAATTAAGTTTCTTTTGCATTCATTTATAATTTTTAAAATAACAGTAATAAAATAGGACCAGGGGTATCAAATGCAGCAAATGCCCCCAAAATGCCTTTGGGATAAATCAAACCAAAGGAACACAGAGATGTTTCAATGTAACTTAATTCCAGGGTTAATTGAAATGAAAGCTATTTTGTGCCAGAATTAGTAGAATGATTTTACAGTGAAGGTCAAATAGGCTGAAGTGAAGATGTTCTTAACAAACAGCAAAAGATTTTTTGTTTTGCTTTGAAAGAAACAGCTAAAAAAAAGTTCTCCAAACTTACTGATTTTTTGTTTTCCTTTTTTTCTTTTACTGTAGCTTTATTCAGTAGGGAGTGGCAAGTTGCCTACAGAACAGAGATGAGCACAAACAAGTCACAGCACCAACTACATACAGCAACAAAAACAATGTTGGCTTGTACATAAAATTACACGATCAAAATGTAACACAAATGGAATCAACAAAAAATTAGAAATCAACTGAATTTTGAGGGACAAATTTTATTTCTGGATTTTAATCTTTATTATGTCTTTAAGCCAAAGCACTAAATAAATAGCAAGAAATGTTGAGACAATCATATCTACTATTTCTGGCTATAAATCGCAGAAAATTTCTCCTCAAATGAACTGAGGATATTTAATATTTACATTTCAGTTAATTCCTAGCTTTTGATGAATTTTATATGAAATTTTCATTACAAGTAGATTATACTCTAAAAATACTTCTATGTGTCTACGTAATTTTTCTTGATTTACATATATTTATATATACTTCTCTGTGTATCCTTCAATTGACTTAAAAGTTCTTTTTTCAATAGTTGATACTGAACTCATATTACTACTGATTAAAAAATAAACATTAAATGGCTAAATATAATAGAAAAATACACTTTACAGATTCTGAGTTAAAAGTCTCTCTTTTAAGAAAGATTACTCTTAAAATTTCACTTAATTTTGTTTGCAGGCTGCTTCCTGAAAAAGTTCTAACCAGAGAAGGTTAAAAGCTCTGCAACAATTGGGAAAAGAATGTTATCAGCTCAACTGGAAATAAGCATTAATATCAAAGTGAAGAAACTGCAGAGAAAATCATAGAATAAAACTGTAAGCCTGCTTAAAATTTTTCACAGATTTGACCATTTATCAGAATGTCTCAAACAAAAATCCATCACCAAAAAGCCTCTCAAATCCAGAGACATATTGGTTTCAACTCTCAGAGTCACTTCTAGGCCAAGGAGCTCTATTAAAATGAAAAGATCGACACACACACACAGCTATATTTGAAATGGATAACCAACAAGGACCTACTATACAGCACATGGAACTCTGCTCAATATTCTGTGGCAGCCTGGATGGAAGGGGAGTTTAGGGGAGATGGATACATGTATACGCATGGCTGAGTCCCCTCACTGTTCACCAGAAACCATCATAACATTGTTAATCGTTGTTAACAATAATTGTTTTCTCTCTCCCAATAAAAAATTAAAAGTTAAAAGAAATTACTTTTAAAATATTTTGAAAACAAACTAGAATTCTTCAATCTACCATACAAGGCATTTTATTCCAGGATTTCTGTGACTCAGCACCATAACTTGAGATTAAAGTTAGATTTGTACATCCATCCATCCATTCATTCATCCAAGTAGTTACTGTGCACCTAATTGCTAGATACCATTCTAAGCACTGGAAGATAGCAAGCAAGAAGACACAGTCCTTACCTCAAAGAGCTTTGATTCAAACTTCAGACTAAAAGCGCTAGTAACCCAATTTATCACAAAAATGCAGTTTTATACACTTTTTGTTTTCAATCATGGTATACAACCATCAATTATAGCCTTAAAATTTTTCTGTAAGCTACTTCTGTTTGGAGAAGCAGATTTGCCAGGAAAAGATGACATTTGCTTAGAATTATATTTAGCTCTTTCTCAGAATTCTCTCACCACAATTTAGGAGAATATCCACTCTGGGAATACTTTCTCATTACTCCAAAACTATCAGGATGAAAGTGGAAATAAACACATGAAAAAATGTCTCAGTTATAAATCTAACACATGGCCATTCCAATATAACCTTAACCCAGACCGCTAAGTAAGGAGGCTTATAAAACGAAAGAGCTAGGTAAAAGCATGATTTTAAAAAGGTTTAACAGTCAAAAATACTAACTCCAGTAAAAAGACCTAAAGCTCAGAGAAATTTAGCTAGCAATGTACTCACATAGCTTTCAAATTTTCCCTAGCAGGTCCCATAGCAGGAGACATATTTACTAGAGGGAAAAAAAACAATGGACTACTATCCCTCCCAACAGAACATAAAAGTACAAAGGTACCATTATGTTACTGCCAAAGTCTAAAGGGCAAAGAAAAGCCAGAAGATGGAAGGTGAATAAAAATAAAAGAGCAAACTAAAGGAAAAACTACATTTGCAAGGAGACTCAATGGAAGAATATCTTGAGATCTAAGTTTATTTTTCTTTTTTAATTAGCAAATGTGAAATTTCCCATTATCAGTCACTTATTAAAAAACAAACCCTTATTTATAAATAACATAGCACATCTATCCTCTATAGTACTGTACATTCCAATAGTAAGTTTATCCAACAGTTCCAAAAACTGCACTAACATTTAAAGAACATTCTTAAGAAGAATAATTGTATGTGAAATTTTAATATAATGACTCAGGTCTGCTGTAATATGGGACACAGTATCACGGAATGTTTTAAAAGGCACAACACATAGTGGTTAATAAGCCACCAATTATCACCTGGCTTTATTTTCTGCATTCTTTTTACTACCTCCTTCCCTTCCTAACTATGAAAGTTGGCAAGAATCTTGTTTACTTGGCTGGGAGGAATCGGGTAATTTATTCCTTCATTAAATATTTCCTAAGTACTTACTAAGTGCCAAGCACTTACTTCTTTTTTCCTTTTCCAAGGTTGCTAATGATACAAAATTTCTTTTCTTAGGGAGACAACTACATGAAGAATTTCTACTAAAATCTACTAGACCATTTATGTAACCAGGTAGTCAATACTCAATCACTTTTAACCAACTAAAGTCAAAGCCCCTGCCATTTAGAAATTCATTTGCTTTCTGAAAAGTTATTATTAGGCCAACCAAGAAGTTGGTCCAGACTATTTTTAACATGTGTTTACCATTTCTAGTCTACCTAGTTTTATGAACAGAAGAAGGACTGAACTGGACTTAAAGAGAAACCTGAATAATGCCCAAACTTAAGATGTTATTCATTGAATTAGATTTCATGCTAAAAACTACCCTCTGGTCTCAGATTTAACTACCTGCAAAACTGATATGGGGCTCTCCTAAGCTTCCTCAAGCTATTTTGAAAAAGGCAGGAAAAGTCATGATGAATTAAGCGAGTTTTAATGCTAAGTATGCTTTTCATCATCTATGAATATGATGAAACATTTTTTTATAGATACAGCAGATACATCTTTATAAATAGCAATGGGGGAAAAATTCACACAGAGCAGCCTGAAACAGCTTTTTAAAATGATGATTTCACTGATCTTGCTAATGTCTCCAAGCAACTGAAGCCCTGTGCTAAAAACAAATGGCTGTGGATAACTCTGCAAAGAAAAAGACACAAAAGGTATGGGTTTTGGTAAATGCAAAAATTCTTTATCCTACACCTGACCTTGTCCCAAACTCCAGATCCACTAATGTTTCTCCCAGAATCAGTTTTAACAGGCTAATGTGGATTGGCACTAATCTCCCTTGGAGTGATTAAACCATTTCTGAAGCTGCATATGCCAATCAAAAACATCGTGGAAGCCATAATAGAACACAGGTGTAATTTCCTCAGCAAGTAGGGGATGACTGTGAACATCTGAACTCAGAAGCATTACTTGCAGTTCTAGTGTTGAAAGTCTAACAACTGGATGTGAATGATGATGCAATATAAGTAGCATTCTATATAAAATAAACATCAGCCTGTCCTGGGGAAGCCTGACACAAACCCAATAGAGTTTAAGAGAAGAAATTAATTAAAGAAATTAATTTAAGAGAAGAAATCAAAATCAGAGATTAAGCATTTCACAAAACAAAAAGCAAGAAAGAGACTGACCTCATATGTGAAAGACCCCATGAGTAATTCAGGTAAAAGATAAAATCAGCAACAAAAACTGTGTAACATATTTAACTTCAATCACATCTACTACACCCAGTAGATTGGTGCATTTTAAACTTGTTCTCAATGCAAGGAAAATGTATTATTTTTAAAGTACCCCATTAAACTACTTTGTATTTTTAAAGCCAATTTAAACAATTCTGAATGCATTATTCATCCAAACTGATTCAGTATTATCAATCACCCACTATCAGCAGCTAGTTTAGCAGCTACACCCCTCTTTGGTAAAGCATTCTTTTAAATGTAGCTGTGGATTAATAATGGTAATCTCTAACCTTCAGCATACCTGGTACAAACAGTGGCACACACTTCGTAGTTGAGGGGGAAATTCGGAGGACGAACTGATGATGGCATGGAAGAACTTTTCAGTCATTTGAAGGAGATTTCGTTGGTTTTCCTCAAGGCTCTCTGACTGTTCTAACCTACCAAGAGGAAAAAAAAAAAAGCAAAAGCAGTTAAAAGCAAACAAACTAACAGACATATTCTTTAAAAGAGACTCCTTAAAGAGACAGATATTCAGCTAAATGCAATGTTGAGACTTTTCTGGAATCCTGATTTCAACAAACCAATTATTAAAAAAAAAAAAAAGGCAATTTTGAGAATTGTGTATAAAAACTCTTGTTGTTGTTTAGCCACTAAGTTATGTCCTAATCTTTGCAACTCCATGGACTGTAGCCTGCCAGGCTCCTCTGTCCAAGAGATTTTTCAGCAAGAATACCAGACTGTATTGCCATTTCCTCTTTCAGGGGATCTTCCCCATCAAGGGATCAAACCCATGTCTCTTGCATCTCCTGTACTGGCATGGATTCTTTACCACTGTGTCACCTGGGAAGCCCACCAATTATCCTCCTATATTTCACAAATTTAATACAGGATTTTTAATTTAAAAAAATTTTTTGTCCATCTAGTAGGAGAGGGCATCTCACATTTTAAACTTTTATTTCCCATGACTTCAGTAAAGTTGACATGCTTTCAATATTTTTGGACCATTCAGGCCGTATTTTGAACCTCCTTTCCTATCAAGCCTGATATCTCTAACTTCTAGGTATTTCTCCTGTCTGTACCTAAAACTTAGTTTGTTCATCATTAGCTGATTTTTCCCCTATACTTAAATGTCTTACTCTGTGTTCCCCATGTTGTCAATGGTACCATTATTGCTTCAACCACGTCACTCAGGAACTGCTGATGCCGCTATTGTCTGCAGTAGTCCATTACTCCCCACATCCGATTAGTGTTGCTAATTCTTCCGTAAGACTTTTTTTCAGGTAACTTATTTATTATTATTTATTTAAGGTAATTTATTTAGAAAAGGCAGAGGAACCAGAGATCAAATTGCCAACATCTGTTGGATCATCGAAAAAGCAAGAGAGTTCCAGAAAAACATCTACTTCTGCTTTATTAACTATGCCAAAGCCTTTGACTGTGTGGACAACAACAAACTCTGGAAAATTCTTAAAGAAATGGGAATACCAAACCACTTGATCTGCCTCTTGAGAACTCTGGAAGTCAGGAAGCAACAGTTAGAACTGGACATGGAACAAAAGACTGGTTCCAAATAGGGAAAGGAGTACGTAAAGGCTGTATATTGTCACCCTGTTTATTTATGTGCAGAGTACATCATGAGAAATGCTGGGCTGGAGGAAGCACAAGCTGGAATCAAGATTGCCAGGAGAAATATCAATAACCTCAGATATGCAGATGACACTACCCTTATGGCAGGAAGTGAAGAAGAACTAAAGATCCTCTTGATGAAAGTGAAAGAGGAGAGTGAAAAAGTTGGCTTAAAACTCTACATTCAGAAAACGAAGATCATGGCATGTGGTCCCATCACTTCATGGGAAATAGATGGGGAAACAGTGGAAACAGTGACAGACTTTAGCTTTTTGGGCTCCAAAATCACTGTAGATGGTGACTGCAGCCATGAAATTAAGACACTTACTCCTTGGAAGGAAAGTTATGACCAACCTAGACAGCGTATTAAAAAACAGAGACTTTACTTTGCTGACAAAGGTCCGTCTAGTCAAAGCTATGGTTTTTCCAGTAGTAACGTATGTATGTGAAGAGTTGGACTGTAAAGAAAGCTGAGCACTGAAGAATTGATGCTTTTGAACTGTGCTATTGGAGAAGACTCTTGAGAGTCCCTTGGACTGTAAGAAGATCAAACCAGTCCATCCTAAAGGAAATCAGTCCTGAATAGTCATTGGAAAGACTGATGCTGAAGCTAAAACTCCGATACTTTGGCCACCTGGTGCGAAGAACTGACTCATTTGAAAAGACCCTGATGTTGGGAAAGATTGAAGGCAGGAGGAGAAGGGGACAACAGAGGATGAGATGGTTGGATGGTATCACCAACTCAATGGACATGAGTGAGTAAACTCTGGGAGTTGGTGATGGACAGTGAGGCCTGGCGTGCTGCCATCCATGGGGTCGCAAAGAGTCAGACACGACTGAGTGACTCAGTTTATTTCTTTGGCCATCCCATGCAGCATGTAAGATCTTAGTTCCCTCACCCCAAACTCATGCTCCCTGCAGTGGAAGCATGGAGTAACCAGTGCACTGCCAGGGAAGGCCCTCTTCTGTATGATTCTAAAGTCTTGGTGCTGTGATTAAAGGCAGATGTTCAGAAGGCAGACTTACTAGGTTTAAATTTCAGCTCTACCACTTACTGACCTTGATCAAGGTACTTAATCTGAGGCTCAATTTTTTTTATCAATTAGACAGGAATAATTATAATGCCTATTTCATCAGGTTTAAATTGGGAAGATTCATGATAGCTCAGTTGGTAAAGAAACCACCTGCAATGCAGGAGACCCCAGTTAGATTCCTGGGTTGGGAAGATTCATTGGAGAAGGGATAGGCTACCCACTCCAGTATTCTTGGGCTTCCTTGGTGGCTCAACTGGTAAAGAATCCACCTGCGATGAAAGAAACCTGGATTCTATCCCTGGGTCTGGAAGATCTCCTGGAGAAGGCAAAGGTTACCCACCCCAGTATTCTGGCCTGGAGAATTCCACAGACTCTATAGTCCATGGGGTCACAGTCAGACACAACTGAGCGACTTTCACTTGCCCTGAAGGACGGCATGGAAACCTACTCCAGTATTCTTGCCTGGAGAATCCCCATGAACAGAAGAGCCTGGCGGGCTACGGTCTGTGGGGTCACAGAGCCGGACACAACTGAGCAACTAAGCACAGCACCACAAAAGAGCAAATTTTACCCCGTGGCTGTCAAATCCACAAACCTTTACTAGAGCTGCCCAACTGGTGTAATCTGAACCCTTCAAAACACAATCCCTATGAAAGTCAGTACTTAACTACTTGTTATATGCCTTATCTCCCCTACAAAACTGTAAGCTCCTTGAAGGATGTATTCATCTTTGTCCTCTTAAAAACTAGCAAGGTACCTTACCAAAACAATCATTGACTAAATATTTGTTGTCAATCTCTTAACTAGTAATGTCCTATTTCTATACTATTACATAAAAGTTTGGGAGACTGAAATCACCACTCCAGATTCCCTGCAGCTCACCACATAATGCAGCATATGGATACAGTAAGAGTTTAGAAATGAATGTAGACTATGGGAAGGAAAGATTTCATGGACTAGGTGAGTTCTAAAGGAGGGAGTGAATTTGCACAGGCAAAAAGAAGTAAGGGCAGTTCAGAAAGTGGAAGGCAGGGCAAGCACTCAATTCAATCCAATAAACATTTACCATGCATCTACTATTTGCCATCGTAAGGCCACATGCTGAGGATTCAACAGTAATTGGCCTTTGAGTTTCTCAAAGAGGGCAAAGACAAGTACACACTAAGTAACAAGTACAATTATTTGACGATATAAAAGACAAAAATAGCAAACCAGGGAGAGACATGATTAATTCACATGGCAAAGGTTGCCAGGAAGCCAGAGGCAGAAAATGAATTTGGGATACATGAGAACTAAAAAGAGATATGGGGACTTTTATGTAGGGAGATCACTTAAGAAGCTACAACAATAAGTCGAATCTGAAATATGGAGGGCATAGGAGCTTTGTAGTATGAAAGAAAAAATTCACAATTTATTAACAGGGCCAGAAGAGATTCTTGGAAACCTTGACATTCTTGTCTAGTCTTTGTGGGAACATTTTCTTAATGAAAAAAATAAAAGGATACCAGCAGCAGGTATGCTTCAGACTCTTTCAAATGTCCCTCTAAAAGATTCTCACATGCCAATGATAACTCATTGGCTATTCCATTAATTCTGATCTATAATGAAGCTTCGTATTCAATTATTTAAGTGTTTGTGTGTATAAAAAATTTTCTCTCTGATTTTCAATCAGCTTTTTTTTATCCTATTGGTTTCCTGTTTTTAATTTCATTGATTTCTAACCTAATTTTTATTTCTTTCCTTCTGCTTGCTTTAGGTTTATACTGAACTTTCTCTGGTTTTTTAAGGTGAAAGTTTAGGCCATTCACTTTAGATCCTCCTTTTCTAATATATGCATTTAATGCTCTAAATATTAAATTTCACTATCTTCTACACATTCTAATAAGATGTATTTTAAGTTTTTCTTTTTCTTTTTTTTTATTATTATTTATTTTTTTAATTTTTTATTTTTTAACTTTATTTAATTTTTAAACTTTACATAATTGTATTAGTTTTGCCAAATATCAAAATGAATCCACCACAGGTGTTTTTCTTTTTCTTTGCATTTTAGTTTTCAAAATTTCTATTGACATATCTTTAAGTTCACTAATTTTGTACGGGCGACAGGAATCAAGACCATCCCTAAGAAAAAGAAATGCAAAAAAGCAAAATGGCTGTCTGAGAGGCCTTACAAATAGCTGTGAAAAGAAGAGAAGCGAAAAGCAAAGGAGAAAAGGAAAGATATAAGCATCTGAATGCTTATATAGCATTCCAAAGAATAGCAAGGAGAGATAAGAAAGCCTTCCTCAGTAATCAATGCAAAGAAATAGAGGAAAATAACAGTATGGGAAAGACTAAAGATCTCTTCAAGAAAATTAGATATCCCAAGGGAACATTTCATGCAAAGATGGGCACAATAAAGGACAAAAATGGTATGGACTTAAGAGAAGCAGAAGATATTAAGAAGAGATGGCAAGAATACACAGAAGAACTGTACAAAAAAGATCTTCACAACCCAGATAATCACAATGCTGTGATCACTCACCTAGAGCCAGACATCCTGGAATGTGAAGTCAAGTGGGCCTTAGGAAGAATCACTACAAACAAAGCTAGTGGAGATGATGGAGTACCAGTTGAGCTATTTCAAATCCTGAAAGATGACGCTGTGAAAGTGCTGCACTCAATAGGCCAGCAAATTTGGAAAACTCAGCAGAGGCTACAGGACTGGAAAAGGTCAGTTTTCATTCCAATCACAAAGAATGCTCAAACTACCGCACAACTGCACTCATCTCACACGCTAGTAAAGTAATGCACAAAATTCTCCAAGCCAGGCTTCAGCAATACGTGAACCGTGAACCTCCAGATGTTCAAGCTGGTTTTAGAAAAGACAGAGGAACCAGAGATCAAATTGCCAACATCCGCTGGATCATTGAAAAAGCAAGAGAGTTCCAGGAAAACATCTGCTTTATTGACTATGCCAAAGGCTTTGACTGTGTGGATCACAATAAACTGTGGAAAATTCTGAAAGAGATGGGAATACCAGACCACCTGACCTGCCTCTTGAGAAACCTATATGCAGGTCAGGAAGCAACAGTTAGAACTGGACATGGAACAACAGACTGGTTCCAAATAGGAAAACGAGTACGTCAAGGCTGTATACTGTCACCCTGCTTATTTAGCTTATATGGGGAGTACATCAAGAGAAGCACTGGGCTGAAGGAAGCACAAGCTGGAATCAAGATTGCCGGGAGAAATATCAATAACCTCAGATATGCAGATGACACCACCCTTATGGCAGAAAGTGATGAGGAACTAAAAAAAGCCTCTTGATGAAAGTGAAAGAGGAGAGTGAAAAAGTTGGCTTAAAACTCAACATTCAGAAAACTAAGATCATGGCATCCGGTCCTATCACTTCATGGCAAATAGATGGGGAAACAGTGGAAACAGTGGCTGACTTTATTTTGGGGGGCTCCAAAATCACTGCAGATGGTGATTGTAGCCATGAAATTAAGACACTCCTTGGAAGCAAAGTTATGACCAACTTAGACAGAACATTAAAAAGCAGAGACATGACTTTGACAAAAAAGGTCTGTCTAGTCAAGGCTATGGTTTTCCCAGTGGTCATGTATGGATGTGAGAGTTAGACTATAAAGAAAACTGAGTGAGTGCCAAAGAATTGATGCTTTTGAACTGTGATGTTGGAGAAGACTCTTGAGAGTCCCTTGGACTCCAAGGAGATCCAACCAGTCCATCCTAAAGGAGATCAGTCCTGGGTGTTCATTGGCAGGACTGATGCTGAAGCTGAAACTCCAATACTTTGGCCACCTGATTCAAAGAACTGACTCACTGGAAAAGACCCTCATGCTAGGAAAGGTTAAGGGCAGGAGAAGGGGATGACAGAGGATGAGATGTTTGAATGGCATCACCGACTCAATGGACATGGGTTTGGGTAAACTCTGGGAGTTGATGATGGACAGGGAGGCCTGGTGTGCTGCGGTTCATGGGGTCTCAAAGAGTCAGCCACGACTGAGTGACTGAACTGAACTGAATTCTTTTCTCAGTTGTGTTCAATCTACTGATAAAGCCCATCTGAAGGCATTTTTCCTTTCTATTATAATGTTCTTGATTTCCAGCATTTCCTTTTGACTCTTTCTTAGAGTTTCCACCTCTCTATTTAAGTCATCTCCCTGTTCTTGCATGTTGTCCATTTTTTTCTGTTAGAGCCCTTAATATATTAATTATAGTTATTCTAAATTCCTAATCTGGTAATTCCAAAATCTGTTACATCTGAATCAAGTTCTTATGCTTGCTTTGTCTCTCCAGACTATGATCTTTTATTGCTTTTTAGTATGCTTTGTAATTTTTTGTTAAAAGACCCAAGACATAATGGGTAGCAGGAACAGAGATAAAAAGGTCTTTAGTGGAAGATTCTATGTTAATCTGGCTAGGACTTGGCTTGTGCTTTATGTTTCATGTTTGCTGTAGGTGTTGATTTCTTCCAGTGTCCTTATTTTTATCTACCTAATTGTCTGGTTTTCCGTAGGAATTTCTTCTCAGAGTGTCTGTTTTGCAGCTCTCTATTGTAACCCACTATTAACACTTTGGAGTCCTACTGATGTAGTAGTGAGGTCCTGGGAAGGGGAAGCAGTCTACAATCTTATGCTTATATCTCCATTATTTTCTTGGGCCAGAGTCACTGGGCTGTGACCTTCAGAAGAATTTCTTAGCTAATTTTCTCCTCTTATGTGACTCAAGAAGGTTAGAGGAAGCTGGAGTTGGGTAGCTGCCCATCCTACAGGTCGGATTAGGTTCTGGTAGTTTCCCTCGAAGGCAGGCCTTTGTAAGAGAGAACAGAACACTATGGGCATATTCCAAAATGGTTACTTTCCCCCCCTTCAGCATGAGAATCTGGAAGAGTTTCTAGAGATCAAACTCACAAAGTGTGGGTGCCTCAGACAGAGGGCGCCCTAGAGTTTTCATTCTTAAACTAACCCACAGTCAACCTCAAGCAATTTTTCAATTTCAGTCTAAGCATTCCTACCAGTTACTGACTCCAGCAGTAGTTTCCTCCTGTAAAATGGGATTCTCTGAATTTGGCTGTCACTCTAGTGTTTTAGCTTTACTGCCCTTCAATTCTCTGATGAATCTAAGATGACTTGCTGATTTTCTGTTTTCAACTTTTTCTTGTTGTGAACAGAGGAGTGTCAACTTCTAAGCTCTCCACATGTTAGAAAAACATCAGTTTGAAATTTAAGTAATTTGAATATAGGAAACTTGTAATCTAGTTCTCTTCTCTGTACTGAAGCATTTACCTAGTACAGGAGATTTCTTTCAGGCAGTTAGTTCACTCTCTAAGTAATTTTTACCCTTTAGAAAGTAAAATTGCTTAAAGGTAACAAAATACAAGATGACATTAAAAGAACATTGCTTTGAAGTTTTAAACTACAACTACTGAAATATTTCAACAATAACTGGTTAATTTAGGTGCCAGAGCTGATTAGTTACTATAGCTGACACTTCAGTAGAGGCAAAGCCCAAAACACCAACTGATACAAAGTTGCCAAATAAAACTATTTAGGAAGAGAAACCATCAAGAAGCTCTGAACCTGAAAATAAAAAATAAAACAATTTTTAGGGTCCTAACTGAAAGACAAGCGATGTGGCTTAGAAAAAGCAAGCATAACCTAACAGTCTAAAATTTCATTCAACAAATATTTATGAAATGTCAACTATAAGCCAGATACATTAAATACTCATAGGAAGACATAAAGACATATGAAATGTAAAAGAGCCAACAGTCCAGGGGAAGATAAATTCATAAAACACGTCATCACAACTCAATGTTACAATGATGGTGCAGAACATGAAAGAGATATTGTTTCTTTGTTCACGTGTAATCTGTGTATATGGGTGGCACTTGGAAACAGACAGAAAGCTTCACAGAGATGGTGGTTTTTAAAATGCACCTTGCATTACCCCTTGGCCTCTTTCCCTTCTCCCAAGTCACTCCTCATTACAGGAGGAATGGTGAGATGGATTAAAAAAAAGAGTCAAGTATGCTCAGTTCAGTGCCATCCACTCCATTCTAATTTTGTCTGCTTACAGAAAAGGTATGTTCTGGTCTTTTCTCCACTTACGATAAAAAGCTTGCCAGCCTCTGTGATGCATGCCTGTAGTTACCCAGCTGTGCAAGAGATGGGAAAGAAGATTCTAATTCAAGGTGAAGTATGAGCAAGCCTATATGTATCTTGTGCATACAAGATCTAAAGCCCCACTTTTTAATCATTTTTATCAGAAATAAAGGAAAGAGTTGATTGCTGGGTGCTTCCTTCCCACCTTTTCTCTCCCTCTGCCCTTCTGATTTTGAACTCAGGTGGAGAAAAGGGAATATTACTTATTAGGCAACTCTAATCCCAATGAGCCCCATGTGTCAAGTCACTTTAAAAATGTGTAACGTGCATATTTCAATGGAGTTAAAGAACAGAGATGACATGAAAGAATGACAAGCAGTGATACAGATTATAGTCAGATGACTGTATTTTTTCTTGCAGTCAGTTGGGAACAACTGATGGTTTCTGAGAAAAAAGTGACCAAAAAAATTTAGATTTCAGAATAGTTCCTATAGCAAATGACCTGCAAAAAAAAAAAAAAACCCAACGCTAGGACAATAATTAGAAAGTTACTACAAAAGTCAATGGAATTAATATGATATTGGTAAATAAATTATGATATTGCCCAACCAAACAAAATATCACACAGCAGTTAAAAAGAATAAGATTCATAATCTCAATGATGTTAATAAGACACAAGGTTATGTTAGAAAAAAAGTTGCAAACCATATATATAATGTTACATTTATATTAAGTGCTTACATTATAGTTTCTACAACTAGTAATGCATACATGCAAATACAATATAAAAAAGACAGAACAGCCTCACTAGTAACAGTGCTGTCTCTAGAGGTGATAGTCAAAGATACCTTAAATGTTATTAGTGCTTTTCTTTAAGAAAAATGTATTTGTGTGTAACTTTTATAGAATCAAGGGGAGAAATTACAAGGGCTTTGCCTCAGGTGGCGGTAATGAAAACAAGGGAGAGCTGTTAGGAAGGACAGGATGACAAACCTGGTAGGATCCACTTCAAAGCTGACGTGCTGCCAATCAGAGGAGGTGATCACAACCCGTAATAAAGGGTCCAGGAGTTTCTGTAGGTAGGTAGCACCATATACCTAAAGAAATACACAGGGAGGAACGTATTATGCCTGCTCCAAACATTTTGCATTAAAAAATACATTCGGCTCTGTACATTCTGTACATAATCACTGTCTGGCATACCTCTGCATTCCCCCTGCCCCCCAAAAAAGATAAATTGGATACAAACCTTGAAACAGAAGGTCATTATTTTACTGGCCAAGCTGTTGCCTCGGAAAAGAGTCTGCATAGAGTCTGCCAATTCTACTTCCTTAGAAAACATGTTCCAGAGCAGTTGGTAGAGCAAATGCCGAGAGTCAAACAGAGTCACTAGAACACGAGCAAGTTCATCCTGACAACAGAGTAAGATTGTGTTAGTGTAAACAGTTCAGTTTTTCCTTAAGCAGGAAACTGAAAGGCAAATTCAAAGCTGATAACCACCTGTTGAATTGAAGTATACAGTGACTGATTAACTTTTCCCCTGGGATTTATCCATGTACATTTGTCTATGATAAATGACTACTTCTGTACACCTACAGTAGCTATTAATTCTAAGGATTAAATGATAAGAAGGTAAGAGAGGCCAAAGGTTTACCACCAGACAGAAAAAATCCAGGATTCAGCTCAAATTCTATGCCATAATGAAGGAAAAGTAGAAACAGAAGTTGATGACAGAGAATTTGATATGAACAGATCATTTTCCTAGAAAATCAATGACAGTGAATAAGACTGTGGTGACCATGGAGCTCTACTCTTTTCTCCTTTGGCCAGGAAAACTCAGCAAACATTTATCATGGGTTAGGAAAGAAATAACAAAAATGGAAAAACTACAGGATTTATAGCAAGACAGGAAAAAGCCCTAAGCAGTGCATTCAGAACCAAGAGATTGGCCAGATGTATATACAAAGTGGGGATGCATAACTAATTCCCATCTAGTACCTAAATGATAACCCTCGAAATTCCCCACAGTAAAGACTTTTTTGCACACTTAAGAAAAATGAATTGATTGTAAATCATTGTGTAACCACACAAGTTGGCAAGAGATTTACAGAGAATGAGGTAGCCAGAATAAGATGGCCTAACAACAAAGTCAGGATCATGGCCTGTAGCTCCTCTAATTCTTGTCTGGTCTCAGGATTACTATCATCTGTTATTTAAGTAAAGGAAAAAAATTTAACACTCTTAACCACAGATAATTGGAAGCCAAATAAGACCCAATATTCTGCTATACTTCCCATGGTTACATAATACATAATTGACTAGATTCCATTTTAAAGCCAAGTATAATTATCAGAGATAATTTAGTTACAAAATAGAACTATTTTTAGACTGTTGCACTAAATGTTTTTTCCATTCTAATCCCTCCCCCGTAAAATTCTAAAAACCTTTAAGCATCAGAATTTAAATTTACAAAATAGACTTAAAATTTTTTAAAGTTATCTTTTAATCTGTTCTCCTTTAGATATAGCTCTAATAGATCTGACTTAATATAAAACTCCTCTTTTTTAAAAAGTCCATTTAACATACAACACATAGATAACCAATGAGAATCTAAAAAATACATATATAAAACATGTAAGAAACTATTTACTGAAAGAAAACAAAGTGATTAAAGCTTCTTGGACTTTGATTCTTTTTACTGAAAAAATTACTAAGAATTTTTAGTAGTAATTATAGGTAGGTGCTAAAAGGTTTTAGAATAGCCATTTTCAAAATACATGGAGATTTGTGAACGAACGTTAGCCTTCAAGAGGATTTCAATACCTTCCTTTTTCTAACTCCCTACAAGTAAGATTCCATCTTTATTCATTAAACAATCACTAAGTCATGGTTATATGTCAGGCTCTACTCCAAGACCCAGAGCTACTGAAGTAAACAACACAGACATGGGCTCAGCTCTCATGTACTTCATGTTGTGGTGGAATGAGAATAAGCAATCAAATAAACAAGATAATTTCACTCAGTAAATAAATGCTGCAAAGGACATATAACAAGCAATTGAATAAAATGACTGTGGGTGTGGTTTGGATGGATGACCAGAAAAAACCTCAGTAGAAAGTGAAATCTGACCTGAAACTTGAATAACAAAAGGCCAGGGAATAAGCACTGTAAGCAGCAGCACCAGCAGCAAGGGTGCTCAAGGGCAGAAATAAGCTAAAGTTATGACCAACCTAGATAGCATATTCAAAAGCAGAGACATTACTTTGCCAACAAAGGTTCTTCTAGTCAAGGCTATGGTTTTTCCTGTGGTCATGTATGGATGTGAGAGTTGGACTGTGAAGAAGGCTGAGCGCCGAAGAATTGATGCTTTTGAACTGTGGTGTTGGAGAAGACTCTTGAGAGTCCCTTGGACTGCAAGGAGATCCAACCAGTCCATTCTGAAGGAGATCAGCCCTGGGATTTCTTTGGAAGGAATGATGCTAAAGCTGAAACTCCAGTACTTTGACCACCTCATGCGAAGAGTTGACTCATTGGAAAAGACTCTGATGCTGGGAGGGATTGGGGGCAGGAGGAGAAGGGGACAACAGAGGATGAGATGGCTGGATGGCATCACTGACTTGATGGACGTGAGTCTCAGTGAACTCCGGGAGACGGTGATGGACAGGGAGGCCTGGCGTGCTGCGATTCATGGGGTCGCAAAGAGTCGGACATGACTCAGCGACTGATCTGATCTGATCTGATTTGATGGCCAGTGTGGTTCAAGTTTGGTCAGCCAGAAGGAAAACGGCCTAAGATGATGTGAGAGAAGACGCAGGGCCCAGGCTGGATAGAGCCTTGTAGATCAAGGTAAAGAGTCTGAGTTTCACTTTAAGTATGAAGAGTAAGATCCTATAGCTTTTAAGCAGAAACATATTTACAGGCAACAACAGATTACCTTATTATATATAATTCACTAAGCTGAAATCACTTTTGGTACAGTATGAACTAAACAGCTTTTTAACATGAAAGGGACAACCCTTCTCAAGGGTTTAGCATGAAGTGAAAGTGAAACCAACACTTTCATGTCCGACTCTCTGCAACCCCATGGACTGTGGCCCACGAGGCTTCTCTGTACACACAATTCTCCATGCAATGCTGGAGTAGGTAGCCATTCCCTTCTCCAGGAGATCTTCCCATCCAAGGGATCAAAGCCGGGTGTCCTGCACTGCAGGCAGATTCTCTACCATCTGAGCCACCACGGAAGCCCAAACTCAATAATGTTTAGCATGTCTGTTAGCAAAAATGATAGGGTTTTAGAAAAAAAATTTTTAAGAGATGCCAAATAGCCATATTATGTCTTTTGTATTTAAAACAAGCAAAGTCATAATTTCAAATGCAAATAAGAGTGTTGAAGTTTTAAAAAATTGTGTAACACTTCAAAAAAAAAGAAAAGAGTTCTGAACTAGAGGTAGTAAGCAGACACAAGCCTTGAATTCTAGTTCTAGCATTACTAACAACTGAATATGAGATTTAATTCTAAGTATCTCATTTACCAAATGAAGACACCAGACAAGATCAGTGGTTTTAATTTCATTTTGATGAGTGTTCAGACAGAACTTTTCCATGGGTCAGGTGAGGAGTTTCAGTTTTACTTTAAATATGAGAAGTTAAGATCCTCACAGTTAAGAAATCTCCTGAGGGCGAGAAGAGCCAGTCACTTTCCACAGCTGAAAATCACTCAAATAACATCTGAAGCTTTTCTAGCTCTAAAAGTTTTAGCAATTAATTCAATTCACTGATACACATTAATATATATAAAATACATAAACAACAAAGACCTACTGTATAATACCAGGAACTATACCTAGTATCTTGTAATAACCTATAATAGAAAGGAATCTGAAAAAGATATATGTAATATATATATATATACACATATATATTTATATACACACACACACACACACACACACACACACACACATATGACTCAATCACTTTGCTGTATACCCAAAACATTATAAATCAACTATATTTCAATTTATCCCTGGGTTGGGAAGATCCTCTGCAGGAGGGCACAGCCACCCACTCCAGTATTCCTGCCGGGAGAACTCCACGGACAGAGGAGCCTAGCAGGCTACAGTCCACAGTCACAAGGACTTGGACATGACTGAGCATACATACTTCAATTTAAAAATAATTCACTGACTGAATGAATTCTGAAGCATCTGTTTTATGCCAGGCACTGTTCTTCTCCTCTTAACTCAATGAACTTACCCACTGAGAACAGGGAACCACATTGGCCAGAGCCATGGCTATAGGGAGCTCTCCTTGATCACCCATCATCGTGACCAACTCCACCAGTCTCTCAAAACGATCTGCCAATACTGTTTCTGCAAGTGTGTCAAACTCTGTGCCTTGTTGAAGGATTTTTGTCAGAACTTCCATAAACGTAGCTCTTGTCTGGAGATCTTTGTGATAACCTAAGCCTGATGTGGACAGACAGATGCAAATTTATTAACATGGTCTTTTTGAAGTAATTTCACTTTTCTTATATACTGATTCTCTAGGTTTTAAATTTCTCTATGAACCTTTCATTTTACCTCACCTATGGAGTGCATGAGGCCGCTGTCCACATTAGCATTGAGTAAGTTTGACATTGCCAGGACTGTGCAGTGCCTCAGTGATGCCAGCCTCCGAGACATGCCACGTTTCCTGCCACCTGTTTGTGCATTTTCATCTTCGACTTCACTGCAGTCGTTCAAAAGGTTCATAAACAATGTGAAATACCTGAGAAATAAAAAGACTGACCCTTACCCCATGAAGGCCACACACATCAACTAGAAAGCTAATGAGACATTCTGAAACCATCACGTGTACATCACGAGTGGCTCTAGCATCTGCTTCTCTCTAGTCTTAGGGGTAATCAGCCAGCACGGCTCATTAGGTAGTGCTCTGTGTTGAATATGATTTTATCCTGATCAAGTCCAGTACATAGTTCATAACATAAGTACCAAATAGATGCAATGTTTCCTGGTTAAATGTATCACGTTTAATTTTCAGAATATAAAAACGAGTGGTCCAAATAATTAAGACGATGACTTAATGAGGTGATCTGGGTTTTACTGTCTATAAAAATTCACTGATCAAACTATATTTTCTAGAAAAACCACAAAACACAGCTGTTTTTCTATACCAGCCCTAAATAGGGATTATTGCTTCAAGAAAGTGCTGTATTTTGTGAAACAGCAGCTGATGGTCATAATAATGAGGCAATGAGGTCCATTTTCTAAATATAATCATTTGCTATTTTGATTACACTTTGTTTTGTTGTGTGTGGGGCTTTGTTTTTTGCTTTTTATTTCTGGCAACTGAAATTTACTTAAGAAACAACTGTGATTTGGCTTCCATCAACTCCACACCATCTCCTTCCTCAGGCTGCAGCGGCAGACCAGCCAGGAGTGAAACTACTGCTTCCATGCTTGCCTGGTCCAAATCTCTGAAGAAAAAAAAAAATTTTAAGACCACAAATCTCTCAAGTTCTTACACTTCACCTTCCCCTCAAATGAATGTCTTTCTAACAGACATGAATTTTCATAACTACCTATTTCATTAAACAAATTTCTCTCTCTCTCTCTCTCTTTGGTCACTAAGTTGTGTCTGACTCTCGCAACCCCATGGACTATAGCCAGCCAGGTTCCTCTATCCATGGGATTCTCCAGGCAAGAATATTAGAGTGGGATGCCATTTCCTTCTCCAGGGGATCTTTCTGATCCAGGAATCGAACCCAGGTCTCCTGCATTGCAGGCAGATTCTTTACTGACTGAGCTGTAGGGAAGCCCTAAACAAATTACCATGAAAACCCAAATAATCGATGAGCTAATATGCAGAGCCCAGAATACAAACACACTTCAAGTCAGGCAAAGGGCAATAATAACTTTCTACAAAGTAATCTTGGATAAATGACTACCTTAAATTAAAAGCATGTACTGTGAGACCAAGCCTGGCCAAAGAAATATATGTGAATAGCTATTATGTAATTCATAATGTTTAAATATTTCTGATACATGGTAGTAAGTATTTATCATTAGAGCAAACTTAAGCAATTACATTTCAGAAAGACGCAAAACAGCTAAGTTCTTCAAATAATATCTTTATCCAGTCAAAAAATAAAAACAATCTAAGGCCTTATATATCTTATTTTCCAACTGTAGACTGTCTTTCCTAAATATACAACATAAACTTTCCAAACAACACTCACTTTTTACTGAAAATTTTTTAGTTAAAAAGAAACAATAAAGATTAATATCTTTGAATAATCCAAATGCAAGAGCTTGATATCCCCCAAAACAATTTCAATATAAATTAATACGTACACAAACTGTAATAAGTAGATATAATGCCTAGAGTAAACCTACTAATATGTAAAAGTCTTTTTCTTTCCTCTTTTTTTTTTTTTTTACCTTGTGAGACATTTTACATCGTCATCTGCCGCTTGGTTTGATGTTCCCATAACCCAATCTGTCAAGTATTCTACCATCTTATTCCTAAAGAATGGGAGAGAAAAAGAAAAAAGGAAACTGCTTTTTCAAAGTCACACGTAAAAATTCTTGTATGATTAAAAGTGTAATAATTCAAATAATTTGCCAAATCACTCAGGCAATAAGATAATTTCATAAAAGAGATATTACTACCACAAATCTAACAGAGAAGGGCACAAACACCAACTGGTATACTGATCTACCACCTTAGCCCTTAGCTAAAGACTTTGAAAAAAGAAGGGAACAGCAGAAGATGAGATGATTAGATAGCATCACCGACTCAGTGGACAAGGATGTGAGCGAACTCCAGGAGACAGTGAAGGACAGAGGAGCCTGGCATGCTGCACTCCATGGGGTTGCAGAGTCAGACAAGACTTAGAGACTGAACAACAACAATGCTATCTATCAGTTGGACACAGAATCAAATTCTTAGTTCAAGTGTAGTATAATTTTAGAAAAAGGGAGCACTGTCATGGGCACAAAGCTTTGGGAAATTTAAAATAATCTGAAGGAAAAAAACACATAAAATACTTCTTTTCCACCTCTCCCACTTCCCATGATAACCAGGTGCCACTATTTTTCTGTACTTCACTAAACATAGTAAAATTTACAAGACTTTATTTTGCTCTTTGAGAACTCACCTGAATTTCATCTCTTGACAAAATGAGAGGTCATCTCTCCTTGCCATCATTACCTCGACTAACTGACACAGTTTTGTTTTTATTTGAATTGCATGAACCATATTTCCAAGTACACGAACATATCTATTTAGATACAGGGGCATTAAAAAAAAAAAAAGTGATCAGATATAAATGAAGGAAAAGGTTTTCTAAATGCTTTCACCACTAAGTAAAATGATTAAATGTAACCATAAAAATTATAAGATTTTCATTTTGCTCATATGAGAAGATATATAACTTCAAATTACCTTATTATCACACCCTGATTTGGGTGCAAAAAAGAAAAGGATGGCAAATTATTTTATTGCTAACTACCAATGCAAATGTGGTCTGCTACACTTCAATAGAATGCCTACCTGACCAGATTTAACATCATTGTTTCAATGCTGGCTTGCCCCAGATGTTCAGAACTGCCTTCGGTATGATTATCTAGTAAGTTCTTCATTATAGCTATGGTTTGTTCCACAAACTGAGTATTGGTGTCAGTCAATAAAACCTATACAAAGAACAAAACATTGGGAATTGATTGATTTGGGAATCAATGCACAGCAGACAGACCATAGATAAATGTCATACACATGCAGAAATACACCCGTGGGCACATACTCAAACAGGCACATAGATATACACAGATGCTCATACCCATGCCCAAGACATTGTTAACCCCAGGCATACCCACGCACCAGAGTCCCTACAAAGCAAACTAATTTCTGAATTAGAGGATTCTCCTTTTTGCAATGTTTTTATCTATTTTTTAAAATTATAAGTGAAAGTCCATGCCAGTATCAAAATTAAATAACCTAAAAGAAAAAGGCTTCATTATTTCAATTGAGTCACTACTTAAAGGAAAGGGTAAAAAATAAAACAGAGAACACTTTACCTGTCCTTGGGAGTCAAAAAACTTGCTGATGGTATTCTTCAGTTTGTTAAAAAGCATTGGATAAAGAGCAGGACTCAATTCTAGACCCACCAGATCCTTAACATTGGTCCGTATTTGAAGTCCCACTTTCTCATGGTTACAGACCATTAAGGACAGCAGCCGATCCATAAATTTGCTGACAGGTGTATCTGCATTTCCCTCTGAAGACATCACTGAAATCATGGAACCCTTGCGTTCACTGACAGGGCCCATGGGTGGGCTATATGTTGCTAAGCCAGAATTGCTTCTCTGCTGCAGGCACACTCCCCCAAGGGCACAAAGGAAGCCAGTCATGTTGATCCATTCTTGTAGTGAGTCCGTGTCAGATAAATCTATGGATCCTCCTCCACTCACATGAGACATTCGCCTCTTAACAATGGTCTTGTGAAGGCTTTCAGCAGCCTAAACACAAAATTTTTATGGAAAGCATGAATTCAACCTAAATTGGTTGAGAGACTTGACAAACTACTTTTTATCCAACATTTCTGTGACAAGAGAACATTTTTTTTACATTTAAAAAAATTCAAGTCTTTGCTCTGCAATTTCTAGTCACATCAAGGTATCTCACCGCTTGAGGACAGATGAGTCTTAATTTACAGAACTGAAGGTGGTGGTAACACATGGATCCAGTATCAGATACAGAAGGTGGTGATAAACTGCAGTTCAGAAAGGAACATACTTTCAAAATATTTGCTTATATCAATTTCCAGACACAGAAGCAATATCTGTGCTGCTTCAAGGAATATAAGCATTTGAAGGTTTTTAACCACGTAGCTGCTGCTGCTGCTGCTAAGTCGCTTCAGTCGTGTCCGACTCTGTGCGACTCCATAGACGGCAGCCCACCAGGCTCCTCCATCCCTGGGATTCTCCAGGCAAGAACACTGGAGTGGGCTGCCATTTCCTTTTCCATTAACCAAGTAGGGTATGCATTTAATAACTTAGTGACTGTCCAAGTTCAAAAACTCTGGATCCAGCTGTGTGAACGTTGTACTACTATTAACATAGATTCCCACATGACAAGATGAGAGTAACCAAGTGGAAAAAACATTGAATATACAAAAGAATGTGATGAAGGAGTATAGAATGATAAAGTCAATAGAAAAAAATAATTAAGAATTTGTAATCTGACAGAGGAGGAATCTTCCAGGAATTCTGATCCTTTCAGTTTATGGAGTGGAGATGAGAAAGAAAACTGTGTGTAGCATAAATTTTTCAAATTCAATTTTCCCTATATACTGCCTACAAGCATAATAGTCATCTTACTATAGGGGATATATCAACCTAAGAAAGCAATATATTAGGGGCAATCGGTGATATGAATGATGTAGAAGTACCACTGCATTTACTTCATTATGTTTATTCTATGGGGAAAATGACCTCTCATGAATGATTGCTTTGAATGTGGAACTCTTAAAACTTTGCCATTTCTTATAGCACATGGATTTACTACAGTTGCATCTAGTATTAGGATATGGCTACGTATCTCTGCTGTCATGCAGCACATTGTCCCTTTTAGGCCCTACATTATCAGATATTTATGCAAGCTCCCTGGTCAGGAATTAAGAGAGTGAGGTTCACAGGATGGATGATTTAATGTGTAGCACAGTGAAAGAACCATTGGATACAACATTATGCTTTGATAAAAAAAAGTAAGCCTAGATCTTGCATTTAAGTACTTTATGTGATCTCATTTGACTAAGAGGTTGGTTGGGCTCAAGATAATGAATCAACTTCACACCTTCAACAATATATGCAATAATGAGTCATTGGTATCAGACACAGAAAGTCCACTGAAGAAGAACTTGCAGACTGGCTTATAAGCAACAGTAGGGTAGAGCATATATATGGACCGAATTTACATAGTGAGATTATCAAACCCTGTCAAGTGACTTTGAATTTTTTAGCAGCAGCAGGATGACTGAATCCTTAGCATATTGACTGCATATGGGTTGCAGCACAGCTGAAACACTGTGGTTGGTATATACATGACTTATTTCCTTTACTCATCAAGCATTTGGATCCAGCTCCTCTTAGACATCTTCTTAATCTGGTTTCAGGTCTTCAGCCAAGTGTTCGTACTGAACAGACACTGTACTTGGCACTGATGTAAATTAAAGCATTATGGAATAGCGTATTAGCAGCTAAGGCTCAGCTAACTAAGCAGCTCTTTTGCATCTTTATTAAATACGTATCTTCCCACTGAAAGTAAGAAAGAGGAAGAAAAGCTCAGAAGACCAGCTCCATCACATTGTACACCTGCAGCTGGTCTTCAAATAATAGTGAAACTCATCAAAATGGAGGCAGTGATACTGAAATGGATAAGCAACTTACACTAAGAATGAAATATATACAACAGCAGCTTTCAGACACAATGAAATCCAAACAAAGAAGTTCTGGCAAAACTGCCAACAGTCGTGAAGATGGAAGCAGTGGTCCTGGAAGCAACAGTGAGCATAGTAATGGATCTACCAATGAGGTGATTTCTAGTAACTCAAGACAGTTAGCTGGCAGCTCTGCCAAGAGGTCAATCAGAAGACCTTGCAGAACTGAAGCCCTTAAAGAAGATCATGGTCAAAATCCTCTTAAAAGTAGTTGTGATACAGATCTTTGAAACAGAAAGTCAAGCAGACCTTTGCTTAAGGGAATTCCCAAGGCCTATTAGCAAGCAATGAAACAGGAAAAGACCTGCTTTTTAACAGTCAGTGTCATCAATAGATAATCAAATACAAATGCTACATGCCTATTCACACTCTGAAGATCCAGAACATATTTCAGAGGAAATGAATGCTGCCCAAATAGCACAAGCATCTTAGGAATCACTTTCTTGGGAGACAACTGGAAATGAATTATTTGCTTGTTGGCAATCCAGCATCACTAAATTCAGCTTCAGTACCACAAAGGGCACATGGCTGATGATAAGCTAAGTGCAGATGATGTCAGCTGTGGTAGATCCCAGATTAGTGCAAAATCAGAAAAAAAATATGGCTGATTTTGATAGTGAAGAATCTGGACGTGAAGAGGAGCTAGCTCAAATTAATTCATAGGCAGAGCTAACATCTCACCCCTAACAACATCTTGCCACTGTAGTATCCATTTACCATAAACATCTTAGTCAAGGAACTATAATTCATAAACATCAATTCAACAGTTACTCTTTTAATTAACTATTAATTTGGATACTGTCTGCAAGAAAGGAAACATCTTGTTACGGAATACAATCCAAGATGATGATGCAGCTAAATCTTTCTGAAGGATTAATAAATAAAGCAGAGAAACTTCCTTGGTATGTTGGTTTACTAATAGATTTAAATGAGATTCACTGAAGGTTGCTCAAAAATTTAGGAAATAACAGGTAAATAGTAATTTTAAAAAATTTTATGCAATAGTCAAAGTACATTTTGTGTACTCTTTTCAACTAGGAGTTAATTCATAGCATTTAATGCACCATTATCAACCTATTTTATTGTAATTGTGATTTTCATATTACATTTAAAGATTTCCTTTACAGGGCTCATATTTTATTGCTGTCTTGTTTTTAAACAGTACTTTTTGACACTTTTTTTGATCAGATCATCTCCAACAGAAACAAAGGAGTAACAACAATATTTATTCTCTTCTTGATTCCAGGAACACAGTAGTGACTACTCTGTTTTCAAACTACAGTTAAACGTTCTTAAATTGTGTCACTATACATGAAGCAAAATATTCATGTGACGTTAAAATAAAGCTAATACAACATTTTGATAAGGGTACTGTTCTTTCATCTGAGGAGTCTTTTGTACCTTGACTTTTATACTGCATAAAGAACTAGGTTAGTGTTTTTTTCCTCTAGGTTGAATTCTGCTGTATATTTACATCCTTCTTATTGGGGCTCAAGTTTGCTGATCTTTAATCGTTCCACTGATTCATTTTCATGTTTCCTTTGTCTAACACTGCTTTGATAATGTTGTTCCATTCTCTGACACAGAGACATTTATTAGCTGAATATATTACACCATATTATATTATATATTTTCAGCTTAGCTCTCCCCAGGCTTGATATAAATGTCTAATTTTATTGAACATTTAAGTGCTTCAAGTATTTTTTACTAATTGAATTAGAAAAAGTATGTACAATATTCTTCAATTTAAGTCTGAATTTGGCAATAAGGAGTTCATGGTCTGAGCCACAGTCAGCTCCTGGTCTTGTTTTTGTTGACTGTATAGAGCTTCTCCATCTCTGGCTGCAAAGAATACCTCAGATATGCAGATGACACCACCCTTATGGCAGAAAGTGAAGAGGAACTCAAAAGCCTCTTGATGAAAGTGAAAGTGGAGAGTGAAAAAGTTGGCTTAAAATTCAACATTCAGAAAACGAAGATCATGGCATCCGGTCCCATCACTTCATGGGAAATAGAAGGGGAAACAGTGGAAACAGTGTCAGACTTTATTTTTCTGGGCTCCAAAATCACTGCAGATGGTGACTGCAGCCATGAAATTAAAAGGCGCTTACTCCTTGGAAGGAAAGTTATGACCAACCTAGATAGCATATTCAAAAGCAGAGATATTACTTTGCCAACAAAGGTCCATCTAGTCAAGGCTATGGTTTTTCCTGCGGTCATGTATGGATGTGAGAGTTGGACTGTGAAGAAGGCTGAGCACCGAAGAATTGATGCTTTTCAACTGTGGTGTTGGAGAAGACTCTTGAGAGTCCCTTGGACTGCAAGAAGATCCAACCAGTCCATTCTGAAGGAGATCAGCTCTGGGATTTCTTTGGAAGGAATGATGCTAAAGCTGAAACTCTAGTACTTTGGCCACCTCATGAGAAGAGTTGACTCATTAGAAAAGACTCTGATGCTGGGAGGGATTGGGGGCAGGAGGAGAAGGGGACAACAGAGGATGAGATGGCTAGATGGCATCACTGACTTGATGGACGTGAGTCTGGGTGAACTCCGGGAGTTGGTGATGGACAGGGAGGCCTGGCGTGCTGCGATTCATGGGGTTGCAAAGTGTCGGACACGACTGAGCGACTGATCTGATCTGATGTACAATATTTTATTTCCTACTTCTGGTCTTTAAAGGGTTATAATTTGAAGAATTCCAATGAAAAAACTGCTTGTTCATGCAGGTATGTATGTGCTTAGTCACATCTGACTCTTTGCGACCTCCATGGACGGTAGCCCACCAGGCTCCTCTGTCCATGGAATTTTCCAGGCAAGAATACTGGAGCAGGTTACCATTTCCTTCTCCAGGGGATCTTCTGGACTCAGGGATTGAACTGGCATCTTTCATGTCTCCTTCATTGGAAGGTGGATTCTTTACCACTGCCATCTGGGAAGCCCTCATGCAAGCGTAAGAAACTATTAATAGATCCCTGTTAGTGGATCCATTGCCTCATTTGTTATACATTCTTTAAGAGGAAAGCTTTTAATGGTTAGGTGACATTTGACCATTTACATAGATACTATGACAGTTCATTTTATTTTTTGATCTGGCTGTGCTGGGTCTTAGTTGTGTTGTGGCACGAGGTATCTTTGATCTTCACTGTAGGATCTTTAGTTGCGGGAAACAGGATCTTTAGTTGTAGCAGTTCATTTTTAAATGTTAGCTGTCTTCTAAAAGTTTTTGTAAAACTACCAAGCAATTTTTTAATGTGATTATATCCATTTATATTTCCCATAGGTGCATCACATATCCTGTGACTCAGCAATTCTACTGTAAGTGTGTGCCTTACAGAAATACATCTATAAGATCAGCAAAGGGCACGTTCAAGAATGTTCATAGCAGCACAATTCAAAATAACAATATTGTAATATCCTTCAATTAAAATAAACAAACAAATTAAAAAAAAAACCTAGTCTTTGTATAACTGTCTGATGCCAAAAATGTACAGAAAGAAAAAATTAAATTCAGGACTGTTGAATAAATAATATATTACAATAACAAAAAATGAACTACAATTGCACAGAATAGTGTGGCTGAATCTCACAAACATTATGTTGAGTGAAAGAAGCCAGATATTAGAATATACTTCTATTGTTCCGTTCATATACGTTTAACAACAGGAAAATGACTGTATTCAATCAGGATAATGGTTAGTTACTCTTGATCATTAGTGACCGGAAGGAGCACAATGAAAGCTTCTGGAATGCCGGTAATGATTTCTTTCTTGATGTGGGTGCTGACTGCACAAGTATGTTCATCTCCTAATATTTTGCACTGTCACTTCAACTTACACATATTTTAAAATTTATGTTATCCTACAATTAAAAAAAACTATGTGAAAGATGCAAAGCAAGTTTAACTAGAAAAACCCAAACTTAAGATTGTCATATAGCAGCAGCAACATATTTTTATCATAGATTAATATAGTCAACACAGAATATCGAATTTCTTTTTAAAAGCTTTGATTTACATGAATAAACCTTGTACACATTATGCCAAGTCAAAGAAACCAATCACTACTGACCACACATTGCATGATGCTATTTATATGCAATGTCCAGAACTGGCAAGTCTACTCAGACAGAAGTAGCTTAATGGCTGATGAGGGCCAGGGGCAGAGGTGTAGAGGGAGGTTAGGGAATGACAGCTAAAGGGCATGGGTTTTTATTAAATTGTGGTGGGGGCTACACAACTTTGAATATATTAAAATCTACTGAATTATAAATTTTTAAACAGGTGAATTTTACAATATGTGAATTACATCTCAACAAAACAGCCACAAAAAAAGAAAGCTTTCATTTTAAAGCCACATGTCCATCTTCAAATAATGATATTAGGTGCAGATTTTTGCTTCATAAAAATGTAACTTTTCTTATTCTAATTAAGCATGACAAGAAAAAAACAATGGGAGACTAATGAATTTTTCTAAAATGAGAACAATATGACCATTACAAATCAAACATACAGAAATATCAATTGTTAATTTCCAAGGTAACAGATGATAACAGTTGATGAGTGAAACGTTCAAATTTTAAAATTTCATATAACCTATGGCTCAATCTTCTGGCCACCAGAACCCTTAATTAGAATACCTAATAAAACAGTAAGACCTAGTGTTTCAATTTTAATTCTTTTTCTCTACTTTTCTCACTCCTTTCCTGAAAATTCTGTGCAATACTCTCATGGAAAAAGAGAAAGAAAAGAGGGGAAAGGAATGGTCTCTATCATAAATCATCTCTAGCTCAGAACTGTCCAGTATTTCTGCAATGATGGAAACATTTAATATCTGTACTGTCCAAGATAGCAGTCAATTTCCACATGTGGCTACTGTGTGACAGAGAAACTGAATTTTAACTGTATTTAATTATAAGTGAAATTTTAATTTGACTAGGGTATGGTGGCTACCATTTTAGTGCAGGTTTAGATAAACCACAACTAAACCATCAGTCTTAAGACATCTAATACTTATTACACTAAGAGTCACTCACAAAATATTACTAAAGTGTATGTAGTACATATGTTTAGCAGATCAATCAATAGACAAAATCAACTTCACAAACTCACCTGGCCATCTTCCATTTTGGCTTTTGGGTAGTTGAGGATTAGTTTTGTAGCTTGTTCCCACTTTGCATGCGTATCTTCCCAAGCCTAAAATGAAAGCAATTACCACTTGAAAGCAACCTTGAACCTAGAGCTAAAAATCAATCAGTAATAGACAGGTCTCAAACTTGGTATATATTATAATATCCTATTTATAATATGCATACATCTTAGAGTCGCTTCAAAACCTATTCCTGGTCACATGCACAAAACAAAAGGCTTCTAAAATTGCAGGTAGGGGCCTGGAAAGGATATTTCTGTTGCTAAGGACATACCTCAGTGTTTCCTGCAGTGGGATGCTCAATTCGCCGTAGTAGCGCCATCACTCTTTTCTGAAGTGCTGCTCTTCCTAAGCAAAGACAACAGCAGATCAGCCTATTGCACTTAAGAGCCCTGCTTGCCAGTGGAGAATGTGGCAAGCCCAACCCAAAAGGCAGAGGAGGAGGAGGGGAATGAATACTTCAAATGGTAAAGCTGCACACTTCCTTTTACCAGCCTCACAGGAAAGGGGTATTTAACTTGGTCTCTACAATGTCCTTGGCCTAAAATAGCTATTTCTACCTATACTTACTCATAACATGTGCTAATGCTTTTAAAACTTCACTATATACAGCTGAGGCAGAGTAAACTGTATAATTTATAACTGAAAGCAATTTATACTGTCAGTTTTTAAACAAATGCATATGGCATATTAAAAATTCAGTGAGAAAATAACTTATTCCAAATACTATTTACTTTTACCTTACCTTGTGAAAAAAAGGATTTCAGGAAAGGTATTTGAATGAGCCCGGTTAACTTAAAGAAGTATTGATCTTAAATACATGCCTATGTTCCTAGAGTAATCAGGTATGTGAGTCAAGGTAGACTGAGTAAAAAAAAAAATATGCATGATTTACCTGTTGACATCATATTGCTAACAGAAGCAAATTCCATGAATGTGTTATAGTTGGGCAAGAAGTTGTGTACTGACACTTCATCCACCCCACACCGGATATCTGCTTCCTCACAGAGGTGACGAAAACAGGACATGGCAACCAGAACTGCTTCAGTGTCGGGGCTCCACAGGAACATGTACAGGGCCACTTCTAGTTTGGTCTGGGCTTGTCGGCATATTGGTGGGGTTCCACTGCACCCTGCTGCACTATCCTGGGATCAAGAGAAGGAGGCAAATATTTGCAACTTACATAATTTTATTTACAAAATCCAATAATTCAACAAGCTGTGTACCATAGATGTCTGTATATAATAACCCACAAGAGCTTTTCCCCTTTAACTATGACAGAATTTTTACACCTCAAAATATCTTGACTGAATGAGAACTCAAATTATTTGGACCAACATAATACTAGTATCTCTTCAATTTTTTCAGATGCTATAAATATAGATTAACTCTAATATGAACACAAAGAAAATATGCACAGTATAAATCTACTCAATGAAAAATATAATGCACTTCTCAGTCACTCAAAAATGACGAAGAGGAAGTAACAAGAAATTCTATCCACCCAGAGGCAAGAAATTAATCATACTGCAAACTGACTGAAATAAGGACATGAATAAGAACTAAACATGACTGTATAAGGTATATTGGGCTCTGGATAACATATTCTCAAAACACAAAATAGAGAAATTCTCATTTATAAGCGAACATGCAAATTCTGCAGTTAAGACCAATAGAAAATACCACACTGTTGAGTAGTTGTTTTCCTTTGACTGAAGACTATATTGTAAAATAGGGATTTAAAAAAGCTTTGTTCTGCAAAAGAAATTCTATAATGATCTGACATTTTCAGTAGCATTATGATTTATTTTTAAAGGGAATTATGGACACAAAAGTCCTGAAAACACTTAATGCATATAACATTAAGCAAAATGCTTTTTTTCCCCAGTAAATCTGTACTTTTTTTAGTTGATAGAACTTTTAAACTTCTGGGGTACAAATGATCTTTCTTATGGGATAGAGAATTATAATAATTATAGCTATCAGTTACAGCTTATAAGTGTCAAATACTCAATCCAGTGCTATTTACACGTTATCTCACTTAATTCTCACAATAATTCTGCAGCAGAAATTATTATCCCCTTTTAAAGTTGAGGAACTGAGACACAGATAAGTTAGGAACTTGCCTGAGTGTCCACGAAGAGCAGTAACGAAACTAGAAGCTAAGCAGTTCCTTATTATGCTGTATTACCTAGTTGAAATTTACCCAAGTTAATTCAGAAAAAAAGTACAGAGCACAGATGATGATACAAGAAAACTACAAAAGTCCCTTACCATGGATGAATTTCCTTTCCCCTTCCTGAGAGAGGTTCCAGGAGCACAAGTGCGTAGTAATTCGTCATGATCCATGGACATTTGACTGGTATTCCCACTTGAAGGAACATCACATCCTACTCCATAAAGGAAGAGAAAGTGACAGGAACTTCTATCTGCCTGCTAGAAAGGAAAAATAAGTAAGCCTTTTCGAAGCACTGATAGCTAAGAGAAATAAATACTTATATGAGTTGCCTTTCTGTTTGAGATTATCCTGGAAAACCTCTCCTTCCAATTCCTACTCCTCTCACACTGAAAAACATTCTCTAGAAACCCAGTAGTACAAATAATGTTTCCTCAATGTCTCGGAAACTCCTCTCAGTTTTCCACTCTTCAAATACTCAGAATCAACAGATCTAGAAATGTAAATTAAGATTTCTAGATCTAACATGGACACAAGTTAAACATCAACAACATAAATCTACCACACAAAAAATATAATGTACTTTTTAGTCAGTTAAAAACAACAAAGATTTCCTCTCATACAATATGGTCAGGATAGCGGGAAGTTGACTCTTTTGAGATTAAATTCCTCTGAACCAGAATCAACACTGGTATATATGCTAAGTATGAGTGACTTCACTGACCAGAGGACAAGATTCACTACTGGATTACTAATGCTTGCACTCCGGAGAATTATACTATAGGCAAGGGCATGAAACGCTGAAGTCCAATCTCATTCCTTACCTTTGGCATAATGCCAAATTCTACTATAGTAACAGATGAAGGTAAGCCAGATACGAATAAATCCAACTCACCATTAGCTCATTTCTAAACAAAGAAAATTCAACAAGCTGCATGGCACACTGAAAAGGATATGTATTAGAGACATTTAAATTTCCCATAGATTTTATCCATTCCAGAAATGGATAAAAATTTATTGAATCAAGTACTCCTAAAACTATGCCATAACAGAACTTTTTAATTGACTGATTATAGAAACTTTATGTTAAAAGAAACTTAAGGCTCTTCTCTAGCCCCCAAAATCTTGTCACCAGGCTTCAATAGTTCAGAATCAAAACTTTTCACTCAACCCTAAGGAAGAAGACTTCTGATATCTTCAACAGGTAATAACTTCCTCACAGAAATATAAATAAACCTTAGATTGATGGCCCTCAATGTCTTTCCTTCAGCTTCTTTATATATATAGATAGATAGCATTCTCTGGACTAGCCTAGACATCGGATTCAAGTCTTATGTATGAACTTGAGAGCAGAGACAGCAAATGTTGTTTCTCAATCTTCTTTGGTTATAGAGGCCCCACTCCTCCTAGGTCTGCCCCACAGAATCCTGCTTAACTCGTCTAGACTTTATCAGGATTGTGGCTTTAAGGGTAATGGCTCAAAATAATTTTTACTTAAAGTGCTGATTTCTCAGCCGTTGTCTCCTGCATGTACATTTCCCTTGAAGACTTTGCAGAAGAGAGGAGCTGAATAAGGACTTGATTTGGCTAATAAACATTTCCTTAATCTCTTTTCATTACCATTCCAAATATTCTTCCGTTTCAAAAGATGTCATTTTGCTTACCTTATTTTTAAGAAGAAATTTATTCCTGCAGATCAAAATTTCCCGCAACCATTTGAGAATTTCTGTGCTACTAAGCATTTGATGACTAGTCAATTTCTTGCAAATGTAAAAAAGCATTTGTGAACTGCAGAAACAAAGTTCACTGTTACCAGCATTGCCAATAAACAACCTAATACAGATAAAGTCAGAATAAAAGAATGGCATTCTCTAATAATGGACAAAGTTTAAAGAAGCTTATCTTCCTTTCCAGGATTTATTTTAGAGAATTGGTTATCAAAATGTTAATAGCACTATAATGAAAGGAAGTATACAAATTACATTAAAAAAAGAAAAAAGTACTTCTAAGCCCCCTTCTCCCTCAACCACTTCATCCATGCATCTCATCCTCACAGAGGACTCAAGAAAAATTATAGATCTGTACAGCACAGACTGTATGTAAACCTAGTGTTCTAGAGCAGGGGTCGGCACACAACTGCCTGCAGGCCAAAGCCAGTCCATCATTTGCCTTTGCAAATAAAGTTTTAGTGGAACATGGTCACAATCCACTCATTCATTGTCTGTGGCTACTTTCATGTCCCAAGAGCAGAAGTAAACAGTTATAAAAGAGACTATCTGGCCCACAAAAACTAAAACCTTGACTGCTTGGCCCTTTAGAGAAAAGGTTTGCTTGTTTCCACTCTAGAGCTGCACTGTCAACACAGCAGCCACGAGCAGCCCCATGTGGCTGCCGCGCACTTGAAACGCGGCTTGTCTAAACTGATGTCCTGGAAGTAGGAAACAGCCCAAATTGTGAAGACTTCAGAAAAAAGGACATAAAATATCTCATCAATAACTTTTATATTGATCAACATATTAAAAATATTCTCTCTACACACACACACACACACACTGGGTTTAAAAATATATTATTAAAATTAATTTTACCTGTTTATTTTTTAATGTGGCAACTAGAAAAATTTAAATTACATATGTGATTCACATTATATTACTATCAAAGTGCACTGCTCCAGAATCTAGGATTTAACTCAGCTGCCAAGTGACTTGGTGTACCCACTTCTACAAGATAATAACAAAACCTGAGGCTTACACACTTACATTTTCCTCAGTGTGTTACCTCTATGCTCACTGAAAGGTAATAATTCATATAAGCAAAGAAATAAATTATAAAATTATATATACATATAATTTTGCCTTCTAAGCAGATATTCATTAAATTAATTCATCCACAAAAAACACCAGTATTATTGAAAACATGAGATTATAATTTAAAAAACTGAAATAAACTATTAATATTTAAAACTTTAACACTCTAAGCTTATAAATGATAAAAATAAATTTAAAACACAGTTTAACCATACAAAAATCTGAAATAGCAGAAGACATACCAAATAATAGTACTTATGGTTGGGTAATGAAATTTAGCACAATTTTTAAAAATTTATTTTCTAATTTGCTGTGACAATGTTCTCACAGTTAAAATAAGAAATAACCTAATAATTTCAAGTCAAATAAAACACAAAATCATAAAACATCTGGAAGTATAAGTGAATAAAGTTAATAAACCAAGTATATAGAGTTAATATTTAAAGACAAAAAAAATTAAAAATTTAAGTTGAATTAAAAAATAAGGGTGCATATACCTAATTTCCCAAAATGTTTCTACAGGAGCATCAGGATTCCACAAATCAATGCTATCTAACTGATGAAGAACCAGCAGAGCCTGAATTTTTAAAAAGAGAGAGAGAAGACTTACTCAAAAAAAAATTTGGTAAACATAACACTGGAGTATTTATTTTACAAATACTGACAAACTGAACTACTTAATTATAGCCTCAACATGCAGTATAAGGCACAAGAGAAAAGCTCTGAAGAACCCAAATCTCTAGGGATTATATATACAAAAATGAAGTCACTTTATTCTTCTCACTGTTACTTTAAATGGCATGTACACATAAGTTAAATACTGATGAATTCAGAATAGCAATATACATGTGTAAAAACTGCTTTAAGACACAAATAATATGATTTCAATAAGTATCAAAGAACTCTATGGAAAATAAAATTAACCCCCAAAGAAGGAGAGTTCTCCAAAACTAATATACACAACATTTTACTTCTAGGTCACAAGTTAAAAGTAGAAAGTATACCTGTGGCGGATTCATTTCGATATTTGGCAAAACCAAAACAATATTGTAAAGTTTAAAAATAAAACAAAATTTAAAAATAAATAAATAAAAAGTAGAAGTTATCTTGTTTGCCACAAATTCTTAGAACAGAAAGGTCAAATTATTTTTCAAAAAGGAGAAAGGGGGAGGAAAACAGATTTTTGCATTGCATAGAGATTATTCATCCTAAAATATTTCAACTGACCATAGAACTGAAATGGATTTGGCTCACAGAACATTAACAGGAATACACAATTAATACACAGAAACACTACTATTAAATAAATCAATGCCATCAAAAGTACAGAGAGTAGAACTAGACTCTTTCTTCAAACCAACCCTATCTTAACTCCAATAGGTTAAGTTCACAATGCTTCCCCCAGACGCACATTACTGAGCTCTGCACATTCCTCTCAGTCCTTGGTCAGCGGATTTGGAGATTCTTTACTCCTCTTTAAAGCTTTGTATTAAAACTCCAATGAAACACTGTTTGGAACACATAATGAGAACTGATTTCTTCTCTTAAAATCAAATCAAATGAATAAACTGCAAATAGAGCTACAATGATAACCTGTGCAAATAAGCTGCAATGATAAGCTGCAATGACTCCCTTTAAATTATGGGAAAAATATGTAAATTTCTAACCTTGGACAACTTTATAAATCCAAAAGCTATAAAGATCAGACCTATATTATCTTATTTCAAATACTTTCACTGTAATTCTTCTGAGATATTTACTGGAAACTGCAAAGCGCTCTGAGAATCTTCAAAAATTATATGTTATACCTCTCATATCAAGGAAAAACAGCACAAATTAACATTCAATTTTTGTCACTAACATGCACAAACTTAGTACTATTTACTGACATTTTTAGTTTAAGTGGCAAATTCTCTAAAATTTTGTTTTAACATTTTTTTTTAATATTCAAAGAAAATCTATTAGCCTTTTCTCTCCCTCAGTGGTTATTTTCCTTTCCATGTTCCTTTCTATTTTAAAACTTTCCACATATAATTTTAACAAAACTGTACACACAGTATACTCATTTGACATTTCATAATTTTCCACATTGCTATGTGACCTGCATGGTTTAATGGATGCTTAATAGTTCACCAAATTAAAATATCATCCTCTTGTTATTGAATTTGAACATATTCTCTTACAGTGAATATTTAAATTTCCCTTTATGTTCTATTATAACTAAGAGCAGTAACCATATATGTGTGCAGCTTTTTCCTTTTTATTTATATTCATAGGATTAAAAAATTACAGGAATGGAATTATTTGGACCAAAAAAATGACATTTGTATGGCTCCTGCCAAATACTGTCAAAGAGCTTTCCAAAAAGAATGCAAAGAATATACCTGTTTATAGAACCAACAGCAATGCACACAAATATGTTTGGTGCAAAAGTAACTGTGGTTTTTACATTGTTGAACTTTGTTGTTTGACATTAGAATACATTCTTAAATAAATGTGCTTATGTTACACATCATTTTAATGTGCATTTCTTGCTTTATGGTTTTTTGCTAATGACATTACTTGCTGTTGATATTTATTTTAGACTATAGAAATGATGTTAGACAAAAAGCAAATTTGAGTTATTAATTTATTCACATTCAAAATGGATTGTAAAGCAGCAGAGACAACTTGCAACATTAATAATGCATATGGCCCAGGAACTGCTAATGAATGTTCAGTGCAGGGTGGTTCAAGAAGTTTTGCAAAAGAGACGCGAGCCTTGAAGATGAGGAGTGCAGCGGCTGGCCATCAGAAATTGACAATGACCAACTGAGAGCAATCATCAAAACTGATCCTCTTACAACTACATGAGGAGTTACCAAAGAACCCAACTACTCTATGACTGATTGGCATTTAAAGCAAATTGGAAAAGTGAATAAGCTCTATAAGTGGGTGCCTCATGAGCTGACTGCAAATCAAAAAATCATTTTGAAGTGTCATCTTCCCTTATTCTATGCAAAAACAATGAACCATTTCACAATCGGATTGTGACATGCGATGAAAAGTGGGTTTTATATGACAACTGGTAATGACAAGCTCAGTGGTTGGACCTAGAAGAAGCTCTCAAGCACTTCCCAAAGCCAAACTTGCACCAAAAAAAGGTCTTGGTCACTGTGTGGTGGGTCTGCTCCCTATTTGATCCACACAGCTTTCTGAATCCTGGTGAAACCATTACATCTGGGAAGAATGATCAGTAAGTTGATGAGATGCACCAAAAACTACAACATGTGTAGCCAGTATTGGTCAACAGAATGGGCCCAATGCTCTACTACAATGCCTAAACACATGTTGCACAACCAATGCTTCAACAGTTGAACAAACTGGGCTAAGAAGTTTTGCCTCATCCACCATATTCACCTGACCTCTTGCCAACCAACTACCACTTCTTGAAGCAACTCCACAACTTTTTGCAGGGAAAATGCTTCCACAACCAGGAGGAGGCAGAAAATGCTTTCTAAGAGTTCATCAAACCCCAAGCACAAATTTTTACACCACAGGAATAAAAAAACTTATTTCTCATTGGCAAACAAGATTGTAACGGTTCCTATTTTGATTAATAAAAATGAGTTTGAGCCTTGTTATGACAGGGAAGCCTGCTATGCTGCAAGCCATGGGGTCGCAAACAACTGGACGTGACTTAGTGACCAAACAACAACAACAACAATAATGATTTAAAACTCACAGTCCGAAACCACAGTTATTTTTATAACAACTTAATACAAGCAACGAGTGTCTAACAATGAGTGCTGAAACATTTTTGGCAAAATAAAGCATGATAAATAATGAAGCAGTAAATCTTAAATATATAGTGTGATGAGTTTTCACAAAGTATATATCCCATATAATCAACGCTGAGACCAACAGTATCAACACTCAGAAGCCTTTTGCACATTCCTTTCCAGTCATCAGGTCTTGACAAAAACAGCCACTGTTCTGACTTCTATCGCCATAGATAACCTCTGCCTGTTTCTGAACTTTATATAAAGGGAATCATACAGTATGTTCTCTTTTGTGTTTGGCTGTTTTCACTCAATATCATGTCTATGAGGTTCACTCATGCTTTGCACTTAGCAGTAGCTTATTCTTTTTGCATTGCTGTAATCAATGGAATGAAATAATCCAAATTATTTATCTCTTCTACTGTTCATAAATGTCTGAGCTGTTTACAGCTTTTTCAGTTCAGTTCAGTCGCTCAGTCATGTCCGACTCTGCGACCCCATGAATCGCAGCACGCCAGGCTTCCCTGTCCATCACCAACTCCTGGAGTTCACTCAGACTCACGTCCATCAAGTCAGTGATGCCATCCAGCCATCTCATCCTCTGTCGTCCCCTTCTCCTCCTGCCCCCAATCCCTCCCAGAATCAGAGTCTTTTCCAATGAGTCACCTCTTCACATGAGGTGGCAAAAGTATTGGAGTGTCGGCTTCAGCATCAGTCCTTCCAATGAACACCCAGGAATGATCTCCTTCAGAATGGACTGGTTGGATCTTCTTGCAGTCCAAGGGACTCTCAAGAGTCTTCTCCAACACCACAGTTCAAAAGCATCAACTCTTCGGTGCTCAGCTTTCTTCACAGTCCAACTCTCACTTCCATACATGACCAATGGAAAAACCATAGCCTTGACTAGACGGACCTTTGTTGGCAAAGTAATGTCTCTGCTTTTTAATATGCTATTACAGCTTTTTGGAATATTATAAATTATGCTATTAATATTTTATATGTGTTTTTTTGGTAAACATATTGTTGGATACATACCTAGGAGGAGAATTGCTAAGGTGTATGTTTAGCTTTTGTAGATACTGCAAACCAATTTTTAATGATGGCTATACTAATTTATTCTTTTATTAGCAGAATATGAATAAAAACAAAGTACAGTTGACCCTTGAACAATGAGGAGTTAGGGTGCTGACCCTCCATGCAGTAAAAAAAAACTTACATATAACTTTTGACTGCCTAACAAGTTAACTACTGATAGTCTACTATTGACTGGAAGCCTCACCAATAAAACAGTTGTTAACACATATTTTTGTATGTCATACGTGTTATATACTATATTTTTACAATAAAGCTAGTAAAAACAAGATGTTACTAAGAAATCATAAAGAAAATACATTTAAAGTGCAGTACAGTATTTTTCAATATTGTAAGTTTACTTCATGTTTACAAGCTGCATCAACGTTTTCTATAACAATGACAGCATCTTTGATAGCGTAATCCTTCCGGGCTTTCATGATGTTTTCTTTACTGGGGTTCTCTTCCATAGTGTCGACAATCCTTTCCATAGAATACCATGTGTAATGAGCCTACAAGGTCCTTATGAACCCCTGATCTAGAAGCTGAATTAGAGACATGTTTTGGGCAATGAGACCACTTTGACATCTTCAGTGTTAAACTCATGGGATTCTGGGTGGCCAGGGGCACAGTCCAGTATCAAAAGAATTTTAAAAGGCAGTCCATTACTGGCAAGATACTTTCTCACTCCAATAACAAAGCACTGATGGAACTAATCCAAAAAACGATCCTCACTGTGAAGGCTTTCTTGTACAACTAAAAGACTAGCAACGGGTATCTTTCTTTTCCTTTCCAGCCTTGGAAGTTAGAAGCCTTATATTATAGATTAGGGCAGTTTTGATCATACTATATTTGCACAAAGCAGTAGAGGTAAGCCTATCCCTTCCTACCTTAAATCCTGGTGCTTGCTTCTCTTCCTAATAAATGTCCTTTGTGGCATTTTTTTTCCCCCTAGAATAAGGCACTTTTAATCCACATTATAAACCTGTTCAGGCTGATATCCTTTTTCACCAATAATTTTCTTAATGGAGTCTAGGAACCCATCTGCTGCCTCGTGATCAGAAGGTGCTTCTCCTTTATCTTGACATTTTTAAAGCCAAACCTCTTTCTAAAATTATCAAGCCATCCTTTGCAGACATTACATTGTCTGGCTTTAGATTCTCCACTTTCCTTTTGCTTCAACTTGGCACATAAAGACTTCACTTTTTCTCAAATCATGCTGAAGTCAATAGGTATACCTTTCTTTTTTTTTTTTATTTGCTTTACAATATTGTATTGGTTTTGCCATACATCAACATGCATCCGCCACGGGTGTACACGTGTTCCCCATCCGGAACCCCCCTCCCACCTCCCTCCCCATACCATCCCTCTGGGTCATCCCAGTGCACCAGCCCCAAGCTTCTTATATCCTGCATCAAACCTGGACTGGCGATTCGTTTCTTATATGATATTATACATGTTTTAATGCCATTCTCCAAAATCATCCCCCACCTTCTCCCACAGAGTCCAAAAGACTGTTCTATACATCTGTGTCTCTTTTGCTGTCTCACATACAGTGTTGTCATTACCATCTTTCTAAATTCCATATATATGCGTTAGTATACTGTATTGGTGTTTTTCTTTCTCCCTTACTTCACTCTGTATAATAGGTTCCAGTTTCATCCACCTCATTAGAACTGATTCAAATGTATTCTTTTTAATGGCTGAGTAATACTCCATTGTGTATATGTATCACAGCTTTCTTATCCATTCATCTGCTGATGGACACCTAGGTTGCTTCCGTGTCCTGGCTATTATAAACAGTGCTGCGATGAACATTGGGATACACGTGTCTCTTTCAATTCTGGTTTCCTCGGTGTGTATGCTCAGTAGTAGGATTGCTGGGTCGTATGGCAGTTCTGTTTCCAGTTTTTTAAGGAATCTCCACACTGTTCTCCATAGTGGCTGTACTAGTTTGCATTCCCACCAACAGTGTAAGAGGGTTCCCTTTTTCCACACCCTCTCCAGCATTTATTGCTTGTAGACTTTTGGATCGCGGCCATTCTGACTGGTGTGAAATGGTATCTCATTGTGGTTTTGATTTGCATTTCTCTGATAATGAGCGATGTTGAGCATCTTTTCATGTGTTTGTTAGCCATCTGTATGTCTTCTTTGGAGAAATGTCTGTTTAGTTCTTTGGCCCATTTTTTGATTGGGTCGTTTATTTTTCTGGAATTGAGCTGCAGGAGTTGCTTGTATATTTTTGAGATTAGTTGTTTGTCAGTTGCTTCATTTGCTATTATTTTCTCCCATTCTGAAGGCTGTCTTTTCACAGGTATACCTTTCTTACAGCAATCCTGCATCCACATAAAAGTTGTCTTTTGAATATGAGAAAGACATTTAATAAAAAAGACAAGGTTTCATGCCTACTGGAGTAGTTGCAGCAACAGCTTCATGAATTTCCATTTTTCTCCCTCAACAGTCTGTACAGTGGATTCATTTATCTTGAAATGGCAGACAACCACAGCTGTGTATTTCAATCTTTAGCACATATCAAACAATTCAACTTTAATGTCATGACTTTTCTCTGCTTTCATTGCTAGTGCACTTTGTGTAGGTCACAAGGTATGGTATTGCATCAAACATGATGAAAAATACATGAGAACCCAAGAGATCGCTTTTTGCGGATATACAATTTAATGGGAGAGATAAACTTCTCAGAGAATATTTTAAGCAGATACGACACTTGAGCTCACCCAACAGTAACAAAACACAGATATGTAGTTATTATAATAGTATAGTATGTAGTACAGTTAACGTTATGCAGCTAGGATTTTTTTATTTTTTGGCCACACCAGGTGGCACATGGGATCTTAAATTCCCTGACTAGGGTTGGAACTCAAGACCCTGCATTAGAAGGGCCGAGTCTCAACCACTAAATCGCCAGGGAAATCCTCTATGCAATTATGATTTAATACTGCATCTTTACATTTGCTTACATTTCTTTTGACTGTGAAAGACATCATGTACAGTCTGTAGGCTTTTGTAAATTTTAACTTTTTATAGTATATTTATATATATTTTATGTAGTAAATGATAATATTTGGATAAACAACAAGGTTTACTGTATAGCACAGGAAATATGTGATAAAACATAATGGAAAAGAATATTAGAAAAGAATGCATATATATAAATTGAACCACTTTGCTGTATAGCAGAGATTAACATATTGTAAATCAAATATATTTCAATTAGTGAAAGTCAGTCAGTCGTGTCTGACTCTTTATGACCTCCATGGACTACACAGTCCATGAAATTCTCCAGGCCAGAATACTGGAGTGGTTAGCCATTCCCTTCTCCAGGGATATTCCCAACCTAGGGATTAAAACCAGGTCTCGTGTTGCAGGTGGATTCTTTACCAGCTGAGCCAAAAGGGAAGCCCAAGAAGACTGGAGTGGGTAGCCTATCCCTTTTCCAGCAGATCTATCCAACCCAGGAATCAAAACCAGGGTCTCCTGCATTGCAGTGGATTCTTTGCCAACTGAGCCATCAGGGAAGCCAAAAAAAAATTTTTTTTTATTTTTTGTAATATTTCAATTAAGAAAAGCAAAAAGATATAATAAATGATCCCCCCAAAATGAGAATATAGACTGGTATCCAGATATATTATATGCCATGACATACCTTTTCTTAATTGTTTTGATATTGCGAGGCCAACAATTTACCTGCAGGTTTTTTCAAACTGTCACAAATACACAAAAATGTTTTCAATATGTCCAAAACATCTGCATATAACTGGACCTGCACAGTTCACATCCATGCTGTTCAAGGGTCAAAATCACTTGATATTTCATAAACCTTTCTGTTATTTGCTATCTAGCTTAATTTCAATACAGTCATAAAAAAATTCTGAATGATTTGAATCCTTCAGAATTTGTATGACACTTACTCAAGATATACTAAATGTCCCACATGTACTTGAAAAGAAAATGCACTTATTCAATGTAGTTCTCCATATGTGTCAAATAGGTCAAATTTGATAATCATGTTTTTCAAATCTTCTATACTTACTATTTGTTTGCTGGCTTATTCTATCAGATATTGAGAAAAGTATACTTAAGTATCTCGCTATAACTATGTATGTCTATCTGTCCTTTTACATGTTTTTATATTATATATTTAGAAATTTTATGTATTTTTGCTTTATATATTTTAAATCTTTGTTACTAGACTCACATAAAGTTTTATTTTTGGATGGATTGGATCCTTTTGTAATAATATGATGTGTCTCTGTATCATCCAACAGAGAATAACCTAAATACATAAAGCAAATATCAACAGATATAAAGGGAGAAACTGACAGTAACACAATAATAGTAGGTGATTTTGACACACCATTTACATCAATGGACAGATCATCCACACAGAAAGCCAATAAGGAAACACTGGCCTTAAACAACACATTAGACTAGATCAACAGATATACAGAAAACATTCCATCCAAAAGCAGCAGAATAAACACTCCTTTCCAGGTGTACATGGAACAGTCTCCAAGATAGATCACATGCTAGACCACAAAACAAGTCTCAATAAATTTAAGAAGACTGAAATCATATCAAGATTCTTTTCCAACCACAACACTATGAGACTAGACATCAAGGAAAAAAATATGGAAAGCACAAATATATGGAAGTTGCCAATGGGTTACTGAAGAAATCAAAGAAATAAAAAGATACCTGCAGACAAATGAAAATGAAAACACAATGATCCAAAATCTATGGGATGCAACATAAGCAGTTTTAAGAGGGAAGATTCCCCCTAGTTCTAAGAGGAAGCCTAGCCCAGGAAACTAGAAAAATCTGAAATAAACAAGTTAAACCTAAAGGAATGAAAAAAAGAACAAACAAAACCCAAAGTTAGTAGAAGAAAATCATAAAGATCAGAGCAGAAATATTTAGAGACCAAAAAAAAAAAAAAAAGATCAATGAACCTAAAAGCAGTTCTTTGAAAAGATAAAACTGATAAACTTTTAGCCAGACTCATCAAGAAAAAAAGGGAGAGGGCCTAAAATATAAAATCAGAAATGAAAAAGGTGAAGTTGTATTTCTGGCACCACACAAGTACAAAGGATCATAAGAGAGTACTATGAACAGTTACATGTTAATAAAATGGATACTCTAGAAAAAAAAACAAATTCCTATAAAGGTACAATCTTCAAGACTGACTCAAGAAGAAATAGAAAATATGAACAGATCATATTGAAATTGTATCACCAGTAGTGAAATTGAATCAATAATAAAAAAAATTCTCAACAAACAAAAGCTCAGGACCAGATGGTTTCACAGGTGAATTCCACCATTTAGTGAAGAGCTAACACCTATCCTTTCCAAACTATTACATAGGAAGGACTGCTTCCTCCCTCATTTTATGAAGCTACCGTCACCTTGATACCAAAACTGGATAAATATATCACAAAAAAATTGTAGGCCAATATCACTGATGAATACAGATGTAAAAATTCTCAACAAAGTATTAGTAAAAAATTAGCAAAATACGTTAAAAGGATCACACACCATGATCAAGTGGGATTTATTCCAGGGATGCAAGAATGTTTTAATATCTACAAATCAGCCAATGTGATACATTAACAAACTGAAAAATAAAAATCCTACAACCATCTCAACTGACGCAGGAAAAAGCTTCTGATAAAATTCAACATCAATCTGTGATCAAAAACAACTCTCTGGAAAGTGGGCATAGAGGGAACATACCTCAAAAAAGGCCATTTACAACAGACTGACAGCTAACATCATATTCAATGGTGAAAACCTGAAAGCATTTCCTTGTAAAATCAAGGGAAAAAGACAAGGATGCTCATTCTTGCCACTTTTATTCAACACAGTTTGGAAGTCCTAGTCACAGCAATCAGAGAAGAAAAGGAAATTAAAGAAATCCAAATTGGAAAGGAAGATTAAAACTGTCACTGTTTACAGATGACACGATACACAGAGAAAATCCTACAGACAACTACCAAAAAACTATTAGAATTCATCAATAAATTCACTAAAGTTACAGGGTGCAAAATTAATATACAGAAATCTGCCACATTTCTTTACACTAATTATGAAATACTAGAAAGAAATTCATGAAACAATCCCATTTACCATTGCATCAAAAAAAAAGTTATATACCTTGGAATAAACCTACCTAAGGAGGCAAAAGACCTATACTCCAAAAGACTGAAAGACACTGATAAAAGAAATTGAAGATAACACACAGATTGATAGATACACTATGTTCTTGGGTTGAAGAATCAATACTGTTGGAATGACTATATTACCCAAAGCACTCTACAGATTTAATGCAATCCCTATCAAAATCCCAATGGTATTTTTCAGAGAATCAGAAAAAAAATTTTTTTAATTTGTATGGAAACACAAGGATTCAGAAAAGCCAAAACAAACTTGAGAAAGAACAGACCTGGAGGAATCATGCCCCCTGACCTTAGACTGTACTACAAAACTACAGTCATCAAAACAGTACGGAACTAGCACAAAACCAGATACACTGATCAATGGAACAGGATACAGGACCCAAAAATAAGCCCATGCACTTACGGTCAAACTATGACAAAGGGGACAAGAATACACAATGGAGAAAAGACAGCCTCTACAATAAGTGGTGCTGAGAAAACTGGACAGCTATTTTCCTTACATAAAATAAGGAAATTAGAACATTCTCTAACACAATACATAAAAATAAACTCAAAATGGATTAAAGACTTAAATGCAAGACCAGAAACCATAAAACTCCTAGAGGAAATATAAGCAGAACACTCTTTGACACAAACGGTAGCAGTATTTTTTTTAGATCTGTCTCCTAAGGCAAGGGAAGCAAAAGTAAACAAATTGGACCTAATTAAACTTAAAAGCTTTTGCACAGCAAAGGAAACCATTGACAAAATGCAAAAAGAGCCTACTGAATGGGAGAAAATATTTGCAAATTATATGACTGATAAGAGATTAATATTCAACATACATAAATAGCTCATACAATTCAACATTTAAAAAAAACCCCAAACAACCCAATTTTAAAAAATGGGCAAAAGAACTGAATACACGTTTTCAAAGAAGACATACAAATAGACAACAGGCATATGAAAAGACGCTCAACATCCCTGATCATCAGGGAAATGAAAATCAAAACCACATGAGATGTTACTTCACACCTGTCAGGATGGCTGTCATCAAAAAGAACACAAATAACAAATGATAGCGAGAGCATGGAGCAAAGGGAACCCTTGTACATTGTTGGCAGGAATGTAAATTGGTACAGCCACTGTAGAGCACAGTATGGAGGTTCTTTAAAAAACTAAAAATAGAACTACCATATAACTCAGCAATTCCACTTCTGGGTACATATCCATAAAAACTAAAAACACTAATTAGAAAAGATACATACACCCCAATGTTTGTAACAGTATTATTTACAATTCCCAAGATACAGAAACAACCTAAGTGTCCATCAATGGACATATGAATGTGTCTTTATATACATGAATGTATATACACACACACACACATATACATACAATAGAATACTATTCAGTCATAAAAAAGGAAGAAACTTTGCCACTTGCAGCAATGCAGATGGACTTGGTGGACATTATGCTATATAAAATAAGTCAGAGAAAGGCCATATAATATCACCTATGTGTGGAAACCGAAAAATCCACAAACTAGTGAATATAACAAAAAAGAAGCAGACTCACAAATATAGAAAACAAACTAGTGGTTACCAGTAGAGGGAGTTCCGGGGGTGGGCAATACAGGTATTGGGGAATGGAAGGTATAAACTGCTGGATGTAAGGTGGGCTCAAGGATGTACTGTACAACATGGGGAATACAGGCAATATTTTGTAGCAACTCTAGATGGAAAGTAACCATTAAAAATTGGATAAAAAATTCTTAAAGAAAAAATTTTTAAGGAATAGAATTAAAACAAGAGAATCTACATAGTTACAATGTTACATTTAAGAGCCTAGAATTCATTTTCCCCTTACCTCCATTGCTTCCTGGGCAATCTCTGGCATGTGTGACTGAGGGACCAGCTGGACAAGCCCTGTAATTAATTCTGCAGTACTGCCTTGGGTTTCAGGCCCCTGTTTTCTTGGATTCTGCAAAGAAAAAAGCAAATTTCAATTAAAAACAAAATCACAGGACAGGGGCCAAAGGGTGGAGGGAATGGAGACTGACTGCTAATGGGTTTTAGGTTTATTTTTGAGGTGATAAAAATGTTCTAGACCTAGATAGCGGTGATGGCTACACAACCTTGTATACATACCAAAACCCAGTGAACTGTCACTTTAAAAAGGCAAATTTCATCATATGTGAATTTTACCTCAAAAATAAACACTGTAAGATTTTTTAAAATTAAAAAGCTGCTGGGAGGGAGATGGGAGGGGGGTTCATGACGGGGGGACACATGTGTACCCGCAGCTGATTCATGTCGATGTATAGCAAAAACCACCACAATATTGTAAAGTAACTATCCTCCAATTAAAGTAAATAAATTAATTATAAAAACTGCTCTTGTTAAGAATTCTCTTAATCTACATCTATACTTCTTCATTAATTTAAATAATATCCAGAGAAAATTCTAATTAAAACAAAAACTAGGTACTAGCTTTTCATAAGAAATTGTATCAATAATAGGAGAAATAAATTATTTTTTTCAGCAACACTACATTGACTAAATAATATACCTCTGATTTGGAACTTATGGTTTTGGATCTCAAAACTACTGTGATGAAAGGCAAAGTACATGCATGCTTGATGAGAATGACACAGTTATCTTGTGTTGCCCTTTTGTCCAACACAAGGACCTAACCACATTCACATAACACTAGTAATATTAGTGTTAATGTTAATCCACACCTCCAGATACCCATACTTCAGGCTTTTTCACGGTAGAAAGACATTGAATACAAAGCAAAATGGTATATATAAATGTGAATGTCTACCTACTTAAAGAGACTAAAATGCTTCCTTGTAACTTGGAAGAATCTATTTCCATTTCAAGCATATATGGTTCATTTCAGTGAAGCCAATACAACTAGTGCTCTTATTTTATTTTGCTAACTCCCTTACCTCCATGCGTGTGTGTGTGTGTGTGTGTGTATTTATGTATCAGAAAATAGGACATTTTGAACTATATATATATATAATTTCAATTAAAAACAAAATGTATAAAGGACAGAAAATAATCAGATCAACAAGTTTAAACTGCAAATGAAAAAGAAGTATGAAGCTACATGCTGGTATGAGCACCTGTAACAGGAAAATGTGGTATAATCAGGAATGCTTCCTTAGGGCTGTGATAACAGCTCAGAATTAGTAGGAATTACTATGTGAAGAGGAGAGGGAAGCATATTGTAGGCAGAGGATTGCAAGTGCATGGACAGGCAGGAAGGAATGTAGGAAGAGGGAGTGAAAGGCAGGCCATCATAACTAGGGTAAAGACAAATATAACTCTAGATGTTGCAGAGGTGATTGGTGGGAGTCAAAAGCTGCATGACCTTATAGGTCTATTAGGAGTTCAGTCTCTATCCTCAAAGCTATTTCAACCAAAAGACTTTAAGCTGGGCAGAAAGCATAATATTTGCTTTTTGCAGAGATCACTGTAACTTTAGTGGAGAGAAATGATTAAAAGAAAGCAGGAAATGATGTAAGCTGAACAATTAGGAAGCTTGAAAAATTCAGAGTAATATGATTTAAGATAGAGACAGTAAAGACAGAAGACAATAAAAACACATTACTTTAAAATATCATGATTGAGATCATTTAATATTTATTCCTATATTTATCCTACATACAAAAATTTAGGTTTTTTATAAGTAAAAATACAAAATAATCAAATATTTACAATGAATCTTTCACTATTTTAACATAGCTTTCATTACTCTGAGAAAAGTGGTTTAACCACTAGATGGCAGCAAAGAAAATAATTTCAACTTTGATCTGTTTCTGCCTGCTAATTTCAAACTTGGAAAATTGCTTAAATTCTTGTTCCTTGACAATAAAATATTTAACACAGAAGGCACTGGTGACTTTGATGCATTCTTTGATCCTGAATTACATCCACGCAAACAGAGTGATGCTAATTTATGACATGCATGATGAAATAACACCTCAAGTAATGTCTGCTACATAACAAAGAAATGAGGGGAAAAGGTATTTCATTCCTTTTATAAAGTCTTAATAATAGATTTTAAGACTTTTTCCATACCAAAGTTCTAACAATTTCTTCTATCAGACTTCCAAATTTGGATGGACTTTTCAAAGAGTTCAAAACAACATAGGCCATTCTGGGGGTCACTAATCCTTTTGGGAATTCTGTTTCTCCTCCCTCTCTTAGAAAAACATATTTTTAAAAAAAAAATAAAAATAAATAAAAATAAAAAAAATAATAAATAAAAAAAAAAACATATTTTTTAAATTCAGGGGGTTCAAAGAACTCTTGAAACTATGGACATCAGTTTATATACTTCTACAGTATAGTAATTTGAAAAATATACCATCAAAATTAAAAGTATACTTAGCACTTAAGCCTGTTACTCAAAGCAACAGGAAATTGTTTTAGATACTGTTTTCCCAGGACTGGAAAATTCCACAGATGTTAAATATGTTATGCTATGAGCTTCAAAATATATTTCTGCTATGTTTGGGGCATTAATAATATTAATGTTAATGTTAACTGTATTTTAATAATAGTAATAACATCCTAACATTTATGTAGTACTCATTATGCATCTATTCTGCATTGTTCCTAAGAGAATGACATGTAATATCTCAGTCTGCTTAATATGAATTATTATCATTATCACAATATTTCAAATAAGAAAACTAAAGCACATGGATTTCCCTGGTGGTCCAGTGGTTAAGACTCCACACTTCCAAAGCAAGGGGCATGGGTTCAATCCCTGGTTGGGGAACTAAGATCCTGCAGGACCTGTGCTGTGGTCAAGAAATAAAACTAAAGCATAGAGAGGTTAAGTCACCCAAATCACATAGCTAATAAGTCTCCAGAGGCCATGCTTTTCAGCATTTCATATAACTGCCACTCATTTTCATTTGTTAGTTCCTAATTATCTTGTGTATTACAGTAATGCTCTCAGGAATCTAATACCAACTCAGGCTGTAAGACAAGAGTAACCACAATATTTGAGTGCTAACCATACTCATTTTTATCTCCTTTTCCTCCCAAAACAGTATAGCCAGGAAAAGTCGGTGATAATAAAAGGCTGATGATAGGAAGAAATAAGGATAGAAGAACTCAATTTTTAGGCAACAGTGATTGGAGACTTTAAAAAAAAAAAAAAACAACTGAACAGATATAGGAAGCACTTGACTTATGTCTGCTTCATTATATCCAAACCCCATTCTAGGATTATATCTGAATAATACATAATCTGGTAGCAGGGTACGGACAGAAGACCTCACCAAAATATGTTAGTTTAATGATAAGAAAAAAATAAGACAAAAGAGTAAGATCTGATCTAATTATATTAGTAATCTCTGTAAGTTCACTTTCTTAGGAATGTCAAGTTTCATGTACGATCAGGAAGGTTCAGTAAGTGTTCTTGAGCTAACAATCACCTTCAAGGTTTTGGCATTTTAGTAAAACCAAATTAAGTTAGTATAATAATTTCAAGGAATTTTATAAAAACTACTCACACAAAGCAAGAGCTTCGGATCTGCATGAATTAGTTTCACCATGGACAAGAGAAGATACTTGTAGCTTCTTGTCTCCAGGTCTGTAGGTTTTTCTTTAAATTTAAGGCTTGTTACTTTTTCTTTAAATGTAAGACTCTAAAAACAAAAACATGACATTCACCTTCTAAGAATCAGACATCAGAATCATGATAATAGCTATTCAACATTTTCAAATAAATCTATTTTTTAAAAACTTTGAAAAATAAAGGGACATATTATATACCGCCAAATGTGTGGTATTAGTAGAAACATTCAATAGGAAGTATAAGATTAACACAATCAAGCTTAAAAAGCAAATAAAAAGTATTTTTGCAATGTCTATACTGTTCTCATTTTTGTTGTCGTTATTCAGGCTCTAAGTTGTATCTGACTCTTTGCAACCCCATGGACTACAGCAGGGCAGGCTCCCTGGTCCTCCACTATCTCTGAGTTTGCTCAAATTCATGCCCACTGAGTCCGTGATGCTATCTAACATCTCATCCTCTGGCACCCCTTTCTCCTTCTGCCTTCCATCTTTCCCAGCATCAGGGTCTTTTCCAATGAGTCAGCTCTTCATATCAGGTAGCCAAAGTATTGGAGCTTCAGCTTTAGCAGCAGTTCTTCCAATGAATATTCAGGGTTGATTTCCTTTAGGATTGACGGGTTTGATCTCCTTGCTGACCAAAGGATTCTCAAGTCTTTTCCAGCACCACAACTTGAAAGCATCAATTCTTCAGTGCTCAGCCTTCCTCTTACATTATTCTTATATAATCTTATATATATTCTTATATAATCTTGCAAAAAGTTTAAGTGAAAATCTGCTAAGATACTAAAATCTTTAAAATAAGGTTGGTTGACTCCTATGTTAAAAACAATTTTCCAAATGTTAAAACAGGGATAAGATATTTATTCTATAGCTCTCACAGATATAGTGAGTAACTCATGTAATAAAATATCTCATATACACATAAACACTTCATAGAAACAACAATGACATTATCAACTGTAAGATGCATCAATATTTTATGTATCATAAGGAATGAAAATTGTCAACTGCAAGATATCATACAAATAAGATCCACTCCCAAATTTCAGAAATGTTAAACAGGTGCTTCTTAGAATTGATGGAATATGCTAGACAGGCAATCTCTGTATTTAATAGTTTAACTTTTTCTTTTTCCTTTAATGGCATTCCATCTCTCAAGTTACAGAATGCATGTATTTTGCCAGAAGAACACTGATAGAACAAAGAAAGCTTTCTTTGAGAAAAATTCAATCATGGAAAATGTGTTTCAATTACAGAGATACTATTGTAGAATACTATAATTATGGATGCTATTCAACCAAAAATCCAACATCATATTCTGGATCCATTACTACCTTTTTTATCTATTCTTATAAAACATCTCCCGTTTTCTTTTTTAGAAGGAAACAAAAATACATGCTTTTGACATGTATGCTTTTATATGCACATAGTGTTCTTGCCTGGAAAATCCCAGGGACGGGGGAGCCTGGTGGGCTGCCGTCTATGGGGTCGCACAGAGTCAGACATGACTGAAGCAACTTAGCAGCAGCAGCATATGCAAATTACACAGATGGGAGATTATCCAGCATCTATGGACTCTTAATAAAAAATGTCCATGTAAGCAAGCAGATGCGTTATCTGTAACATGCAGCAACTATTCCCAATGTTTATGTGTGAGAAAAGTGTTTGTTATAATGCCCAACAGCACTGAAGGTTTTTGTCCTTTTGTTTAATGAAATATGAGATATTTTTAAATATAAACTTTGAATTTTATTTCTAATTTCCTGTGTGCAATATGTAGCATCCAATGGGCAAAACAGTGACTTAGCAGGAACATTCACTCTAGCCCAGGAGTCAGTTTCCCCTACTCATCCCCAAAAGATAAAGAGCTAATCAAAGTATTTTATTAGTAAGGAAAAATTAAAGGAAAAAGAAACAAAAAAAGAAAAGGTGACATTCACTAAGATTTTAACAGCATTTTGTTAGAAAATATCTCTAAGAAAAATAAGTTTAACCCACTGAAATAATGGAAAACATACATCATTAACTAGCATTGCAACAATACTGCAGTATTAGACATACCACAATTGTTATTGAAAAGTCTTATTTGATTTTCTAAAATAATCAAAACAGCAAGAACGGGATAAAGACACTGAAAAAATGCAATCTCAAGAGGGTGGAATTCAAAATTCATGATTAATCTTACCGGTGCCATTCGTATTGCTGGGTGTGCTCCACAACCCTGGACTGCTTTATGAAGTGTTTCACCAAACATATTTCGAAGTTCAACTGAGTGGCAATATACAGCATCAATCTTAGGCCACCAATCCAATGCAGACTGGGGGAAAACAGAGACCATAGGAAAGAAAAGTCCAAATCTGCACGAGTTATATGCTCTGGTTATCACTGTGGTTTCATGGTTGACTACTTCGTAAGAAACTTTCTAAGACCATGCAAACACACACTATGATTTCCAAAGTCTTCAAGTAATGTCTTTAATTCAAACACCAAACCATACATCTATTTTAAAATATCATACTGAACATGAGACAAATAGCCCACTGCATGAGCATGAACATATGAGACTGTCTTTTCTCACTGATAATCTAATGAATCTGAAAGACAAAGATTTAGAGAGCTAAATCTGTAGCCAATCTTTTTTTTTTGTAAGTTTAATGTTTTACACATTTCAAAAACGTATGCATATATAGTATATATTTTCCCAAAGCAAGAATGCTGTTATCAGTTTTAAAAGAGATCAATGGTTCAACACAGTGTTGAAGGAATATGTGGTAAACTATTACTTATACGCCTACAGACAAACAGCAATGATAATTACAACATGAAATTAGTAAATGAGATAAAGCTATTAGTAAACCTATAATCTTAAATTGATATGCAATGATGGCACAATACGTGAGAAGACTAATGATCACCACAAAGACAAAATGATCATAGCTAAATATTTTTAAAGGTAACTGGTTTTTTTTATGTAAATATCTTTCTGTAGTTCAACTTGTTTAGCTTTGGTTCTAGTTTTTAGTGCCTATTTTATTTGAAAGTTTATCTTTAACTTTTAAATGAAGTAATAACTATATTATGAAAAATGACAGCTATGAAAATCACTAAAACTATTAAGTTTGTCTCTCTGTGAATACAAAAATGACTGGATGAATTTTTCACTACATAATGGAGAGTATGCAAGGAACAGGATTACTTAAAATACAGGCTTTATAATACTCCTGAATAAAAAATTCCTGAAAGAACAATTTGAAACAGTAGATAAGGGGATATAATAGCTTCATATCCTGTTCCCAAGTTCCTTCTAATTCAACACTAAGCTAATTAAATTCTCAGCATCTAATTTTTTTAGCCCTAACCCTTAGAATATTTTGAGGAGCATCGGGTTATATTACCTAAACCTCAGATTTGGGATTATGAACTCTATTTACTGAATTGTTGTTATTTAGTCACTACATCGTGTCTGACTCTTTTGTGACCCCACAGACTGTAACCCACCAGGTTCCTTCTGTCCAAGAGATTTTCCAGGCAAGAATACTGGAGTGGAAAAAAAAAAAAAAAAGAATACTGGAGTGGGTTGCATTTTCTACTCCAGGGAATCTTCTCAACTCAAAGATCAACCCACGTTTCCTGCTTGGCAGGCAGATTCTCCACTTGGCAGGTGGAGCCACATCTATGAATGTGTGTGTGCGTGCTCAGTTGCATCCAACTCTCTGTGACTCCATCGACTGCAGCCTGCCTGCATCCCCTGTCCATGGCATTTTTCAGGCAAGAATACTGAAGTGGGTTGCCATTTCCTACTTCAGGGGATCTTCACAACCCAGGGATTGAACCTACGTCTCTTGCATCTCCTGTATTGGCAGGCAGATTCGTTACCATTAGTGCCACCAGGGAAGCCAAGACACATCTACAGTGTACTATAAAACCAATTTACAAAATAAAATCAATACTTAATTCCACTCACAAAAAAACTTCAAAGCTATGAGGGAAGAAATACTTTTATTTGGACAGTATGGTTGTCTCCATTTTTCTCTCAAATTCTTTATTTACTTCCTAACAAATGATTAAGTTTTATTAGTTTAGTTATATAGTGAATTCCTTAAACTTTAGTCAATTTGGTCAGCTGACTTGCCCCGGGCAATCAATACTCCTTGATTTCCATATACTTACTAATTTATACAGCTTGTGTTAATCAACTTAAAGTAACAAAAGCTGAATAATCACAAAATGCACTGAGATAAGGGTCTCATACTGAGACCTCATACTGAACTCATAATGTCAGAAACTGCTTAAAGACATACGCATCCCATGTAACATCCTATCCAAATTATTATGTCATTGTGATAGCTGCTGAAACTGTCTCATGGTACCAGGTATACCCTACGTGATTTTAACTTAAGATGTAGTTACTGACATAATTGCTATTTTATATAACAAATAAAGTCATTCATTTTAAAGTAAAAGATACACTTTCAAATAAAACAGGCACTAAAACCTGGACATCATGTAGTTGGTAAAAACTTTAGGGTTCCAAGCAATTATTAAATGTGTCCTTTCAGAAACTAGTCAATTAAAGTAGACTTATTCTTTTTTGTCCTTGAAAATCCTAAGTTTATTGTCAAGTAAATGGCAATACTTTTATAATATGAGCAAATCATATGGCAATTCTTCATGATTATTTCAATAAATTTCACATGCCTTGGAAATAATTTCTCTCAGCAGAAAGAGATCATCTCATTCTCAATATGTGAACTATCCATAAGTAAACTACAGCAAATTGCTATAAGGAAAAAACAATAGTAAGTATTAAGTACTATACCAGCTACAGCATGTTACACTGATGGGTGAAATATTTGGTTCCTATTGTATATATTATTTCCCAATGATAACAACATATCTAAACTAACCTAAAGGAAGCCTATAAAGATTAAGCACATAACAAAGATTTTATAGCTAAAATTTATCACTTATGGCATTCCATAATAAAAAAGATGACAGAACTACCCGTATCATTTTCGAAACAGATAAAAAGGTTAAATTATAATCAAATTTGAACAGTTACTAGACTTTCAGATTTCTTAAGAAGAAACGGGGGGACTCTTTTAGACCTAAAAACAGTACTTATGAACTGAATATGAGTATGTGTCACGAAAGCAAAACAAAACTGCAAACATTATTACTACTTCTACATAAACCCTCAAAACCACATCAGTAATAAAACTTTTATCTAATTTGAGAATGCGGTAATTTTTTAAAATCTGTGAACTGGCTAAAGAACCGAGGAAGAAGAGAGCTCATGAGGTGTATTGAACCAAGAATCATTTAAAAGAAAATCTTTTACTATGAATAAATTTAAGATTAGGAGTTCAAATACCTAAGAAAAACTTCATGTGGTTTCAAGACAAAATATTTCTATAATAACTACATTCAGTGAATTCCATAATAGTCAATTCTATAAATTTGCTTATGTACACATAGTCCTTTTCAGTCAGAAAATACTTTAGATTCAGTATGTATTAGCCTCAAACCAAAGGAAAGAAAAACCCTAACAAGAAACAATTTATCAATCTATTATGTTATGATAAAGTATCATTATCTAAGGTCCAATTTTAAAACTATTTTATAGACTCAAACTTATGCTCCTTTTCAAGCTACTCATTAAAAGGTTACTGATGCTTACTTAATATTTTTAAAGTTTAATCAATACATGTTTTTCTTTACAAAAATAGATTTCTTAGACGTGGCCTGATACAGACACACTCCACCTTCACACATGCAGTACGCATTAGAGTATAGGAGGATGCACAACCACTTCACCATATACACTGAGGCATGCATGAAGTACCACTCCAGGCATGCTTTAAACCCACAAAGGAGCAGCTCAGCCACTTACAGCAGTGCCAAGTCCATGCTTGAAAGTGCTCTATATATTCAATTGTAGACAAAAATATTTCACAATTAAAGTAACTAGCCACAGAGTATCAAAAAAGTATATACTTGGGTTTATTAAATATAAGCTTTAAGCATTTATGTAAACCATCCAATGTAAATGGAATGTTTTTAGTATTATAAGCCAAAGGATAAAAAAAGTAGTAATATTTTATTTCTGAATTACACATAAAATCGAAACGTAAAAATCATTGTTGTTTCTTTTTAAATAATGGCCTTGAAAATAAACCTTAAGGGCACAATGTCCTGGCTCATTACACTGGCAAAAGGAAAGCATAAAATTTTCTAAGTTTTTACTACAAATATACCTTATCTGCCATATCAGATTCATTAAATTTTCCCTTTTGAAAGAAATAGTAGTTAATGTTACTTCTACTTGTAACTGATCCTCAACTGAGAGAGGAATCATTCCCTCGGGCATTTTTAGTTATTCATAAAGTCTGGGGGCACCGATGGGAGAGGAAGGAAGTGGCGCAAATGGTACTTAATGAAACGAGGACCAAGGATACCGAATGTCCTACAATACACAAAGCAGTTCTGCATAACAAAGACTGTCCTGACCGAAAATGCTACTAGCACCCCACTGAGAAAAACTAAATGTGTCACTAATAGTTTTATTAATAGTTATTACTCTTCTGCAGGAATGGATAAAAGAAAATGTGGCAGAATTTGGTATAATTCAATACATCCAAGGCAATGAAGGTGGGAAGGACATCTTTAACTCCCCAGAGACACACTCTTAAAGTGAAATATGACTATATAAAGAGGACAAGTATACCTAAGTTAACAATGATTAAAGTCTTTTTTTAAGGGAGGAAAAAAGGAAAAAGTTGAACAATTTACATATACATGTGAATATCTAAAAATGGATGAAAGTGGAGCTACTATAAATAACACCTGAAAACCCTCAAAATATGATTTAGAAGAACAGAATTTTTTAAATCCCTGGTCCAAATACGGTAAGGTTACTATCTTTCCACTTAACATACTGACATCAGAGTTGAAGCCTTCACAAGTACCTTTTAATGTGTTAACTTATTTTGTCTGATATGTTTTTGTATCATATAAACACCTCAAAGTATCATTTCATTTGTTTAAGGAAGAAAAGTACAAATATGACTCACCGTTTTTCTTTAATATACATAATGGGCTACAACATAAATACTGCTACTTTTAACTTAAACAGTAAGGTGACAATTCAGAATGTATCAAATGCTGGGAAACAGCTGAGTATTAAAATAATACATAGAGCTTTAGGATGAAAATGTTAAGTTATATTTTAAGGGACACTGTTCTCAAGGGTTTTGATCCAAAAATCTTTTAAGTTTAATCTTTGCAAAGGATCCTATTAACTCCATCTTCTTCAGTAAGGGTCCTGGGATCCAGATTAAATATGAAAAATACAATTGTATATCAGTTATTAGATAGAATCTTGTATGAGAAATCTTCCTGTATCATACATCTATATTCAAAATCTTTTGTAAACCAGAAACACCTTTCTTAAAAAGAAATAAGATAGGAAGAAAGAAAAAATTTTAAGCAATTTAGCAATACCTTTTGGACTTACATTGGTGATGATTCGATGGAGTGAATTTACCAGCACATAGTGAAATGTAGAAGGGGAATTCTGAGCCAGGCAGATCTACAGAGGAAAGAAAAAAACAGTAAACTATGTTTTTCTATGAGAAAAATATATAGTAATATATACGAGGACAAAAGGAACAACAAAAAAGAAATGTTTAAAAAACAGAATATATTTTTTAGGATCTTGAAATTAACTTTAACATATAAAAAGAAATTCTGATAAAGGTGCACTCTATCATCTTTCTACTCATTTCACATTTATAAAGGATCAACAGCATCGGTAAATGAAACTGATCCAAATCTATGCTCTCACCTTGAAGTGTTGGTTATTGTGAGGGCTTATCCGGAAGCAAGAGACAAGGCAGTCGATCATTAGGTCCACATCTGCCGGCTGACTGCCCCTCGAGAATGGCTTACTCGGATTAAACAGCAGGTTCTACGAAAATTCCAAGCGAAAACAAAAGCTTTTCACGCAGTGTTTTTTCTACTAGTATTTAATAATAACATATAATCCACACAGATGGCAGTAACATGTAGTTGCCAGAAGAAACATAAAGTACTAATATTGTGGCTCATGATAAAATTCTTACTAGACCACATATGGTTCCTTTCAGGCCCAAATTTCTACATTATTTTATACCCAAGTCTGAATATTTATGGAAATTTAAGAAAACTGGTTAATTCTGTGTTTTCTTCATATTCTAAGCCACTTAATGTAGCCTGAGGAGCAGTAGCAAAAGCAGGTCCTATGAATTTAAAAAGTAAAAGTGAAAGTCACTTAAGTTCAATTCAGTCCAGTTGTTCAGTCGTGTCCAACTCTTTGCGACCCCATGAATCGCAGCATGCCAGGCCTCCCTGTCCATCACCAACTCCTGGAGTTCACGCACACTCATGTCCATCAAGTCTGTGATGCCATCCAGCCATCTCATCCTCTGTTGTCCCCTTCTCCTCCTGCCCCCGATCCTTCCCAGCATCAGAGTCTTTTCCAATGAGTCAACCCTTCACATGATGAACACCCAAGACTATCTATCTCCTTTAGGATGAACTGGTTGGATCTCCTTGCAGTCCAAGGAACTCTCAAGAGTCTTCTCCAACACCACAGTTCAAAAGCATCAACTCTTTGGTGCTCAGCTTTCTTCACAGTCCAACTCTCACATCCATACATGACCACAGGAAAAATCATAGCCTTGACTAGACAGACCTTTGTTGGCAAAGTAATGTCTCTGTTTTTTAATATGCTGTCTAGGTTGGTCATAACTTTCCTTCCAAGGAGTAAGCGTCTTTTAATTTCGTGGCTGTAGTCACCATCTGCAGTGATTTTGGAGCCCCCAAAAATAAAGTCTGACACTGTTTCCACTGTTTCTCGTCTATTTCCCATGAAGTGATGGGACCAGATGCCATGATCTTAGTTTTCTGAACGTTGAGCTTTAAGTCACTTAGTCGTGTCCAACTCTGTGCAATCCCATGGACTATATAGTCCACGGAATTCTCCAGGCCAGAATATTGGAGTGGGTAGCCGTTCCCTTCTCCAGGGGATCTTTCCAACCCAGGGATTGAACCCAGGTCTCCTGCATTGCAGGCAGATTCTTTACCAGCTTAGCAACAAGGAAGAAGACTCAGAACCTCTGTGTTAGCAATGATCTTCAAAATAAACTAGTATAGTATTTATACAAGAGATTTATTTTTCATTTAATATTTTTAAGTTTGTATAAGAGAAATAATAAGCATGTTACCTTAAGATCAACCACCATGGACTGAACCAGCAGAAAGATGACAGAGTTATCTTCCCAATTGATGTAAGTACTTGCTTTACACAGTTTGACACAGGCGATTGCAGCACTTTCAGTGAGCTGCCTGCTTCCTCCATGGCCGGCAAGTGCTTTTCGCAGACTGTCCAGAAACAACTTCTACAAAATTCAAATACAGCAATGAGGTAATATATGAAATTTCTTGGATTTCAGACTGATCTAATAAAGTAACAAATTACCAGCCACTAAAAACTGTACTCTCTATAGAAATACTGATACATAATTGATACTCGTGGCTTTAAATTTCATAATTTTAAGTAGTTGTCATAATTTAAATGATTCTTGAATCAAGAAAATAAAAATAAAAAAAAGAATCTGTTCTTCCCTTTCTTTGCTGAATTATTAAAGGAACATGAGAAACAGTCCTTTCCAAACAATGTACTTGACTTCTCAACCCTGAATTTAGCCAATCAAATTCTCTTTTTATATTACCTTTAATTTCTAAACACTATTCTTTCTTGGTTATGGTCTATCTCAAACTGTTCCATCTTTACCTAAAACTCCAGGCTATATTCAACCTTCAGCCTTCTAACTAAGGATACGATACATTGAAAGCTGTTCTATTGCTCTAAATTCCATTCTTCACAGAAAATTATGCAGCTTGTAGAATACAGCTCCCTGACCTGGGATCGGACTGGGGTCCTCTGCATTGGGAGCACAGAATCTTAGCCCCTGGACCACCAGGGAAGTTCCTAATCCTAATCTTTAGATTTTTTCTAACTGCCTAAAGAATAAAGTTGAAACTCAAACTGGCTCACAATGTCTTCCAGATTACTCACTATCTGCTCTTCATCTTCACTTATAATTGCCTGTGAGAACCTTCCACTTTCTAGCTAACTTTTCTGAATATACCTTCAACATTTTTAGATCTATTTTCTTGATTTCCCTGGCTTGAATAACACTCATCTTTCTCTAATCTAAATTCCTTTCTTATTTCAAGTTCAACTAAGGTTCCACACCTCTTCCATAAAACTTTCCTCACTATTCAAGCTTTATTTGAATAGGTAAATACCTGGTAAACAGGTATTCTTGATAAATAATTTTTTATCCATAAAGAAATAACTTGGAATTCTAGGGAGACAGCAGTCTAAGCTATCCTTGACTCCCGATTTTTCCCCTAGCTCCTTCGTTCCTTGGTCTCCATGTTCATCTCTTGTTTCTGGAGTTACAGTCATATTTTTCAGCCTCTCTTACAGTTAAATATGGCTATATGAATGAGTTCAATCAATGGAATGTGAATGAAAGTGATCCATGCCATTTAAGGGCCTGGACCACAAAAATCCTCAGCATGCTTTTTTCTATGCTATCTTTTTTCCTTCTGGCTGGGAGAATGGAAACAACTCCTATAAAAGCCATGTATGAAAAAAATGGCAGAATCTTTGCTGGCCAAGGTCCTAAGAAATCACAAAGAGGGCGACTGTCCTACAGAGCTACTCAGTACTATTTCATTAAGTATAAGAAAGTTCTATTGTGTTGAGCTGTTATACTACCTACCCTAATACAGATAGTAATACAACTAAAAATAATAATAAAATTTAGAAGTTGAAAAAAGAGAACTGCTTTTCACATATGATCTGCAGTCTAGGACTGGTGTAAATTAAAGCTGGTTCTGATCTGTTTAGGGTTATATTTATTTGTTGTTTACTCCCTTGCTTCTTTTATCAGATGAGATCAGTCACTCAGTCATGTCTGACTCTTTGCGACCCCATGATATCTCAGCACACCAGGCCTCCCTGTCCATCACCAACTCCCGGAGTTCACTCAGACTCACGTCCATCGAGTCAGTGATGCCATCCAGCCATCTCATCCTCTGTCGTCCCCTTCTCCTCCTGCCCCCAATTCCTCCCAGCATCAGATTCTTCTCCAATGAGTCAACTCTTCACATGAGGTGGCCAAAGTACTGGAGTTTCAGTGCTAAGCATGATTTAAACTATAGCGCGCCGGCTGCGACGAACCATGCAGAAGCATGGCTGAGAAGAGCTACCCCTCGCCCAAGGTCAGGGGCAGCGACGGACAGCGCCAGGCTGCGATGGTGCCGGAGCAGCCGAGAGGAGCCACCCCACGCCCGAGGTCAGGGGTGGCGGCCGAGAGGAGCTACCCCACGCCCGGGGTCAGGGGCGGTGGCCGAGAGGAGCTACCCCATGTACAAGGAGTGGTGGCTATGTGGGTGCAGGAGGGCCGAGAGGAGCTACTCCACGTTCAAGGTCAGGAGGGGTGGTCATGAGGAGACACCCCTCGTCCAACGTAAGGAGCAACAGCTGCACTTTGCTGTAGCAGCCATGAAGAGATACCCCATGTACAAGGTAAGAGAAACCCAAGTAAGACGGTAGGTGTTGCCAGAGGGCATCAGAGGACATTCACACTGAAACCATAATCACAGAAAACTAGCCAATCTGATCACACGGACCACAGACTTGTCTAACTCAATGAAACTAAGCCATGCCATGTGGGGCCACCCAAGACGGGTGAGCATGGTGGAGAGGTCTGACAGAATGTGGTCCACTGGAGAAGGGAATGCCAAACCACTTCAGTATTCTTGCCTTGAGAATCCCATGAACAGTATGAAAAGGTAAAATGATAGGATACTGAAAGAGGAAACCCCCAGGTTGGTAAGTGTCCAATATGCTACTGGAGATCAGTGGAGAAATAACTTCAGAAAGAATGAAGGGATGGAGCCAAAGCAAAAACAATACCCAGCTGTGGATGTGACTGGTGATAGGAGCAAGGTCTGATGCTGTAAAGAGCAATACTGCATAGGAACCTGGAATGTTAGGTCCATGAATCAAGGCAAATTGGAAGTGGTCAAACAGGAGATGGCAAGAATGAACATTGACATTCTAGGAATCAGCGAACTAAAATACACTGGAATGGGTGAATTTAACTCAGATGACCATTATATCTACTACTGTGGACAGGAATCAGTTAGGAGAAATGGAGTAGCCATCATGATGGTCAACGAAAGAGTCAGAAATGCAGTACTTGCATGCAATCTCAAGAACGAGAGAATGATCTCTGTTCGTTTCCAAGTCAAACCATTCAATATCACAGTAATTCAAGCCTATGCCCCAACCAATAACACTGAAGAAGCTGAAGTTGAACAGTTCTATGAAGACCTGTAAGACCTTTTAGAACCAACACCAAAAAAGGATGTCCTTTTCATTATAGGGGACTGGAATGCAAAAGTAGGAAGTCAAGAAACACCTGGAGTAACAGGCAAATTTGGCCTTGGAGTACAGAATGAAGCAGGGCAAAGGCTAATAAGAGTTTTGCCAAGAGAATGCATTGGTCATAGCAAACACCCTCTTCCAACAACACAAGAGAAGACTCTACACATAGACATCACCAGATGGTCAACACCAAAATCAGATTGATTATATTCTTTGCAGCCAAAGATGGAGAAGCTCTATACAGTCAGCAAAAACAAGACCGGGAGCTGACTGTGGCTCAGATCATGAACTCCTTATTGCCAAATGGAGACTTAAATTGAAGAAAGTAGGGAAAACCACTAGACCATTCAAGTATGACCTAAATCAAATCCCTTATGATTACACAGTGGAAGTGAGAAATAGATTTAAGGAACTAGATCTGATAGACAGAGTGCCTGATGAACTATGGACGGAGGTTCGTGACTTTGTACAGGAGACAGGGATCAAGACGATCCCCAAGAAAGAGAAATGCAAAAAAGCAAAATGGCTGTCTGAGGAGGCCTTACAAATAGCTGTGAAAAGAAGAGAAGCGAACAGCAAAGGAGAAAAGAAAAGATATAAGCATCTGAATGCAGAGTTCCAAAGAATAGCAAGGAGAGATAAGAAAGCCTTCCTCAGTGATCAATGCAAAGAAAGAGAGGAAAACAACAGAATAGGGAAGACTAGAGATCTCTTCAAGAAAATTAGAGATACCAAAGGAACATTTCATGCAAAGATGGGCTTGATAAAGGACAGAAATGGTATGGACCTAACAGAAGCAGAAGATATTAAGAAGAGATGGCAAGAATACACAGAAGAACTCTACAAAAAAGATCTTCATGACCCAGATAATAATGATGGTATGATCACTGACCTAGAGCCAGACATCCTGGAATGTGAAGTCAAGTGGGCCTTAGGAAGCATCACTACGAACAAAGCTAGTGGAGGTGATGGAATTCCAGTGGAGCGCTTTCAAATCCTGAAAGATGATGCTGTGAAAGTGCTGCACTCAATATGCCAGCACATTTGGAAAACTCAGCAGTGGCCACAGGACTGGAGAAGGTCAGTTTTCATTCCAATCCCAAAGAAAGGCAACGCCAAAGAATGCTCAAACTACTACATAATTGCACTCATCTCACATGCTAGTAAAGTAATGCTCAAAATTCTCCAAGCCAGGCTTCAGCAATACGTGAACCATGAACTTCCTGATGTTCTAGCTGGTTTTAGAAAAGGCAGAGGAACCAGAGATCAAATTGCCAACATCCGCTGGATCATGGAAAAAGCAAGAGAGTTCCAGAAAAACATCTATTTCTGCTTTATTGACTATGCCAAAGCCTTTGACTGTGTGGATCATAAGAAACTGTGGAAAATTCTGAAAGAGATGGGAATACCAGACCACCTGACCTGCCTCTTGAGAAACCTATATGCAGGTCAGGAAGCAACAGTTAGAACTGGACATGGAACAACAGACTGGTTCCAAATAGGAAAAGGAGTACGTCAAGGCTATACATTGTCACCCTGCTTATTTAACTTATATGCAGAGTACATCATGAGAAACGCTGGGGTGGAAGAAGCACAAGCTGGAATCAAGATTGCCGGGAGAAATATCAATAACCTCAGATATGCAGATGACACCACGCTTATGGCAGAAAGTGAAGAGGAACTAAAAAGCCTCTTGATGAAGGTGGAAGAGGAGAGTGAAAAAGTTGGCTTAAAGCTCAACATTCAAAACTAAGATCATGGCATCTGGTCTCATCACTTCATGGGAAATAGATGGGGAAACAGTGGAAACAGTGTCAGATTTTATTTTTGGGGGCTCCAAAATCACTGCAGATGGTGATTGCAGCCATGAAATTAAAAGACGCTTACTCCTTGGAAGGAAAGTTATGACCAACCTAGATAGCATATTCAAAAGCAGAGACATTACTTTGCCAACAAAGGTCTGTCTAGTCAAGGCTATGGTTTTTCCTGCGGTCATGTATGGATGTGAGAGTTGGACTGTGAAGAAGGCTAAGCACCGAAGAATTGATGCTTTTGAACTGTGGTGTTGGAGAAGACTCTTGAGAGTCCCTTGGACTGCAAGGAGATTCAACCAATCCATTCTGAAGGAGATCAACCCTGGGATTTCTTTGGAAGGACTGATGCTGAAGCTGAAACTCCAATACTTTGGCCACCTCATGTGAAGAGCTGACTCATTTGAAAAGACCCTGATTCTGGGAAGGATCGGGGGCAGGAGGAGAAGGGGAAGACAGAGGATGAGATGGTTGGATGGCAGCACCGACTCGATGGACATGAGTTTGGGTAAACTCTAGGAGTTGGTGATGGACAGGGAGGCCTGGCGTGCTGTGATTCATGGGGTCGCAAAGAGTCGGACACAACAGAGCGACTGAACTGAACTGACTGAAGCATGATTACCAAAGCCTGGGAGGAGCTCTGGCACAGTGCCAAAGGCTACCTGTGGGAGCCCAGCCAGCAAAACCAAGCATTTCTCACAGGATACTATCTCAAGACACCTATAGGGTAGTTCCAAGAGTGGTTTTAAAGATTTATATTAAATTCTGCGCCCTACTGAAATGATATACATTCTACTGTGATGACTGTGGGGCACTTTTTTTAAACAAATATGTACCACTATTTTCTAACACAATTAAACTTTTTAAATCACCCAAAAACAATTTGGAAACTATAAAACATTCCTCTAAGTCAAATATGGTATCATTATTTAAGAGAAATCAGAGATTTAAAACTACTAAAATTAAGAACACTTCATCTGAAAACCAAGACCGCTGCAAGAAAGTATTCAAAACCTTATAGAAAGTTCGACAATTTTTTAAAAAGGTGAAAATAGATGAACTAAACCATTACCTCAAAAAATAAATGCTAGAAAATATAAAGTTATGAGACCAAGTTTTTAAAGGCCAACAGTATAAATAAACTCTAGTAAACATGAATAAGGAAAAATGAGACATATTAGAAATGAGGAAACAGTCATAAACATGGATACTGAAGAAAATAATTAGAAGATAATATATAAATATTATAAACATATTCTGTCTACATATTTCTATATTATAAATAAAATATGCAGACATAGATATACATACTCTTTATTGATAAAACTGAAAAATATATCTCCTATCAAAGATCAAAGAATAAACTGTTAAAAGTTACCTTAAAAGAGACAAAAATTCCTTAAAAAAAAAAAAAAGCTAACTATTCACACTGAAATGGTTGAGTAAATGAGGCTCATTAGTATAACAGAATATTACCAAATACTTATATGAAAGTGTTAGATCTCTATCAACTATTTTGAGGAACAGATAAAATTGTCTTTTAAGTAAATAGAGTAAGATGCAGAGTAATATGTATAAAATTATTTCATTTAAAAAATATAACAACCATCATATATGTGTATGTATTTTCATACAAACGACCAAGTGGATATGAATCGAAGGATACACCTATGAATAAAGGATAACCATTAACACTCATTAGCACATTAGAAATATGACTAGAAAAGAGAATAAATTAAAAATAATACATTTAAGATCTAAATTGTTTAACCTAGCAAAGTACTAAAAATATATACATACATGCTAAGTTGCTTCAGAATACTGGAGTGGGTTGCCATGCCCTCCTCCAGGGGATCTTCCCAAAACAGGGACTGAACCCAGGTCTCCCGCATTGCAGGTGGATGCTTTACTGTCTGAGCCAGCAGGGAAGCCCAAGGATACTGGAGTGGGTTGCCATGCCCTCCTCCTGAATTGCACGCACACACACATGTGCACACGCTTCCTTGTGACACTAGTGGTAAAAAACCCACCTGCCAATGCAGAAGACATAGAAGATGTGGATTCGATTCCTGGATTGGGAAGATCCCCTGGAGGAGGGCATGGCAACCCACTCCAGTATTCTTGCCTGGAGAACTCCAAGGACAGACAAGCCTGGAGGCTACAGTCCAAAGGGTAGCAAAGAGTCAGACACAACTGAAGTGACTTAAAACAGCACAGCACACATATATACATATACGCCTATTTCAAAACTCTTGGGTAGTGCCAGACACAAAGGCCACATACTGTATGATTCCATTTATATGAAATGTGCAGAATAAACAAATACAGAGACAGAACATAGATCAGTGGCTGCCAGGGACTGGGGTGAAAGGGGAATAATGAATGACTGTTAACAGGCATAAGGTTTTTTTGTGGAGATGATGAAAATTTTCTGGAATTAGTGGTAGTGATTATACAACTTTTGGTTGAGTATACTAAAAACCACTGAATTATACACTTTAAAAGGTAAATCTTATAGTATGTGAATTATATCTCAATAAAATGAATAAATAAATCTTGGGGAGGAGAGAACTGACCCAAAAAGCTAGGGAAAAAAAGAGCAAAACTGAGTGGACTTCACAGAAATTTTAAATACCTAAATAGCAAAACCAAAAACCCATAAAGTTTAAAAAGAGAAACCAAGTAAAAAAATGTACAGACACTCTACAAATCAATAAAAGACAAATAATTCAACAGAAAAATGAGTGATTCACAGAAGATAAACAAATGACCAGTAAGCATTTGGAAAGACGTGGCTGTGATTTATTAAAATACAAATTCACTTAAGAGCACTAATGAACTCAAAACAGCTTTTTACCTATGTGTATTTTCCCAATAAACACAAACAAACAAAAAACAAAATATTAAAGGAGTCCAAAACAATGAAACATGAAAAATGGTGTCCTCATAATGGGTAAGTTGCAATATAAATCTAAGGAGAGCACCAAAGCATCACAGACTCCCAAGGATTATCCAGTTCATTTATTTACCAGTCAATGCATAAATTCCCTACACAATATTTCTACCAAGTGTTGAATTCATTTAGCTGATTTTGAACATCTCCATCTACAGACAACTCATGCAGAAGTCCATTTCATGCTTAGTCGGCTAAGGGTATAAATTTTAAATATTTATATTACAAAGAACATATTCTCAAAACAAACTGCATAAAGAAATTCAAATAAAACAATAAGGTTAAATACCCAGTTCTTATTTTTAAAAAATTATTAGCCCCTGAGAATTATCAGTTGTTACAGTGCCAATTGCACTACAGATGGCATATGTGGTACCCTGCTTTCCTAATAAAATGCTGTGAAAACTGTTCTAGAATGCCTACAATGAGTTACTAGGCCATTTCATTAGCACCAAATGGACACAAACCTAAGTACACGCAAAGACATCATAAAAGTGATGAATTTTAGTAGGGTGATTGCAGTGATTATTACAGAAAACTATGTTTAATACTATGTTTAATATTATCCTTTCTGGCAAAAGAATGCAACTTTGGGATCGTTTTAAATCTTTAATCAATGAGGGTTATCACTAATACCATATTTTTCCTCCAACTAAATTTATGTCCAAGTATGTCTCTGCTAAGGCCAGCAAAAAAAATACCCACAATGATGCAACTAGAAATGGACAGAATGCTAAGCTTAAAGAAATATATACCTTGAGTAAAGTAAATTGCTTCATGTGTATTTCCTGGCCATCTAGTGGTTAGGACTTGGCACTTTCACTGCCAGGGCCCAGGTTCAATCCCTGGCTGGGAAACTAAGATCCTGCAAGCCACACAGCATGGCCAAATGAAATTTTTAAAAAAAATATCATTTCACATCTGAACATAGTGGAAATAACTTTTCCCTCCTCACCTTATTCATGTTGTTTTCATCAACCACATCCTTGGATATATCCTGGATTATTTCTGGACACAAGATAAGCAGAATGATTTGTAGTGGCCAAACTGCTGCTTTACGTTTGGTGCTTTCAGCAAAACCATCCACTAAGTCAAACAGTTTTTCGGCACACTCTATGCGAAAAATACAAATATTAAATGATACTATTAGATGACAAGGAAATCTCTGGCATTAAATTAAAAGCTGACACTATTCAAAAACTAGCAAAGGCCACATTTTAAAAAGCTAAATCTGGAAGATCACTTAACTCTCAACAAATTCATTCAGGTAATCAAAAAAGTAATGTTATATTGTCTACGTATTACAAGAGCTATCTTGATCCACCCTGTTGTTCAGTCGCTCAGTAGCATCTGATTCTTTGCGACCCCAGACTGCAGCACCCCAGGCTTCCCTGTCCTTCACCATCTCCCGGAGCTTGCTCAAACTCATGTCCTTTGAGTCAGTGATGCCATCCAACCACCTCATCCTCTATTGTCCCCTTCTCCTCCTGCCTTCAATCTTTCCCAGCATGTCTTTTCAAATGAGTCAGCTCTTTGCATCAGGTGGCCACAGTATTGGAGTTTCAGATACAGCATCAGTCCTTCCAATGACTATTCCGGACTGATTTCCTTTAGGATGGACTGGTTTGACCTCCTTGCAGGCCAAGAGACTCTCAAGAGTCTTCTCCAACACCACAGTTCAAAAGCATCAATTCTTTGGCACTCAGCTTACTTTACGGTCTAACTCTTACATCTATACACGACTACTGGAAAAACCATAGCTTTGACTAGATGGATCTTTGTTGGCAAACTAATGTCTCTGCTTTCTATATGCTATCTAGGTTGGTCATAGCTTTGCTTCCAACGAGCAAGCTGGATTTAGAAAAGGCAAATTTATTTATTTATTTATTTTTTTATTTTTTTAGAAAAGGCAAATTTAATTTCATGGCTGCAGTCACCATCTGCAGTGATTTTGGAGCCCAAGAAAATAAAGTCTGTCACTGTTTCCATTGTTTCCTGATCTATTTGCCATGAATTCAGTGATGGGACCAGATGCCACGATCTTAGCTGTTTGAAATGTTGAGTTTTAAGCCAGCTTTTCCCCTCTCTTCTTTCACCTTCATCAAGAGGCTCTTTAGTTTCTCTTCGCTTTCTGCCTTAAGGGTGGTATTATCTACATATCTGAGGTTATTGATATTTCTTCCAGCAATGTTGATTCCAGCTTGTGCTTCATCCAGCCCAGCATTTCACATGATGTACTCTGCATATAAGTTAAATAAGCAGGGTGACAATGTACAGCCTTGAGGTACTCTTTTCCCAGTTTTGAATTAGTCCATTGTTCCATGTCCGGTTCTAATTGTTGCTTCTTGATATGTATACAGGTTTCTCAGGAAGCAAGTGAAGTGGTCTGGTATTCCCATCTTTTTAAGAATTTTCCACAGTTTTTTGTGACCCACACAGTCAAAGGCTTTAGCATAGTAAATAAAGCAGAAGCAGACGTTTTCCTGGAATTCTTGTGCTTTTTCTATGATCCAAAGGATGACAGCAATTCGATCTCTGATTCCTCTGCCTTTTCTAAATCCAGCTTGAACATCTGGAAATTCTTACCTACTTCCTAGTTCTCGCCTACTACGGTGGTAAAGTTCATCCAGCCTAGTAAAGTCCAAATTTTACAAATCGTCAGACTGGTATTTAGTCTCATTGTGGAGGGCCCTATGCAAAGTGTGATTATATCCAAGAAACAAGACTAATTAGCTTCTTAAAGGGAATTACCGAGTTCTCCAGGAGTCTATTCTCCTTGAAGCTGTGTCTTGAGAATTCTAAGTGAGGATATTCTTACTTGATACCCCTCTCTCTAAACAGGAAATAAAACCTCAGAGCACAAAAAAGGGCTTCTCTACAACAAAATGCCATCGGTATCCAATCTACAACTAATTAAAGATCAGAGCTTCATTTCAAAACTTCCTTATCTATTTGCTCAAAGGAAAAAGGTTGAGGGTAATTCAGAAGTTTAAGAAAAAAATAATATTTCCTATTTGACATAAGTTGAAAAGATTAAAAGCACCATAATAACAAAAATAACTTGGAAAATGATAGGTTTTTATCTATTAAGTAAGAGTTTTTAAAAGACATTATCCTTACCAGCCATATCAGTCTGTGGAATCTGGTACAGCTTTGTAAATTCATCTGGATAATTTTCTACCCAGTTCCAAAATGCCTACAAATAACAAAACATATGTTTTATGTGATACATTGTTAATACAGAAAACAAAGTATCATATTGCTCCAATTATATCACAAAATTCTAATTTCCTCCAGAAGAATATCACAATGCATTCTTTCTAAAAATTAATGTGAAATTATTACTCTTTGACTCAAAATACTGAAGACAACAACACTTAGAACCAAAAATTAACAAAACTTTAATACCAAAGAGGTTATTACTTACTTTTTCCAGGCTATTTATAACTGCTAACTGTGCAACTTTCTTTAGGGCTTTAAATTTAAATGCTGTTTCTGGAAAAGAAAAAAAAAAAGGCTTTACAATTACTAATTAGTTAACACAAATGCAATTCAGAAGTACCAGCAAAAATAACTTTCCTCTTACACACAAACTTTTGTGCCAGTGTTATTTATTAAGCCATGTAAAGGTAAACACAATTAGAATAAACCAAAAACCTTACTGTTTTTGTCCACTAAAGGCAAAACTCAACCTTGAACTTCAAAGGTTGTCAGTTTTTTTCCTTTGTTTCTAATAATAAGTACATTTTTAAAAAATGTCTAAAATACAATCATTGTAGAAAATTCAAAAAATACACAACAATCTAGGGGAAATTGAAAACATTATCTATGATTCTACCATTCAGAGACAATCACAATTTACAGTTTGGTTAATTTTCTTCTTTCCCTTTTCCTATGCACGTATATAGACAAATATATTTACCGTAACTGAGAAAATATGTGCATAACAAACCTGTTCAAACTATTCTACTGGTAGCAGCATATCCCCAACTTTTTCCATATTATTAAAAGTTCCTCATGGGTATATTTGATGATTTTATTACAATAATATTCAATATTTAAGTCCATGTATTAAGCCACTGGTTATTCAAACATCTTCCAATTTTGTATATTTGAATATTATTAATATAAATAACATTAATACTTTATATCCAAATCTTTTCCACATTCTAATTATTCCTTTAAGGCACATAAATATGTAGAAAAAGAACTGTCCAGTCCAAGAGATTAATATTTTTAAGGTTCTTGATAAATACTGCCAACTTGATTTTTGGAAGGACTGGGCCAAAGGCCACTCCCACCAAGCAGTATGTGAAAGTGTCCTTATCATATCCTTGCTATCATTAAATATGTTCATTTCTTTTATTCTACTAATTTGACTATTCAAAATAGTACAATGCATTTTTAAAATAAGACTAAACATTTCTCCATATACATTATGTATTTAATTTTTTTCCCTCTTCTATAAAATTACTGTCCACATTTGTAACAAAGATAACTTTTAATGAAGGGATGTAGATAACTTATTAAATTACATAAACATCTTTACAAGATAAAGATGAGTCTTCAAGTTATAAAATTGTCTAAAAAATCTTCTAAAAGTCGCTTTCTTTTTTTTCTGGACTTGCAAATGAGTAACTTGCTCTCCACATCAGTTTTTTTTTTTTTTTCCTTTAAAGCAACAGCCTTTATTTGAAGGGTTTTTAAATGAAGAATTCAAAAAGTGTTAGGTTTTTGGAACTTATTGACCTGTATTGAAAAGGAACTGCTGACAAAGATTCACCAGAAATAATCTGAACAAGCAAGAAAATATAGTTAATACTACTGAAACCTACTAAAAAAGTTCCAGGACATACGGTTTCTCTGACATAACAATACCTCTAAGTGCTGTCATGGATACGAAACTGACTGCCCATTATTTTTCTAAACACACAGTGGTATAGGTAACAATATTCAATCACTTTTGTTCTTTCCTGAATATATAAAAATTAAAATGCCAATTAAAAAACTAATATATTCTTCTCTTCAAATGTTTTTTACAGATACAATTTCCATATTTTCAGTCAATAGTGGTGTGGTTTAAGAGATACTTCATTCACAAGTCAAACAACAGTCTACCCAAAAGGAATTGATAGCCTATAGGCTCATAGAACAAATGAAGAATTCGGGAATGCAGCAACTGACATTTCTAAAATACACAACAGGAGATACATGCAATAAGCTCTACTAAGCAGCTGGCCACAGAACGAGAACATTGGATCATGTCACTGGTGATTTCAATAGGACACCAGGTGCTTCCAAACACAACTCGAACTCTCATCTTAGGCTTTGTATTTTGCTTTTCCAGTTTCGCTAATGACACACATGTGATTCAAGTCCCTGAAGTATTCATTATAGTCAAGGGCATACATACCAACATAGCTCAGTTGGTAAAGAGTCCACCTGCAATGCAGAAGACCCCGGTTTGATTCCTGGGTCAGGAAGATCTGCTGGAGAAAGGATAGGCTACCCACTCCAGTATTCTTGGGCTTTCCCGTGGCTCAGCTGGTAAAAGAATCCGCCCGCAATGCGGGAGACCTGGGTTCAATCCCTGGGTTGGGAAGATTCCCTTGAGAAGGGAATGGCTACCCACTCCAGTATTCTGGCCTGGAGAATTCCGTGGACTATAGTCCGTGGGGTCGCAGAGAGTCAGACACGACTGAGCAACTTTCACTCACTCACTCACCTAATTAATCACCAAAAGCTATGCAATGTATTCTACTCAAAGATTATGTATTCTTCATCCTAAATACCATATCAAATTGGTCCCCACCCTATCACATTTCATCCAGACCTCCACTATCCTTATTTCAACATCACATTACTACACAACCAAGTTCCAGAAGTTCATGCAACTTTCTATCAAATCATCCTTCAAATTTCAAGCAAAATGGCATATCTAAAATAAAACATTGATCAAGGTAATTCCCACCCAAAAACCTTTGCATCACTTCCCAGAGCCACTAAAACAAAGCCTCATTACCCATAAGCAAAATAATACAGCAGTTAAGTACTTTGGATCTAGAGATGCAGATGTGAACTGAATCTTTATCCTGCCACTCAACAGATGTATGATCTTGGAAATGTTACTTAGGCCTCAGTTTCCTCATCAATATAAAGGATGATAATGGTAACATCTGTTTCACAGGGTTCTTGTGATTGTTGATGAGAAAAAGCATGTAAACTGCACAGGGTGATGTATGGCACATACGGAAAATGCAACAAATGTTACTATGTTTTTATTAATATGATATGATGTACTGTTGTACCTGTGTATCTTGCTTTTAACATCTCCTGCCCCTAAACACATACACACTTCTTCTCTCATGTTATACTCACTCTATTTAGCTCTGCCACACTGTTTGCAAATAATCTGATAATATATTTGTCTCATAAACCAGGTCATGAGCTCCAAAAGGAGAGACTCAATATTTTACTAATGTTTGTAAGCTCAGCAATCAGCAAGGTTTCTTACATATAGTTTCTCAACAAAAGCTGCTGAATTGAATTTAAAACACATTATTACTTTTACTATTCATATTACAGGAAGTTTCCATTCCTTTTACCATGACTGTGTAGAACCATCTTTTGCTGGTCTGGTTAATATTGGCTTTATATGTCATATTTATCAGCAAAAATTCTATAAATTTATGCTCATAAGGAAGCTGCATTCAATGGGGATAACTTACCACAATAAAAAGAAAGTAATTTATCCATACACTTAGTTTCTCTCACTGTGCATGGAGAACCATCAATTAATTATTATGTATTAAACATTTCTAAGAAACTGATCTTTTAAACAAACACCTATCCACAAGCACTCTGGACTTGATTTCCCAAATGTCGCTGAACAGCTATGGAAAAAAAACTCACATTTCTTAAATTTTATACATAGAGGAAATATCTAAATATTATCATTCCTTAATTTTTCAATGTTTAATAATAAATATTAAAATCCTGAAATTTAAACTGAATTGAGTGGTGGTTTATTATAATCTAAAATAACTACTGTCCACTTGTCTATGCTGTGCTTAGTCACTCAGCTGTGTCCAACTCTCTGCAACCCCATGTACTGCAGCCCACCAGGCACCTCTGTCCATGGGGACTCTCCAAGCGAGAACACTGGAGTGGACTGCCATGCCCTCCTCCAGGGGAATCTTCCCAACCCAGGGATCGAACCCAGGTCTGCTGCATTGCAGGCAGAATTCTTTACCATCTGAGCCATCAGGGACAAAACAGCTAAAATGATTCATTTCTCCTTAATTAAAGCTACTGAAAAGTGAGGTAAGCATTGCTTGGTTTTATCATGGTAATGGCCTAAAATCGTAAATTCTGAACAAGCATAATATAGCTGGAACATAGCTTTATAGTATTCATCTATATAGATACAGTTCTTTTTACATCTTTGGTGAAATAGTTGTTGAGTTTAAAGCAAATGTTAGAAAAACTAAACACAGTATTTTGAAAACTGCACTGCAGAACTGTTAGTTTTTAAAGTTAGTATAACTAAATCTCCTTCAAGGTCAAACACTAAAAAACACTGTTGACAATTCCTTAATCAATATACAAAGTAGAATAAAAATAAGTATGAATCACATACTATAAGGTTTCACATTTAAATTAGCCAGAATCCAACACTACATAAAATTAAAAAACAATTTCTGTGAAATTAATTTAGGCATTTATATTCAGTATATTCATAATACTCAGTGCTATTTGCTTTATATTAACACATTCCTGCTTACCACAAAAACCCTCTCAATTCCTTCTGATAGTTAATTTCAGTCAACATAATGATAGCACTCTTCAAAGCTTTAAAATTACACATTAGGCATTACACATTACACATAGGCATATTCCCAGGTGTGACTACTATTGATATGTTCTCTAAGGAAGCAAAACTAAGCACTGAAAGAATAAAAGACTTTGAAATGCTATATAGTCAGTCAGTAAGGCAATAACAGAGTTGAAAACAGAATATCAGAAATGAGATTCCTGGCTCAATTTCTCCTCTCATCATAAAAGCACAATCTTCTGGTTCCATTTGCAATGAAACTTTTATACCCTGCTAAACTATCTGCTTTTAGCCCTGCAATAGATAAACAAATAACTTTTATAATACCTAACTATCTTTGAGATGAAATTCTAGAAAAATTAAATAACAGCATCCTCACATTCTCTTTAATAAAGAGAAAAAGCAAAAACTGTAGTTGAACCAAAACTTTACATTGCCAAGACTTAAGATATTCATTACTCTATTATTTGCAAAGGTTCAAAAATTATTGAACCATAAAGTATTACTATCCATTTCTCAAGGACATTTGCATTATAAAATCCATTTTGATGTTCTAGCTCAACATTATTAGCTCAATTAGTACATTCAAAATACTTATTTTTCACCCACAGTGATTAATTTCACATACATCATTCATTTAAACTTACCCTTCAGGAGTCGTTTTAATTTTGCACAATCCACATTAATATACTGTAACAGTTCTATATCATGAACATCCACATTGTCTTCTGAACAAACAGTCAATTCCTGTAACCTGAAAAGTAAAAAATCAAAAATAATTTATCAACTGAAGTTTTAGGATAGTTCAAAATTCTGAATTCAACAAATTGAATTGATTGATGGTAAAAAAGCACAAATACTACATGATTTCATTTAAAATATTAGCTCAAATTGTAACCAATGCAGTATAATTTAAAACTGACATCATTGCATTAAACCTTCAGTTGCTAAAAAATGAAATCAATGCTATTTCTTCCTTCTCAAATTCTTCTTTCACTCACTTCAGCCTACAGATGTATAGCTAACAGTAAAATTATTCTAAGCACTTACACTAATGTTCTTCTTATCATCAGGGTGAGAAAAGCTTAGCAGTTCACATTGGGAATGAGAAGGTCCTCAAAACTGATTTACATGCTACAAATTCCACAGCTGCTGCAAAGAGCCTAAAAATATGGAATATGACTCCTTAGGAAACACAACTTAACAAATCAGCAACACCAACTTTTGAAAAGCTAACTCTTGTGGTTGTTTGTGAAAAATGGAAGGAAAGTTTAATTCCTTTTACAGTTGTTATTACCATAAGGAAGGGGCATCTGGGGAATTTATAAGGCAGATAAATCAAATAAAAAGGTATTATGGTCAAAAGAAATGAACTGGAAAACGTATCACTAAAACCTCTAAAAAGACTAGATAAACTGAACAACAACAAACAGATATTTTAACTGTACAGAAATAAAGCAAAACAAATGCTATTTACCCACTCAAGTCCAGAAATGGAAAGGAAACTGAAAACCAGAGATGGTTCTGAAGGGATGATCTGGCCAACAAAAGGGTGAGAGTTGGTTAAGTTTTTTCTCTCCTTAACCTAGGGGTGTGGGGCTAAACATTCACATGAGACTAGATACAAAGCCCTGAACCCTAAGAATGCAGGAAGTAGAACCAGGGCCTTGCATAAAACATGGCTAGAAAGAGCTATGAACTTCCTGAAAAAAAGAAAAAGACATTGAAAGGGAGACAGGGAGAAAAAAAAGGGGGGGTGGGGGGGTAGGGATTTACTAGCACAAGAAGTCTGTCTGCTCTGCCTAAGCTTTGCGTAGAGGAAAAAGTCACCCAGGGCTGTCACCTTGCAAGGATTTGAGGCCCATATTTGTACTACCCATACAATCTGGGACTGAGAAATTAACAAAAACATGGGTCCAAAACTGGGCACTTGGCAAATGCAAAACCATCATTAGGATACTCTCAGAGTCCCAGGTCACAAGAGATTCCCAAAGAAAATACACACTGCCCTAAAGATAAATCACAGTTTACAAAACACAGAGAAACAATTCACTGTGAATGAGAGTTGGCACATCCAAACAAATGAGATTATTTAACAATCTTAAAGAGAATATAAATAAGAACGTTTTAAATAATTAGACATACAAGAAGAAATATTAAACTATACAAAAGAATAATAAACTACTTTAAAAAAAAAACAGCAGACTTGTAAAAGAACCAAATAGAACTTTCAGAGTCACTGAGTCTTCTGCTTCTGGTGATATTTCAAATCAGATATAATTTGGGTCTTTAGGACCCTCCAACCATAAAACAGGCAATTCAGTGGAGAAAGGAGCTAATGGTCTACATAAAAAAGTACTATGAGCCACAGAACATGATATATACTTCAGTAGAACAAAAAAGTTATCTTAAGATCTGTTACTCATATTATTTCCTGAAAGAAAAGCAATGACAGAAATATCAAAGAGAAACATCCATAGATAGGTAGAATGGCCAAACACAACAAATTCTCATGACACTGATTCATCTATCAATAGTTCAGTTCAGTTCAGTCGCTCAGTCATGTCCAACTCTTTGCGACCCCATGAATCCCAGCACGCCAGGCCTCCCTGTCCATCACCAACTCCCGGAGTTCACTCAGGCTCACGTCCATCGAGTCAGTGATGCCATCCAGCCATCTCATCTTCTGTCGTCCCCTCCTCCTCCTGTCCCCAATCCCTCCCAGCATCAGAGTCTTTTCCAATGAGTCAATTCTTCTCATGAGGTGGCCATGAAGTCACCATGAGAAGTGGCCATGAGAAGTCAATACTTCTCAAAGTACAGGAGTTTCAGCTTCAGCATCATTCTCTCCAAAGATATCTCAGGGTTGATCTCCTTCAGAATGGACTGGTTGGATCTCCTTGCAGTCCAAGGAACTCTCAAGAGTCTTCTCCAACACCACAGTTCAAAAGCATCAATTCTTTGGCACTCAGCCTTCTTCACAGTCCAACTCTCACATCCATACATGACCACTGGAAAAACCATAGCCTTGACTAGACAGACCTTTGTTGGCAAAGTAATGTCTCTGCTTTTGAATATGCTATCTAGGTTGGTCATAACTTTCCTTCCAAGGAGTAAGGGTCTTTTAATTTCATGGCTGCAGGCACCATCTGCAGTGATTTTGGACCCCCAAAAATAAAGTCTGACACTGTTTCCACTGTTTCCCCATCTATTTTCCATGAAGTGATGGGACCAGATGCCATGATCTTTGTTTTCTGAAGGTTGAGCTTTAAGCCAACTTTTTCACTCTCCACTTTCACTTTCATCAAGAGGCTTTTGAGTTCCTCTTCACTTTCTGCCATAAGGGTGGTGTCATCTGCATATCTGAGGTTAATTGATATTTCTCCCGGCAATCTTGATTCCAGCTTGTGTTTCATCCAGTCCAGCATTTCTCATGATGTACTCTGCATATAAGTTAAATAAACAGGGTGACAATATACAGCCTTGACGTACTCCTTTTCCTATTTGGAACCAGTCTGTTGTTTCATGTCCAGTTCTAACTGTTGTTTCCTGACCTGCATATAGGTTTCTCAAGAGGCAGGTCAGGTGGTCTGGTATTCCCATCTCTTTCAGAATTTTCCACAGTTTATTGTGATCCACACAGTCAAAGGCTTTGGCATAGTCAATAAAGCAGAAATAGATGTTTTTCTGGAACTCTCTTGCTTTTTCCATGATCTAGCAGATGTTGGCAATTTGATCTCTGGTTCCTCTGCCTTTTCTAAAACCAGCTTGAACATCCGGAAGTTCATGGTTCACGTATTGCTGAAGCCTGGCTTGGAGAATTTTGAGCATTACTTTACTAGCGTGTGAGATGAATGCAATTGTGCAGTAGTTTGAGCATTCTTTGGCATTGCCTTTCTTTGGGATTGGAATGAAAACTGACCTTTTCCAGTCCTGTGGCCACTGCTGAGTTTTCCAAATGTGCTGGCATATTGAGTGCAGCACTTTCACAGCATCATCTTTCAGGATTTGAAAGAGCTCAACTGGAATTCCATCACCTCCACTAGTTTTGTTCGTAGTGATGCTTTCTAAGGCCCACTTGACTTCACATTCCAGGATGTCTGGCTCTAGGTCAGTGATCACACCATCGTGATTATCTGGGTCATGAAGATCTTTTTTGTACAGTTCTTCTGTGTATTCTTGCCACCTCTTCTTAATATCTTCTGCTTCTGTTAGGTCCATACCATTTCTGTCCTTTATCGATCCCATCTTTGCATGAAATGTCCCCTCGGTATCTCTAATTTTCTTGAAGAGATATCTAGTCTTTCCCATATAAAATCAATCTTCAGAAAGAACTGTCATTCCAATTTCTTGCATATTTTAAGTCACCTAATGCTATGACACTAGAGTGTCAAGGATAACTTCCATCTAAGTTAAACCATCATAATGGTCTTTTTAGGTAAGCGACCCTCTAATAAGATCAGCTCCTATTTCTGGCATAAGCTAGATTAAACAGCAAATGCAGTTGTCTGAAACATAAATTTCACAGATTCCATTTCTGAGCAGTCTGTGTCCCCTGAAAGTTAAAGAAACTGGCTTATTCTTAAGACTTATTAACTTCTATTCTGGAAAGAGTGAACTAGATTCAGGAAATACACAAAACTTGCCTATTATTACATGTGCTAATGCTGCAGAATAAAACATTTGGAGACCAGAAGATTTTTTTTAAAGTTTTCAGAGGTGGGGCATTTGCTGTGTTTTATTAAAGCAATTCATGCTTGAATAGACTAAAAACATTTTACTCTTTTCATCATTTTCTACCTTCAGTGTAAGACGATTTCAAAAAGTAAGACTGGTCTAGTATCACCTAAACAAAGAAGGGGCTTTGTTTTTTATCATTTTAATGTCTATTACCTACTTGTTTGCTACCTTGCCCTTCAACCAGTATTACTCAGAATATGAAATGTTAACTTAAGAGTTCATCAAGACATTGTTCCATTATATACACACGACTCTACATTATCAGTCATATTGTAACATTAAATAAAATTTTAATTTTCTCTGCACCAGAATTCTGACAAAAGGTTGAAGAATATTGGTGCCTAGAATCACAATTACAGAAATGCCATTTTTTAATAAAAAAACTGCAGGATTTTGAAGTTAGCTGATTCCCCCTAAAAACCATTGCACAAATTCTCAAGATATGATGTATATTTCTCACTCACACCTATTGCAAAACAACATGAGAATTAACTAAGCTGACTCGTGGAAATCCAATGCTCGCTCACACAACACAAATTAAAGCTGTAGGTATCATTAAGCAAGGAAGATTGCTTTTCTCTATTACGTATTAGTCTCTGATTCATTGAAGCACTAAGTGATTTATGTTATGCTTCCTACTTGGTCATAATTAAGGACCCGTTTGACTCTACTTGCATAAGAAAGGCAAATCATCTGCATGAAATTAAGTTCCAGAGAGACTTGCTACCATCAGTTACAATTCTATACTCCTCCATTTGTAGCATATCACAACAAATGATCATATGTTGACTTCTAATTTTCAATAAAAGCTTCAATTATATTTATCATACAATTCTGAAGTACAGCAGTGTATATTATAAAAAAGGATTTCATCAAAACAGGCTAAAATAAGTATAGGAAAGCAGCCTAGTAAAATGGAACAGACAGACTCTGAAGGCAGTCTGACTTAGAAATTTTGGGACCTCCGTTATTGGGCACACTGCCTTGATTACTTCTTTAGTATTAGTTTGCTTACCTGTAAAATGGGGTAATTACCACCTACATTTCAGGGATACTGTAAGGATAAAATAGCATAGCACATGCTGTAAATGTTCAATAATGGGAGCTTTCACAGTTCACTCACTTAAAACAGTTCACTTTCTAGAAAATTCTACCTTGCCATTACTTTCTTGTGCTTCCCACATTGCTGGTTTGGTTTCTGGCGTTTTGTTTTTGGTAGCTTAGGATCTTGTGATAAGGATCAGAGCTTTAATATCATTAGAATTCTGACTACTCATCAATTATTCTGATTTGACTAATTTAATAAAAAGGAATAACATGCTTTAAAAGCCAAACTAAAAATTCATACTTAGTATTAAAAAAAAAAAAACGATCAAAAATTTATACTTTCAAGCTTATAACAGTACTCACATTTAATTGTGATTAATTTGGGCTTCCCTGGTGGCTCAGATGTTAAAGAATCTACCTGCAATGCGGGAGACCCGGCTTCGATCCCTAGGTCAGGAATATCTCCTGGAGAAGGGAATGGTTACCCACTCCAGTATTCTTGCCTGAAGAATTCCATGGACAGAGGCAACAGTCCATGGGGTAGCAAAGAGTCGACACGACTAAGCAACTAACATTTTCATTTTCATATTTAATTGTACCCACCAAGATCAAAATATCACATGATAAAAATTTCAAAAAAAAAATAAATGCATAAAATTTCAACAAAAGCCCACATCCTATCAACCTTTTTTTTAATGAAGACAAAATTTATATTACTTACAACATTCCTATGAAAATTTACACACTAACCTGGTAGAAATTCGACTAAAGACTGCATTGAAGTTGTTGCAGCTAAGAGAAAATAACACCCCAGAGGCAGAATTCCGAAGTTCAGCTGCATGTTGGTTTCCTTCACGACAAGTATGAAGAAAATGGCAGATTTCTGGCAGCAACTGTTTGACCAGCATCGTTTCATCTAATCTCATTGTGTCCTTTGGTTGCTAAAATAGAAACAATCACGTAATTCTAAAACTTTCTTAAACTTACGTGTAAATATTTTCTATAATGAAAAATTTCAAACATGCGTAAGCATTGAAATAGAATAATGAACACCCATATACTCATCACCTAGATTCCACAACTGTTAATATTTCATCATGTTTGCTCTATTTATCTACAGTTGGTTTAATAAAAAACGATGGCTCCATCTTTCATGTCTTAATCACAATAAAAGTCAAGATAGCCCATCAATCCCCTCAGGACCTGCATTTCTGCTTGTTCCCATATTTGTTCCCCTTAGTAAGCTCTCCCACTCCTGGGAATCCTAGTTTACTATGAGTCCTAAATAAACTTTATTCATATACACTGGTGAGCACATTTATTCATCTGTCTCAACACCCAAATTAATTCCAGGGTAGACAATCACATCTACCTTTGGGCAGACTGACCAAGACAGACAGGTATTACTTACTGCAAATAATTTTGTTTTGGTTTAACCATTTCAAAATAAATTACAAACACCATAACTTTAAATCTACCTTACTTTAGTATCACTTAAATACAAGAAAATTCTCCAACTTCAATGCAATCGTCATACTAGGAAAAGTAAAAAATTCCCTCATATCAGCTAATAGCCAATTCATATCCAAATTTCCCCACTGCCCCACTGAATGCCTTTCATAGCTGTTCGAATTTTACTCAACCAGGATCCAAAAAAGGTTTGACTGCAGCATGACTGTTACATTCCTTTAGTCTCTTTCTCCTCAAAGTATTTCCCCTCACACTCTATGTACATCATTTTTATTTTCCATAACATTGACCTTTTTAAGAAAACAGATCAGTTGCCTCATAAAATGTTCTATATTACTGATCTGATTATGTCTTAGTGATGTAACTTGCTCTTCTAGTTGCTACATTTTCTCTTAGGCTGGAATCTAAACCTAATGGTCTTATTAGATTCAGGTTAAACACTAAGCAAAATTCATTACAGTTCATATTACATCATATCAGGAGTACATATGCAGGTGGTCCCTCTGTAAATGATATCTTTGGTGTTAACACTAAGATCTCTACTTTGTAAAGTAAATCTACTCTACAACTAACAAAACAACCAATGAATAAGCTACCCTAAAAATATACTATTCCACACCAATATTTTACCTAATGGCTTAGTATCCTTATATGAATGACAATTTTGATAATGCCAAGCAAGATGACAACAAATTTCTGTAACTGTGCTATGTTCAAATCTGTAATTGCACTCCAAAAGCTTTCAGATGCAAATACATTGAAATACATGAAAAGTAAATAGATATCACAAAATATTTTTAAAAACTTCAAAATTTGAGTTACAATGCTCTTATTTATACACTAACCAAACCAACCAGACGTTGACACTAAGTCCAATTAATAAACAAATAAAAGGTATGTGATGTGAAGTGGAATCTGCTCACTCTTTGCGACCCCATGGACTATATGGTCCATGGAATTCTCCAGGTCAGCATACTGGAGTGGGTAGCCTTTCCCTTCTCCAGGGGATCTTCCCAATCCAGGGATACAGCCCAGGTCTCCCACATTGCAGGTGGATTCTTTACCAGCTGAGCCACAAGGGAAGTCCATAGATACTAGAGTGGGTAGCATACCCCTTCTCCAGCGGATCTTCCCAACCCAGGAATCAAACCAAGGTCTCCTTCATTGCAGGTGGATTCTTTACCAACTGAGCTATCAGGGAAGCCCTGCTGTTGCTGCTGCTAAGTCGCTTCAGTTGTGTCCAACTCTGTGCAACCCCATAGATGGCAGCCCATCAGGCTCCACCGTCCCTGGGATTTTCCAGGCAAGAACACTGGAATGGGTTGCCATTTCCTTCTCCAATGCATGAAAGTGAAAGGTGAAAGAGAAGTCGCTCAGTCGTGTCTGACTCTTAGCGACCCCATGGACTGCAGCCTACCAGGCTCCTCTGCCCATGGGATTTTTCAGGCAAGAGTACTGGAGTGGGGTGCCATTGCCTTCTCCGCAGGGAAGCCCTAGAAGCATTCAAGTTTTGAATAATGGTCATATGCATGTGTGCGTGCGAGTGTGCTGTCGCCTCAGGATGACTCTACGACTCTATGGACTGTAGCCTGGCAGGCTCTTCTGTCCGTGGGATTCTCCAGGCAAGAATACTGGAGTGGATTGCCATGTCCTCTTCCATGGAATCTTCCCAGCCTAGGGATTGAACCCACGTCTCTTAGGTCTCCTCCATTGGCAGGCCAGTTCTTCACCACTAGAGCCACCTGGGAAACCCAATGGTCATATATACAGGAACAAAAATACTTAAGATTCTTCAGTCTACAAAATTTTACTCATAAAATTTTGGTTTTAATCATAATATTGTTAAGTATCTGTTCACTTTCATTTAGCTATTTCAACTACTAATATGATAAACATGTATTTATAGGGATCAGTTCTTAAGCCTCAACTTAATTTGATCTAAAAAGGAAAATAAATAACCAGCAAGGACCTACTTAAAAAAAAAAAAGTTAATTAAAAAAAATAAATAAAAAGGAAAACCAAGAGAGTCAATGAAGGCAATCCAGAAAAACACAACTGTTCAATAATATGAACAATACTATTTTTAATTATAAATTTAATGAAAAAATTACACATTTTCAATAGTAGAGCAAAGCAAGTTAATGTCTATTTTATGGATTATGTAAGTTATACCATGTCCACTTAGTAGAGCTTCATTTTGGCTATCTCCAAAGAGTATAACATTAAACTGGGGCCAATGATATCAGTGATCATTCTCCAAAATACATTTACCAGTACCTCTTGATTATAAATGTTAATGGAGAAAAGATGTAGAACTGAAGAGGCAATAAACCAGCATACTTCCATTCAAACATGGGTGTCAGAGATGTATTGGTAACTACAAAGTAGTAAGACCACTACAAAAAATTGATTCAAGAGAAGTTAAAAAAAAAATAATCATGTACCTTCAAACTTTCATCATTCTGTTAAACATTTAACAGGTTTTTTGCTCTTCCACCCCGTTTTATAAATGAATGACAGCTCATCACAAATTAAGAGACAACACAAAGCTAAAACAAAATTAGCTCACCCCCAATTTAAGTAGAAAATTTATAAGCATTATCTCACAATTTAGGAATATGGGTAAGGGTCAATAAAAGAATTTAAAACACCATGCTTAGGTTTTGTGGCCTATCGTCTAAAGCAGTTCTCTTCCCTAAGGATCTATCGTTGTGTGAAGTGTATGTATTGTCCAACTCCTTGTCCTACACATTCCTTAAACATTTGTGACTGTTTTCTCTCTTCTCTACGTATCAGTGCTCATATGTCAAAGTCCTTTCTTATCTAGGTTTACGATAGAGAACAACTTTAACATGTGAAAGAGAGAAGCAATTTAGAATAAAAGCAAAAGATAGGTCAAAGGAAGGGAGACTATAATCTTCTAAGAAATAAATTAACCCCAATACATATTGAAGAGACAGATCTTTAAAATGGAGGTATTAAAGTATTAATATAAAATTTAATATGAATAAATGTAAAATAATTTTTAAAATAAATATAAAATTTATATATTTATATAAACTCCTACTATTTTCCAGGAAGAGTTAAAGCTGTTCAAATATAGAAACACTATGGTCTATACAACCAATCTTCTTGAAAAAATTCTAATTAAGTCATGGTTGAAAACTCTGAGATAACTATTTAGAGGAAACATGAGAAACAACTGTTTTGTATTCAACTATTCCTCCACATGGTCTTCCCCGGTAGCTCAGATGGTAAAGAATCTGCCTGCAAAGCAGGAGACCAGGATTCAATCTCTGGGCTGGGAAGATCTCTTGGAGAAGGGAATGGCAACCCATTCCAGTATTCTTGCAAGGAGAATTCCATTGACAGAGGAGCCTGGTGAACTACAGTCTATGTGGTCACAAAGAGTCGGACACAACTGGGTGACTAACACACCCACATACTCCTCCACGTATCTATTTTATATGTTCATATTTACATAAAAAGTGTTTTTAAGGTAGGATCTATCAGCAATATAACAGCTTAAATTTAAGTTCTCTTTATCATAAATTTTTAAAGTAAAATATTAAAATCAGATTCATACAGGGGAAAATAAGATTCTCATGGTTTTTAACATCACATTTTTTGACAGCCAAGCAATGCCACAGGCCTAACCACTGGAGAAATTAATTAAATGAAATAGTGACTTTTCTATAAAATCTTTTCTAAACAACCTGAGAGATATGACTCCAACTTAACTTTATAAATATAAAATTTGTTACTTATAAATAATCAACATTTAATTTACAAAAGATAAGAATATAATTTTTTCTTGAAAACTTCTCTATGCTACCCTGTCAGCTCTGCTAACAAAATTCACTTTCATGTTTTAGTCCATGACTCTTCTCCTTGTCCACATCTATGCTTCATTCAGTACATCAGATCATTCTCAAAACTGAACTCATAAAACATGCCTATTCAAGAACAGATTCACTTACCCCAGCAAGACATTTTTCCAGTGTATCCAATATAATCAACTGAGAGAGATACAAATTTTTTTCAGCAGCTTCTCCAAATATTCTCTAAAAGAAAAGATATTCAGAACATAAAAGTTGGTTACTACTCCGCACCACAAATCAGCACACGTCTGAAAAATGAGGGACTAAGGATCAAGAAAATCAACAGTCTGCTATTTTATCTCCCAGATTATACTATATTTAAATCTATTATTTCTGATTTTATCCTAATGCTCACACAAAATTAATTCTCAGGCAAACATAAATGCTGGAATTTACTACAATCTGCCATTAGTCTGCCACAGTAAAAGATACTCTAATTTATACTTTTAAAATATGTAGTAAATGTACTTTGAAATGAACACCATTAAAGAAATGGTAACATTAGGAAAGTCCCATGTTCTGCTAGTTTTTAAGTACAATTTAGGTTTGAACAATATTTTTTAAATATATAGGATTTAGATATACAGATCTTTACTAGAATGTTAAACATTTAACCACACTTTGATGCCGCAAAATAATCAAAAAATCAAAGCCTAAACTCTAATAGCAACAAAATGCTGTAACATCAATTACATTAAGTCTTAAGCACTCACTATGTTATTTACCAATAAGAGATTATGGCTTCCATAACTTAATTTACTCAATAAGCACGAAATGAATGCCAATATTGCAATACTGTTTTCATTTTTAAAAGAAGGGTCCAAATACTAAAACATTTTCAATCTAACTGGAAACATGTCCACTTATTTATATAAGCAAGATCCTATCACTATGACCCACACACTGTGTTTAACAGAATAGCTCCATAAAATCTTAAATGTATTTCTGTAAAGCACTATACATGTTTATAAAAAGTTCTGCGTTTTTCAGAAAATCTTATTTTTTTTTCCATAAAGAGAAAATATCTTTGTAAAGCAAAGGACTGACCGCACCTCCAGTTTACCAATTTTGTAACTCTGGGATATTTTCCAATCAACTTTTTAGAAAGAAAACACACCAAAGATGATATGACTATGAAAATGGTACTTACTGATTTTCACAATCTACAACCAAAAATCAGTTTCATTGCTCAATACAAACAATAAAAATTGTGGTTTTAAGTGCTCAAAACAAGCTGAGCAGTTTGGGAGTTAATCAAGATGTATCCAGATCGGCTGTTCCGAACTGAGTATGAAGCAGATTTTAGATAGGAATTGACACAGAGGAAAGAACCACCCGACAGAGACAGGAAAAATATTGATAATATGTTCAAAGGGACACAGAGAAAACAGCAGGAGGATGCTGAAGTCTAGGGAATGTAAACAAATTTTATAAAACAAGGAATAAAAGAAGCCATCATGAGCTTTTGACAGTGGAAATACTTGATGAAACTGGTATCTGAGGAAAACTATTTCCACACAGACTCTCTACAATGGAATCTGCCACAGGTTACAGGAGGAAGGAAATAAACAGTATCTTCACAAAAGCAATTTCACATTTTAGGACTACAAAGTCATATTTTATTTACCAACTCCTTGGGACTAGGACAATCTGATATGTAAATATTCAAATGACAAGCTAAGGAAAAGATTTAAATAGATTATTATAGTCAATTCACATATGACAAAATCTGTATGAAATTCTAATTTCAGAAAAATCGAACAGTAGATAGAGTCACAAATAAGACAAGCATCTAAAACAAAAGAATTAAAATCTAAAAAGAAAGTTAAAAGGTTATCTGCACTTATCCACAAATTAAGATAAATCTTTACATCCAGAGTCCACAGAAAATGACTTTACTTACTTCAAAATACGTTGCTCCAAATTTTAAAATAGAAAACAAACCAAATTCCCCCATAAAACAGTAATGCAAATACTCACCATATTGTTAACATTCTTTAAGATAGTGGTGAGGCCACTTATAACCAAAGAAAACTTGTATTTGGAAATATTGATAAGACATTCCTTGTTGTGCTCAGTGCTGACTTTGGTATGTGTGTTCTGCTGTCCTGTTTTTATTGGAAGCTGAGGGAACAAACAAAAACAACACATAAACTTACATTTTAAAATGACTAATGAGAAATCTATTTCTCACTGAAAAATCATGAGATTTTTAGGAACATTTTATCAACCACAATTACATATATTTGTAGCTTAAAAACTCCAATTTTCAATATATAAAGAAATTTATAGCAAATCTAAAATTCTGTAGAAATTTCCATTTTTTCAGCTTTCTAGAAGTCATAAATCTTTATCTACAAAATTAAATGTTTACCCAGCACTATATAAGACAGAATGGTGACTCACATAAATAGAGCTACTTCAATGAAGCTAAAAATTATTTCAGAGAAAAATGTCTGCAAGAAAATGCAATCTTTTCCCTTATATATTGAACTCAAGCATTAAAAAAACAATAGATCAAGAAAATCTACGCCTTAGACCTCTAGTCAATAATGGCAAATAACTCCAGATTGTTCAGAAAACAAAACAAACTGTATAGCCTACAATATACATAGTAAAACTGACTCAGGTAAGATAATCACCCTCAGGTACACAGTTAAGGGAGTGACAGACAAAAAGATAGATCTCATGGAAAAAAGTATCCTTTAAGGGGACCACACTTACCTGAGAATGAACCAATTTGCACTACAAAAAAGTTCACTTCTACTCAGTTTAAGAGCAGCATTCTGTATTGAAAGCATCACAAATACATGTACTGTTTAAATATTAGATCCTGCTAACACTAACAGAGAACACTGATGAAGTTCCCCCGTGAAAAAGCAAACCTGAGTCCAGCTTCCTCCTTTTTAAAATGGTGCAACAAAAAGTGGAAAGAGACCAAGTGGCATGTCCAAATTTTCTTGGTCAGTTAATAATTTGACTAACTTGACGGCAAAGAAATACTAAATGATGTTTGAAGAGATAATCACTGAAAACTTCCCTAACATGGGAAAGGAAATAGTCAACCAAGTGCAGGAAGCACAGAGAGTTGCAGTCAGGATAACGCCAAGGAGGAACACATGGAGACGCATAGTAATCAAACTGACAAAAAATTAAAGACAAAGATAATACTAAAAGCAACAAGGGAAAAACAACAAACAACATACAAGGGAACTACCATCAGGTTATCAGCCAATTTTTCAACAAGCCAGAAGGGAATGGCACCATATATTTAAAGTGATGAAAGCAAAGAACCTACAACCAAGAATACTCAACCCAACAAGACTCTCCTTCAGATTTGATGGAGAAATCAAAACCTTTCCCAACAAGCAAAAGTTAAGAGAATTCAGCACCACCAAATCAGCCTTACAACAAGTGCTAAAGGAACTTCTCTAGGCAGGAAACACAAGAGAAGGGAAAGACCTATTAAAAAAAACAAAAAACAGAACAATTAAGAAAATGGAAATAGGATCATACATATTGATAATGCAAAAAGGCAAAATGGTTGTCTGAGGAGGCCTCACAATAGCTGTGAAAAGAAGAGACGTGAAAGGCAAAGGAGAAAAGGAAAGATATACTCATTTGAATGCAGAGTTCCAAATAGCAAGGAGAGATAAGAAAAGCCTTCCTCAGCGATCAATGCAAAGAAATACAGGAAAACAATAGAATGGGAAAGACTAGAGATCTCATCAAGAAAATTAGAGATACCGAGGGAATGTTTCATGCAAAGATGGGCACAATAAAGGACAGAAATGGTATGGGCCTAACAGAAGCACAAGATATTAAGAAAAGGTGGCAAGAATACACAGAAGAACTACACAAAAAAGATCTTCACAACCCAGATAATCACCTTGGTGTGATCACTCACCTAGAGCCAGACATTCTGGAATGCAAAGTCAAATGGGCCTTAGGAAGCATCACTATGAACAAAGCTAGTGGAGGTGATGGCATTCCAGTTGAGCTATTTCAAATCCTAAGAGATGATGCTATAAAAGCGCTGCACTCAATATGCCAGCAAATTTGGGAAACTCAGCAGTGGCCACAGGACTGGAAAAGGTCAGTTTTCATTCCAATCCCAAAGAAAGGCAATGCCAAAGAATGCCCAAACTACCACACAATTGCACTCATCTCACACGCAAGCAAAGTAACGCTCAAAATTCTCCAAGCCAGGCTTTAACAGTAGGTGAACCATGAACTTCCAGATGTTCAAGCTGGATTTAGAAAAGGCAGAGGAACTAGAGATCAAATTGAAAAATATCCATTGGATCACTGAGAAAGCAAGATAGTTCCAGAAAAACATGTACTTCTGCTTTATTGACTATGCCAAAGGCTTTGACTGTGTGGATCACAACAAACTTTGGAAAATTCTAAAAGAGATGAGAATACCAGACCACCTGACCTGTCTCCTGAGAAATGTGTTCCAGTCAAGAAGCAATACTTACAACTGGACATGAAACAACAGACTGGTTCCAAATAGGGAAAGGAGTACATGAAGGCTTTATACTGTCACCCTGCTTATTTAACGTATATGCAGAGTGCATCATGAGAAATACTGGACTGGATGAAGCACAAGCTGGAATCAAGATTGCTGGGAGAAATATCAATAACCTCAGATATGCAGATGACACCACCCTTATGGCAGAAAGTGAAGAAATAAAGAGTCTCTTGATGAAAGTGAAAGAGGAGAGTGAAAAAGTTGGCTTTAAAGCTCAACCTTCAGAAAACTAAGATCATGGCATCTGGTCCCATCACTTCATGGCAAATAGATAAGGAAACAGTGACAGACTTTATTTTCTTGGGCTCCAAAATCACTGTGGATGGTGACTGCAGCCATGAAATTAAAAGACGCTTACTCCTTGGAAGAAAAGTTATGGCCAACCTAGACAGCATATTAAAAAGCAGAGCTATTACTTTGCCAAAAAAGGTCCACCTAGTCAAGGCTATGCTTTTTCCAGTAGTCATGTATGGATGTGAGAGTTGGACTATAAAGAAAGCTGAGCACCAAAGAATTGATGCTTTTGAACTGTGGTGTTGGAGAAGACTCTTGAGAGTCGCCCTGGACTGCAAGGAGATCCAACCAGTCCATCCTAAAGGAAATCAGTCCTGAATACTCATTGGAAGGACTGATGCTGAAGCTGAAACTCCAATACTTTGGCCATTTGATGCAAAGAGCTGACTCATTTGAAAAGACATGCTGGGAAAGATTGAGGGCAGGAGGAGAAGGGGACGACAGAGGATGAGATGGTTGGATGGCATCACTGACTCAATGGGTTTGCGTAGGCTCCAGGAGTTGGTGATAAACAGGGAGGCCTGCGTACTGCGGTTCATGGGGTCACAAGAGTCAGACACGACCGAGCGACTAAACTGAACTGACAAGAGGAAAATCCCAAAATTGTACTACATCCTCAATGAGATGTACAGCAGGACAAGTTTAGAGCTTAGCTGAAACACGGGGGGGGGGGGTGTTTGCACACAGCAATTGGCACTTGTGTGCAAAAAGTCTATAATAAACTGTGAAAAGAAGAAAGCACACTTTAAACCATCACTAATAGAACTTTCTGTGGTGAGGCTATTATACTGTATTAATAATGCTCATTATAGTAGCACTAGCCACATATGGCTATTAAGCTTAAGCATCTGTTACATGGCTAATGCAAATAAGGAATCAAATGTTTATTTAAATTTATTTTACTTAAACTTAACCTTAAGTAGCCATGTACTCACTGAACAGCACAGTTCTAAACTAACCAGCTAAAGAAACACCCCCTTCCAGGATGAAGACCACATTGAGAAGAAAGTACTGAGATATACTCCAAATTGAAAACAATAAGACCAACAGGGGCAAAGGAAAAAGATCCCAATAGAAGGTGGAAAAGAGAAGAAAGCCAAGAGAGCTTACAAAGAATGAGATGATGTATTTGTTTAATTTCATGAAAGCAACAGAAGCACTCCAGAGCCATGAAGATAGAAAGCTATACTGGCCCACATTTCTCTCCTAACAACTCAGGAAAATTAATTTCACATAAAAATGAGCAACAGAAAACACTGTAGTCAAGTCATATGTGAAACTATTTTGAGAAAAAAAGAATAAGAGACAGAATAGCATTACTACAGAAAATGAAAACATGCCAAAAAGATATGTTCACCAACAGATGAAACTGTAAATTATTAATTCAAAATGAGCCAAGAGAAGTTTTTAAATGACTAAAGATGTGAAATAAATTAGAATTACAAATTAATTGACAAAATTCAGAAAAGAATTAGAAAAAAATCATTTCAGAAGTGAAGACTAACCAGAGATATTGAGTAAATAAAAGAAAATATAATGCTTTAAGAGAAAAAGGTAAACAGGAGGAAAATTCTAATATTCAAAAAAATAAGGAAAATGAGATGGGAATTTACAATACAATGACAGAGAAAACAGGCAAACAAGATCCAACACAGGTATAACAGGAGTTCTCAAAGAAGGAAATGAAATCAATGGAGTAGAATGGATATTACAAACGAATTCAAGGAAAGTTTGCTCATAATTTTTTTAAATATTTCAAACTATATAAAGGGCACACCACATACGTGAAAAAACTAACCCAGAATGACCAATACCAGGTCATATTTTAGTAAAACTATTGATCTTCTGTGAATAAGAAACAAACAAACAAACAAAAAATCCTTTGAACATTCAGGCAGAAAGTCATTTACACAAAAAACAAAAACCAGACTGTCCTCAGACTTTGACAATACTATATGCTAATGAGAAAATGAAATAACATTTTAAGTTTCTTAAGAGAAGATAAAGTAAACCAAGGATTTTACATGCAGGCAAACTGACTTCCAAGTAAAATGATGATAATCAAACTGTTATGAATTGCATGAACCCAGGAAATATGGTTCCCTTGAGCCTTTCCTGAGAAATCTACTAGACAATATGCTTCAGTCAACCAAAATAACAGAAGACACATCTACACTATGAGGGACCATTAAATATGTATTTACTAAAAGAACTGAAAATAAATAATGATAATAAGGGAGAAAACACACTATGTAACTGCTAAATGTAATGACAGTATAGATATGGTACAGTTATCAAAACTGGGAAAGGGCAGTGAGAATACACAAAAAAGAATACTCTTGGTATACGGACTGCCTTATGGTACTAAGAGTAAAAGGACATTATTTTAAACCAAACACTGGCTGAGAAGGAGATGAGAATAGGTTACTAGCTAACTTCAGTACTGCTTATAGAAGAAAACCACTGTTTAACAACTTCCCCTCCCAAAAAAGGGAGGGAATTAGAGTACTATACAAAGACATCAATATAAAAATAACCAACAGAAAAAAAAAAAATTGCTGGTTTGTCTTGGGTGAGCAGTGGCACAAGCCTACCACCAGATGCTTAGGTGAAAATCTACACCGTGGGTAACGAAACGCAGCAAGAGCTTTCCACGTGGCTCACCTTAAGTTTCTCCCACACAGTCCCACCACAGCGGCTTCTCAGATTTCCCTAAAATCTCCAACTGGTCTATCCATTGCCACTGATTTAGAGGATCTGGTTAGTGACTCCTTTTCTCTGATCTTCCAACTCCTCCTTCTAGATTTTCACCTCACAAGTCCTCTCAAAATTGTACATGGTCTAATTTCCATAATAAGTCGCTTTCCCCATCACACAATTGGCTTCCCCAACTGAACCCTAATACACAAACCTCCTGAAACACCAAAATATATGCTGAGAAAGCAAATAACACAGACCACAGAATTTAAATGACTTAAATAAAAGACCTGTATAAACGTAACATTTAAAAAATAACAAAAATGAGTCAAAATTCATCAAACTATGGAACAGTCTCCAGGATATATCTTTAAGTTGAAAAAACAGGATGAAGAAAAGGATGTACAGTATGCTACCATTCATCTAGGAGGGAGGAGGAGAAATAAACACACACACACAAATCTTCACACATACAATAACAGAAAGACGAAATACAAAAGCTTTTAAGTGGTTATCTTTAAGAAACGAAAGAAAATAAAGGTGACAAGGACAGAATCTACATTTCCTGTTTTTTGTACATTTTATTTTTAAATTATGTAATTTATGTAAACATAAAATTAAATTAAAATACTAAAAAATAAAAGAATAAAAAAATAAACAAACTGAAATTCATATCTAAGCTTTTATTGGCATAATCATGAACAGAAGAACTATTCTAAGTTATTTTAAATCATATTAGGTTGACTATACATTCATAATGGAATATACTCTTGGGACAAAGAAAATGAAGATAAATTTTGATTCTGTACATATTGTGAGATTAAGGAAATGAGTGATTAGGTGATATTTTAATTCTATCATTATTGGTGTTACTAAAAACTGAGACTCTCAGCATGGGAGAGGAATAGTAAAGTAAAAACCCTGTAGTCTTGAACTGGAATTGAAGGTATATATTGATATATCAATTCTTACTATAGTTCATCTTGTATGAAGAAAATGAAATATGTTTTTCTACCTTTGTTTGCTAAAAATGCCTAGAAACAATGTTCGACCCTGTAGTAATGATCTTGAGATACCATTTCCTGGTCAAAGGAATCAGGACCCCTTCAGAAAACAGCTGATTCCACATCTGAAGCAAAAAGGTACGTGGTAAACCTGCAATACCTTATGATACCAAATAGCAAGAAAGCTGCCAAAGAAGGCTGTCAAAAGGTCCAGTCAAAAAAGACTAAGGAATGTATTTTGAGAAGGCTTCCACTGGTCAAAAAGGGAATAATTTGAACACTATGGACAACAATTTTAAATTATTTAAAAATCAAATATGCTTTAATTCATACTTCTACTTCTGCTTCCATGTAAGGTAGAGTACTTCACAGCAAAATAACCCCTACCTCCCCCTAACTCACACACAAAAAAGATAAAAAAATCAACTGTTTCAAGATTTTAGAGAGCTACTGAAGGAATGAGGTCTAGAGAGGCTAAGCTTCAAAAAAAAAACGGTGAACTATGTGGAGGTAAGGTGATCTTTTGCAGCTGTTTCCACAGCCCCCCACCACCTCCCAGTGGGGCATTCGCAGAATCTGGGCCAAAAAAAAAAAAAGAGAGAGAGAGAGAGAGAGACTCTGGGCCAAAAAAAAAAAAAAAGAGAGAGAGAGAGACTCAGAAATATGCCTTTCCCAAGCAAGTACCTCTGTGGAAGGAAGGAAAGAGGAACCAAAATCAGAGATTTTGGTTGTCACTGAGTGCTGGAGTGACAAAACTGAAAACATGAGGGAGTCTCAAATGCGTAATTGGGTGGAAAAGGGTAAAAAAGCTAAACCAGAACTTCTGAAAAGCAGAATAGAAATTCAAAAATCTCACAGCTTCAGAAGACAAAAAATTAGAGTATAGAACCTTTTAAAAGAAAGAAGAACCCTCCTAAGTACAGCCAGTTCTTAATTATACAGCCAAGAAGGTAACATTCTAAATAAACAGGGAAAACCACAGCAACTGGAACTTTTGTACATTAAATGTACGAGTGTAAATCAGTAATTACTTTGGAAGACTGAAATTCCATTTTATCTACTAAAATGGAACATATATATATGCAGTCATCCCTCCAAATCTACAGGTCACTGGTTTGGGAGTCCAGAGGACACAGAAACCTGTGCCGCTCAAGTCCCTTGCGTAAAACACACCACTTGCACACAACCTGTGCACATCCTTTGCTGTTGTTTAGTCACCCAATCACGGCAGAGTCTTGGCAACCCCCTGGACTGTGGCCTACCAGGCTCCTTTGTCCATGGGACTCTCCAGGCAAGAACACTAGAGTGGGTGGCCATTTCCTACTCCAGGAGATCTTCCCAACCCAGCGACTGAACCCTCATCTCCTGCAGGACTCCTGTACTTCAGGCAGATTCTTTACCACTGAGACACCAGGGAAGCCCAGGTAACTTTGCACATCCTTACGTATACTTTAAATCATCTCTAGATTACTTATAATACTTAATATGATATAAATGCCATGTAAATACAATGCAGTGCTATGTAAATAGTTGCCAGTTGCTTGGCAAATTCAAGTTTTGCTTTTTGGAACTTTCTGGAACTTTTTCCCCCAGAAATTATCTTCATTGGTTGAATCCACAAATGTGGAACCCATGGATACAGAGACCAACTGTACTCAATAACTTCAATAGGTATATACCCAACAGAAATGTGTACATATGTCCACCAAAAGGTATGTTCAGAAACGTTTATAGCCATGATTTCATAATTTCCAAAAACTGGAAACACTCCAAATGTCTATCAACAACAGAAATGGTTTTCAAAAAGGGTATATTCAAACAAAGAAAAACTCTATAGCAAAGGAAATAAATGACTTACAATTATAAGCTTAAATTCACAAATACTGAAAGAAGTCAAACAAAAGATGTGGTATGGATGAATGTTACACAAATTCAAAAATATGTTAAATTCAAGTCAAGATAATAGAGACCCTTGGAAAGAGCAAGTAATGAGCAGAAGGAAAAGGAGGGGGAAGGAGGAACTCCTGGATTGCTAGCATTGTTTTAGTTCCCATCTGTGTAGCAGTTACACTGGTGTGTTTACTTGGCAAACACTTATTGAACTGTATATTTACATACATTTGTGCATCATCCCATACATATTTAAGTCAATGGAAATTTTGCTACATCTACACATATTTAAATCCATGTGTTAATAATACTAAAAAAAAAAACAAAAACAAACTCTTCACTCCCTGTGGATACAGGGGAATTTTTGGTAAATACTGAGGCACTGCTCAGCTCCCCCTTCAGAAAGGACTTAACTGTCAGTCAGTCCCACAGGGCTCGCCTCACCTGCAGAGAATGATGCTGCCCAGATGATACTCTTCCTATACTAACTAATCCAACTAACTGGTATGGCAATATAAAGGCCTGAACACCTCAGCCCGATTCTGGGAAACTCAAAAGGGCCCATTCTAGTGCCAAAGCTCCCCAAAGGGGTTGGCCAAATCTGATGCCAGGCCTGCACTGCACCTGAATTTTGCATCTGCCCAATTCTCCCTCCTCACAGGTGTTGATCCCAAAGGAACGTCTTCATGAACATCCTGCACTAGGCTCTCAAGGCAGATGGAGTAGGTGCTAAGACAGGAATTTAAAGCTGGCAATGAAGGAGAAAAAGTAACCTCGAAAACAGCTGGTTTGGAAGAATATTACTAAACTATTTGAGTTCTGCAAGAAAAGATAACAAAAATGTAACTGACTGCTAACTGGAATCTAAGTATGAAAGCCAGAAGGCCTCTCTGAAAGTACACAAAGATGCCCTCGTCTCTTCTCCAAGAGGAAGGCAAAGAAATCTAGACCAGGACAGTTGCTGGGCTCCAAAAGTTAAACTTCCAAACAAGGCAGGCCTGCTATGCCAAGATCAGAGCTGTGTTTGACAAAGAACAGTAAGACTCCAACAGGGGTAATGGAAACATCTGGGTTGGTGCTCCCCCAAATCTTTTATCTCCAAATTCTCCTGAACGGTCTAAGTCTACAGAGTGGCCCATTACTGCTTACTAAGAGCAAGCACTCCCCAAGCCTGTTTGAGGATAATTCAGAGGACTCTCCTCTGCAAGACAACAGATGTCCTCTCAGAATTTGCCACCACCTCCCCTCATGGCCAAAGCGGTACAAGAGAATTTTGGAGGGTAATGAAACTTCCTGTATCTTGACCATGGTGATGATTACATGAATCTGTGCATTTGTCAAAATTCAGAGAGCTTTATAACAAATAAATATTATAACATTAGGGTATTAAATGTAATCCCTTTGGTAACCACAAACAGCCATAGAATATACAAAAAGGAAACAAGAAAGAAATTTAAGCATTTCACTACAAAAAGTAAACACAAAGGAAGACAGTAATGTAGGAAACGCGGGACTAAAAAAGCTACAGGGCATATAGAGAACAAACAGCACGATGGCAACAGTGAGTCCCCTCTTATCAGTAGTTACTTAAAATGTAATTAGATTAAACCCTCCAATCAAAAAACAGAGACTTGGCAAAATGGACAAAAACACATGATCCAATCATAAGCTGCCTAAAAGAGACTCATTCGACATCCAAAGACACAAATAGGCTGAAGATGAAGGAATGGAAAATAATATTCCATACAGTTATCAAACAGAGTGTAAGCTTAAAAAAAATAAAAGCGGTAGGCTAGACTAATAAAACACTGAGTGAAAGTCAAAGTGTTAGCTGCTCAGCTGTGTCCATCTCGCTGCGATTCCATGGATTGTAGCCCAAGAATACTGGAGTGGGTTGCTATTTCTTTCTCCAGGGGATCTTCCCAACCCAGAGATCAAACCCAGGTCTCAGGCATTGCAGGCAGATTCTTTACCATCTGAGACACCAGGGAAACCCAATGTAACACAAAGCAGACTTTAAAAAAAGTAAAACAAACAAACAAAAAAAGTTATGACTACAGAGGAGAACATCATAAGTTAATACAAGGTTCAATACAGTAAGAAGACAGATTATAAACATTTATACAGCTGACAGACCATCAAAATACATGAAGCAAAAACTGACAGAACTGAAGGAAGAAATAGACAGTTCTACAGGAATAGTTGGGAGACTTCAATATTCCACTCACAATAGTGGAGAAAACAACCAGACAGAAGGTAAGTCAGAAAACAGAGGACTCAAACAACATAATAAACCAATGAAACCAAATATACATATACAACAGAATACACAGTCTTCTCCAAGTGTACATGGGACATTTTCCAGGTTAAAGCATAGGTAAGGTCACAACTGTTGTTCGTTAGGCATAAGTCATGTCTAACTTTTTTGTAACCTCATGGACTGTATAGCATGCCAGGCTCCTCTGTCCATGAGATTTCCCAGGCAAAGTAGGTTGCCATTTCTTTCTCAAGGAGATCTTTCCAACCCAGGGATCCAAACCCGCATCTCCTGCATTGGCAGGCTGATTCTTTACCACTGAGCCACCACTGCTGTGCTGCGCTTAGACACTCAGTTGTTGCCCATCAGGCTCCCCATGGGGATTCTCCAGGCAAGAATACTGGAGTGGGTTGCCATGCCCGCCTCCAGGGGATCTTCCCAGGGGATCTTCGATCCAGGTATCGAATCCAGGTCTCCCACACTGCAGGCAGATTCTTTACCGTCTGAGCCACCAAGGAAGCCCACAAATAACATCTCAATAAATTAAAAGAGAGATATACAAGGTATCTTCTCTGACTACAATGGAATGAAATTGGAAACCTGGAAAAGTAAAACTGGAAAATTCACCAAATTGTGGAAATCAAACGTACATTTTTAAACAACCAACGCTTCAAAGACAAACTCACAAGGGACATTAGAAAATAAAGATAAGTAAAAATGAAAACACAACATATCAAAGCTAATGGGATGCAGTGAAAGCAGTGCTAAGGGGAAATTTATAGCTATAAATGCTTATGTTAAAAACAAGAAAAATTTCCAATTAACAACCTAACTTTACAATTTAAGGAACTAGATAAAAAAATAAGAACAAATGAAACCCAAAGCTAGAAGGAAAGCAATAATAAAATGACAGCACAGATACGCAAAATAATAATAGAAAAATAACAGAGGAAAATCAATGAAATCAAGTTAGGTTCTTCAAAAAGATTAACAGAATTGACAAACTTATACCTCAACGAACCAAGAGAATAGAGAAAAGACTCAAAGTACTAAAATCAGAAATGAAAATGGGGACATTTACTACTAATTCTACAGAACTGAAAAGGATTTAAAGAGTACTATCAACAACTGCATGCCAAAAAATTGGATAACCTAGATGAAATGGAAATTTTTCTAGAAATACAAAATTTACCAAGACTTTATAGGATCAATTCATAATTGAACTGGATGAAGATGGTTAAAAAAAAAAAAAAACTTGCCAAGATTAAATCACTAAAGAAATAGAAGACCTGAATAAACCTATAACTGGTAAGGAGAGATTGAATCAGTACTCAAAAATCTCCCAAAAAAAGAAAACTGAAATCACAAAAACAACTACATAGATAGCATTAAAAAGAATACAATACTTAGGAATTAATGAAGGCAGTGAAAAACTTGTACCATGAAAACTATAAAACACTGCTGAAACAAATTAAAGAAGACATAAATAAATGGAAACAACTCATGTTCATGGATTAGGAGATTTAATCTGTTAAAATGTCAATACTACACAAAATGATCTACAAAGTTAACACAGTCTCTGTCAAAAATCCTAAGCATATTTTTGCAAAAACAGAAAAACACATTCTAAAATTCATATGCATCTCAAGGGACCCTGAATAGCCAAAACAATATTGAAAAAGATGCACAATCTGGAAGATAACAAATTCCTTGATTTCAAAAGTTTACTATACACAAACGAGACCTAGAAGGACGTGTCAAACGGTAAACTGCTTGTGATTATGAATGACTGTTTTTTGCTTATGTGTTTTGGTTTCCTATTATGCACATGTTAACTTTTAAGAAGTAAACGTTATTTTAAGAACTTAAAAAAAAAAACTTTACTATAAACTTACAGTCATCAAAGCAACACGGTACTGGCATGAAGACAGACATGTAGACCAACGGAATAGACAGCCCAGAAATAAAACCTTCTTGTATACGATCAAATGATTTTTTACAAAGTTGTCAAGACCAATTAAAGGAGAAAGGTCAGTCTTTTCAACAACTGGTACTGGGAAAATGATCTCCATATGCAAAAGAATGAAATTAGACCTTTACCTATCCCATATACAAAAAGTAATTCAAAATGGATCAAGGAACCAAATGTTAGACCTAAAATAAACACTTAGAAGAAAACATAGGACAAAAGCTTCCTGACATTGAATCTGTTAATGATATCTTGGATATGACACCAAAGGTACAGGTTACAAAAAAAATAAACTGGACTTCAAGAAAACTTGAAAATTTTGTGCATCAAAAGACACTATCCACAAAGCAAAAAGGTGAACCACAGAATGGGAGAAAACCTGCAAATCATGTATCTATCTGATAAGGGATTAATCCAGACTATACAGAGAGCTCCTAAAATACAACAATAATAAAAGTAACTCAATTAAAAAATGAGCAAAGGACTTCAGAGAAGATATACAAATGGTCAATAAGCACATGAAAAGATGTTCAACATCACTAATCATTAGGGAAATACAAATCAAAACCCATTAACTTGGATAATATCAAAATACACACACACAAAACCAACAAGTGCTGGTGAGGATGTGGTGAAATTGGAACATCTGTACACTGCTAACAAGAATATCAAATGGCACAGTCAATATGGAAAACAGTATGAAATTTCCTCTAAAAAATTAAAAATAGAATTACAACATGATCAGCAATTCCACTTCTGGGTATATACTCAAAAAAAAGGGAAAGCAGGATTCAAACGGTTATGTGTATACCCATGTTTGTAGCTCTTAAGCCCCTTGGACAGCAAGGAGATCAAACCAGTCAATCCTAAGGAAAAACAACCCTGAATATTCATTGGGAGGACTGATGCCAAAGCTCCAATACTTTAGCCACATGACGCAAAGAGTTGAGTCATTGGAAAAGACACTGATGCTGGAAAAGACTGAAGGCAGAAGCCGGTAACAGAGAATGAGATGGTTGTGTAACAGAGCACAACTTTTGAAAGAATGACATAGCCCAAGGACACAACATAAAATGGATTAGAACCAAATGGGACCAAGATGGCAGAAAAGACTAGACCCGGATCCTCAATCAGCAAGTGAAACAACACACTGAGCAGTGCTGTGACAGCTCCAGGCACTGTCAAAAGACCAAGGAGTGGGTAGTGGCCCACATCCTGGAAATCTCCACCCCTTCCCAAAAATAGCTGGAATAATACTCCCACTCATCAGCATGTGAAATTACCCAGCCTATAAAACTTAACCACACCAAATTTCAGGGCTGCACTTGCCTTCTGGGATGGCCCACACTCTGTCTATGGAATGTGCTTCTCTCTGTATCTGAATAAATCCACTTCTTACCTATCACTCTGTCTCTCAATGAATTCTTTCTGCGATGAGACATCAAGAACCTGAGCTTCATTAGATCCTGAAACCAGGTATCATGGGTTTTGGCTGGGTTTGAGTCCCAGCCATGGGGGTTCAAATCCCAAGCAGGGTTTTAGCTGGGTTTGAGTCCCAACCAATGTGGGTTCAAGTCCCAAGCAGGGTTTTGGCTGGGTTTGAGCCCCAGCCACATGGGTTCAAGTCCCAATCTGTGGTAAACAGTTTCAGTTGGATGACATCACTGATTCAATGGACATGAGTTTAAGCAAACTCTGGGAGATAGTGAAGGACAGGGAAGCCTGGCGTGCTGCAGTCCATGGGGTCGCACAGAGTCGACTGAACAACACGTTCATAACAGCTAAAACATGGAAGGAACCCAAGTGTCCACTGACAGATGAAAGAATAAGTAAAAATGATATATACAAACAATGGAATATTATTCAGCCTTAAAAAGAAAAAGAAATTCTCCAATATGCTACAACATGAATGAATTTTGGGAACATTATGCTAAGTGAAGTAAACCAGTCAGAAAAAGATAAATACTGTGTGATTCCACTTAGACAAGGTACTTAAGGTAGTCAAAATAAAAAACCAGAAAGTATAATGGTGGTTTCCAGGAGCTGGAGGGAAAGGAGAATGCTGAATTATTGTTTGATAGGTATAGAAGTTCAGTTTTATAAGGTAGTTTCGGGGATGGATGGTAGTAATGGCTGCACAACAATGTAAACAAAGAACACTATATACATAAAAGGGCACATAATGTAAATTTACTCATTTTACAAAATCTGAGATCAGGGAAGAATTCCAACAAACATTTATTGAATATCCACTATGTACCAAATGAGCCCTGGTGCTCAGATAGTAAAGAATCTGCCCGAAATGAGGGAGACCTGAGTTCAATCCCTTGGTCAGGAAGATCCCCTGGAGTAAGAAACAGCAACCCACTCCAGTATGCTTGCCTGGAGAATTCCATGGACAGAGAAGCCTGGTGGTCTACCGTCCATGTGGTCACAAAGAGTCAGATACAAGTGATCCACTAAACACTTTCACTTTTCACGTACCAAATAGCGGTGTAGGTGCTATAAATACAAGATATATAAATGTACCCTCCAAGTACCAATAATTGTGAAATTATTTCCTAATCTCTCTTCTATTCTCTTCTTGGGCAATCTTGTGTATACATTGACTATCCTACTGATTACTACTATGATGACTGATAGTGACTAAGACTGCCCCAAAAGTCCCATTCCTTGGTGGACACATACTGTATGATACTCTTCCTTAAGAGTGAGGATTTGCAAATATAAAGGGATATCTCTTTCATGACTGTTATATGTCATGGCACAAGTGACTATGCAGATGCAATTAAGGTCCCTAATAAGCTGACAATCAAAAAAGGTATTACCCTGGATGAACCTGTCCTAAACAAGGAAACCATAAAAGAGATTTGAAGTAAAAACACTTTCTGTTGGCCTTGAAGAAACAAACTACCATGCTGTGGAGAAGGCCACATGGCAGGGATCAGCAACAGGACTCTCAGAGCAGAAAGCCTCACTAAGTCCTACAACTATAAGGACCTAAATGTTATCAATAACCAGTGTGAGCTTGGAAGAGGAGCCCATGTCTCAGATGAGATAACAGCCCTGATCAATACCCTGATTTCAGCCTGGTGAAAACCTAACCCAACTAACCAATGCCCAGATTCCTGACCCACAGAAATTGAGATAATAATTTTAAATTGTTTTAAGCCACTATATTTCCAGTAGTTTGTTACACAGTAATATAAAACTATCACAACTACCAAATCTGAATGTTCAAATGTGTTATGCAAATGCCTATTTGGTTTTTCCACATGGGTTTCTTGTAGGCACTTCAAAGTCAGTGCTTCTAAAAGGCAATTCATAATCTTCCTACCATGCTTCCTATCTTAGTAAACAGTACCACAATACACCAAGTTTCTCAAATCTGAGATCTGAGACATCTCTGACACTTCCTTTATTCCCTTCCTTTCATCCTCATTTAGCCAGTCAGATTGATAAAAGTGAGAATAATAACTGGACATACACAACTCAACTCTATCCTTCTTTACTTGGGAACAGGCTTGTTACAGAGTACAAGAATTTTCCGCTGCATCAACATGCCAAGAGTTGGTCAGGGGACTCCCTTTGCAGATGGGCGTAACCAGCACTGCCTGACACTGAGTGGGGGGCAGTGGTGGTGGTAGTGTGTGCGTGTTCAGTCGTGTCCAGCTCTTTGTGACCCCATGGACTGTGGCGCACCAGGCTCCTCTGTCCATGGGATTTTCCAGGCAAGAATACTGGAGTGGGCTGCCATTTCCTACTCCCAGAGATCTCTCCAACCCAGGGACCGAATTAGAGTCTCCTGTGTCTCTTGCACTACAGGCATATTCTTTATCACAGAGCCAACAGGGAAGCCTAATTCTGAGATTTAGAAAGCAAGCTCCTTGAGTCTCCAACCTCACACTGTGAATAGACATACATTTACACACAAACATTTATATATTTCATAAACAGTTTGGTCTCTACCTTTCCTCTTCTATTTCTCAAGTTGCTCAGAAAACAAGGAGGGAAGAAAAGTGTATTCATGCCCCCCAGGGCTCTCATACCAACACTAAAATCTAGGTAGAAGAAAAAACAAGATTAGGAGTACTAAGTGACCAAGATTAGTCTATCAGATAAGGTTGTCAGGGAGAGTTGTCCACAGACATTTGAACATTTGACATTTGAACAGAGACCTAAATGAAGACCACTGGGAAGACCCATGCAAAGATCTAAAGAGCATTCAAGGCAGCAGAGGCAGGTAAAATGGATCTATTGTTGGAACAAACGTGGCATATTCAAAGCCTAGCAAAGAGGCCATTGTGGCTAAACCAAAAGGAACAAAAGAAGAAAATATAGAGGATGAGGTCAAAGAGAAGGAGGAACCAGTCTGGTCATGAAAAGCCTTGTGGATCATTTTAAAAGCTTTGAATTTATTTTGAGTTTGATGGTGTGGTAGATTATATTTTCCAATATACAGAGAGGTCATGGTATCTCTCAACCCACATATTCTCCTGCAATAAGACCTTGCCATTCCCACATCAAAAAGTCTCATCTTTTCATTTTCTTTCAACTAGGCAGATTTTGCGACTGTTCTGACCAATAAAATATGGCAGAAGGGACACTCTGCCAGTTCTAGGCACAGCCTTAATTAGTCTGACAAGTTTTTCTTTCCCTTCTCCTTTGAAGCCAGCTGCCATGTAAAAAGTGTGATTATTCTGAGACCACCATGCTGTGAAAAGCCCAAGTCACATGTAGAGATTCCAAAGAATGAGATGCCATGTGGAGAGAGAGACCAAGAAGCAATGAAGTGTCAGACATGTAACTGAAGAAGTTGTATTGGGAGGGATTCTCCAGCCCGAGCCAACCCAGCCAACACTTTGTGAAATACAGTTGAACCCGTCATGAATTCCTGACTTCCAAATTGTGAGCTACAATTTTTTATAAAAGGCATTTTAAGCTATAAAGCTTTAGAGTACTTTCCTATGCAGCAGTAGATAATGAAAGAGAGGGAAAGAAGACATTTAAGGGATGTAAACAAGGGAGCACATGATCTATGTTTTCTAAAGAGTCTTCTTGGTGCTGGAGTTAGAAGATAGCCTAGGCAAGAGAAAATGGTAGCTTAAATTAGGCTAATAAAAGTAGAAGAGAAGTAGTGAGAAGACATTATAATAGATTTGGAAGATGGGGGCTTCTTTAAAATGGTAAGTTGACTCTGAAGGTCACTTGAAAGAAAAAAATTGTGAGAATACCAAATAACTTTCTGAAAAATAAGAATTGAAGGAGACTTACATTATCAGGTACTTTAAACATACTATTAAGCTCTTTAACAAAACCAAAGTATTATAACCATAAACTAATTATAATCATAAAACAGATTTAATATGTACATATAAAGCTAATATGATAAAAGTTAATATTTCAAATCAGTGTTAAAAGAAAGGCTTATCAATCAGGTCAGATCAGTCGCTCAGTCGTGTCTGACTTTTGCGACCCCATGAATCGCAGCACGCCAGGCCTCCCTGTCCATCACCAACTCCCGGAGTTCACTCAGACTCACGTCCATCAAGTCAGTGATACCATCCAGCCATCTCATCCTCTGTCATCCCTTTCTCCTCTTGCCCCCAATCCCTCCCAGCATCAGAGTCTTTTCCAATGAGTCAACTCTTCGCATGAGGTGGCCAAAGTACTGGAGTTTCAGCTTTAGCATCATTCCTTCCAAAGAAATCCCAGGGCTGATCTCCTTCAGAATGGACTGGTTGGATCTCCTTGCAGTCCAAGGGACTCTCAAGAGTCTTCTCCAACACCACAGTTCAAAAGCATCCATTCTTCGGCGCTCAGCCTTCTTCACAGTCCAACTCTCACATCCATACATGACCACAGGAAAAACCATAGCCTTGACTAGGCTTATCAATAGAACATTACCACATTAACTGGCTATCTAAGAAAAAAAAAAACTTATACCAAATTTTAAAATACGTGTATGGGTGTGAGAGAGAGAAAGAGAGAAACAGAGAAAAAGGAGAGAGAAATTAAGAACCTAATACTAAAAAAAGAAAAAAAAAAGCCATAAAACTACTAGGAAAAATACTAAAGAATAATCTCACAATATTTGGATAGAACAGATTTTTTCCTAAATAAGAAAATCCAGAAGCCATTAAGGAAAAAACACCAATACATTTACCTACAGGAAAACACTGAAATTCTGCTTTTAAAAGAAAAGACACTACTGACAAATAAAAAGACAAGTGACAGGAAGTAAAAGAATGTGCAACAACTAGCCACTAAAAGGCTTACATACTAATACAGTATAAGACTGTACTATACATAAATTAATAAGACTATCCAATGGAAAAACCAAAGAAATACGAAGCAATCATAGAAGATGAGTAGTCAATACAGATACAAAAATCTGTGTTCATTTCACTAATAATTTTAAAAATGTAAAGTAAAATGAAACTATTTTTGTGACTCTACATTTTTCCAAAATAAAGTTACATACTACTGGAACACATAATACAGAAATGACTATGCCTGATGTGGGTGTACTTTTTAAAAAATTTTTAAAAGATAAATTGTATTTGAAGGTAAAAATGAGTTAATTTTTTCCTTTCTTTTACTTTTTTAGTTTCTCTTACTTTCAATTGGCAAGTATCACTTTCCCAATTGGGAAAAAAAATAAACTTTTCAACACTTCATGCTACCTTATATAAAATGTTGGATATTATTGCAGAAATGTAAAGGGTCTAAACTACATAAAAAAAAATAATAACCTTTTAATATGGTCTGTATTAAACTGTTAGCTACTTAATATAGAAGATTTCAACAAGAGGATTTAGAAGGCGTAACATTAAGCATAGTACTGTGAACAATAGATAATTTGTTCCTAGTTGCACTCAGAAAATTCTTCAAAAGGTCAGAGGCTAAAATCTTTGCCTCTGTGTACATTTTAACTACTTTCTAAAAGGGTCCTCAGACCATGATGGGGTTGGGGTTGACATTAGAATTCACTTAATGTAAGTCATCTAAATGAGAGAAAAAGCAAAGAAAAAATCATACTGGGGAAAAGCACGTAGAAAAGAATCATGCTTTGAAAAAAAAGATAAATTAGCTCTAGATACCAAGTAACAAACATAAATCAAGAAAATCTATGAAACATTTATACTGATTATATTAACCTATTTCCCAAAATGGACTCTGCACCACTGGGACATAATATGACTTTATATGGCACCTAATAAACTTTAAATATTTTAAGTTCTACATTCACTTTGAATGTGAAAGTGTTAGTCACTCAGTCATGTCCAAATCTTTGCGACCCCATGGACTATAGCCTACCAGGCTCCTTTGTCCATGGGATTCTCCAGGCAACAATACTGGAGTGGGTTGCCATTTCCTTCTTCAGGGGATCGTCCCAACCCAGGGATCAAACCTATCTCCTGGACTGGCAAAAACAGATTCTCTACTGCTGAGCCACCAGGGAGGGGTATTCACTTTAACGTGTAATATAAAATATATAATTAGCACTATGCTCACAAAGACACTATTCCTTTGATAAGGCTAAGTGAACAAGGTAAGCCAATTTAAAGTTAAGCTAAGAAAGGACACAAGATATGGCTAAACTAATAGTACATAAATGATTAATAAAGGTAGGAAAATAGTGTAATAACATCCTGAAATTTAATACTGAGTTCATAAAACAGATTATTAAATAATTAACTGTTTTGTTTTGTTTTGTTAGCGGTCATTATAAGACTATATGGCCACTTGGGAGCAAGGAGATTAACATGGAGCTAAAGAGAGGCAATGGCTCCCCACTCCAGTACTCTTGCCTGGAAAATCCCATGGATGGAGGAGCCTGGTAGGCTGCAGTCCAAGGGGGTCACTAAGGGTCGGACACGACTGAGCGACTTCACTTTCACTTTTCACTTTCATGCATTGGAGAAGGAAATAGCAACCCACTCCAGTGTTCTTGCCTGGAGAATCCCAGGGACGGGGGAGCCTGGTGGGCTGCCATCTATGGGATCACACAGAGTCGGACACGACTGAAGTGACTTAGCGGCAGCAGCAGCAAACCAATTTAGGACTTCCCTGGTGGTTCAGACAGTAAAGCATCTGCCGACAATGTGGGAGACTCGGGTTCAATCCCTGGGTCGGGAAGATCTCCTGGAGAAGGAAACGGCAACCCACTCCAATATTCTTGCCTGGAAAATCCCATGGGAGGAGGAGCCTGGTAGGCCACAGTCCATGGGGTTGCAAAGAGTTGGACACAACTGAGCAACTTCACTTTCACTTTCAAACCAATTCTACCAAGAAGTGAGTTCCAAATCATCCTTTCCCCTAAGCACTTTTGGCTTCCCTGGTATCTCAGTCGGTAAAGAATCTATCTGCAAAGCAGGAGATCTGGGTTCGATCCCTGGGTCAGGAAGATCCCCTGGAGAAGGAAATGGCAACCCACAGAGGAGCCTGGTGGGCTACAGTTCATGGGTTCGCAAAGAGTCAGACACAACTGAGCTACTAAACCATCAAACATTGCTGGCTTTTGGTTTCTTTCTCCCTTCCTACTATTCTGAACTTACAGACTATCCAAGTATTTCCATACATAGAAGTCTTTGATTCACAAATAAAGAACCTGTTTATACCAGTAGTTCCAAATACTAACGAAGTTCCCAAAGCAGATTCCCAAATGCCCTTTCCAGATTCTCCAGATCTACTACCAAAGCAGGGGAAGATTTACTTCTGTCAAACATAAATTTGGATCACACTGTTCCCATAAAATATGCTGGCTCTTCTTTTCCCTTCCACTCCCTTCCCTTCAGTAAATAATTCACTACGAAAGCCATTAGGAGGGGTAGAGCAAGGCAGGGATCTCTGTTTGGGGGAGAAGCAGGAGCCTGAGCAGGATGAGTAAGGGATTCGTGTAGGGGAAATGGAGCATAAGCAGGGTGAAGAGGGTGTCCACCTGCAGATGGCAGCCCAGCAGAGGGTGTCAGAGCACGAATGGAGAAAGGAAAGACTCATCGAGAGGGTAGCCAGGCATAGGATATTAGCATCTAAACAGGGTGAGAAGGGTGACAGCAGGCCACAGAGGATGTCAGAGCTGCAATGGGATAAGGGGCGGGGGGTGGGCAGCATAAGGAGGATAGTCCAGCCCAAAGCTGGGCTTCAAAGCCTGAGTGAGACAAAGAGACGAGAGTGGGGACTAGCAAGGGGTGCTGGACACTGGCGCTGGGCTTCCACTTGGTAAGAGAGGAAGTGTTCTAGCGCAGTCTGAGCAGGGTGAAAAGGATGACCTCACAGGGAAGCAGCACAGGGGAAGCAATATGAGCCTGAGCAAGGAAACCAGAGCACCCACATAAAGTGAGGGTGGGGGTTGAAAATAAGGGGTGCTGGAGCCCAAGGAGAGTGAGAAGGGCATCTGTGCTTGGGAGAAAATGGTGACAGGGAATGACAGTGATGGGAGATTGGTTACATAAAAGGGGAATAATCAAAGAAGTAGGTATATTAAAAATAATGAAAGCCAAGTTTCTATCAGAGAAAGAAATTACAAATAACGAAAGGGAGAAAACTACAAAAAGCCTTCATGTTGAAATAAAATTAGTGGCAACAGAAACAGACTTTTCAATAGAGAGACAGATGGAAATAAATATTGATATAAATACACACACACACACACACACACACAAACACCCAGAATGTGTGGACAGTAACTTATCTATTCCCTAACTCCATCTACTAAGAATACTCAGAAACAATGAAAACTCACTAGTAATGAGTCCACCTAGCCCCTGTATCTTGGTTTCTAAGGAACCATTCTCCTCTAAAAGGAACCAGGGCTCCTTAGGGAAACAGCTGATGATTCCAGCTCTGAAACACAAGGAAGATCCAAAGAAGTCTGGAACATCGTGTTATTTTATAAAGAAAGGAAATGCTCAAAGAATGATGGAGACGTGTCAAAAGGACACAGAAGCCAGACTAAGGAGGCTCTGCCTGGCCAAATCTGTAATAATGTGAGCAAAAAATAATGATAAACCTATTATCATCCACTGGATAAGAGAAACAATCAGTCTGTATGAATAAACTAAAAGCTTGATGAAGAATGGGCTATTTACAGTTTCTAAACACACCCATACAGTGTGTTTACAAGGGCAAAGAGTAACTTTATAATAAAGAAGCTTGGCTCATCAACTCAATCAAGTTACCAAAGTTAGCATCATCAACAGCTAGACCATCTAAACTGTGTCATTTGATGGATGTAAGGTACAGCATTGCATCTGAATTCCTATCAAGTATGTAAAGTTAACCATGAGGAAATGCTAACAAATCCAAACTGAGGAACAGTCTACAAAAACTGACCAGATGATGTTTCAGAGTGAAAGAGACACAACAACTAATTGTAACATGATTCTGGATTGGATCCTTCTGATATAAAGGGCATTACTGGGAAAAATATAAAATTGAAATAGGGCCTCAGAATTAGGTGGTAGTATTAAGGCATCAGTATTAATTTCCTGATTTGAATAGGTATATTGTGGGTAGTGCAGTAACATTTTAATTTGCAGGAAAGGCAGTGAAGTATTCAGGGGTGATAGGACATAATCAGCAACTTACACTTAAATGGTTCAAGATAAAGAGTCTCTGTGCTTTACTCATAGTTTTTCTGTAAGCTTATGACTGCTTCAAGATTTTGAAAAAAGATTTAAAATCTAACTGAGCTCTGATTCAGTACAGGCTAAACTTCAGGTTTGGAAGGGGCAGCAGGAGAATCCAATACATTTACAACAGCACTTTCATAAGGAACAAGTATCTGAATTTCACACAGACTTACAAGTGTCCGCATATAAACTAGTCACAGGCTGAGGACTCTACTGCCCCTAGTAATAATTCAGCTTTCTGAAATCTGATGCTCAAACTCAAGATTTAGGAAAGAAAAGTAACTCTGAAACCTACAAAATATTTTGTGCCTAAACTCAAACAAAAATCTCCTGGCTCTTAATTTATAGAGAAGGCCCATGTTCTCTATCCATAAGTGCTAAAGACCAGCAATCATTTATTATTTAATGAAAGATATAACTAATAACCACATACAAGTAAAATCAAATATGTCTACAAATAATACCTTTTATTTACTTTATTCACTTTTCTTTGAAGACTTAAAATCACAAAATTATTATTATTATTATTATTATTATTATACACATGAGGAAAATCATAAATTTCTCTGCAGCAGGAAACATCAAACTAAGAATTAAATCACACATAACATGTCCCAACACACCCCAATTTGAGATGGGCTTTTCCCAATATGCATTTCCTCTACACATTAATCAAGCCTCCTCTAGGCAGGAGGATATAATAATCAACCTTTGAGAAAAACGGTCCCTTTCTTCTGACACCAGCATTGTAATTTTAAGATTAAGATTTCTTTCTCATCCTAGAGGGTCGCACTGACCTGAAGGCTCACTCTGTACATGCACACCTGACCAAAACATCTCTGATGAACTTTATGTATATGATCCATAATCCTTTGTCTCAAAAATGCATACTACTACATCTCTAGCTCTTAACCTGTTCAGTTCAGTTCAATCGTGTCCGACTCTTCGGGACCCCATGGATTGCAGCATGCCAGGCCTCCCTGTCCATCACCAACTCCCAAAGTTTACTCAAACTTATGTCCATTGAGTTGGTGATGCCATCCAACCATCTCATCCTCTGTCGTCCCCTTCTCCTCCCGCCTTCAATCTTTTCCAGCATTGGGGTCTTTTCAAATGAGCCAGTTCTTCACATCAGGTGCCCAAACTATTGGAGTTTCAGCTTCAGCTTCAGTCCTTCCTATGATTATTCAGGACTGATTTCCTTTAGGATGGACTGGTTGGATCTCCTTGCAGTCCAAGGGACTCTCAAGAGTCTTCTCCAACACCACAGTTCAAAAGTATCAGTTGTTTGGCACTCAGCTTTCTTTACAGTCCAACTCTCACATCCATACATGACCACTGGAAAAACCATAGCCTTGACTAGACAGACCTTTGTGGCAAAGTAATGTCTCTCCTTTTTAATATGCTGTCTAGATTGGTCATAACTTTTCTCCCAAAGAGCAAGCATCTTTTAATTTCTTGACTGCAGTCACCATCTGCAGTGATTTTAGAGCCCAGAAAAATAAAGTCTCTCACTGTTTCCACTGTTTCCGCATCTATTTGTCATGAAGTGATGGGACCAGATGTCATGATCTTAGCTTTCTGAATGTTGAGCTTTAAGCCAACTTTTCACTCTCCTCTTTCACTTTCATCAGGAACCTCTTTAGTAGTTCTTTACTTTCTGCCATAAGGGTGGTATCATCTGCGTATCTGAGGTTATTGATATTTCTGCCAGCAATCTTGATTCCAGCTTGTGCTTCATCCAGCCCAGCATTTCTCATGTTAAGTTACATACTCTGCGTGTAAGTTAAATAAGTAGGGTGACATTATACAGCCTAGACATACTCCTTTCCCTATTTGGAACCAGTCCGTTGCTCCATGTCCAGTTCTAACTGTTGCTTCCTTACCTGCATACAGGTTTCTTAACCAGTAGAACCTCAGAAAGCTTCTAAGTGTCTGTCTCCCCGGTTATAATCCTCAGTTGGCTTGAATAAAATTTTCTTTTGTTCTCTGCTTGATTGTTAACTGAATTTTCATCTATATGCATTATTACAACAGACTGAGATTTACAATATAATGGGAACTACAATCTAAAAGTATCTAATCCAATATCCTCTAGCATCCCCAACTTTAAAAAAATGTTTATTTTTGGCTGCACTGGGTCTTCATTGCTGCTCATGGGCTTTCTCTTGCTGTGGAGAGCGAAGGCTACTCTCCAGCTGCGGTATGCAGGTTTCTCATTGCAGTGGCTTCTCCTGTTGCAAAGCATGGGCTCTAGGGCCCACGGGCTCAGTAGTTGTGGTGCACGGGCTTATTTTCCCTGTAGCATGTGGAATCTTCCTGGACCAGGAATCGAACTCACATCCCCTGCACTGCAAGACGGATTCTTAACCACTGGACCACCAGGGAAATCCCTCTAGTACCCCCAACTTTAAGTTGAAAGTAGAAAACATTGAGCTATTATTTTCTGATTAAATCTGAAAAATACAAAAAGGACAAGGAAAGTGGGGAAAGTGAAAAAAAAGAAAGCAGCATTAAAATGCCAAACTAACAATCTCAAATGTGGGAAATCTCAACTTACAATAGAAACAATGTACAAATATTAATCAAGTACTAGCTTGATTAACCTATACTTCTAAATACATTTGATATACTCGGCTGGAAGAAGATGATTCCACTGATTGAGTTTGGGGCAGTCAGTGTCTGAAATGGCTCCCAAGGAGCCACACCTCCTGACATTCACACCTCCTACATTCCTACCAGTGCTGGTCATTCTAACCACTAGAATACAGCAGACGTGATAATGTCTCTCTTCTGATATTAGTAATAGGTTATCAACGATGGAGGATTTCATCTCCAACTGGCTTGTTTTACCCATCCCTCACGTCCCTCAATCCCCACTTCTTCTTCATTGCTTGCTCTACAGGAAGCCAAAAGCCATGCCATGAGGACACTCAGGAAGCCTACAGGAGGTCCACATGGCAAAGAACTAAGGTCTCCTGCCAACAATCAGGGGGGTGAACTTAGAAGCACATCCTCCTGCCAGTATTTCAGATGCCTGCAAGTGCAGCCAACAGCTTGTCTGCAACCTCAGGAGAGACACTGAACCAGAGGCACCGAGGCACCCAGCTAAGTCACTCTCATAGACCTGACCCACAAAAACTGTGCGATAATAAATGTCTGTTGTTTTAAGCTGCTAAGTTTTGAGGTAATTTGTTTTGCAGCAATAGATAACAAATGCATTGTAGATCTAAGTGCTGGAGGGTTAAAGAGCACCAATCACAGTTCCCCAAGAGAAAAAAACTAAAGACTTTGTCCTAACAGATCATTGCCAGCTGGAGAAAAGGTATATGAAAAGGAGAATATTTAAATTCTAATCAAAAGACCACTCCCAATTCCCCTGAAGGAGCACAACCAAGCAAATGCCTTAGTAAGGAAAAAAGTAGAGGATTTCTTGTATATGAAATCCCACATCCTTCCTAGCTTCTAGGTTAACTGGAATTTCTAGTACCCATTTCAGGTGTTTTTTTTTTAAGACTAAGTAAATACTTTCTATATGTCAAACACTATGCTGGGTGCAAGAGATAAAAGCGTTGATAGAGATAAGATAGAGATAAGAAGCATGATCTCTGCCTTAGCAATACTTTTCAAACAGCAACATTTCTATACTGTGAGGGAAATTTTTAGTCATAAAAGATTCTATGGACATATTGTCTTATTGTACCGTTAATGCAAAACTTTTACTTTTATAAATTAAATGCTAATAATCAAATATCTTTTTTATCATCCAATATATCAATATTCTACAAACAACAGAATTACCAGTTAACATTTATCAGGCACAAGTACCAGGCACTAAACATATTCTACACTTCATTTAATCTCACAATTATTTTGATTAATCTCACAATTATTTTTATTCTGATTAAGATCTTTAGCCTCTTTCTTTGCCACTCTCTCATTTCCCCACCACTTTCCTCATTCATACTTTCAGAGGTATCATCCCTGAACCCCAGAGCAGGTGTCCCAGGCTCTGTGAGCCTCCAACAACTATAATTAAACAACTAAATGATAAGTTGTTTAATATCCATCCTTATGTAATAATGCAAGTTCCATGCAAGCAGAGAAGTCTCTTTTTTATAACCTATGTTATTCCCTGGGATTAAAAGTTTTAAAAGGCAATTACTAGGACTTCCCTGGTGGCTCAGTGGATAAGAATCCACCTGCTAACTCAGGAGACACAGGTTCAATCCCTGGTCCAGGAAGATTCCACATGCCACAGAGCAACTAAGCCCGTGGGCCACAACTTCTGAGTCTACTCTCTAGAGTCTGAGAGCCACAGCTACTGAGCCCGTGTGCCTAGAGCTCATGCTCCACTGCAACAAGAATCCCATGCACTGCACCCACAGAGGAGCCTCTGCTCTCCACAACTAGAGCAAGTCCATATACCGCAACAGAGACCCAATGCAAACAAAAACAAAATAAATACTTTTAAAAGACAATTAATAAATGTTTGCTGAATAAAAGAATGAACTAGTGTGTTAACACTCCTGTCTCCCTTAGCAACAACCTCTTTATTACTTAATGCAGTGTTCTCCAAATTATGGTCTGAGAACAACAGGTGATTCCTGCTAGTCTACTACCCAGTCAACAGATAGTTAAGGCACTTCAGAGGAAAACCCAATTAACCATTTCCTTCATCTATATTCTACAAATTTGAACCATAAAATAATATTGCCACAATAATCCTATTACTTCCTAGTTGAATGAAAACCTCCAAACCATAAACCACCAGCCCCCTTCATCTGGCTGTCAGAATCCTGGAACCAGACATATATCTTCCCAGGAAAGCAATTGGGCAGTATTTTTCTGGAGAAACTGGATGCCCAAAGAAAATACTTACATTTGGAGGGCTTCCAACAATGAGCTAGTTTGCCATGAACTCACCCTACAGTAAAGATGACATACATGAGCTTCCAATTGTCTCACATTTAAGAATAAATTTTTAAAGTGGGAACAGGCAACCTAGAATCACCAGACACAAAGAAGCCTTGCTAGCAACAAAGAAAGGGGATCAAGTAAACACACACAAATTAATTCTTAGGGGAAAAAAAAAGAGCAATGAGAAGAAAACTTCATACACAAAGAAAGTTAATCACTGACATCCTAAAAGACATTAGGAAAGATTTTAAAGGATGCAATTTTAAAAAGAGAGAGCAAGCAAGAATAAAAAAGAACATTGGGAAAGTTAAATATGAGTGTGTGTCATGAGTCCCCAAGACTAACCCCAGGTTCAATAGTATGCTAAAAGGACTCACAGGACTTGACACAGTCAAATTCACAGCTGTGATTTATTACAGCAGAAGGACACAAAGCAAAACCAGCAAAAGGAAAAGGTATAAAGTCCAGAGGAAATCAGACGCAAGCTTCCAAGGGACCTCTCCCAGCGGAGTCAGACAGAGCGGGCTAAACTGCTCCAGCAACGGGTTGTGACTACATATGTAAAATATTGTCTACCAGGGAGTTCATTAGAGATCCAGTGCTCACGGTTTTTACTGGGGGTACTTTCTGCCTACCCATACTAAATTACAGACACTCAGATGGAAAGCAGGTGTTCAGCATAAATCTTGTTTTGAACAGTTTTAAGCACAGTGAATCACTCTTATTGAGGAATGGTGGGAACCATTCCAAACCCAAGGTACCAGACACCAGCCAAGGGCCAACCTTGAATCAGACCTTTCTAAGGATAATAGTTCTCAGGCTTGCTATGTTAACTCTGTACAAATAGAAAAAATAAAAAGGTAAAGAGTTGGAAGATATAGTCAAGATATATTCAAGATTCTCTAGGAAATAAGAGAAAACACAAGAGGAAAACAGTTTTTTAAAAAATCACAAGATCAATCAATTGCAAAATGTGAGAAAAGGAGGGAGGAAAAAAGAAATGAACATAGAAGAAAGAAATTACGAAAGAAATATCTCAGATCTGAAGAACATGAGTCTCCAAACTGAAAAAGATCCATTAGGTATCCAACTATGTTATTACTGAACTGCACAATAGCAAGGACTAAGGAAAAAAATCCCAAGGACTTCCAGAAAAGAAAAAATTTAAATAGTAGCTCACAACATTATAGGAACCAGAATGTCATTAGATTTAGCAATAATTTCCGTGATAAACCAGAAGACAATGAAGAAATGACCTCAAAATTCTGAGAAAATTTATTTTCCTTCTAGAACTTAATAGTCAGATAAATTATCAAATAATAAAAAGGTAGGATAAAAGTATTCTCAAACATTCAGGATCTCAAAATTGACCTCTTCTTCACCTTTTTATTCAGCAAGCTGTGGAAGAAACTAATGGGATCCACAAAACAGGGAAACCAACATAGGAAAGGAACATGGGAATTTCCAAAAGGAAAATGAAGGAAGAATCTCAGGCTGAGAGCAACACACCTGGCCCAACAAGCAGTCAATCCTAAACAGGAGAATGGGAAGAAGTCCTCCGGAAAAACAACTTCAATGGATAGATTAATAGATTTCACTGTGTGAAAACAGTACTGAAAGCATGTTAATAATATGAAGAATGAACAACAGGTAAACCAAAAACACCAGGGCTTCCCTGATGGCTCAGACGGTAAAGATTCTGCCTACAGTGCGAAAGGACTGGGTTCGATCCCTCAGTTGGGATGATGCCCTGGAGGAGGTCACGGCAAGCCATTCCACTGTTCTTGCCTAGAGAATCCCCATGGATAGAGGAGCCTGGAGGGCCACAGCCCATGGGGTCACAAAGAGTCAGACATGAGCAACTAAGCACAGCAGGCAGCACTGGTAGAGCTCCAAGAAGATAGTTAAATGATATATTTTACATACTGAAAGAAAAACACATGCCTAGAATTCTATACATCCAATAAAACTATCATTCAAGAATAAGGAGGAAACAAAGACACTGACATTGAAAGACACTGAATGAACGGCAAATAAGAGCAATTACCACAAGAAACTTCATCAAAGGAAATTCTTAAAAATACGCTTCAAGCAGGAAAAACATGAACCCAGAAAGAAAGTCTGAGATAAAAGAAAAAAGGAAAAGTTGAACAAATAACAGCCACATAATAAAATGACAAGTGATTCCAAATATATAGGTAATCACAATGACTACCAATGGTCCAAACCTTCCACTTAGAAGGAAAGATATTCAGACTGGTTACATATGTGCTGTTTTTAAGAGATGGACTAACATTAAGGGGAAAAAAAGATGAGTGATTAAAGAATGGGAAAAGATTTATCAAGCAAAAATAAAACAAAACAAGAGCAAATGAAGACAAAAAGCACTAAAAATAAAGAGGATTACTACATAATTGTAAAGTGAAAGAGGAGAGTGAAAAAGCTGGCTTAAAGCTCAACATTCAAAAAACTAAGATCATGGCATCTGGTCCCATGACTTCATGGCAAATAGATGGGGAAACAATGGAAACAGTGAGAGACTTTATTTTCCGGGGCTCCAAAATCACTGCAGATGGTGACTGCAGCCATGAAATTAAAAGATGCTTGTCCCTTAGAAGAAAAGCTATGACCAACCTAGACAGCATATAAAAAAGCAGAAGCATTAACAACAAAGGTCCATCTGGTCAAAACTATGGTTTTTCCAGTAGTCATGTATGGATGTAAGAGTTGGACTGTAAAGAAAGCTGAGTCCCAAAGAATTCATGCTTTTTTAGTGTTGGAGAAGACTCGAGAGTCCCTTGGACTGCAAGGAGATCAAACCAGTCAATCCTAAAGGAAATCAGTCCTGATATTCATTGGAAGGACTGATGCTGAAGCTGAAGCTCCAATACTTTGGCCACCTGAAGCAAATAACTGACTCACTGGAAAAGACCCCAATGCTGGGAAAGATCGAAGGCGGGAGGAGAAGGGGACAACAGAAGATGAGAGGGTTGGATGGCATCACCGACTCAATGGACACAAGTGTGAGCAAGCTTCTGGAGTTAGTGACTGTCAGGGAAGCCTGGTGTGCTGCAGTCCACGGGGCTGCAAAAAGTCAGACATGACTGATCAACTGAACTGAAGATTCAAAATTTAAAAATTCAAGATTCAAATCACTTAGAGGATATCATTTAAAAATCCCTATGTGCCTAATAGCACACACACAAAACTGACACATAATATAAGAGAGTTATAGAGTCCTTCTGCAAAAGAACTAGCTAGTAAAGAACTGAGGCCTCTAGCCATCAGCTGTGTAAATGACCAGGTCAGAAGTAAATCTTCCAGGTCCAGTCAAGCTTTCAGATGACTGTAGTACAGCAAAGAGCTTGACTACAACTTCATGAAAGACTGTGAGCTAGAAACATCTACCTAAGCTGCTACTGGATTTCTAACACACAGAAATGTTATGAGATAATAAATGCTTGTGGTCCAAAGTTGCTACACTTGGGGGAATTTGTTACACAGCAATAAATAACTATTATAATGCTCAAATTAATAAAGCAAACTTCAAATTTGAAAGCACTGGTATCATACAAACCATATTTACTGGCCATAGGACATTAAGATAGAAATTAACAACCAGAAGAAAAGTAGGAAATGTCAAGAAACACTCTTGATGAGTGAGCTATAACTAAAACAGCATTTAATAAGTAATAATACAATTTATTTTTAATTTTAAATTGAGATTTTTTTCTAAAATTATTGCTCAAGGAACTCTAAACATTGATTTTTTCTTTTAAATAGCCAAATGCCTACGCTTCACTAGCCCAGTCTTAAAGGGAGATACTTACCCTCCCTCAAGCAAATTTGGTCTAATTCTTATTCTCAATTATTGGGAAGTAAATTACTTCTTTGATGTCTGGTGCTTTACCTTAAGATGTTAGTCATTCAGTAGTGTCCACCTCTTTGCGACCCCATGAAAGGCAGCATGCCAGGTTCCTCTGTCAATGGGATTGCCCAGGCCAGAAAAGAGATGAAAATTTTGCATTCTATTCCATAATACCTTTTTTTAATTTTTTTCCAAAAAAATTTAAGTAAAATTATCATCCAAAAAGACTGCCCAAAATATGCTAAGAGTCAGAGCTTAGTACACTTATTTGGCCTTAGGTTACATATACCTAAGAATGCAGGTTACATATACCACAGTATGTAATTTCTGCAGAGTTTTACAGTACTGATTAATTCTCACATTTGAAACCTAAAGATGAAAAAACCACTTCAAAAATTTCTATCAAAATGAAATACAGGAAACTGGTAAAAACAAAATAGATTTTTTAAGTATGTGAATTATTTGAGAAATTGTTACTGACAAACCTGGAGTATGGACCATGTGTTAAACAGAACAGTATTGTTATCAAAGTTAAATCTTCTGACTTCAACAATTGTACTATAGTTAAGCAAGAGAAATCCTTACTTATTAAGACACTGAAGTATTTAGAAATAAAGGAACATGATGCCTACAACTTACTGTCAGATGCCACCTCTGCATACAAAAGAAAAAAAGAATGTATGTATCTTTATATTATATACACACAAATATACAGACACATATGGAAAGAAAGAGATAACAAATAATAAAACATACAGAGAGCAAAATATAAACAGCCAGTTGTTGTTCAGTCGCTAAGTCATGGTCTGACTACAACCCCATGAACTGCAGTAAAGCAGGCTTCCTTATCCTTCACTATCTTCTGGAGTTTGGTCAAACCCATGTCCACTGACCCAGTGATGTTATCTTATCATCTCATCTGGGTAAAGACTATATGGGACTTTTTATACTACTGTTGCAACTTTTCTGTAAGTTTTAAATTATTCAAAATTCTAAAAGTGTGTAGGTAACATTGGCAGCTCCAGAATTCCAATGTAGTGTTTACATACCAGAACAATTTGCCTCCAGGTCATCATTTTAGCTAGTATTTAAATTATATTCACTTGTAAAAATTATTTTCCTAATACAATTATTTTAAACCATCAGCCAAATGTCTAAATCAACCTATTTTTCTAGTTATATGATGCATGCAGTTGGTGTTAAAAATGAAGACAGACATCCAAAGTCCAAATAGGCACAGATAAATGTTTAAGATGTTTACCTCTTCTGGTCAAATTTTTAAAGAACATATTAACAAAATGTTAATGAGTTTGTTAACTCTTTATGGATATGAGTTTGAGCAAGCTCCAGGAGTTGGTGATGGACAGGGAAACCTGGCATGCTACAGTCCGTGGGGTCGCAAAGAGTCGGACACAACTGAGCAACTGAACTGATTAACTGATTAATATTCTTCTACAATTCACAAATTATAATTTTTAATAAATCTTAAATTGTGGAAGATAAGTCAGAACAGTCTGTGAAGAATCCAATCCAGGTTTCACCTCTTTCCTGAGGCTGAGAAAAGATTTTTTGAATGGCAACAATTCTGTGTGTTGGTTATAATCAGATCAGATCAGTCGCTCAGTCGTGTCCGACTCTGCGACCCCATGAATCGCAGCACGCCAGGCCTCCCTGTCCATCACCAACTCCCGGAGTTCACTCAGACTCACGTCCACCGAGTCAGTGATACCATCCAGTCATATCCTCTGTCATCCCTTTCTCTTCCTGCCCCCAATCCCTCCCAGCATCAGAGTCTTTTCCAATGAGTCAACTCTTCGCATGAGGTGGCCAGAGTACTGGAGTTTCAGCTTTAGCATCATTCCTTCCAAAGAAATCCCAGGGCTGATCGCCTTCAGAATGGACTGGTTGGATCTCCTTGCAGTCCAAGGAACTCTCAAGAGTCTTCTCCAACACCACAGTTCAAAAACATCAATTCTTCGGCGCTCAGCCTTCTTCACAGTCCAACTCTCACATCCATACATGACCACAGGAAAAACCATAGCCTTGACTAGACGAACCTTTGTTGGCAAAGTAATCTCTCTGCTTTCGAATATGCCATCTAGGTTGGTCATAACTTTCCTTCCAAGGAGTAAGCATCTTTTAATTTCATGGCTGCAGTCACCATCTGCAGTGATTTTGGAGCCCAGAAAAATAAAGTCTGACACTGTTTCCACTGTCTCCCCATCTATTTCCCATGAAGTGAGGGGACCGGATGCCATGATCTTTGTTTTCTGAAGGTTGAGCTTTAAGCCAACTTTTTCACTCTCCTCTTTCACTTTCATCAAGAGGCTTTTGAGTTCCTCTTCACTTTCTGCCATAAGGGTGGTGTCATCTGCATATCTGAGGTTATTGATATTTCTCCCGGCAATCTTGATTCCAGCTTGTGCTTCCTTCAGCCCAGTGCTTCTCTTGATGTACTCCCCATATAAGCTAAATAAGCAGGGTGACAGTATACAGCCTTGACGTACTCGTTTTCCTATTTGGAACCAGTCTGTTGTTCCATGTCCAGTTCTAACTGTTGCTTCCTGACCTGCATACAAATTTCTCAAGAGGCAGATCAGGTGGTCTGGTATTCCCATCTCTTTCAGAATTTTCCACAGTTTCTTGTGATCCACACAGTCAAAGGCTTTGACATAGTCAATAAAGCAGAAATAGATGTTTTTCTGGAACTCTCTTGCTTTTTCCATGATCCAGCAGATGTTGGCAATTTGATCTGGTTCCTCTGCCTCTTCTAAAACCAGCCTGAACATCAGGAAGTTCACAGTTCACATATTGCTGAAGCCTGGCTTGGAGAATTTTGAGCATTACTTTACTAGCATGTGAGATGAGTGCAATTGTGCAGTAGTTTGAGCATTCTTTGGCACTGCCTTTCTTTGGGATTGGAATGAAAACTGACCTTTTCCAGTCCTGTGGCCACTGCTGACATTTCCAAATTTGCTGGCATATTGAACGCAGCACTTTCACAGCATCATCTTTCAGGATTTGGAATAGCTCAACTGGAATTCTATCACCTCCACTAGCTTTGTTCATAGTGATGCTTTCTAAGGCCCACTTGACTTCACATTCCAGGATGTCTGGCTCTAGGTCAGTGATCACACCATCGTGATTATCTGGGTCATGAAGATCTTTTTTGTACAGTTCTTCTGTGTATTCTTGCCATCTCTTCTTAATATCTTCTGCTTCTGTTAGGTCCATACCATTAATAGGACATTTAAAATAATCCTAAACTCATTCCAGGGAAGGAGAGGCTTTTCAAACAAGAGTTCAAGAACGTGACACTGTGCTAAACTTACTACTTAGTTCAAACCAGAAGCCTGAGCTCTTTAGTCATGTACCAATGGCCATTCATTACTACCAGGCTGAATGAAGAGAATTTCATTCATAAAAATAGAAAGCAAAACATCAAAATAAACTTGGAATCATCATGAAGAGGCAAAGAGGAGGGTCATTCTATTAGCTGTTTTAATTCGTCTGAGTTACCTAGGAGATAAAGGACAACTGATACATGAGGACAGGGAGGACTCTGGAAGCCCAAGGATTCTCTGATGTATCTCTCATACATGTGTAATAGTAAAAGTTAATGGAAAATACACACACACAAAGTAACATGTGAAGAATAGTGAGGAAGATTTGGGTTACCTCACCAGCTGAGGTCCTGTATGAGGGCAAAGGAAACATGGAAAAAGCAGAAGAAGAAACTAATTATAAAAAAAAAAAAAAACTAAAAAAAAAATAAACTAATTTACAATCATTCAACTATTTTACAAAAGCAAAGTCTACAGCAGTTACATATATATTCTTTTCTTACTACACAAGATTTTGCATGAATGTATAAACCAATTTCTTCTCTCTTCTTCTTCTCAATATGTTATACAAATTTTATTAGTAAGACTTAACTGGCTCAGTGGTAAAGAATCCACCTGCCAATGCAGGAGACGTGGGTTTGATCCCTAGATCGGGAAGATCCCCTGAAGAAGGAAATGGCAACCAACTCCAGTATTCCTGCCTGGGAAATCCCATGGACAGAACCTGGCAGGCTATACTCCATGGGGTCGCAGAAGAGTCAGATACGACTTAGGAACTAAACAACAACAAACAACTTTACAATTTAGTCTTCCAGTTCAGTTCAGTTGCTCAGTTGTGTCTGACTCTGCAACCCCATAGACTGCAGCATGCCAGGCTTCCCTGTCCATCATCACTCCCAGAGCTTGCTCAAACGCATGTCCATCAAGTCAATAATGCCATCTAACCATCTTATCCTGTCATCCCCTTCTCCTCCCGCCTTCAATCTTTCCCAGCATCGGGGTCTCCTCCAGTGAGTCAGTTCTTTGCATCAGGTGGCCAAAGTATTGGAGCTTCAGCTTCAGCATCAGTCCTTCCAATGAACACCCAGGACTGATCTCCTTTAGGATGGACTGGTTGGATCTCCTTGCAGTCAAGGGACTCTCAAGAGTCTTCTCCAGCACCACAGTTCAAAAGCATCAATTCTTCGACATTCAGCTTTCTTTATAGTCCAACTCTTACATCCATACATGACTACTGGAAAAACCACAGCTTTCAGTAGATGAACCTTGTGTCAGCAAAGTAATGTCTCTGTTTTTTAATATGCTATCTAGGTTAGTCATAGCTTTTCTTCCAAGGAGCAAGCATCTTTTAATTTCATGGCTGCAGTTACCATCTGCAGTGATTTTGGAGCCCAAGAAAATAAAGTCTCTCACTGTTTCCACTGTTTCCCCATCCGTCATGAAGTGATGGGACCAGATGCCATAATCTTCGTTTTTTGAATGTTGAGTTTTAAACCAGTTTTTTCACTCTCCTCTTTTCACTTTTATCAAGAGGCTCTTCAGTTCCTCTTCGCTTTATGCCTTAAGGGTGGTGTCATCTATATATCTGAGGTTATTGATATTTATCCCAGTAATCTTGATTCCAGCTTGTGCTTCATCCAGTCCAGCACTTTGCATGATGTACTCTGCATGTAAGTTAAATAATCAGGGTAACAATACAGCCTTGACGTACTCCTATCCCAATTTGGAACCAGTCCATTGTTCCATGTCTAGTTCTGTTGATTCTTGACCTGAATACAGATTTCTCAGGAAGCAGGTTGTCTGGTATTCCCATCTCTTGAAAAATTTTCCACAGTTTGTTGTGATCCACACAGTCAAAGGCATTGGTGTAGTCAATAAAGCAGAAGTAGATGTTTAGTCTTTAGGTAGCATGATATTCAGATAGGACTACAAATCTGAGATATAATTAACATAGCCTAAATGTGGAATACGTGAATGTCATCAACAGATGGATACAACAAGTATTGGGATTTTGCTTCCCACTTTGGGAAGAAGGTAAGAACATCTTCATTTTTAAAAAGAAACTTCCATCTTATTAGGCAAAAGCACAGAGTATTTGTCTTCTGTACACAAGATCAAGTATCTGTTTAAACGCATATATGGCTGCTGAGTAGCCAGAGAGGACTGTGCCAATTGCTAACTTACTGCCTCTCATGTTCACATCTATCCTCTGTGCCTTGTTTTCTGATGGTGGAGCTACTGTGCAAACTACATTTCTCCTCTGCTACCTGGCTTCTTGCTAAGGCCCTGCCTAGCTTATACTGAAGAAATCGTGTTAAGACTAGAGGAGGGATTACCCTCCCCCCACCCCCAGCTTAGACTGAGGTGCTTTCTTGGGGCACAGGGACCAGGACCCTTTCTACTGACTCCGAGGGTCTATATAGAGCTGGGGGGGGGCGGGGGGCGCACTTCGAGCGGATGCAGTGTGTATTCATGCTTATAACATTTCTGGGCTCAACAAGACAAGTTAACTGTACAACCTCCGTGCCTTGACCAGCCAGGACGTCCCAGTGGCGGGGCGCGGTTCCTTGGTTAGTTCCCGCGCTGGGGCTGCGCCTCGGCTGTAGGGTTTGTGTGTGTGCCTGTGCGGGCGGAGGGCAGGTGTTCTGTGGGGGCTCCCAGGAGTGCGGCGTTGGGGGTGATAGAGACGTGTGTGGAGTCGGGGGCGAGCGAGCTGAGGGTACTCCGGCGGCTGTGTGGGGCCGGCCGGCTGGGCGGGCAACAGGAGCGGCGAGCGTGGCAGGGTCGGGGCGCGGGGGGGGGGGGGACTAGAGGAGGGACAAAACTCTTGATTCTTCCTCTTCGCAAAGTATCTGTACCAACTTATTCTTGAGAAAAAACAACAAACTTGGAGGATTTACCATATCTGATTTCAAATTTACTATAAAGCTACAATAATCAAGACTGTAGATTGGCAAGACATTAGGCATACAGAATCATACCAAGTACAAAAATTAACTAAAAGTGAGTCGTAGACCTAAGTGTCAAACCTAAAAGAAGAAAACAGGAGAAAAATCTCGGTGAACTTACATTAGACAAAGGTTTCTTAGATACACCATCAATAACATAATCCTTTTCTTTATTTAGAAAAATTGATAATTTGCACTTTAGCAAAATTAAGAACACCTGCTTTCAAGACTGAGAAGGAAAAAAAGCAAAAAACAAAGCAAATCAGAAACTGGGAGAAAATATTTGCAAACTATCTATCTTGTAAAAGACTTACATTTAGTTTATATTACAAGCTCTTAAAACTCTGTAATTTAAAAGAAACAACTTTTAAAAACTGGGCAAAAGATCCAAATATACATTTCATCAAGGAAAATATTCAGTTGGTAAATAAGTGCATGAAAAGATGCTCATTAGTCCTTAGGCAAATGCAAATCAAAACCAGAATGATACATCAATTCATACCCACTGGATGGGTGTAATTAAAACTTTTTTTAGTTAAAAATAGTTTTTTTTAAGAAAACAAATGTTGGCAAGGATGTGGAACAATTGGAATCCTCATAGACTGCTGTAAAATGACAATCACTCTGGAAAAGAAAAATTGGAAGCTTCTTAAAAAGTTAAATATGTGTGACTTCCCTGGTGATCCAGCAGTTAAAAATCCACGTACCAACGCAGGGGACACAGGTTCAATCCCTGGTCTGGGAAGATCCCACATGACTTGGAACAACTAAGCCCATGTGTCACAACTACCAAGCCCAAGCGCTAAAGCCTATCCTCTACGACAAGAGAAGCCGCTGCAATTAGAAGCCAGCACACCACAAAGAAGAGTACACCCCCAACCCCCACCAGCTGCAACAAGAGAAAGCCCAGGGGCAGGAACCAGAGCAGTCAAAAATAAATTTGAAAAAGAATAATAATAAATTAAAAAAAATAAAAGTGAAATATATACCCGTGATATGACCCAGCCATTCTACTTCTCTGTATTTATTTACTCAAGACATCCACACAAAGTTGTATACAGGAATCTTCAGGATGTCGTTTGCAGTAGCTAAAAGTGGAGCAACCCAAGTATCTACCAGATAGGTGAACGAAAAAATACTGAGAAAAACAGCTCAGCAGCTGCCCAGAAATGGGATGGAGGCAGGGAATGAATTATGGAGGCCAGAGGAAACTTTTGCAGGAGACATATACATTCATTATCCTGATCATGATGCTGTTAACACAAGCTTATAAGTATAGCAAAAGTCATCAAATGGTACATTTTTAATATATGAAGTTTATTTGTTTATTGTATGGTTCAGTTCAGCTCAGTTCAGTCGCTCAGTCATGTCCCACTCTTTGCGACCCCATGAATCGCAGCACACCAGGCCTTCTTGTCCATCACCAACTCCCGGAGTTCACTCAGACTCACATCCATTGAGTCAGTGATGCCATCCAGCCATCTCATCCTCTGTCGTCCCCTTCTTCTCCTGCCCCCAATCCCTCCCAGCATCAGAGTCTTTTCCAATGAGTCAACTCTTTGCATGAGGTGGCCAAAGTACTGGAGTTTCAGCTTTATCATCATTCCTTCCAAAGAAATCCCAGGGCTGATCTCCTTCAGAATGGACTGGTTGGATCTCCTTGCAGTCCAAGGGACTCTCAAGAGTCTTCTCCAACACCACAGTTCAAAGGCATCAATTCTTCAGCACTCAGCCTTCTTCACAGTCCAACTCTCACATCCATACATGACCACAGGAAAAACCATAGCCTTGACTAGACGAACCTTTGTTGGCAAAGTAATGTCTCTGCTTTTGAATATGCTATCTAGGTTGGTCATAACTTTCCTTCCAAGGAGTGCTATAGAATGTCTATCATTCTAGAATAAAAAAAAATAAAATAAAATAAAATTCCTGAAGTTCCTAAGAACAAGGGGGGAAAAAAAAGAGGCAGTTTTTGCATATTTATTCATAGTGGGTGTATATTTACTAATTTCACACCCAACTGGGTGCCCTTTATTATTTCCTATAGTTTTATCCTTCCACTTGAGATGTTTCCCCTCCATGTAAAGAACCTTCTTTAGTAAGTCTTACAGAGCAGGACTGCTGGTGGTTAATTCTCTCAGCTTTTGTCTAAAAATGTCTTTATTTCACCTTCATTTCTGACGGATATTTCTGCTGGGAATAGAATTTTAACTTGGCAGCTTTTTTGTTCAGAAAAAATGTCATTCCATAATTTTCCAGTTTCCTCAGTTGTGTTCAAAATTCGGCCATCGTTTATATTAGTTTATTTGAAAGTAACGTTATCATATTTTTTTCCCATCCAGTTGCTTCTAAGAGTTTCTCTTTGTCTCTATAGTTTTCAACAGTTCAGTTAAACTATATCTGAGTGTATTTTTCTTTGTATTTATCCCGCCTGGAGTTTGCTAAACTACTTAAATGTATAGGTTGGTGTCCTTCATCAATTTTGGAAAATGCCTTACCATATCTCTTCAAATATCTGCTCCCATGCTAAGTCTCTACTTCTGGATCTCCAAACACACTATTCAACATTTTTTTTCTTTTCTGGGGGCTGCACCACACAGCATGTGGGATCTTAGTTCCCCAAACAGGAATCAAAGCCTGCAGTTGAAGGACAGAGTTTTAACTACTGGATCCCTAAGGAAGTCCCATACCTTATTCAAACTTTCACTACTACTGCTTTGCACTGTCCCACTTTTTCCATTTTTTTTCTTCCTGTTTTCAAACTGGATACTTTCTATTGTCTTTATTCTTGTCTTTTATTGGTATAACCTGCTATTAAATCCACCCAATGAATAATTAATTTCAGTTACTGTGGGCTTTTTGTCATGCTTTTTTTTGTTTTATTTTTAATGTGCCAGGCACTGTACTAAGTGCTGGGAACACAGCAGTGAAAAGACAGCCACAATCCCTGCTCTCACAGAACTTCAATGGTTTATATTCAGTTGACCTGTTTTCCCTCTTTTAGGTAAATGAAGAGTAAGGCAAGGGGTAGATTGAGAGCCTAGGGTTCTGCATCAAAGTTTACTCATTAACATATAAATGACAGACTTCAGCGACTGATTTTTCATTCCCAAAATATCCATTTAATTCCTTTTCATGAATTCGAATTCTCTATAGATTCTCCACTTTTTCTTATATTTTCTTTAGCATATTACGGTTAAAGTCCCCATCTGATAATTTTAATTACCAGGCAGTGCCAGGTGTCTCAGTGGTAAAGAACCTGCCTGCCAATGCCAGAGATGCAAGGGATGCGGGTTCAATTCCTGGCTCCGGAAGACCCCCTGGAGAAGGAAATGGCAACCCACTCCAGTATTCTTGCCTGGAGAATCCCATGGACAGAAGAGTCTGGCGGGCAACAGTCCAAGGGGTCACAAAGAGTTGGGACACGACTGAGTGACTAACACTTTCTTTCACTTTCTACTTCTGTTATTTATTTTTCTTCTGGATTATGGATCACAGTTTTCCACCTTTTCAAATTTTTAGAAATGGCTCACTGCACACTGGATATGGTAAATGAAAGAGCCTCAGAAACCCCAGAATATATCTTCCCAGTGAGCATTCTCCATCTACTCTATCACACAAAAGGGATGAGAAAGAACAACCATTACAATCTATTTCATGAACTGAAATGTGTCAGGACTATGCTGAAGTTTTAGCAAGATGCAGTTCACCTCTGGTTTATTCTTTTTCTTCAGTCTGTGCCCAGAATCAGCAAATGTTAGCAATTCTCTTTTCACCTTACAAAGGGCTCTTCTATATCTGGAATTTTTTAATTAATTAATTTTAATTAACCTAGTCATCATTACTTCTACAGTCCTCCAATATTTTTTAAAATGCAATTTTAAAAGTTCAGTTTTTTCTACTTGTTGCAGTGGTATAGATGACCTACTAAATACTACCCAGCAGCTGAAGTCTCCGTGCAATACCCTAAGAGTCATTCACAAGCCCAGACACACATCAGAATGACCTGGGGAGAGTTTTTTAAACTCTAGAACTCAGAGATAATCAGTTGTCGTTGTCACTGTTGTTGTTCAGTTGCTAAGCTGTGTCTGACTCTGTGACCCCATGAACTGCAGCACGCAGGTCTCCCTTAGATGTTCTGCGTGGTCGGGAAATCCGTACTTTTAACAAGAGTCTTAAGTGATCCCAGTAAAGCTGACATTTCTAAAAAAGCTAATGTGGGAGTTCCATGGTGGCCTAGTGGTAAGAATTCCAGACTTTCACTGCCATGGCATGGGTTCAATGCTTAGTTGGGAAACTAAAATCCTGCAAGTTGCCCAACATGGCCAAAAAAATAAAAATAAACTAATGTGCCTGTTTCTCCTCTCCCCCCATCCCTAGCAGAGTACTGATAAGGACATTTGACAAAGAACATAGACTACACATAACAAACAAACCAACAGATGAATATAAAAAGTTAAAAGTTCAGAATCACTAAAGACTTTGAAGATGCTAAAATAAATATGTAAAGGCTTCATATATTAAATATATCATATCTTATATATTTATATATTATAAATATATTATTAAATGTATTAAATATACTTAATATGTTAAGCACATTAAATATATACAAAAATATATTAAGATCAAGATGACGAAGAAGGAAAGACAAGAATCATTAGAGAAGAATACATGGTATAACACCAACTGGGCTTCACTGGTGGCTCAGTGGTAAAGAATCCACCTGCCAATGCAGGAGACACGGGCTTGGCCCCTGGGTCTGGAAGATCCCCTGGAGAAGGAAATGGCAACCCACTCCAGTATTCCTGTCTGGGAAATCCCCACAGTCCATGGGGTTGCAAAAGAGTCAGACACGACTGAGCGACTAAACAACAACAATATAATACCAATAGGAGACTGAAAATAGAATTATACAATTCAATTTCACTTCTGTTTTAGCAGAAAACAATATTATTTTCAAATTTAAAAAGAACATTTTTGCCAGCCATCAAAACACCTAAAATACAGCATAAACCCCACCTATCTGCTTTATCTCAAGTCTATATGAATTAATCCAAGGGTAGAGATGAAAATTCTGAAATGTCACAAGGGGAGTGAACTTTGAGAACTCATGAAAAATAAGGCATCAGACTAGGAGTGAGAAGAGGGTGCCTCAAAATGCAGGGATGGATAAAGGTGAAAAGTCACTTCAGGACTATGACCTTAATTTAATGTCAACACCCAAATAATTCTAGGACTGATTACTATGCAGATGACTTTTAAGCACTTAAGAGAAGGAAGCAGCGTTTACTAATAACGAAATCTTACCTTCCTGAAGCAAGTCTACAGACTACCTTCACAAACATTACCTCAAATCTTCGGTTTGCAGAGCCCTATGAAAAAGGGCAGGCAGCACCGTGTCTCCTCCCAACCCTCACATTCACTCTTCAAAATACTCAGCTTGACTCTCACCCAGGTTAACTCACTCCTCAGCAATTAGGACGCAAACTCAAGTCTTCCCCATTGAGTACTGTCTCTCTATCACGAAGCTCTTAAAGTCAGCATGAGTTAAGAATAAGTCATGCAGAAATGAGAATTGGGATTGCTTCAAAATAATGAAGAGAAGCTGAGCAGGAAATGGGTAGGAGTATCGATGAAACAAAACTAAGTAGAAGCCGGGTAATGGGTACATGGGGCTTCATTTATAATCATCTATTTTTGCACATGTTTAAAACTTTGCATAAAAAAGCTTTTTTTAAAAAAATACCCATGCACACGCATGCTCTTTGTTAGGTTAACTGTACCAGTAATCAGATGAATACCAAAAGTACAAAGCACCTGAAGCTCGGCAATTTTTAAGCCTTCTTTTTTAAAGACTCAAATAATACCCTCAGATACAAAAACACTTAGAAAAAAGATGAAAAATGATATGCCTGAATACTGACCACCAACTGCACCAAGAGAAAAAAGCACCATGACAGTGAAATACTTAATGGTGTGTTCTATAAAAAACACCATTACCTTCCTGAAGCAAGTTTACAGACTTCTTACCTTCCTGAAGCAAGTTTACAGACTACCTTCACAAACATTACCTCAAATCTTCGGTTTGCAGAGCCCTATGAAAAAGGGCAGGCAGCACCGTGTCTCCTCCCGACCCTCACAATCACTCTTCAAAATACTAAGCTTGACTCTCACCCAGGTTAACTCACTCCTCAGCAATTAAGACGCAAACTCAACAGGACGTCACCCTGTTTATTGTCACCCTGTTTACTGTCACCCTGCTTATTTATCTTATGTGCAGAGTACATCATGAGAAACGCTGGGCTGGAAGAAGCACAAGCTGGAATCAAGATTGCCAGGAGAAATATCAATAACCTCAGATATGCAGATGACACCACCCTTATGGCAGAAAGTGAAGAGGAACTCAAAAGCCTCTTGATGAAGGTGAAAGTGGAGAGTGAAAAAGTTGGCTTAAAGCTCAACATTCAGAAAACAAAGATCATGGCATCCGGTCCCTGCGATTCATGGGGTCGCAAAGAGTCGGACACGACTGAGCGACTGATCTGATCTGATCTGATCTATAAAAAATAATTGAATGAATAATATACTTGGGGGGGGGGGGGACAACCCTGAGGAATACTTAAGATTTGTCTTCAAACATTTTTAAAGTAAAAAGAGAAACACTCTAAAGCGTTACAGAGAAGACAATTAGGAACAATGAATAGAAGACTTTAGGAGGCCAAACTTTTCTACTCGCCCCACTCTTCCTTGAGGCTCATGACTCATGTGCTACTCACTACAAACTTTGTCACTATCACCTACCAATTTTCTAGATACTTCCCCCATCATCAAAACAATTTGAGTCCTGGCTCAGTTTTTCCTCAACTTCACACATCGACCACCATCCAGGTTAGTGTTGCTTGATAAAATACAGGACTCCCAATTAAACCTGAATTTTCAAAAAGGTATGAGTAGTATTTTTAGTATATCCCATGCAATAATTGGGAAACATTTATACTAAATATTCATTGCTTATCTGAAATTCACATTTAACTGGGCATCCATTATTTCTATTTGCTGAATCTGGGAACCCGGATCTAGGTGACTTCAATGTCAAGGTGGACCACCTATCCAGCATCTGATCCTCAACGTTCCTTGATCTCTGCAATTCTAGAGACTAAAACCATAACAAAGACGTTGTCTCCAAATCCAGCTGAATCCTTAACACTGCCCAGTACTGTTAAACGTCCTTAAACTGCACTCTCTCTCTCTCATTTACTCCAACAGCTGTTATAAACCAAATCCACTGTTTCCTTCTCTGCCATCTCAGTCTCTAAATTCACCACCTGAATTTAGATCCCATTCTTCTTCTACCTCCTATGGTACTTCACTGTATATTTCCCTTTATTATATTCTTCAACTGCTCCTACTAAAGCATAAGCCATTAGATGCAATTACATTCATCCAAAACCTTAAACGAGGGTTTCAACATTTTAGTAAGACATGCAAGAACCTACATGATTGACAGCTCAGTCCAGGCTTCACTTTCTGTCAAGTTCTCCCTGACTGCCCAGGCTAAATTAAGGGCTCCTCTTACCCACTCCCATTGTATCCTATACATTCATCGTAACATTCACCATAATTTTCTTTTCATTCTTCTCTCTTACTAGACTTTAAGGTGTGAGAGTTTACGGACCTGAGAGTTGGACTATAAAGAAAGCTGAGCACCGAAGAATTGATGCTTTTGAACTGTGGTGTTGGAGAAGACTCTTGAGAGTCCCCTGGACTGCAAGGAGATTCAACCAGTCCATCCTAAAGGAAATTAGTCCTGAGTAGTCATTGGAAGGACTGATGGTGAAGCTGAAACTCCAATCCTTTGGCCACCTGATGCAAAGAACTGACTCAATGGAAAAGATCCTGATGCTGGGAAAGATTGAAGGTGGGAGGAGAAGGGGACGACAGAGGATGAGATGGTTGGATGGCATCACCTACTCAATGGACATAAGTTTGAACAAGCTCTGGGAGTTGGTGATGGACAGGGAAGCCTGGCGTGCTGCTGTCCATGGGGTCGCAAAGAGTCAGACATGATTGAGCAACTGAACTGAACTGACTGAGAGATTGAACAGTCATCTGTCAGGGCTCTTGCAGAAGTGGATTTAAATAATCTCAGATTCCTTCTAACTGTAACTAATCAATTAGTGACTAGAATTATTTTTTCAGTCAGAGGACTGGCTTAAAAAAAAAAACAGAAATCAATCTATTTTAAGAATTAGAAAAGTTTTAGACAGTCAGATTATATTTTTCCTGTTTAACAGATCAAAGAAATAGCTCAGAATTGAGATTTACATTAATATAGCAAAGGTAGTTTGTGTCAAGGCAGAAACCAGAGCACAGGTCTTCACTGATCTTTGTTGCCAACATCTGACCAAAACAACACCTTCTCTCTCTCCCATTCCCTACTGCAAATTCAGTTATCAGAGGCCAAAAATTGAAACATAACAGGAAATACAAACGGCTCTTGTCTTTCCCACTTAGTCCATTACCCAAAAGGAAGATGATCTGCTTAGAGAATAAAGGCAAAACATCTTCCCAGCCCTGAGCTGGGACAGAAGTGAAAGGCACTGATGAGGACAAAAGATTTGGAAAGGTACTCCAAAAGACAAAGTGAACGCTGTGAAAGTTGTTGCTGGGGGTGAGGGGTTTCAAAAAGCAGACAGAGGAAGGAAAGCAGATGGGCAAAAAGAAAGACAGACTCAGGAATCCAACAGAACAAGGCACTCAAATCCAACCGAAGGTTAAAAGGGTGCCTTCCAATTTGATCAAATCCTCAATGGAATGTTCTTAAGAGTATGAAAACCAACTTTACAAAACTTAACTGTGAAATACCAGATAAAAGAATCAAATAAAAACATACTGTCATATTTATAACTATACATTCCTGTTGGTATTCTCACAAATTCTACACTCTCACCTTCAGAATTCAACTCACTTCACCTAAAAATCTGCGGTGAGTTATAAAATGTCATAAAACTAAAAATAAAAGGGGAACAATGTTACAACTTCCACTAACAGCCTGAAAAGTTTTGATAAGGTGAAAAGAATGATAAACAATGAAATCAGTATACAATGCTTAAAAGGTATGTCTAACACATGGCCAACCGAAAAAAAGATTTCCATATGAACTCTCTTATGAACATAAAAGATTCTCTCTTAAGAACATAAAACATGTTATTTTTGAGTGAAGAAGCAATAATACTTTCCTCTCTTTACATATTTGTGCTATCTGTTCACAAAATTTAGACCTTTTTTGTAAAGCTCTATTTATTGGAAGTTACTGCTCTAAGGATTAAGACACCCACACTCTAGTTTAAACTCAATCACATGTCATATGATAATGAACAAGTTGCTTTGCTTCTCTAGCTTGTTTTTCCACGCATTATAGAAATAATAATAATCACCAAACTATAAAGAAAAGAGAAAAAATGCTGCACAGGATAATAATTATGATAATACATTTTTATGATTATTTACAGCTTCCTTTCACATAAAAGATTCATACCCAAGACACTAAACAAGCCCATGATGTAAGTAAAGCCAGGTATTACCCCCAACTTACAGATGCAACCAGAAAACTCAAGTTCAGAGAGGCTGACTTGCCCAAGGTCACACTGAAAACTGCTCAGTATACTGTGTAGTAAGAGAAAGAGCTCTTGACTGTCATCACAAAATTGAGACAGTAAGAGGGGTTTTCTCATGCCCAAATTACTATGAGGACTATCCAAGGCTAGCTGTCAACAATTAGATGGAAACGGGTTGCTTGAGGTCCTTATGACCCATAATTACCCACAAGGCCATCATCTGGATATAAAACTATGACTGAAAATAAATTAAATAAAAGTCCTTTAAAGTAAATTTCTAAACGTCCTGCTATTTAGTAAATATTCATGCCTCTTGCACTAGACACAACACCCTGCTTGGGGGATGTGAAGGGGAAGGGGTAAGAATATCACAAGAAAAAGTTTTAAGTTCTCTGAAATTCAACAGGCTAAGACACTCCAAACTATAATATATGAATAGGGGCAGGCAACAGCTTGCAGACTGTAGGGGCAACCCTAAGCCAAACCAAAAGAGTGCCAGGCTGTGGTTTAAAGAAAACATGCAATCTGGAAGTCTGCACCTCAAGTTACTGCTACTGCAAAGTAATTAGTACCATTTATAGCAAAAATATGTAAAGTTTAGAGGATAATTCCAATTCTTCATTATAACAGGATGGCATTCCATATTACCTTGGGGCTTTCTTAACAGAAGCCCTTTTGATGATATAGTCAATGGTTCAAAAGCCACTCTCAGAAAACCGAAGAATATAACTATATATCTCAGCCATATAACATCTGAAGTGGTCAAATCTGCCATCACTGCAGGTACCTGAAGAGAGTTTACTGGAGGCACTATCAATTCCAGTTATTTATATTGTACAGTGTTAAAATTCTCTTCAGCACAACCTCTGAGTGTACTCTGTTTACTGAAGGCTCTACCACACAGCATGAAACAGGTATTTTACTGCTGAAATCTTAAACTTCATTCACAGTCATCACAATGTAAAAACACCTTAACTTTTCTATTCTTCAAGGTCAAAACAAAGTTTGTCTCATCTTTCCCTCTCCACCCCCAAGAAAATGGGGTAGTCTAAAAGATGTCAGACAGAATAAGCCAATGCTTTTTATAAATTCAAGTCAATCCTCAGCAAAGGAAGAGCTTAAGATGCCTATATTCTACTTCAGTATTGATTCTAAGCCTTTTAACAGTTTAAGCTGACCACAAACCTCCCCTTCTACTTCTTCTATAGAACATTCTTCTCTTTAAACTTCCTTTAAAGAATGAGCTTTCCTATCCCTCCCCGTCCACTGTCTTATATACACACAGATACACACAAACCCCCCAATGAAGAGTAGACTGAGACCTAGGGAACACATGTGCAAAGCACATGTTTTTAATTAATACAAGGCTCACCCTGCAAAGTATGTTGCTATAATGCAACAACAGAGAGTCTACACAGGACCTCATAACACCAAATTTGAAAATAAAACAAAATGCCCTACAGCAGTCTGCGTAAAGAATAAAGATGCAAAAATAAAGCATGCTTACAGTTGTATCTCTAACCTTTGCTTTAAGGACAAAATTCTCCATGCTAAACACATTCAAAAAAAAAAAAAAAGGCAGCAGATTTAAGACTCTAACATCCTATTGGCCAAAAGTGTCAAATAAAAAGTGTAGCAATATTTAAAATCTAATAAAACAATATTAAATCTAATATAACAAGCCACACAACACTTTATGACATTTTTCTATTACACTTTCCAAACGTGAACAGCCATCTATTATGTATGCCACAAACAGATGATAAAGCACGAAAACAGATTACAGTCATTCGTGGTAGGTTACCTAAGGACCCTCTCAGTACCCTAAGCATTTGTTAATGATCACTAAACTGAGGTATATATTGGACAAGGTACATAAGGGGGAACATCCAGAGACTAGTCACCTTCCTTTATTTGGTAAATATACAATCATCAGTCAGCTATATAGAAAATGTATAAATTTTACATTTGAATAATCTTAGTCTTTTCAAAGCATTTCACATTCATTATCTTATCAGTTCGGTTCAATTCAGTCGCTCAGTCGTATCCAGCTCTTTGCAACCCCGCGGGCTGCAGCACGCCAGGCCTCCCTGTCCATCACCAACTCCCAGAGCTGGCTCAAACTCATGTCCATCGAGTAAGTGATGCCATCCAACCACCTCATCCTCTGTCGTCCCCTTCTCTTCCTGCCTTCAATCTTTCCCAGCATCAGGGTCTTTTCCAACGGGTCAGTTCTTCGCATCAAGTGGCCAAAGTATTGGTGTTTCAGCTTCACCATCAGTCCTTCCAACGACTATTCAGGACTGATATCCTTTAGAATGGACTGTTTTGATCTCCTTGCAGTTCAAGGGACTCTCAAGAGTCTTCTCCAACACCACAGTTCAAAAGCATCAATTCTTCAGCACTCAGCTTTCTTTATGGTCCAACTCTCATATTCATACATGACTACTGGAATAACCATAGCTTTTACTAGACGGACCTTTGTCAGCAAAGTAATGTCTCTGCTTTCTAATATGCTGTCTAGGTTGGTCATAGCTTTTCTTTCAAGGAGCAAGTGTCTTTTAATTTATCCTATCAGATTACTGCAAAAAATTTTCCTTATGCAGACTTGACACTAAAAGTAAGTGACAAATTCAAGATCACAAAGGTAGTCAATCAGATCTGAAACTTGATTCAAAAATGCTAGCTCTGTTGGAGGAAATATAAATAGGTACAAGTTCCTCCTTAAAGCTTTCTTTTGTTAAAAACCTATTCCCAGTTAAAGTATCACTTATAAGATGGAGGCCACCATAAACACTAAATTATTAATAAAATTCAGTTATTTGCATTTAAAATAAAGCCAAATTACCACTCCTGTTAGCCAGTCTACCTTTGAACCAAGAATCATATGAAAAACATTCCATCAATGACTCAATGTGTGCTTATAACTCTGCTGGGCCCTGGGGTGACTATTAGTAGAATTCTCACAGAGAGTTCTTGCTTTTCAGAAAGTTTACACTCCATTTGATAAAAAAGAGAAGAGAAAAGAAAAGAATGCTAAGCTATGTTCAATCAACCCTTCCAAGGGGAGACACCTTAAAGGGTGTTTCTGTAGAACCTGAGGTGACAAGCACATGAAGAAGTGAGGACGCAGTGAGTTTAGTCTATAAAGACTTCATGGGAAAAATGAAGCTCGAGCTACCCATTTAAGTGTGGACAGGAATTAGAAAAAGATAAAAGAGGAATAAAAGCATTTAGGCAGGGGCTGGTATAAACAGAGGCAGACAAGCAGCAATAAGCTTGACATACACAGTAGAGACTGAGCCAGCTTGCCTGCGACATAGGTGCACAGAGACAAAACGAGAAAATGTTAGGTAAATTAAGTGGGGTCAGCTCCCCACAGACCATTGTGGCACAGGGAGATGCTGTTAAAAGTATTAAGGTCATCAAATATTTAAACTAGAAAGAAATCTTACAGATTTTTCTAGTCAATTCCAAAAAAAAGGAAATACAGGATCCACAGAGATCTAATGGCTAGTATGAGGACTGAGGCTGTAAAGAGCAGGACAAAACTCACACCTTCATTTAGGAACTGCAGTTCAACGGTGGGCAGCACCATATGACAAAAAATGCACATCTGTCCAAGGGTGAAGGATGGATCTGCAAGCATACATACAAGACAGCATTGTGCCTTGGGAATTCGAGACTGGTTTCCAGGGGCAATGGACCACCACAGTGGCATTACAGTTGATCAAAAAACCACTGTTTTGCCAGAAGGCATCACTTTCAAGAAAGCAGCAATCCAGAAGGAAAGCAAGAGGCAGGAGCTAGTTTTTTCATAGAGTTACAGAGGACATAGGTGGATAAACGAGAGGCGGCAGGCATCTGGCAACAAAAGGAAAAAAAAGACGGATCTATACAGAGAAAGGTACAAGACCAACCAAACATTTAAGAGAAAAGAAATCTTAGTAAGTTTGAAGGCGAAAAGGAAGGAGCTCACATAAAGAAAAACTCAATTAGATGCTAAAGGTGGGAAGAGTGAGGGAGCACAGAGAACTAATTGAGGACCAGTTGGAAATCGTTTTTAAAAGATGAGTTCCAGAATAAATAAGCAATTTTTTCTCACTCACCATACCCTTTGCCAAAAGAATATTCATTTTCAACTACTCATAAGGCCTTACAACAATGGCAGACCAGGCTTTAAGAACAAGGCTAAGGAGTTTGTTTTTTTTTTAAATCCAAAGCAACTTCAAAGTTTTACAAATCTATACGGCCAATTAACATGTAGTCTGTTACTTCAAAGACGCTTGCCAATCATTTTATAACATAAGTTTTATACCACATATTCAAAGAACATTCTGATTAGCATTTAATTTACAACCACCAATAAGTTAGTATTAAAAATTTTTAAATCCGAGTTTACTCTCTAATATGTTCTTTAAAAATGTTATTTTTTGGCTTTTTATATAGCGCTTTTACTTGATCAGATGTGGAAAATGTATATTTACAACAAATCATTTGATGGTATCTTTCTCAACTTCTTAAAACAAAAACCTGCATATAACCAGTTTTTCTATACTCCCTTTCAGGAACAAAGTCCTACAGAAATTGGGCATATGAAGCTAGGTGAGGCAGGTAAGAAGGTTCTCTCTAATTTAAGTAACCTGGCTAATGAGCCACAAATTAAAGCTACACACCCACACCTAAAATTGCTAATTTCAATTTAGAAACTTACTATTTAGCACCCTACAGGCAGGTTAAGGAGCAGCAGAAGATATAACTTTACACATTCAGCTTTCTGGCTGTCTACCTTCACAAGTTCCATCCCTAATCAAAGTAGTACTTACTTTTTAAATCGTTAGGAATTGCTCAGTTGCCATAAATACTAGGCTTAGGTGCAATGTTATTTTACCCACTTGGAAACAAGGACTTGAGCTCACAATGTCAAGATGGAACACTACCACTGTTTAATCTGTGTCTACTGCACCAAGTTGCTGAGCAATACCCATCAGAGTACAATAGGTAATCAACAGTGGCTAGTAAGACATTTCTGCTTTTATCACCACAAATATTAGAAGTCTAACTAAAACATCAACTCAATCATAAATAGAGTTGCCATCTTTAGACATGCACATGCTCTCTGGTTCTTAGCTTAATAAAAAGTCTTAGCTGTAATAAAAAGCAGCAGCTTGACTCCCCCTGGACCCAGTGAAACAAAGTACAGACAATATATTCAAAATTTAAAACTTTCAGACATAGTTGAAATACTGAAGACTCTCAAATATCTCTCACTACATGTAGGTTGTTTTCCCCCCTCAATATAAATGTAAACTCTTCCCTCCTAACTATACTTTTGGATTATTAAAACAAATCCTAGAGATACTTACCAGAAAAAATTATTCCTGATTGTCCAGCATTCAATACTTTTCATACTGAGGCTCTTATTATTAGGTCTGCTATGCGACCTTGAAAAGTCACTTAACCACTCTGAGCCTCAGTTTTTCCCACCTTCCAAATTCAAAGTAAACTCTAATTTAAACATTTATTAATTCCATAATAAGTTAATGTCTACAAGTGCCTTACGTTAAACACCAAAACCCTTATACTTTGACATCTCAAAGTCAGTGGGCTTTAACCCTGTAAGGGAAAAATGTGAGGAATAATTTGTCCTATGGATCTTTCTCTTTAATAACAATATAAAAGTATAGTTTTTTAATGCTTGTTTAAAATTCTTATGTCCTTAATTGTTAACCGATGGTGTGAGTCTGATTCCACAATATTCATAACAAAGCAAACAACAAAGTACAAGGTCTTTCAACACTGGGGACAAAAAGAAGGAAACATTTACTTGCATCATTGGACATATAATCAAAATCATTCTTCTTTTAAAATTTAGAAAACTATGTTTTCAATATGTGACAGATAAGCCTAGAGATCAACAGGTAAAAAGTAAAGAAATAAAGTTTAAAAACTGGAAAAAAAAAACTTTTAATTTAAAAAATATTGGGAGGGAGGGTGTACCTATGGCTGATTCTTGCTGATGTATGTATGACAGAAAACCACAAAATTCTATAAAGCAATTATCCTTCAATTTAAAATTGTTTAAAAAACTGGCAACAATAGTTGTGGTGTGAATCCATCAAATTCCTGCATCCAGATTAAAGTATCCACACAGTCTACCTTTGGGAACTGTGTGCCTTTTAAATCCTTTTTTAAAATTACACAGAGAAAGTCTTTTCTATCAAGTTTTAAACGTAAGGCTCTTACAATAATACAATCCAATATATGTGGTCACATTTCACTCCCTCAAATAGATTAGCAGTACAGTGGTTTACATACTTTTTGGTCTGGAAGCATAAGGATAGGTGAAAGAACTTCAAGTCTCTGACAGCTTTGTAATTCTCTTTTATCTACGTAGTTTCTTCTCAAATTTCCTCTCAATTCCTCTGCCTATTCCTAAGTATCATTCAGATAGGTCAGAAACTGTTTATGGATCCACTCAGCTCCCAAAATCAGTTTCATGATTATATCCAGTAAACAAAATAGACTGACTCAATCTCAAGCAGTTCCTCATCACAGGAAGTTCATCCTAGAACTGCAGCTACAAAAGCATTCTTCTAAGCGATCCCCAACTACTAAACAGCAACACAAAGTTAAACTAAATCCTACTGACAAAAGGCTCCGGGTGGATTCATTCTGATCAGCCCCAGGAGTCTGTGGCTCAGGCAATAAAAAGGGACCTCCTCAAGCTAGGTAACTTTTTCCCTCCATCTCAGATATTCTCAATGCAAGTTCTCTTGTCAACTAAGAGGTGCGAGTTAAAAAAAGAAAAAACAACGACAACAGAACACTAGCAGAATTAACGGCTTCGGGACCACTTCCCAGCTGGCTTTGCTGTTGTCAGTGGTTCTGATGCAGTTTCCCACTTTCCTTTCACTCTGCTCCCCCTTAATCCTCAAGATTCCCACTCCAGAAAGCAATATTCACATTCTCAGACTGCTGGGCAAAACATAAAAGGGGAAACTGCAACTACCAAGGAAGGGGGAAAAAAAAAGGAAAAATATTTCAGAAGCAGGAGGGAACCAGAACCATGGTTTCCACTGCAAAGGGCAATGTAAAAGCCAGTCTGGTCTTATCAAGATATGGGGGGCGGTTGGTGGGGGGACACTCGTGTGGGGCATCAAAAAGATGTGCAGTGTGTGCAGTTGGAGCTCTCCGGGCGGGCCGAGACGATGGAGCAGAAAGTAAGAAAACCTGTGTTTCCCTGCTTTCTTCTACTCTTCCCCCTCCAAGAGAGGAAGCAGAAGAAACTGGGGGAGGGGCGGGATGTTATCTTTCTCCTATTGGGGGTACACAAGAAGGGCCTTGGGGTTCGTTCAGTTACTCACTCCCGTTTAGGAGGTCCACTGAGGGAAGAGGAAACCCCTAAATGTTACCCACCTCCGTTCACAAATAAAAAAGTAAGGCGGGGGGGAGATGATTAAATCCAGATGGAGAGCCCCTGAAAGCGCCCCCAGGTCACTCATCCCTATTAGCAAGCGGAAGGGCTGGGATAAAGGGGATGGAGGGTCGGAGGGGTGGTCAGGAAAAAGGCCCCACCCCCCGACTGAGGAGGGAGAGGGGCGCCCAAGACACCAGCCGTCCCCTCCTTGCCCGCACCTCCCCCCTAGGCCACCCCCTCTTATCCCCCCAAGCCTTTCCTCCAGAGCCCGAGGCAGCTGCGGGGGAGGCGGCCGCTCCTTCCTCCCCTCACCCACTCGGTCCCCACCCCCACTCCGCTCCCACCTCCCGCCCGCCCCGGGCCCGTTACCTGCTCGTCGAAGCGGCTGACCACGGCCTGGACCCATTCCACCGGCCTGTGCGCGGCCATGTCCTCCCCGCAGCCGGGGGGCGGCGGAGGGACCAGGCGGCCGGCGCCCAGGGCCGGGAAGAGGGCAGGGAGCGGGGGCTGAGGTGAAGGAAGAGGCGAGGAGAGGGTCTGAGGAGTGCAGGCTCCGAACGTTCCCACGGGGGTGGGGATGGGTGGCCTGTGCCCGGTCGGGAGGGGGAGAGGGGAAGGGGGCGTTGGCGAGGAGGCTGGGGGAAGGGGGGCGGGGGAGGGGGGCCCGGGGAGGGGAGGGGGCCTCCTAGTCGCTCTCCCCACTAGCGCCGTCTCCCCACAGCCATCACAGTCCGAGACGCCGCCATGACACCCCACCGGAAGTGGGATCCTTTCCACGGCCCGGGGAGAGGGAGAGCGAGCGAGCTCGAGATTGAGAGCGCGGCTGGGAAAGGGGAGGGGGAAGCGAGAGGGAAGGGGGCCTGCGGCGCATGCGCCCGCGCCGGCCGGTTTCATTAATGAAAAAGTGAGTCCTCCTGGAGGTGACGTCACCTAACTCCTCCGGGCCCGGAGGCGCGCGTCCCTCATCGCCTCCGGGCTCACCTCGGCTCGGGCTCTAGTTGCAGCCGGCCAGAGTCCGAGCCCACCCGGGAGCATCCGCTCCCATCTCACCACCGCCCTCAGCTCCCGGTCCCCCGCCGGCCTCCGAGTTTGGATTGCTCCCGGATTGGAAGTTAGGGCGCCCTGGGGCTAGCATTTCTCCCTGCACGCAGATCTTTGCCGCTGTTTTCTGGGGAGCTGTGCTTTGCCTTAAGTCCTCGCAAAAAATAAGGCACATAACCTCAGGTTTCCAGGTCCTCCGTAGCTACTATAGCCTGCTGAGTAACAGGAAAAAGTAAGGTCAAGGGAGATTAGGTAGATGTTGTTGTTGTTGTTTTTTAAACGTCCTCTTAAATCCCAGTGGTAGACCCAGTGGCAGTCAAAGTACTCAGACTCCGGAATCCCAGTCTACACTTCCTCTGCTGAACTGATGGGCACCCAAGTTAAAACTTTTGCGCATTTGATAATAGAAAGATTTAGTTTTCCACTATCCTCAAAAAAAACCTTTAAGGGCTTGGCATACATTATTAATTGAACACATTTATCATCTTATTTAACTCTTTCAGCTAGCCTTTCCAATAGCTCTCATAACTCTCATGAGGCTGGGTCGCAAGAGGTTGGTGATATGCCTTAAGTCATAGAGTTGGTTGGTGGGTGGCAGTCAGAATGCAAACCCAGGTGCTTTGACCCCAAAGACAATAGAGACAGATTATGGCAGAGTCGGACACGATTGAAGTGACTTAGCATGGCTCTTCTGAAACAAAGTCCTTCCCTGTGCCCCCAGTACCAGAGTTGAAATGATTTCGTGTGGAATTGGGTCATGATAGTTTTCCAGGTAGACGATTACATCCAAAACGATGGGTGATCTATCCATATCTGACATGAACTTCAGAGTGAGTTATTTTTAAATTCATCTTACTAAATACACTTTACTTAGGCTAATGTTAAAGTGAGTTTACACATTCTGGAGCACATCCTGATTAAGAGCCAGTGAGGCCACACAACAGGATACTAACTGGGTGACAAGGTAGAGTGAAACCAGAATTTTACTTTTACCATAGATAACGCACAAAGCCAATAGCACATATACAGAGAGATACATCTGTGAGAGAAATTTCCAATTTCTGCCGGCTGGTGACTGTCCAAAATACATATTAAGTTAATTAATGTTTCATTCCAATAGAACAAGAGGACAGGGTCTGGATGGTTCTTTTGTCCATTCTTTAAGAATACAGCATGAATACTGACTTAATTTATTTTAGATGATGTCAGAAATGATGCTGACAATGTGGACAAAAATGATCAATATTAACAATGTCCATCTATGGGTTCCTCAATTAGGACCCTGGAGAAAGCTCTCGCTTATACTCCCAAGAGCTATCTCAGTGCCTCCATATCAGTGCCAAACTTCCAGACCCACAGTCTATTTTTCCTTTTCTCATTTGTTGTTGTGTTTAGTCGCTAAGTCATGTCCTACTCTTGTGACCCCATGGACTGTAACCCACCAGGCTTTTCTGACCATGAAATTTTCCAGGCAAGAATTCTGGAATGGGTTGCCATTTCCTTCTCCAGGGCATCTTCCCAGCCCGGGGATAGAACCCATGTCTGCTGTACTGGCAGGTGGATTCTTTACCACTGAGCCACCAGGGAAGCCTCCTTTTTTCATACTTCCTCTGAAAGTCCCTAATTACTTTCCTGTTGGCATGGCTTTTTGCCTGAGCATTACTCTCATCTTTGCTAGACTGGGTATAAGTGCCCAACCTCTTGACTACCTTGGTCTCTGTGACATTCCATTGCTAAGATCCCTCTATATTTCCCTTTCCTCTTCTTTGGTTCCCCTAACTCCCCATTCCTCTCTAATTCTATAGTGAGACACCCAAACTTCAGACCTTTGCCCTCTGCTCATTTTGCTTTACGGGCTCCAGCCAGCATGTCACTGGGCTTAGTCACTCAGTTGTGTCTTTGCAACCCCATGGATTGTATCCCACCAGGCTCCTCTGTCCATGGGGATTCTCCAGGCAAGAATACTGAAGTGGGTTGCAATGCCCTTCTCCAGAGTATGTCATTAATTTATCCGAGTCAACACTGGTTATCCTGGTGCCTCCCATGAGGGCCAAACCACTCATTACACTTGGAGGTGTAGACTAAAAAACTTCCTCTCCAATCAAATTCATTCAGTGCCACTGAACCAATATTAAGTGTCCAAATGTCTACTATATGTACCATGCATAGTATAGTAGGAACTCTAAACAAAAATGCCAAAGAAGGTCATACACAGATACTGTGGTGAACTATAGAGGCACCTCCCCTTCTGTAAAGGAGCAGCAGTCACTCCACTCCAGTCAATCCCTGCCCTGCAACAATGTTGACACAGTGTTGCTAGATCTTCTGGTTACTCAAGAGAAACCAGAGTTCTGAATTTACATATTAACTCTTCCAATTTGTACATAGGGCCAGCCAATTCACTTTTTTAAAAACACTGTGCAGTCAAAATACCTCTGCGTTCTGAATTAAGCCCACGGGGCACCAGTTTGACTAGCTCTGGTCTAGTAGGAAGACATGGGCTTCAGAGCCGAATAGAATTAGATGTGTATCCTAACATCCCCTATTCTGTACTGTTCTACACAAGAGGCTTTTAGGAGAACTAGTGTTTGGTATGGTTTTAAATGCATCTCTTTGAATCATGCTGTTTTTCACTCAGGCAACAATCTGATTTTTTTCTTCCAACTCTTCAAGAGGAGCCTTCCCCCAATTTCTTCCCTCTCCCCCACCTCCAGCAGGCCAAGGAGCAAGCAACTTCTTAGGACCCAGGCGCCCATTTCCCCAGCTGCTGGTGGCCAACAGCTCTCAACGGAATCCCTTTCCAGAAACTGCCCTCACAAGAGAGCTACCTGGAGCAGACAGCCTGCACAAATGACTGGGAGATGCAACCTCATGGTAGAACCACCCAGGGCCCTTCCCACTCCAGAGTTCCCTTAAAGGATCAGCAACCAAGGGGTCAGCTGAGGCCTTGTCTGTGACTGCATTTAGTCCAGCTTCTCTTTCTGCTGAATCCTACCCTTTCCACTCCTGTATGGTGTTCATCCTAAGGTTTTTACGTAGAGTCCTGCTTGCAAGTCTCCATATCAGAGTGGGTTTTCCAGAGAATCTGAACTAAACCAAAGAGTCCCTTGAGTGTGGTCTGATCCAGTGGGGCTGAATTGCCCGCTGGTGAGCTGGCAGTAGGGCCTCAGGTGAAGCCCCAGTAGACCCTGGTACAACTGTTAAAGCCCTCAGCAGCTGTGATAGGATGGGGGTATGGAGCGTATTGATAATGTTAGTGTGAGAATGCACCGGTAGATGCAATCTCTCAGGCATCTTTAAAATCTGGGGAAAAGAGCAGTTTAAGAACTATGGGATTGGGTAGCTATTGATAGAGTAAATCTTTGCCTCAGGAAAAGACAATCCAAAGTTGAAGGTGATTCATCACCAACTAAAGGCTAAGGATGAAAACTAGAGTACTTCCTTAGCAGCATATAAATGAGATGGGGGAGAGGGAGGAGGCAGAAAAAGCTCAGAATCAGGCCCAGGACCGAATTATCAGAGTAGAACTACCAAAAAATTGAATTCTCAGCTCTGCCAAGTCTGCAGTGGCAACGACAGGGCTGCAGTGGGGAAGAAGAAGGATCCTGACACTTCAGACAGAATATCTGGGTCAATGCACTTAAAAACTTTACAACCCCACATCACCCTAAACACTGTGGGTTTGTCAAAATGCCCCACCCCACCTTGCTTGAAAATGAAGTATCTAGGAGACTTTCCTGGTGGTCCAGTGGCTAAGACTCTGAGCTTCCAATGCAGGGGGCCCAGGTTCGATCCCTGGTGAGGGAGCTAGATCCCACATGCCTCAACTAAGACCCAGTGCAGTCAAATAAATATATTTTTAAAGAAAAGATAATGAAGTATCTACCTTGCAGAGCAACACATATCCTCCTCAGGATCTATCTGTACTTTTCCTCTGGTCTACCAGACCAATAACTAAAGTCACAAGATAATCTGAGTGAGAAAATGCTGGAGCTGCCAAAGGAGGAAAGGTACTATTCATTCTGAAAGAGCTACAAGACCTAGCTAGCATATATATACTTGCAGAAGCTGGGAATATATATATACACACACACATATATATATATATATAGGGTCAGGTCCCCAGGGTGCTGACTGGGGAAGGGAGGAGGAAGAGGAGGGCATAAGGCCAGACAAAGCAGAGTTTACTGATATGAGCATCTTCCTGTTCTACAGTATTTTCATCCTGGCAAGAACCTCAGGAGCTAGTGCTAAAGATTGCTAGGATAGCTCTAGGGAACTTGGAGAAATCAATGGTCCACATTAGGCGAAATACTGACAGAAAGACTAGAGCTTTTGTCTGCAAAGGCTACTGTCTGCAAGGCAGACAGTAGAAGGAGGGAGCAAAAGACACAGGGAAGTGGCCATGCTAGAGGGGATAGACTATGTGGTGGTGGTGGTTTAGTTGCTAAGTTGTGTCCAACTCTTGCGACCCCATGGACTATAGCCCGCAAGGCTTCTCTGTCCATGGGATTTCCCAGGCAAGAATACTGGAGTGGGTTACCATTTCCTCCTCCAGGGGATCTTCCCAACCTAGGGATAGAACCCACAGCTCCTGCATAGCAGGCGGATTCTTTACCACTGAGCCACCAGGGATTCCCGATATACTATGTACATCATACCAACTGACTACATGCTGCCACTAAGCACAAGGAACCAGGAACCCTCTGGGGGAAAGGACTCAGCCTTACTGGTATACTCTTCTCTACAGGTCTGTGTTGATGACAGAAGATACTGTTACAGAGCTGGGCTCCCTCATAGCAATGGGCCTAATAAGACCTTGAAGAAAGAGAGACCAAGTGGCAATGTTTAACCAGCAGAAATTAAGTGCCATTGTTAAGAGAGGTGAGATTAGCGTGGCAACCAGAGGGGCATGACCTACAGACAGCTATGGAGAGAGTTAACAGAACACTGTGTACTTAGAGGAAATGAGGGCACCAGGGTTCATTGTGTAACCTTTTATTTTTTTTTAATTCAAGTACTAGTGGTAAAGAATCCACCTGCCAAAAAAAAAAAAAAAAGAATCCACCTGCCAATGCAGGAGACATAAGAGATGTGGGTTCAGTCCCTGAATGGGGAAGATCCCCTGGAGGAGGGTATGGCAACCTACTCCAGTTTTCCTGCCTGGAGAATCCCATGGACAGAGGAGTCTGGTGAACTACAGTCAATAGGGTTAGAGTCAGACACGACTGAAGTGACTTAGCATGCATGCACAGTTTATTTACAACATTGTGTTAATTTCAGATGTACGGCAACGTGATTTGGTTATATATTTTTTTCAGATTATTTTCCATTATAGGCTATATTAAGATATTGAATATTGTTCACTGTATTATTCAATAAAAGCTTGTTGCTTATCTATTTTATATAAAATGGTGTGTATCTGTTAATCTCATGCTCCTGATATAGCCCCCTTCCACTTTGGTAATCATAAACGTGTTTTTTATGTCTGTGAATTTGTTTCTCTTTTGTAAGTAGATTCATTTGCATTATTTTTATGATATATAATATTTGTCTTTCTCTAACTTACTTCACTTAGTATGATGTTCTCCAGGTCCATCCATTCTGCTGCAAATGGCAATATTCCATTCTTTTTTATGGCTTAGTAGTATTCCATTATATATGTCTGTATGTGTATATATATCACATCTTTATCCACTCATCTCAGTGGATATTTAGGTTGCTTCCATGTCTTGGCTATTGTGAATAGTGCTTCTGTGAACATTGGGGTGCATGTATCTTTTCAAGTTTTCATCTTTTCTGGATATATGCCTAGGAGTGGGATTGCTGGGTCATATGGTAGCTCTATTTTTAGTTTTTTAAGGAACCTCTATAATGTTTCTCCTAGTGGCTGCACCAATTCTGTGTACACCTTTTAAAACTCAAGGATGAATGAGGAGAAGTCTGAGGGACGCTGTCCCCATAAAAAGTCACAATCTTCTGCCTAGTTTCTGGATCTCAGCCAGTGTTCAGATACAGAACCTAACGACTAAAGAAGGCTGGATTTCCAGTAAGTGCATATAATAACAAGTCCTTTGGTCCTTCGTGAATGTATAATTAGGATAGATATACTTGGTAGCTGGCAGAAGCCCCACCTTAGTTCTTCGGCCTGTGGGATGAGTGGTTATAGTGGGGAAGGTCAAGTGGAAGCTTCTGAAACTGCCCCCCCACCAACCTAGCCAGGATTCTAAATTAAAAAAATAAAAATAAAAAAACCTGCCTCCCCTGGGGGAATTACAGAAATTAGGGTACAATTGCAGAGTAGCCGCAATGGCAGACATGGAGACTGTGCGTGGGCCTGACAGCATGGGCTCCGGCTCCAAGGCTGATTGGGCTCCTGATGCTACCACGTGCCCAACCTGCCAGCAACAGAGACCAAAGCTGAGTCCCCTCTACGGCATCATCCCTCAAAGGAAACCACCAGCCAGGTGATGGCAAATTGACCTCTTCCAACCTAGAGGTAATAGTCATTTATCTTGACTGGAGTAGGTACACATCCTGGGTATGGGTTTGCTTTTCCTACCCTCAGATTGGTTAGTTGGTTTGTTTCTTTGTTTTTAGCCCACATCACTGTTTAAGGGTCTACAGAATATTTGATCCATTGACACAAGATCCTAGGTAACATAGTACTGGACCAAAGAAACCTCCTTACAATAAAAGAGGTGTGTACAGCAGCAGATTCATGATCGTATACCTATTGGTCCTATAACATACCACATGACCCAGAAACTGCCACTCTAGGAATGTCTATTTGAAGACACACCTGAGGCCCAGATTAGAGATGATACCCTGAGAGGAGGGGGCACCATCCTCTAGGACAAATAACATGCCCTAGTCAAAGACCACTATGTACTGCTATGCCCCCAGTAGGTAGGATTCACAGATCTGAGAGCTGAGGGGTAGGAGGGGCCCTGCTTCACATCAACCCCAGTGGTCCATTTGGGGAGTGTCTGTTTCCCATCCTCACAACTCTGGGTTCTGTAGGACTAGAGATCCTTGTTTCCAAAGGGGGAACTCTTCCACCAGGGGACACAGCAATAGTCCTATTAAGCTTCAAGCTATGACTGCCTTCCAGTCACTTTGGGGTGCTTGCACTAAGACACTAGCAGGCAAGAAAAGAAGTCACCATCTTGGTAGAGATAAGTGACCCTGATCATCAGGAAGTTGTAGAGATGCTATTAGGTAACAGGGGGCAGAATAGAAGATGTCTGGAGATTTCCCTGGTGGTCCAGTGGTTAAGAATCTGCCTTGCAAATGCAGGTGACCTATGTTCCATTCCTGGTCAGGGAACCAAGATCCCACATGTTATGGAGCAACTAAACCCACCCACCACAACTACTCAGCCTGCAAATCACAACTAGAGAGTCTATGCACTGCAACAAAAAATGTCACATGATGCAATGAAGACCCAACACAGCCAAATAAAGAAATAGATATTTTAAAAAAGAATATGTCTGGCAATCTACAAGGACTTCTCTTGGTACTCCCTTGTTCAATTATGACGGTAAATGGACAACTATAGCAGCCACATCTGAAAATGATGTGGTGACTAGAGGCTCAGATCCTCTCAGGGATGTGTGTTTGGGTCATCCTACCATAGAAGCCGCTGAGAGTAGCATAGATTGCTACCTTAGGGTCAGGGAACTCTAGAAAGGCAAGGAAATGGAGATGATCAGTGCAGTCTTAAGACCAGTGACAGTGGTGAGGGCTATAATGTATCCTACCAACTATACTCTTATTAACTTCTCCTTGGAAAGGAGACCAACCAAAAGCTGTAGGAAATAGTCCCAGAGTTTATATGAAAAAAGTGGATTTGAACAGTAGAAGGCTTTGACGATAGGGAACACCACTGTGTCCACTTCAAGACTGAAGCCCTCATTCTGCACCCCCACCCCTCCTGCTGGGAGGATTAGTAGCTGGCTGATGCCTGTCTGAGACACTATCAAGAAATTACCATTGATTGAAAACAACTGCCTTGTCCAAGGTCATATCCACTTCCCATGAAAACCCACTTCCAACCTAGGGGGACCCCCAACTTCTTCAAGCAGCTAAAGGCCTGGCCCTCAAGGACTCTGCCTCAAGGTGGGACTACTCTGATGGGCCTTCTCAACTGCAAAGCTCCTTGTGGAATTGGCCAAATCCTTTGTTGCAATTATGTCCTAGTTTAACTTCCCCTTCTTGCCAATCCTACTTTCTTGTTCCCCAAATGGATTAATCCTGAAGGCACTTCACAATGAACTTCCTGTCTACAAATCTCCATCTCAAAGTCAGTTTCTACCTGAGATATCCAAATTCAAATGACAGCACTACTCACTAACTACCTGACTGGCAAGTTAATTCGTCACTCTAAGCCTCACTTTCCACATCTATCAATTCAGTTTAGTTGCTCAGTCACATCTGACTCTTTGCGACCCCATGGACTGCAGTACAACAGGCTTCCCTGTCTATCACCAACTCCTGGAGCTTGCTCAAACTCATGTCCATTGAGTCGGTAATGTCATCCAACCATCTCATCTTCTGTTGTCCCCTTCTCCTCCCACCTTCAATCTTTCCCATCATCAGGGTCTATTTTAGTGACTCAGTTCTTCGCATCAGGTGGACAAAGTATTAGAGTTCCAGCTTCAGCAACATCTATTCATGGGATGATAATAAAAGTACCTGGTTGGTGGTGCTCGTGGTAAAGAACCACCCCCACCTGCCAATGCAGGAGATTCAAGAGATGTGGGTTTGATCCCTGGGTCAGGAATATCCCCTGGAGTAGGAAATGGCAACCAACTCCAATATTCTTGCCTGGGAAATTCCATAGCCAGAGGAGCCTGGCAGGTTACAGTCCATGCGGTCACAAGAAGTTGGACACAACTTAGCACACACACAATGTTTCATAGGCTGTTGTGAGAGTTAAATGAAATAATACTAATAAAGGCCTTGGCACAGTGCCTGGCATCCAGTAGGTATTTCCCAGTTGGGTAAAAGAACACCCAAAAAGCTGGAATAAAAAAGATCCAGTTTGACTCCAAAAACTAAAAAGAAAATAGCACTGGAAAGAGAGGAGGCAATGAGAGGGGAGTTTACATGTGTGTTAGCAGAGGTTCAGGGAGCATTTTGGTGGAGAGAAATACAGCACACACTGCCAGTTGCCTAGCCATCATTCTTTCCTTTTCCCCTCAGTTATGTTCTTAGGAACATAAGGAATATGTGTCCACTTTAAAAACAAACAAAAATCCTTGCCTTCCCAGACTCTCTTTCTACTAAAGATGGCCAACTGACCCAGTACTCCCAATGAGATATAAATAGGACTCTAAGAGGTAGAGTTTCCAAAAAAATTTTGGAATTATTTTCCTGAAACAAGAAGATAGACTCAGCTGGCATGCATGAAGCCTTTTTATTCTTCTTCTTTCTGCAGTGAACACAGATTCAAAGTAGGTATTCAAATACCTACTTGGGGTGAAGTAGCCATTTTGCTAAAGACTAAAGGTAAGTGGGGTCCCTGACAATTTCTCAAGCAGTGATACTGACCCTGAACTGCCTACTCCTGAAGTTCTGGTAACATAAGGAAAACGAAACCTTCATTTAGTTATGCTGGTGTGTACAGGTGTCGTTAGTTAGTTAAGTTGCTCAGTCGTGTCCGACTCTTTGTGACCCCGTGGACTGTAGCCCGCCAGGCTCCTCCGCCCATGGGATTCTCCAAGCAAGAATACTGGATGGGTTGCTATTTCCTTCTCCAGGGGATCTTCCCGACCCAGGGATCAAACCCAGGTCTCCCACGTTGCAGGCAGACGCGTTAACCTCTGAGCCACCAAGGAAGCCCCACAGGTGTCATTACCTGTAGCTGAATGCCACCCCAGTTGACACCAGTGGGTATTAAGAAATGAAAAGAGAGAGGACATTAGCAGCTGCTGTTTAGAGATCTAGGGGAACAGAGAGGTGACTCTCTCAAGTGTTACCATGAATTATAAATTGAAGAATGCACCTTTCATTTTTGGTTGCTGCATTCTTTTTCTGAATGCAATACCACCCTAAAGCTGGGCCACATGAAGCCTAGGATTTATTTATTTATCGATCAATAAATATGCCATCAGAGTAGCAGTAGTATCGTTAGAACTATTAATAGGAACAGCAGGGGCTGGGGAAGAGCCTGCAGAGGGAAACAAGAAATAGAAATCGACTCTATCATGACTTCACTCTTTATATCTGGACCTGAAATAATTTTTTTTTCTGTCTACCTTTGAAAACTCATCTGGGCCAGACAAAGACAAATCCTGTATGGTATCACTTACATGTGGAACCTAAAAAATAGTCAAACTCATAGAAACAGAGAGGAAAATGATGGTTGCCAATGGCTGGCGAGTTGGGGAAGTAGGGAGATGGTGGTTGAAGGGTACAAATCTTCAGTTACAAGATGAATACGTCCTAAGGATATAATGGACAGCATGGTGACATCAATAACACTGTATTGTGGGACTTCCTTTGTGATCCAGTGGCTATGACTCTGTGTTCCCAATGCAGCGGAGCAGACCCAGCCAAATTAAAATTAAAAAATAATAATACTGTAGTGTATGTTTGAAATTGCTGAGACACTAGATCTTAAACATTCTCACCAAAAAAAAAAAAAAAAAAAACCAACTGGGGTAATGGATGAGTTAATTAACTTGATTGTGGTAATCATTTCACAGTCTATATGTATCTCAAATCATCACATTGTATACTATAAATATGTTGCAGCCTTACTCATCAGTTACACCTCAATAAAGCTGGATGGGGTGGAGGAAGCTGGCCTTATCCCCTCATGGCTGAACTTTGCCTGGCCACCCAAGGCCTCACTCCCTGAAGCTTTAAAACACTCGTTGCCATCCCATCTTCATCTCAGGGTGTGCTAGGCTTCTGGCTCCTAGCAATACCAAGCCACAGGAGAACAATAATAAATTTGCTCTGAATGATTAATCAAAGGGGAGCAGCTGGAAACAATTAATTACTGGCTAATTGTTATCAATTGTCTAGGTAACAAAAGCTAATATGAATACTCATCCTATACGCGTGTTCTCATCTAGTTATTTAAAGGTGAGTTATAAACCACTGAGAAAGAAATGTTTTTCCTTCAGTCTTTGGTGCTATAGTTGTCTCCCAAACTTTAATGTCAGAGAATTCTGAAATCAAATTCACTTTCACTATCTTTCACTTCTTCATTCATTCATGTCTGTCTATGGCAGCTAAGTGTTAGATAGGACTTGTGATAGATGACTCAAATCTTGCCCTGAAGAAGTGCAGTTACAAGAAAAAAACAGCTCCCTAAACAATTACCCTGCCATTCTGTTATCACAGCATAATAGAAGCTTCCTTTCAAGAAGTGCTTACAATGTGTCAGTTACTCTGCACTTCTATACAATATAAGGCACTTATGTACAGTAACACTTAAAAATTGTATACAGCCTGTGAGGTGACAATTCCTAGCTCCTTTTTACAGGTAAGGAAACAGAAGCTCAGAAGGCAATGGCACCCCACTCCAGTACTCTTGCCTAGAGAATCCCATGGATGGAGGAGCCTGGTAGGCTGCAGTCCATGGATCGCTAAGAGTCGGACACGACTGAGCGACTTTACGTTCACTTTTCACTTTCATGCATTGGAGAAGGAAATGGCAACCCATTCCAGTGTTCTTGCCTGGAGAATCCCAGGGACGGGGGAGCCTGGTGGGCTTCTGTCTATGGGGTCGCACAGAGTCGGACACGACCAAAGTGACTTAGCAGCAGCAGCAGTAGCAAACAGAAGCTCAAAAGGATGCAGTAATGTATTGAGGGCACTCAGCTAGTGCGTGGTGAATCTGGTAGTTAAATGCAGCCCTGTCTGACTGAGATGCAGGTCCATTCTGTTAACCATCATCCTGTTCACAGAAGAGTTGTTGAAACACTCATCTCTCCATATATTCCATGTCCAGAGGAGTTTGAGAAATGCTATGCACTGTGGCTCCACATTCTCGATTCACAGTGTCATTTTGCTTTATAACATAATAGTTTAGGTCAGTGGTACTCAAACTTTTTTGAAGACATATTCCTATCACTAAAATGATTTAACACTCATGCCCAGTATAGGTTTATTTACTTAAACATTCTATACATATTCTAAACTATCCATTTTATTTAATAATGTATTACTTTTTGTTTTCACTGGCATGTCAGATATTAGCAATATTATTAATGATACTTAATATATTATAGGGCTTCCCAGGTGGCGCTAGTGGTAAAGAACCCTTCTGCCAATGCAGGAGACATAAGAGATGTGGGTTTAATCCCTGGGTTGGGAAGATCCTCCAGAGGAGGGCATGACAACCCACTCCAGTATTCTTGCCTGGAGAATCCCCATGGACAGAGGAGCCTAATGGGCTACAGTCCATAGGGTCACAAAGAGTATATATTACGTACAAATATATTATAAAGCTATAAAATATTATTAATAATGTTTATAATAATATTTTTATTGAGAGCATTATGATTGGACTTTATCATTATTTTCAGCATCATGCTTTATTGATCTTTTCAAAGTTCTGGTTCTAAAGATCAGTTTATTTTGTTACTTCCTTTTTTAAAGATGTATTTCTTTATTTGTTTATGGCTGTGCTGGGTCTCCATTGCTGTGTGTGTGCCGTGCATTGCGGTAAGGAGGAGCTACTCTATAGTTTCGGTGCTTGGGCTACTTGTTGCGGTGGCTTCTCTTGTTGCAGAGCATGGGCTCTAGGTACTCGGGCTCAGTAGTTGTGGCACAAGGGTTTAGTTGCTCCACTGCGTGTGGGAACTTCCCAGACCAGGGATCCAGCCCACGTCTCCTGCATTGGCAGGCAGATTCTTAACCACTGGACCACCACGCAAGTCCATTTTGTTAGTTCTGTAATGGCTACCATAACTGAAAAGTTTCCTCTAATGATATTAGTTTTTCAGCCTCAGTTACTAACTCTGCAAGGATGCTGCTGCTCTTGCAACGCACTTAGTATATTTCCATTTTCCCTGAGTCTAATCAGTTGTTTGTCTAAACTAATAAATGGATTCAAAATCTACTGAAACATTTCCTTCTTACCTTCAATGGGTAAAATTGTTTTACTTTCAAATTTTAAAAGTGTGCATCATGAGAATTTTTATGTGTGCACACAAGTTTTTTTCAGGAAAAAGCCATGTAACTATGAAATAAAGAACTATTTTCAAAATGTTGTCTCCAAGGACTTCCCTGATGGTCCAGTGGCTAAGAATCCAGGCTCCCTATGCAGGGGCCCAGTTTTGATTCCTGGTCAGGGAACTAGATCCTTCATCCTGCAACTAAGAGTTCTATGCTACAACTAAAGATCCTGCATGCTGCAACTAAGACCTGGAGCAGACAAATAAATACATACAAATAAATATTTTTTTAAAATGCCCTTTCCATAGCATGTTTCATTAGGAAAGGAGTTAGTCACTCTCTTCATCATTGTCAGATAAGACCTTTATCTTGTGTGTGTGTCTGTCTGTTTAAAAAAAAAAAATTTAGAGTATTACTGACAGCCTTTGTGCTTCACAAGAAACCTCCTTATAGCCCTAAGGTACAAAAGATGATTGTTACCCACGTACAAAGACGCACCTTGTCTTGGATCCCAGAAAAGAGTACATTCTGTATCATCTGTGGAAGTCTAAGATAAGGGTTTATCTTCGTTCTATGGAATTCCAAATGTGGGAATAATTTCATATTGGTCAGGTTCTTGGTTGCACACATTCAGAGGCCACCTGCAGTTTACCTGAACAGAAACAGACAGTCCTGAAAGGATATTGATGGGTCACAGAACGGATGGGGAAGCAGAGTGATGGGCCCCAGGAAACAGGCAGGAACCAGTGGGGGTGAGTCAGCAGGAAACCCAGCCAAAGACATGACACAGGAACATTACTCACGGCCACAGGCACCGCTGTGAGTGCTCTCTAAGGGCTCCTGGGTCTGTGCGTCATCACCCCTCCGTAGCATCACTCCCGGCTGGAACATCCCATTGGCTGAGCCAGAAAGCAGCATAGGGACTATCTGGCCTCTTTGAGCTTCTGCTGCAGGCAGGGCTCTCCTTTCAAAACCTTCAAGACCTTCCAAGGGTGGAATTCCAACTAAATAGAAATGAGACTTAGGTGCTGCATAGGCAGAAGAAAAAAATCACAATTTGGAAATATCCAAGAAAGAACTATTTTCGATCTTCTCATTTTAATTCAGAGACATGGTAGGTTTTTAAAGGACATATTTGAGATCCAGACTATTCAATTTGTCATACGCAATACTTTCGAGGGCAGAATGGGAGAGACTGGGTTGAGTGTGTGGCTTGAGCCTGGGTTTGAAGGCCAGGTCGGCTATTTCCAAGCTGTGTGGCCCTGGGCAAGAAAATCAGCCTCTCTGAGCCTATTCTTATCTATAAGATTGGGTCACTAAAGTACTTGCCTCACAGCGTTGGACTTTGAGGTTTTTGTGAGATAATGTTTGTGAAGATCTTACCAGTGACTAAGACTCCACACTCCCAATGCAGGGAGCCTGGGTTTGATTTCTGGCCAGGGAACTAGATCCCACATGCCGAAGCTAAGGATCCCACATGCCAAAGATCAAAGATACAGCGTGCTGCAATTAAGACCCAGCGCAACCAAATAAGTAAATTAAATAAATAAATATTAAAAAAAAAATAAAGATTGGGCACTGTTAACTCTTACAAAGATGAATGAAAGTGTAAATAAAATGCTCCATTGAACATTAAATTCATCAGGATGCTAAGAAGAAACAGGCCTGGCTCTATTCCATTACCCTGAAACCAGGGAGCACTATGTCTTTTAACACCTTGAAGTGTGCTTCTTTTTAAAAAAGTGTTTTTTTAGGTTGGGCTCCCCAGAACCAAAGCCTGGGGTGAGAAACTGTGTGCACGTGATTTATTAAGGAAGGGCTCCAGGAGAAATCAGTAAAGGAGTGGGTGAAGGGGGAAAAGGAGGAGACCGACGAGGCTGCCATTCGGCCTGGCAATGCCGGGGACTCTGGAATGCAAGTCACACCTGTGTCTCTTCCAACTGAAGGCAAGGCCCTTGCACTCCGCACCTGCAGTCATCAATTAAGGACCACCCCAGGAGGATGAAAACTGCTAGGAACTTCCAAAACCCTGCCCTGGAGGAAAGAGGGGCTTCTGAAGCCTCAGATTAGGTTCCCAAAGAAGAATCACGGGTGAGGCCATTGTAAACAAAAGCACACTTGAAGCTGGGGAGAAATGACCAAAATGGTAAAAAATATGTATGTATATATCTGGGAGGATTTGGGCAGAGACTCAGCATCCTGCCCTCTGTAATGATTCGCTTATTGAGACCCTGAGCCTGGGGGATCCTCAAAAGGCACTACGGTGAAGAGGGAATCAACAGCCCAGCAGCACAAACCATGAAGGAACATTGTAAGAGGCATTTGATAGTCTTGGAGGACAATAAAGAATTAAGATGTATCTGCAAGTCCTAAACTGCAAATTACTATATATATAGGAGATAAACGGCAAGGTCTTCCTGGGTAGCACAGGGGGCTGTATCCCATATCTTGTAATAAATTACAACAGAAAAGAATCTGAAAAGAATATTTACATAAAACTGAATCACTCTGCTGTATTCCAGAAACTAATACAAGATTGTAAATCAGCTATGCTACACGTGCCTGCTAAGTTGCTTCAGTCCTGACTCTTTGTGACGCTATGGACTATAGCGCACCAGGCTCCTCTGTCCATGAGATTCTCCAGGCAAGAATACTGGAGTGGGTTGCCATACCCTTCTCCAGGGGATCTTCCTGACTCAGGGATTGAACCCAAGTCTCCTGCAGCTCCTGCACTGCAGGCAGATTCTTTACCGCTGAGCCACCGGGGAAGCCGAAATCAGCTATACCTCAATTGAAAAAAGGAAAAAAGAATTAAGATGACTTCCCACTTCCGACCTTCTGTAGTTACTTTTTGTTAACCCTTTTCTGTTGGGAAGCACCAGCACGTGGTGGTTAAGAGGCGCCCATCAATTAGAGCTACACAGTCTTGGTTTTGAATACAACATCTGGCCTCAGTTTCCTCATCTTTAAAACAGGGATAATGGGGACTTCCCTGCTGGTCCAGTAGCTAAGACTCTGCACTCCCAAAGCAGGGGACCTGGTTCAATCCCAGGTCAGGGAACTAGAGATCACACGCTGCAACTAAGAGCTTGCATACCACAACTAAAAGATGCTGCATGCCGCAACGAAGACTGAAGATCTGTGTGCCGCAGCAAAGACGCTGTGAAGTCAAATAAATAAAATAAATGTTGAAACACAACAACAACAAAAATAAAAATAAAAGAGGGATAATGATAGTGCCTACCTCACAGGGTTGTTGATTCCTAAGGAATCAACCAGTTCCTCGTTGTAAAGCACTTAGAGTGGTATTTGGTAATAAGGTAAACAGTCTATTGCTGTTGTTGTTATTGTTCAGTTGCTAAGTTGTGTCCGATTCTTTGCGACCCCATGGACTGCAGCATGCCAGGCTTCCCTGTCCTTCACTATCTCTTGGAGCTTACTCAAACTCATGTCCATTGAGTCAGTGATGCCATCCAACCATCACCCATGGTTTGGCCAAAAGCAACATGCCTGGACCATGGCTGTCGGACAACTAGATGAATGGGCAGAGTCTTTGAAAATTGCTTTGTGGATTCTGGGTAAGTGGAAATGTACAGAGCAGCTGTAAATGAAGTTGAGAGAAGTGGACTTACCTGGATGGCTGTGTTGCTGGAGATCTCCTATCCTCCAGGATACCCACCCTCAGACTAGGGCACCTTGCTCTCTCCTCCCAGGGAAAAAACAGCAATACAGGGGAAGGGTTTGGAGTCAGACTGTCTGGTCTGGGTTATATCCTGATCAGAAGCAAACTGGGTGACCTAAGCTAAGCATGGAGCCTCTCTGAGACTCGGTGTTCTCATCCATAAAATGGAGTTAATTATATTAATAAGACCTACTTCATAGCGCCTTTTTTCTTTTTTGGTATGCCACATGGCTTGCAGGATCTTAGTTCCCTGGCTTCAGCCATGAAAGCATCGAGTTCTAACCACTGGACCATCAGGGAGTTCCCTGGTTTTGTTTTCAATTTTGTTTTTTCAATGTTCATTGGACCTATAGCACATTGCCTGGTATGTATTATGTGATTAAAACATGTTATCCATTATTATTTGGCCAAAATTCCTGAAACAAACTTCATTCTTGTTAAGCTTATTTAAATATCATCAGCTTTTTGGTTAGTTATGGTTTATAAAAGCAAAATATAAAAATAGTATTGTCTTTTCAGGCTGAGAAGAATGTTTTCAAACTTAAATAAAAATCAGTGAAGCCTTGTTTTCAAACCAATTTCTGTTAGAAGCCTGATGTGTAGAACCAATGAAAGCTGCTCTGGGGGGTGGAGCCTAGACAGCTGGCCTCATCCTTCTTTCTCAGCTGACATTTTTGACACCCTGGGGAGTCCTGGACTCCTGAAATAAGAACACCCCCCATATCCCTGCATTTTTTTCTAGTGTCTTCTTATTTTACAGTCTGAAGTTCACTAGGGGAAAGTGGCTCATTCAAGATCTCCCCAACTCAGTGGGGGATTAGGAGGTACAAGCTATTGGATGTAAGACAGGCTACAAGGATGTGTTAAACAACATGGAGAATATAGCCAATATCTTGTAATAACTGTAAATGGAGTAAATATTTAAACTGTATTAAAAAATAAAAATTAAATTGGGACTTCCCTGGCAGCCCAGTGGTTAAGACTTCATGCTTCCATGCCCCAAACCAGGGGCACATGTTTGATTCCTGATCAGGGAACTAAGATCCCACATGCCACATGGTGAGGCCAAAATAATTAATTAATTAATTAAAACTTTGAAAAGATCCCCCCAGCTGGAAAATAACAGAGTAGGTGCCTGAATCCAGTCAATATTTCCTTTGATAGTTTCTCACGCTTCCATCATCTGAGCAATTCTTGGGTTTGCTGACTAAAGTAGCATTTCATTGGTTTATTGGACAATTACTTGCTTCATAATGTAGTTCCTTGCTGTGATTCCTGCCTTTGTAAAATTCTTTACTGTTATAAGCAATCATATCCATGAATCTGACATTTGATGCTATATATTTTCTTAATTTACACTTAAACTAAAAAGTGTGAAAATATAAAAGTACTTGTCCGTACACCATTTAAAGCTTAAGTATGCATACCCCACAGACCCTCCCAGTGATTTCCATAGTACATTTTGGAAAATACTGCTCTGTGTGCAAAAAACAAAATACCTTAGCTTTAAGGAAGCCAGTTCAGGGGAGGAACCATATCTTTACCAGAGACCAGGAGGTTCAGGCTTCTCAGATGGCACTAAGTGGTAAAGAACCCACCTCCCAATGCAGGAGACTTAAGAGACGTGGGTTTGATCCCTGGGTCGGCAAGATCCCTGGAGAAGGAAATGACAACCCACTCCAGTATTCTTGCCTGGGAAATTCCATGGACAGAGGAACCTGGCTGGCTAGAGTCCACGGGGTCACTAAGAGTTAGATGTGACTTAGCATTCACACAGGAGGTCCAGGGATTTTCTGGGCCCTGTTCCCTGTGGGCTTCAATTCAATAGGATGATACAAGTTTAGAATGAGTTTAAAGGATGATTCCAGTGGAGCTGGTTTGGGTCTTAGTTTTTTGTTTTGCTTTGATTAACAGAAACAAGACGTGGGAAGTCACTGAACCGCAAGCTCTTCGGAAACTGTCTCTTGTTCTGTAATTAAATGGGTTCTAAGCACTATGAAATGTTTGGATTTATAACTTTTAAGAACTTTTCTATGTGTCTTTACTGTGTACACTTTACAACTTATGAAAGTTGCAGTTAGTCCAGCCTTTGTAATCACAAGAAGATGTTGCAGGGCCTCGTACTGTGAGGAAATAATTCACACCTTGGAATGCTAATTGCACTTGCTCTTCAACCCAGAGGCTCAAAAGGCAGCAGGACCCATGTGCAATGGTATACACCCCGTCTCGTCTGGCTGGATCTGGTTTCAAAATGAAGAAAGAGAAGAAAATCATTTACGTTTTGCCTAAAAATAGTCGTTTTAAGGGTTCCCCCTCCTTCAAATAATGCACCCACTATAGACTGTGCTAGATATAGAAATGTAAAGCTTTCTCCATTCTCTTCAAAGGTCAACTTGTTAGTTTACTTTTTCCACTTAGTGCAACTCCTGTCATTGGCTTGTCACCTTAGATCTGACACGAAGGTAACATAAACCAGGAGCAGTCAGGACCAGTCCTTGCTTAGATTTCACATCCAGAAGAGCTAATATTTGGGACCTCCCTGGTGGTCCAGGAGCTAAGATTCTGTGCTCCCAACGCAGGGCTCCCTGATTAGGGAGCTATATCCCACAAACCCTGCATGCCGCAGCGAAGACTGAAGATCTCGTGGGCAGCAACTAAGACCCAGCACAGCCAAGTAAATAAATGAATTATTAAAAAAATACCTCATAATATTTTTTCCATTTACACGAGTATCAGAGTCCCAGTGTTTGCAAAAGACTTCTAGAAATTTGGGAAACACAGATTAGCTAGTCAAGCTGGCCCTTAAAAATGAACTTTAAAAAACTGATATAAATATATATATATATATATATATATATATATATATATATATATATATATAAAGCATCATCAGTACACTAGCTGAAAGCACAGACCTTCATTTTAGACAAACCTGAGTTTGAATCCTGACTCTACTGACTGAACTTGGAGTAAGTTCATGAACTTGCTGTGCTTCAGGGTCTTCACTTCTAAGGCAAGGGTACAAAGAGTACCGACTTCATAGATTTTCTTTGAGGATTAAATGAGATAACGCACATAAAATATTTAGAACAGGGCTGGACACAAAGAAAGCATTCCAAAAAATGCTAGCTATTATTTTTGTTGTGACCCTCATAATTACTACCATTCTGCCACACAAATTATCAATACCTTAAAAAAAAAAATTATCAATACCTGAAGTAGGTGTGGTCATTGTGACAGATTTAATGGACTGGCTCCCACAACATCCACTCCAACCCCTTCTAAAACCCCCAGCACCTGAATTCTTTTGTAACTAAGGTTTTACATATGACCCAGGTTCTGCTGAGTATATGCATGTGTGACCCAGAAAGGTGACAGTGATTCAAATAAAGTGACATTTTCATGTGGGTGGATCCATTTTCTTGCAAGAATGACAGTGGAGAAGCTTTGGTAAAAGTTCTAGTGTCCAGAACTCCCCTGGCAGTCCAGTGGTTATGTTATGATTTTAAAATAAGAACAGAAATAGGTGAGAAACCTGGTAAAACTGAAACCACACTTCACCCAGGACTCTACCCATCACACACTTCCACTGCAGAGGGTGTTCCATCCCTGGTTCAGCAGGGTTTCATGCAGCCCGATGCAGCTAAAACAGAAAAAAAGTTCCCGTGTCCAGAACCTAGTCTCATAGGTATTAAGTGGTAAGCAGCCACAACGGTGTCTCCATGAGAACAGTCTCGTTTATGGTTGGGCATTTCTCCAGAGACTGTTCTGGCTGTGTGGTATGTCAGCCTGTTTCCCTGGCACTGATGAAAACCCTGTAGCCTACCTAGTAGCCTGCTCTAATCCTGTTCTGTTAAAACTAGCTGGAGTGAATTCTGTTGCCTGCAATTAAGGACACAGTGATTATCAAGCAATCAATACATAATTATCAGAATAATCCTAATTACCACAGTCAAAAAGTTTTCTTTACTAAGTATATTCTGTTTCCTAAAGGGATCAAGATCAGAATGTATAAAAACCTTCGAAATGCATTCACCCTAAAAGATACCACATGAATGGAAACTTGTTTTGTTGTTGTTTTTTTTTAAGGCTTAATTTTCTTCAGCAGCAGAAAAGGGGTCCCAGAAAGTCACTTAGTATGTATATGTGCTTGGCTCAGTGTGTTGTATACGGTCATTAACATCCTACCCTCTGGGATGGCACCTAGGAATGTGCTCTATTATAATGATAAGAATGCCTTGAAAGACACTAACAAGGGCATTGAGACCCATCTCCAGGCAGATTTTGAATTGACGAAAAATGACATTGTAGTGAGTAGAGTCCTGGGTGAAGTGTGGTTTCAGCTTTACCAGGTTTCTCATCTGTTTTTGTTCTTGTTTTAAAATCAGAAGATAAAATTCTTTCCTCCTACAAACGCTGCTCTTCAAGCATCTTCTCTGAGTGAGACAGAGGCCATCCTTGACAATTCTCTTATCATTTAATACCTGATTTCCCATTTTCCCCCTTTACATCCTCCTGGCAAAGTGAAATGACCACCTCAGTGCAGATCAGGGAACTTCCCACAATCCTGAACTAATAGGCGGAAATGTCAAGTGCTTAAGTTACTTATGTCTTTCTCCAAAAAAGTTCCTAAAAATGCTGGACGTCTGGCTTAGTCAGTCAGATGGTATATTTGTTTCCTATTGCTGCTGTAATAGTTGTCACAAATTTAGTGACTTAAAACCACATAGATGTATTATCCTTACAGTTTTAGACATCAGAAGTCTGAAATCAATTTTACTGGGATTTAGCCAAGCGTCCACAGGACTTGTTCCTTCTGGAAATTTCAGGGGAGAATCCGTTTCCTTGCTTTTTTCAGCTTTTTCAGGTTGCCTGGATTCCTTGCCTCCTGGCCCCTTCCTCACATCACTTCAACCTCTTGTTTTCATGGCCACAACCCCTACTACTGACTCTGAAACCCCTCCTGCTTTCTTCTTATGGGGATTTTAGGATTACACTGAGCCCAGTTGGATAAGCCAGGACAGTTTTTCATCTCAAAATCTTTAACATCCCTTTAAAGTATTTTTGACATCCCTTTTGCCCTATATGGTAACATGCACATGTTCTGGGCATTTGGGATATGGACATGGGGTGGAGGTCAAGAACCAGAGTTCTAATCATGTTTTCTCAGTCAGTGGGGGCTTACTATAAGGTTACATTAGAAATTAGAGAATAGGAAATAAGAAAATCAACTGGTATTTGAGATACAACACAGGTACCTGATTATCTTGCTGGCCTCTCAGCAACAGATCTTTTGCTTGTGACTCTAGACTTCACTGATACCATGACTGTCTCTACTTCCTCTATTTCTTACTAATTATCTCAGCATCTCTCACAGTCAGATTTAACCAGACACCATCCTGCAGAAGGTCCTCCTTTTCTGTCATGCTCTTGTATCAGGACATGTCATTGGCTGCTATCTAGCCTACAAAGGACAACTTTTGAATCACGTGCCAATCCTTAGTCCAATCAGCTTTGGCCAAGGAAGCATGACCACAGGACCCAAAACATAGACCCCAGTGCATAGGAACCACAAACATTTTTCTCTGAAAGGGACTGAGAGGTGGCAAGCATTCAGAGATTATCAAAGACTCCTCTTCAAACAATCAATGTCATAGACTTCTCTCTAAACAAAACAACAATCAATGACCTCAGAGTTTGGGCAATAATTTTTTACCACCTGATTTTAAAAGCTGGTACATATAAGTGCCTGTTACAAATGGGTTTTAGTTACCATTTACAAAGTATTCTTAAGAGAAAAAAAAATTATAAAATGTCCAAAAATGAATAAAGAAGGAGTTCTCCAGGAAGTTATGATGTCATAATAGCTTGTAGTTTAATCACTAGCAAAGATATGCACATCATTAAAAAAAGTCTTCAAGGTCAAAGGCCTTTATTATACTTCAGATTACATAAAGCAACACACTGAAATTCCCAGAGCTTGAACCATCCAAGAAAAATAACCCTTATAGCTTCCAGGACACTGAGTTTAATTCATTTGATAAACATTCACTGTCTTTCATAGAGAGATGAGATCTAGGAAAGGGGAGAAGTCATATGGAATGCAGCACAGACACAAATTGACTTCTCTTTAATAGGAATCAAAGAGAGTGTTACACTTATACTCTCGGATTATGTCAGATAATCACAGGCTCAGCCACTGGATTAGTCATATCATGAATTTCATAATCACTATGTAATTGACACAGACCTTTAAACAGTCCTTTCTTCCTGGAAGCCAGTTTATTGCTGGAATTAAAAGAACTGTCACTCTGGGGAAAATGGAACCTACTTTTCACTTGGCTCACCTTGGCTGTGAGTAAGAAAGAGCTTTCCAGGAGTTTGTATTCTTCCTGTCCAAGTTGTCCAAGTGGAAACAAGTAGATTGTCCTTAAGGATGCAAAGATTCTCTAAGTGGGAGCCTGGAGCAAAGGCAAAGGAGAATGTATTTAATGCCCAGGCTGTTAGAAGTAATGGACTATGCTGTGTGTGTTTCCACTGCGTCAATACCAGCATGTAATCAAACCTCCATGCAGCCCAGGAACATCCATTCTAGCCTGGACTCTTAGAGCCAGAAGAATGATTCAAGTTATTGAATCATTGATTCAAGTCAAATGATTCGGCCACTTGCCAGTCATTTGACCTTTGGCAAATGGGACTGACCAGGGAGCTTGTTCAAACAGGACTCTTGTCATGATTTAAAACAGGTAAAATAAAATGAAAGCAGGCAAAATGCAGTTCACTATCTGTGAATAGACGCCCTCCACAAACCTTACTCTTGTTATCCATCATCCACTCTCACCACCTCAGATCTTGAAGTCCTGTCTAGAGTAATGTCACACTCCTCAAATCACCAAACGCTTTCTCTCTTCTTTGATACTTGGTCATTCTAGGCTCTCCAACAGCCCACGAACTCTTTCTAACACTAAATGTAGTCTGGGTGCTACCTGCAAGCACTCCATTTGGCTTTTGACGATTTCTTCTCCTCCGCTATATTCTAAGCAACTGTCTGTTATTTAAGAGCCTCCTCTCTTTCTTCCCCTCCAGTTCTTCATTCCTGGTCTTCTCTTTCCCTAGTCTTGTACCTCCAGAGGCCAAAGTCTACAGTGGATAGGAAATTTCCCGTCAGGTTTAGAACATGTGAAATGTGGTCAGGTTAGAAGAAGAAAAAGAGGAAGGAATCATGCCTGTTGCTTTATTTTTTTCCACATAAATTCAGCTCCTCATAAATTACTCCCTATCTTTATGCTGCTTCTCAACCTTCTTCTTTTTTGTTTTTTTGTTTTTTTTGTTTGTTTGTTTGTTTTTGGCGGCTTGCAGGATCTTAGTTCCCCAACCAGGGATTGAATCCAGACCCCAGCAGTGAAGGCACTGAATCCTAACCACTCGTTGCTGTTCAGCTGCCAAGTCCTGTCTGACTCTTTGTGACCCCATGAACTGCAGCATGCCACGTTTCCCTGTTCTTCACTATTTCCTGGAGTTTGCTCAAACTCATGTCCATTGAGTTGGTGATGTCATGCAAACAGCTCATTCTCTGTTGCACCCTTCTCCTCCTGTCCTCAATCTTTCCCAGCTGCAGGGTCTTTTCTAGTGAGTCAACTCTTTGCATCAGGTGGCCAAAGTGTTGGAGCTTCAGCTTCAGCATCAGTGCTTCCAATGAATATTCAGGGTTGATTGCCTTTAGGATTAACTGGTTTGATCTCCTTGCTGTCCAAAGGATTTCCCTCAACCTTTTCTTAATCCCCTTTGATTTATTGGCAAATATTGGGTATGATCAAGAGAGCAGTCACACGGCATTTCCTGGCCTCCATGGCAGTCCAGATTAGGGCCAGATGACAGGGTTCTAGTGAGTTGGATGAGGGTTGATGTGTTGTATGTGACTTATATACTTGGCCCCCAAACATCTTACACAATCTTCCACATTCTTTTTCTTCACCAGTTGGGTCATTGGATAGAAAAGGTCTAAGGAAGAATTTCCAGGAGGCCCTGGGGAACTATGGGGCTCCAAGATAGAAGGGGCCTGGATCCTTGAGTCACTACTTGGAGGAGATTGCCCAGGAGAGCTGCCCAACTCACTGTGAGGTGAGGGGGAAATAAATCTTTGTTGTACTAAACCACAGAGTTTTGGAGTTCTGTGCTACGGCAGCTGGTGGGTGTTTTTTTTTTTTTTTTTTTCAATATTTGTTATTTATTTATTTGGCTGCACTTGGTCTTAACTGTAGCACACGGGATCTTTGATCTTCATTGCAGCCTTCAGACTCTTAGTTTGGACCTGTGGGATCTAGTTTCCTGACCAGGGAATTGCCTGCTGCATTGGGAGCACAGAGGCTTTGCTGCTGGATCACCAGGGAAGTCTATAGCAGCTAGTGCTAATTAACCTTATTAATACATTTAAAAAGTTTCTACAACATAAAAAGGGCTTAACAACCGTTAGTTTTTATTGACATTATTAGTTGTTCAATCAGCTCATAATTATTGATGATTACATGTATTTTCTCATGTGTTTTCCACAATTCCTCAGGAGGTAGATAACCAGGCCTTGCTGCCTCCCATTGTAGGACCTTCATCTGTGTTCTTCTTTCTGCCTAACCTACTCCTTCCTCCCTTCTTCCCTTTGGCCACTACTAATCCCTAAGATCATAGCTCAAGAGGAATTTTACCCATGAAAACCTCCCTCAACCATCTAGGCTTGCTCACTGCCCCTTATCACATGACCTTGTAGGTCCCTACATTTTTCCTACAGAGTACTTATCACAATTTGCCATTGCATGAATATTGATTTCATTCTTTGGTGAATATCTCCCTTCCCCACCACAGAGTGAGCACCAAGAGAGTGGGGGCCATCCTCTTTGATTCACTGTTGCATTCCCTGTGTGCCTTGCCCAGTGGCTGGCATATTGGACATGCTCAAAAATTATTTGGGTTGTGCATGTCTTTGCCCAGGGTAGGTCTCACAGGCTGTCTGCTTCAGAGGGGGGTCAAATGTCTGTGGAGGATTGAGCTGTCATCTTTGCCAGTTTAGAAACTTTTTTTTCATTTTTCATGGAAGCCCAGAAATCTGGGAAATGATTCACAATAACCACACTTACAGGATATCTACTTCCTGGCCTTAAAGTCCCTGGGAAAATAAACTAGTTAATATTCAGAAATGTATTTGAAAGAGGATGGTTTTGAGAGGAATTTGTTTCTTCTAGGCTGGAGAATTAACCTGGCTGTCTTAAAGAGTGCATCTTTCTTTTCCAAATATACGCACTTTGATTAGATACCATCGAAGCTATGCTTACTGAAGGCCATAGCACATAATAGGAGCTCAATAAAGACCTGAATAACTATCTGTGAATCTTACTGTTAATAGTTAAATGACTGACAACTGTACTTATATTCATTTTCTGGACCTCTGCAGATAATTACTTTTTGTTGTGATAGTATCTGTCCCTGTATCTACACCATGGAAATTTGGGAAGAACTGGTGACCAAGAGCCAAACTCAAGACTACAGATTTCTTGAAGTTAAGAATCATCATCTTCCTCACCCCTACTCCACACCAAAAAAAAAAAGATTATCATGATGGCCAACATTTATCATGTACTTTTCCATAGGAGGCACTTTACCGCTGTTGTTTAACCCTCATAACAACCTTGTGAGCAACAGCCTCATTTTCTAGATGAAGAAATGATGCCCAAACAAGATAAGGAACATATGGAAGATGACCTGACTAGTAAGCAGCAGAGCCAAGATTAGAACTCAGGCCTATGTCACTAGAGTCTGTGTTTTCCTTCACCGAGTTCAGCACATTCCAGCCTGTGGTTGTTTTGGTATCCCTGCAACAGTTTGAAATGGACTTGTGTGTAAGGGACTTCTCTGGTGGTCTAGCGGCTAAGACTCTGCACTCCCAATATAGGGGCTCAGGTTCAATCCCTGGTCAGGGAACTAGATCCCGCATGTTGCAACAAAAATTGACAATCCTGCATGGCCCAACTAAGATCCAGCATAGCCAAAAGATAAAAATATTAAAAAATAATAATAATTAAAATAAATGATTAAAAAAAAAACAGGTATGTACAGTTAAATCTGGGTTGCCAGGAGCAGAAAACAACTCTGGTTATTGTAAAGAGAAAAGCGATTATAAGGCTACCAAGAATTTACAAGAAGCTGGAGAACTAGACAAAATTTGAGGTAGGGATGGAGCCTAAGGAGCAGAATATTGGATACTCATCTTTTAGCAGGAAAATCCAACCAGAATGCCTCAGACCAATCCTCCAAATGCACAGGGATCCTAACTTTCCATTCATCTTTGCTTCATTTATTCACAATTTAAAGTTTAGGTCAGTTGCCCTTATTCTAACTAAGAGCAAGCGGGGGAAAAGATTAATCTCTAGACCTTTCTACTTCCCTAGTGGGATGTAAGGCTTACTTTGACTCATGCAGTGGGAAGTTCCCCCAAATAGAGGGAGAGCTTTATACTAGGCAGTCACGAATGTCGGCAAATGTCCTCTACACCACAGGTGAATTAACTCATATCCACTGCAACGACTGAATCACAATTTATGTTATATTTTAGTCCTCCTTGCTGATACAATTTTTTTCTTTTTTTGCCTGAACCGTTCAGGATCTTAGTATCTGAATCAGGGATCGAACCTGTGCCCCCAGCAGTGGAAGCTCCAAGCCTTAACCACTGGACCACCAGGGAAGTATATCCTTGCCAAACTGGAGAAAACTCAGAAATGCATTTACAAGTCACTATCTAGCATGCTTTATACACATAATTCAAAATTCACTTTGGTTTTAGAAGGTGACATTTTCTGACTGACATAGGGATGCTCCTTAATTGGAAGGCTGCAGCCTCCTGCATCTGATTAAAGGAGCCCATTCATGAAACTGGCCATGTTTTCAGTTGAAGAAGACCATTCCCACCTGGGTAGGGGGCAGGGGGGTCTCCAGATCCAGTGGTAAGAACTGCCTTTTGATTGTTGTTAGGTAAACTATCACCATAATATCTCACAGCATGGACACTTCCTGCCTCTAAGAAATCTCAGTACCTGGCCTTCCTGCTGCCCACCTGTCATATCTGTGTTTACCTTCCTTTTAAACCCCAGGGAAGCTCAAAGGGGCTATGTCCGTGCACCTGGGCCAGGTGTGTCTGCAACAGTGGTAGCTCCCTGCTCTGAGTCCAGATGGAGGCTGCAGTGGTCTGGGGTTGAGGAGCAAGAGGCTTCCCAGTGTGGATCGGGAAGTAGAAGGAGGGGCCGACACCAGCCCTAGGGGATGAAAAAGTCCATCAGCCCCTCCCCAAAGCCTGCTCACAATATCCGCATTGGACTGACTCTCTTTGTTTCTTTTTTAAATAAAATCACTTGAGGTGACAGAAAAACTTGAAAATGGCTATAATAAGACACCTCCATGACAGCTGTCCTGACTCTCTGAAATATATGACCGAGCTTAAAAAGACACTCAAGGTCAGAAGACACCACAGACTTGGCAACACCACCTTGGGTTCATCTGCCCTGAGACTGGCTCCTTAAAGTGACATGCGCACTTTTCTAAAACTCTTGCCTGCTTCTGAGCACACTGTCATGGAACTTCCTCCTCAGAATCATGTACACGTGAATGTCCCTCTAGAACTGTTTATAGTGAATATCCCTCATGGAATAAAGCAGTGTCTATGCCCAATCTAATATCTATTCAGTCTACTGAGAACCACATTTAAGAAGTCTATTCATGAGCATTTTTGTGCGTCTTTGTGTCAGTAGTTTTTTAAACTTGAATGTAGTGGAATCACCTGGAGGACTTCCTAAAACAGATTGCCCAGCGGCAGTGCAGAGTTTCAGCTTTGGCAGGTCTGGGGTAGGAACGTAGGAGTTGTGACAAGGTCCCAGGGGACACGGATGCTGCTGGTCAGAGGCCCGCTTGTGACAACCTCTGCCTGATGTAGTGAAATGGATCACATTCTCCTTTCTTTCCTGGGTCTGATGTGGCCTGTTTCATGCTGGGCACTCCTGAGAAGTACCAGGAGAAAGAAGACAACACAGAAGTGGGAGAGGACTTCCCTGGTGGTCCAGAATCTGTCTGCCAATGCCGGGGACATGGGTTGGATCCCTGGACCCGGAAGATTTCGCATGCCTCGGGGCAACTAAGCCCGTGTGCCATAACTACTGAGCCCATGCTCTGGAGCACAAGAGCCTCAACTGCTGAAGCCCACATGCCCTAGAGCCTGTGCTCTGCTACAAGAGAGCGCTCGAGCACCAGGGTGTGAAGATCCAGTGCAGCCAAAAATAAATAAATGAAATATTTTTAGATAAAACAGAAACACTTATTTAAAAAAAAAAAAGAGAGAGAAGTGGGCAGAATGATATTTATTAATATGGAATTTTTTCATTTGAAATTCCATATTTCAAGCTAAGTTAAAACTTTGTTATGCGGTTACCCCAATTCCTTATGGGTCTGGAGCAAGGTCAGGCAGCAGTTAAGACGGGTGGGGTGGGACTGAAAGGAGTAAGGGTTGGATTAGTATAAGGGCAAGTGAGTGTCTCTGTTCCCCCTCCCAGAACTGTGACCTTTTGACACCAGAGATTGTGTCTCTCACAATAGAATAGCCAGCACTTGATATGCCAGCAAATTTGGAAAACTCAGCAGAGGCCACAGGACTGGAAAAGGGCAGTTTTCATTCCAATCCCAAAGAAAGGCAATGCCAAAGAATGCTCAAACTACCACACAACTGCACTCATCTCACATGCTAATAACGTAATGCTCAAAATTCTCCAAGCCAGGCTTCAGCAGTACGTGAACCATGAACTTCCAGATGTTCAAGCTGGTTTTAGAAAAGGCAGAGGAACCAGAGATCAAATTGCCAACATCCTCTGGATCACGGAAAAAGCAAGAGAGTTCCAGAAAAACATCTATTTCTGCTTTATTGACTATGCCAAAGCCTTTGACTGTGTGGATCACAAGAAACTGTGGAAAATTCTGAAAGAGATGGGAATACCAGACACCTGACCTGCCTCTTGAGAAACCTATATGCAGGTCAGGAAGCAACAGTTAGAACTGGACATGGAACAACAGACTGGTTCCAAATAGGAAAAGGAGTACGTCAAGGCTATACATTGTCACCCTGCTTATTTAACTTCTATGCAGAGTACATCATGAGAAACGCTGGGCTGGAAGAAGCACAAGCTGGAATCAAGATTGCTGGGAGAAATATCAATAACCTCAGATATGCAGATGACACCACCCTTATGGCAGAAAGTGAAGAGGAACTAAAAAGCCTCTTGATGAAAGTGAAAGAGGAGAGTGAAAAAGTTGGCTTAAAGCTCAACATTCAGAAAACGAAGATCATGGCATCTGGTCCCATCACTTCATGGGAAATAGATGGGGAAACAGTGGAAACAGTGTCAGATTTTATTTTGGGGGGCTCCAAAATCACTGCAGATGGTGACTGCAGCCATGAAATTAAAAGACGCTTACTCCTTGGAAGGAAAGTTATGACCAACCTAGATAACATATTCAAAAGCAGAGGCATTACTTTGCCAGCAAAGGTCCATCTAGTCAAGGCTATGGTTTTTCCAGTGGTCACGTATGGATGTGAGAGTTGGACTGTGAAGAAAGCTGAGTGCCGAAGAACTGATGCCTTTGAACCGTGTTGCTGGAGAAGACTCTTGAGAGTCCCTTGGACTGCAAGGAGATCCAACCAGTCTATCCTAAAGATCAGTCCTGGGTATTCATTGGAAGGACTGATGCTGAGCCTGAAACTCCAGTACTTTGGACACCTCATGTGAAGAGCTGACTCATTGGAAAAGACCCTGATGCTGGGAGGGATTGGGGGCAGGAGGAGAAGGGGACGACAGAGGATGAGATGGCTGGATGGCATCACCGACTCAATGGACAAGAGTTTGAGTGGACTCCGGGAGTTGGTGATGGACAGGGAGGCCTGGCTGGGATTCATGGGGTCGCAAAGAGTCAGACACGACTGAGCGACTGAACTGAACTAAACTGAGAACAATGCCTGGCACATAGTAGGTACTCAGTAAACACTAGTTGAATGAATGACTAAATGCTGCCTTGATGGGAGCAAAGGGGTAGCTTGCTCTTCTTATTTTCTGTTAGAAGCCAGTGATAGAAAAGGTAGAGAAACGGAGAAGGAGAACGTGGATTGGACTCTTGTCAAAGGAAGGTCAGCCCCTTCCTGTGGTCGTTTTTTGGGTAGAAGAAAAACTGAGTGAAAACCTTGTACCAAACTGGGCCTAAGAAGATATAAACAAGCCAAACATTCTACCTAGACAATGGCCCGATTCTGCCTGACTGGAAAAGGTGGGAAAAGTGGAGAACCAGACAAACATCCCCTTCCAATTTCCTTCCGTCTGCAAAGCATCACAGCCCACACCCCGCCTCTTGGACTTTTCCCTCATCGAAGGCATTCTCCAATCCGAGACAGCCTCTTATCCGGTGAGATCTTTGAAGGCTGGCTGGAGCGGCAGTCAGCCTGAATCACCCCTAACCACAACGGCCTTAGAATGACAGAGGGTTTCTGTTTCCAGGGTGTGTTCTGAAGTGAGCTTTTGTGGTCCAGTTTGCTTCCCCGTGACCCCTGCCAACCAGGAGGAGCTGAGATTAGCAGTTTGTGTAGATCAAATGATCGAACTCCAAAATACCCAGGAAAAGTTGTGAAAACAAAACAGCAGCGGAAGGACAACGTTAGGTGAGACGCGCTTGCACAGGAGCACGTGTGAAAAGTCGTCCAGACGCCCGCAGGCCTGTCCTGAGTCAGCTGGAGGATGTGGGAGCCAGGAAAACCTCAGGCAGGTCCGGACCCAGTGGAACTTCCAGAAAAAGAAAGGGAATGGCTGAATTCACTCCATGCTGGTCAGACCACCCTGGAGGAGACTTGGCTCTGTCTGGATGTCCCATCGTGTGAGAGGAAAGGGTGTGTCCTGAATGGAATTGCTAAGATCGCTGGTTGTGGGGGGAGGGGCGGTGCAGGGTGCAGGAACTGCACCCAAAGGACAAGAGGAGGAGATGAGTGTTTAGGAGGAGAGGGGTTTAGGAGGAGGCATGAAAGGGTGGGGGTAGTGGGGGACTGTTCCCTGTAACTTCTGCTTGGAAGGCCTTTTCCCTTTTTTCTTTTTTTGGCTACACCCTGAGACATGTGGGATCTTAGCTCCCTGATCAGGGATCAAACCTGCACCCCCTGCCTTGGAAGCATGGAGTTTAAACCACTGCACTGCCAGCAAAGTCCCAGCTCTCCCCTTCTTCTCCCTGGTGAACTCGTATTTATCCTTTAGGCATCAGCTCCTGATGCTTCTTCTGAGAAGCCTTCCCTCATTTCTCAAAGTAGAACCAGCCATTGCCTCCACTGGGACCTCCTCCCCTGCATCTGGGAGTCAATTCTCTTCATGCACAAGGAGGGATGTCCCCACCCTACTCCTCTTTGCAACCCTAGAGCCTGGCAAGGGGGCTGTTCTTCAGCTAAGGTCTGATTAATTAAGTGGTAGGCCTGAAAACAGTCTCTGAGCATTTTGACCATGCGGAAGAAAGATGGTATTCTCTCTCTGTGGCTTGAAAAAAAACGGAACTGGAAGAGAGGGGGGAGACTATGAGAAGATGGATTTCAACTCAAAATTAGGAAGTGTTTTATAAGAATAATGACAATAGATTTGCTGGGTGTTTCACTCATCTATTGCTGCAAAACAAGTTACTCCAAAATGTAGCAGCCTAAAACAATAAATATTTATTAATTTACCCTGTTTATATGAGTCAGGAATTGAGAAGAGGCACAGGAGAGTAATTCTGGCATGGGATCTCTCCCGAGGCTGTGGTCAGGATCCTAGCCGGGGTTGCTGTCGTCTGAAGGCTTAATTGGGGCTGGCAGATTGCTTTGAGATGGCTCCTCACCTGGCTGCTAGCAGGAGGCCTGGGATCCCCCACTGTGGGCCTCTCCCAACTATCTTTCACCACAGCAAGTGATCTGAGAAACAGAAGGGGCAATGTTTTTCCGGATCTAGCGTCAGAAGTCGCAGTCTGTTATTTCTATGATGTCCACTGTGGGAAGAGACTACCCAGAGGCATGAGTACAATGTGGCCGGAATCCTTGGGGTCATCTTGAAGGCTGGCTATCACACTGAGTGCTATCGATGTATCAGCATCCCGCTGAGTGTTTTGCACTGGTTCTGTCCCGGAACCCTCACCTTAAGAAGACAGCATTTTTTTTATGATCTCCGTTTTATTGTATTTATTTTTTAAATTTTGGCTTTCAAATTACTTTCCTCTTGATCACAGAAGCAATATATGTATAGGTAGGTAAAAAGATTGTGAGTTATTTTTAAAGATTTGTTTATTTTTGGCTGGACTGAGTCTTTGTTGCTGCGTGCTCTTATTTCAGGGGATGGGCTTCTCATTGTGCCTGCCTCGCTTGCTGCAGGTCACCAGCTCTAGAGCGCAGCTCAGCAGTTTTGGCTCAAGGGCTTAGTTGCCCTGAGGCATGTGGTATCTTCCTGGACCACGGATTGAACCCGTGTCCCCTGCTTTAGCAGGTGGATTCTTAACCACTGGACCACCAGGAATGTCCCAGATTGTAAATTCTATAAGCTATTGTGTAAGCAATTGGAGAAGGCAATGGCAACCCACTCCAGTACTCTTGCCTGGAAAATCCCATGGACAGAGGAGCCTGGTAGGCTACAGTCCATGGGGTCGCGACGAGTCAGAGGCAACTGAGCAACTTCACTTTCACTTTTCACTTTCATGCGTTGGAGAAGGAAATGGCAACCCACCCCAGTACTCTTGCCTAGAGAATCCCAGGGACGGAGGAGCCTAGTGGGCTGCTGTCTATGGTGTTGCACAGAGTCGGACACGACAGAAGTGACTTAGCAGCAGCAGCAGTAAGCAATTTCCTATGCATTAAAAATGTAATTAATGGAAGTCTGGATGCCCAAGTTTATTCTGAAGTTAGATCTGATGGTGTATTTTCAAATTCCCACTTTGTATATATGGAAACTGAAACACAGAGATATTAATTTGTCTCTGATCACACACCCAGAAAGTCTCTGAGCTTGGTGTGGTTTGAACCCGAAAACCCAAAGTCATTACATTTTGTGCTATATTCTGCTGCACTATGGTGCCTCCTGGGCATCCACTAGTCAGGATGCTGGAGCAGTGACACTCATTCCTGGCTGCACATAAACTCAGCTAGGAAGCTGTGCCTAAACCCAACCTCCAGGTTTTTGGATCTAACTGGTTTGGGGTTTGATTCTACTATGCAGGGCTGAGAAACTGCCAGCCCTAGTTGAGGAGCAGATCATGACTTCCCCGAGGTCTCTTACAAATATTACATGCTATTACCTGGGTGAAATGAAACATACCTTTATTACCAAGCAGATAGGGACTCAAATATAATGTGTAGATGAGTTCCTAATCATTGTCTCAGGCACAGTGGAGGTAACATCTGAGCTGCAGGCAAGTAGATGTTGAATCAGCTGAGAAGGAGGTACATTCCAGCTAGAAGGAAATAGGAGACACCTAATGCCAGGGTAGAGTTTTAGGAATAGAAATTGGGAACACAAGGATTTTTACAGAAGTCCTCCTTCAGATTCTCTAACTGCCGGCCTAATTTCTCACCTTTGTCCATGTCCCCAGCTCCTACTCACTGTCCACTTTGGTCAGAGATAATGTTCCTGATACAGATGGAGAGTAACAGAGAAGGAACATAGGGGAAGGAGTTGCTGGAATGATAAATTCCTGTGCAGGAGGGAGAAGGGGGAGAAAATTTCTTTTCCATTAATTCTTGTCCTCTACTTCTTGAACATTGAAATTGAACCAGGAGGCCATACTTTCAATTCGTAATTATAAGCATCGGAAGACTAGTTGAGGCTTCTAAGTGGCTTTTTCTTTCTCTTTAAATTTATTTGACTGTGTTGGGTCTTAGCTGTGGCACGAGGGATGGCTGTTGCTGCGTGTGGGCCCTGAGGTACAGCATGGGGAATCTAGGGATTCCCAGGGATCAAAACCGGGGCCCCCTGCATTGGTTAAGCACAGAGTCTTAACCAGGGATCAAAACCGGGGCCCCCTGCATTGGTTAAGCACAGAGTCTTAACCACTGGACCACCAGGAAAGTCCAAATACAGCTTTCTTGTCAAATCACATCACAACTGCCTCCCTTGCTCCCCAGTGTAAGCACACAACTGCCAATAATACTAATCCTGGAGGCAGAATAGTATAAATTCATTCATCCAGCAGATGCTGACTCGAAGGACTGGGCCGGGCACTGATTTAGGCATTAAACATGAAGCCGTGAACAAAGCTCTGGTTTTGTGTTCATGGAGCACTCCAGAGAGGAAAGAAGATAATCTCTACTGGGATAGAGGTAGGCTGATGTCAGAATCCTCAGTAGGATGCAAGAGGACACTAGAGAGATGTTTCTGAAATGTGGAAAGAAAGGAATTTTGACCCTGGAATTTTACATCTGGTTAAGTTACCTGGGCTTTTCTCTAGTTGCGGCAAGCGGCGGCTACTCTCCAGTTGCAGTACTTGAGCTTATCACAGTGGTTTCTCTGTTACGGAGCACGGACTCTAGGGAACAGTCTCAATAGTTGTGGCGCGTGGGTTTAGTTGCTCTGTGGCATGCAGGATCTTCCTGGATCGAGGACCAAACCCATGTCTCCCACATTGTCAAGGGGATTCTTTACCACTGACCCACCAGGAAAGGGCCAGCTGAATGAAGGAATGAATTGAAGATAGTATCAGGTGCTCTAGGAGACCCTCTGAAAGTTTCCCACACAAATACCTCCTCTGAAGACATTGTTGGAGGCAGTTCTCCAGCAAGGAGAAAAATTAAGCCAAAGAATGTTTTGAAATATACAGTATGGAAATAAAAGTAGTCAAGTTCTTTGCTAGCTAAATAATTGATGGCCAAAAAAGAAAAAGAATATAATAAATCATTACTCAAGCTCCAGACAATACCAAGAGCCGGGAAAAAAAAAAAAAAGACCAGAGCTAGTGAAAAGTATCTGGTACACATCTCTTTGGGAGAAAAGAAATAGATATGGATAAGCTTAAGGAGTTAAATGAAGGTGAATATACATAGTAATGTGTGAGAAGTAAATCCCAGAAGAATAAAAATAGAATGAATGTACAACTTTTTCAAACAGCAACTAGGAAATCTTTGCCTACTATAAGATCACAAGTGCTTTCTCCTCTGGTTTCTTTTAAAAATGTTCGTGTTTTAAGTTTTACGGTAAATCTATGATACATTTGAGTTCATTTTGTATATGTTGTGAGATAGAAGTCAAAATTTTTTTTTCCACGTATGTGTATGTTCAGCTGCTTCAGATGTGTCCCAACTCTGTGTGATCCCATGGACTGTAGCCCGACAGGCTCCTCTGTCCATGGGATTCTCTAGGCAAGAATACTGGAGTGGGTTGCCCCGCCCTCCTCCAGGGGGTCTTCCCAACCCAGGGATTGAACCTGCGTTTCCTGTGTTACAGGTGGATTCTTGACCCCTGAGTCACCGGGGAAGTACCTCCTTTTGTTTGCATATGGCTATCTAAACCGTCCTAGCACCATTTGCTGAAAAGACTCTCCTTTTCGCACTGAGTTTTCTTTTCACTTTTATTAAAAAACCAGTTGTGCATGTATGTACAGGTCTATTTCTGGATTCCATTCTATTCCATTGATCTAGTTGTCTCAGGTCGATGATCTTGGCCTCCCACCTTAAGAGTACAGAAAAGGAAGAGCAAATTAAACCCAAAGTAATCAGAAGAAAGGAAAGCATAAAGACAGAGTGAAAATCAATAAACTATAGAAAAGAAACACAATAGAAAAAAATTAATGAAACCAAAAGCTGGTTCTCTGAGAAGATCGATAAAATTGAAAAATCTTTAGCCCAATACTCAGCAAAAAATAGAAGACAGAAGTCAGCAAAACAGGGATGGGAGAGTTGACATTCCTACAGATTGTTTAGACAAGTAGATAATAAGATAATAAACAGATAATAAGATTATTCATGTTTATGCCAATGAATTTGACAACTTAGATGAAATGGACAGATACGTTTTTCTTTCTTTTTGGTCCTGCTGCTGCACAGCTTCTGGAGATCTGACTTCCCCTACCTGGGATTGAACCCAGGCTACAGCAGTGAAAGCCCGGATCCTAACCGCTAGGCCACCTGGGAACTCCCTGGACAAATATCTTGAAAGATACAAACCACCAAAGCTCACTCAAGAAGAAACAGATAACCAGAATAGCCTTATATCTGTTAAAGAAATAGAATCTGAAGTTAAAAATGACTTGGCTGGGTGGGATGGGGAGGGAGGTTCGAGAGGGAGGGGACATATGTATACCGATGGCTGATTCATGGTGGTGTTTGGCAAAAGCCAATACAATGCTGTAAAGCAATTATGCTTCAATTAAAAAATAAATAAATTAGGAATAGAAAAGAGACACAAGCGATGGCATGAAACCTCCAGCACCCTTGGGGCAAAGTGGGGGACTGTGTTGTAGGCTAGGACGATGTTCTGGCTCTTGGGAGAGAAATAAAATTAAAACATGTTTTAAAAAAAAAATCACCACCCAGAGAAAACTTCAGACCCAGGTAGCTTCACTGGGGAATTCTCCCATGTTTAAGGAGGATATGACACAAATTCTTGACAAACTATTTCAGAAAAATGAAAAGAAGTGAATACTCCCCCTCCCACTCCTTGAGACCAGCATTACCCTTGTACTGAATTCAGACATTGCAAGAAAAACAGCAACAATGAAGACAAAAAAAACTACAGACCTGTATGCCTAATGACAAATATCCCTCTTAATAAAGTTTTAGCAATTGGGTCATGAATGAGATGACTTAGTCATTCTAAGATGTCAGTTCTCTCCCAAATTAATCTATAAATTTATGTAACTCCATTAAGAATTCCAGCAAGATTTTTTAAATGAAAATTTTATTGAAGTGAAATATATATATGTATATGTATCTATAAAACCACACCAATCATAAGTATACAGCACAATAAATTTTTGCAAAGTGAGTAACTCTGTATAACCATGACACAGTTAAAAAAAAAAAAAACTGAAGCATTACCAGCACCTCAGGAACACCTTAGGGGCCTTCCCAAGCCTGGTAACTAGAGAAGAGTTTTGCCTGTTTTGAACTTTATATAAATGGAGTAGGGAATGGAACCTAAAAGGAAAACTATAATTGAACAAAATAAGAGCAATTCCTTGATGAAGAAGCTGATGATGATGTGCTGTGAATTAAGGGGTATGATTAACTCAACTCTCACTTCCTGAGGTCTCCAAAAACCTACAAAACAAGCTTCAGGAAAACTAAAACTCTGGTGAGCCTAATTTACCAAGTGCAGACATGTGCAAATTCCAGTGGTAAACGCAATTCAAGGTAAAACTGCTTCCAGTTCCGCCAGCTCCAAATAAGACCAAGTCTCTTTTGGTGCTCAAAATACCCCTGACTAGATGTTAGACTCCTGGGTTCAGGATTGGGAACACGTGTACACCCGTGGCAGATGCATGTGGATGTATGGTAAAACGAATACAATATTGTAAAGTAAAAAAAAAATTTTTTTATTTATTTAGCTGTGTCATTGTGGCACTCGAGACCTTCATTGGGTCATCTTTCACTGTGGTGCACAGACTCTCTAGTTGTGGCATAGGCTCAGTAGTTGTGGCACTTGGGCTCAGTTGCTCGGGGGTATGTGAGATCTTAGTTCCCAGATCACGGATCAAACCTGCATCCACTGTATCGGAAGGTGGATTTTTAACCATTGGACAACCAGGGAAGTCCTAAACTCCCAGTTCTTAGAATTGGACTTTTCTCCTCACCTCTCAAGTTGCTTTATCTGCTAAATGGGTTTACTTGTCCATCTAACTCACAAAGATTTGAGGAGGAGTCTCAGAATACAGTGAGGTATATGAAAACAAGGGCTTGCTAGGTGGCTCAGTGGGTAAAGAATCTGCCTGCAATACAGGAGACACAGGTTCAATCCCCAGGTCGGTAAGATCCCCTGGAGGAGGGTATGGCAACCCACTCCAGTATTCTTGCCTGGAGAATACTGTGGACAGAGGAGCCTGGTGCATTACTGTCCATAGGGTCACAAAGAGTCCAAAGTGACTGAGCACACACCCATGCATATGAAAACATCCAGTAAAGCATTATTCAAATAAAAGCCATCATGATTATTTTAAAAGGAAAATTTTTCTAAATGATTCCAGCCTAGATTTTAAAGAAAATCTTTACATTATTTTATTATTTTTAATGTGAAATATTTAGCAAGGTGGAAGAAATATTTTGATTTGTGGGAAAAGAAGAGCCCCAGATTGTACTCTTTAAATGCCATGGTTTGTAATAGAATGAGGATAGCTCAGTGGGATAAAAAAAATAAATAAATAAATAAATGCCATGGTTTGGGTACATCATTTATTTATGTGTTAAACTTCAGATTACGTGTAATAAACTATCTGTGGTGCAGAACTATTGATTTTCCTGCATTAGCAGCTGAATTAAATGTGCATTACTCCAGGGTTGGTCACCATGAGAGATGCTTAAAAAGTTTTGAGGGAGAGTCAGTGGAGCCCATTAAGGCTCTTGAGGCCCCATCTCCCGTTGATCCCAGTCACCCCAGGGAAGTTTTACTGCGATTCGGTCGCATGTACATCCTTGTCTTAATGCTTCCTCTAATGGTGCCTAATAGCAGCATAGCTACATCATTTGCCTTATAAAGAAAGAGTTGCCTTCCCCAACCGTGTCACAAACATGTTCTAAAAACGAGTGGTGCTTTTGAGTACATCACATGTAAAATACAAAATTCCTTGGTTTCATGTTTTTATTAGCGCATTCATTGATTTATTTAACCAACTAACATTTATTGAATATTTAAATGGTTTTCGACATTTATCCAGTGGTAGTCTTTATCCCCAAGTTTAAGACAATACTTATCTCTGTGTTCAGTACCTGGAAATGAATTACTGCCTACTTGATGTCCTTGGAGAATATTAAAATATTTGGAGAAGTGAAGAGCTGGAACTCTGGATTGAATTCCCACCTCTGTTACCTTCCAGCTAGGTGACCTTGGTCAAGTTATTTTTCAGAAATAATTGAGCTTTTCCTTGCAGCCCAGTAAATGATCGATTTGTATAAATATAATATATGTGTTTTGAAACAAATGGTATTTAGTGTGTATAGGATAAAAAATTTAGTATAGAGACATTAAATCATTGCAATAAATTATTTATCAGAATTATCTATATTCTTATAGATTTCTTTCTCTATCTTTCAAATTAAAACTGTGAATAAGAGTGCATTGTCTGGTTTAAATTAATTTTATTTCTCACTCTTTGACCTTTTCAGCTTCAGGTTTACTATCTCCAGCTCTTGACTATTCCCCCTACCATGATTTTTAAAATGTTTCTCCTATTTTTTCAGTTCTGTGCTCTTTTTCTGAGATTCCTATTACAGTTCCCTGTAGCCACAATTCCAAAATCTTAAAATTCTCTGAAAACCAAAAATTTTCTCTTGAGCTGGCAACACTCCTTTGGCAGTAAATCCTGACCTGACATGATATGAAACTATTTATTGTCTTTATTTCTTTCAGTGTTTTACTGAAGAAATGTAATATTTTTGATTATAGAGTGCTGACCTAGATCCCATGGGGGTGTATGTAATATCAGTGTATTCACTACCTCATCTCTCTAAAATCACCCAAATGCTGACTCCAGAAGCGCATCTGACTCCAGGGATTTTGAATAAATCATCGTTAGCCTGTATATCTATCTTAGACCTCCTGGATAAGTCCTCCCATCACTCTTGGCTTTGTAATTTTCATATGTATCCTGAGTTCGAGGTGAACTTCTTAAGTTTGTCTTCTTCACTAAATTAATTTTTGGCAGCTCTGCCTCCAAGAGGTTTTTCATTTGGCATTTGTTGTTTCCTTCTCCACAAAAATATTTCCTGATCTCAGAGGGATCCCTCCTTATGACTTCTTGCTCTGTATTGGCCAATGTTCCCTTCAGTTTGGCTGGATGAGGACGTGAAGCAGAAGCTCTGCAAGCCAGGGCCCTTTCACATGCAAGAAACAGACACCCAGCTGGATGTGGCTTGAGGCAAATGAGGATCTTCTTGGAAAGACACTGGAGACAGAATCTCAGAAACTAGGATGTCTCTGGGGACCTCAGAGAGGGACTGAAACCAGGGACTTCCTGCTGCCAGGCCCTCCTCTCTCTTTCTCTCCTTCCTAAGGCTTACTGGCTTCCTTTTCCCCTACTGCTGTTGGATTTCTGCCTCCTGGTTAGAAACATGAATATTAATAACACTAAGTTCATTCTTTTTCAGCTCTGTAACCCAAGAGGTAATAGAATTCCTCTCTTCTAGCTTCAGGAATCATTTCAGGGCCAGGCTTATTGGTCTAGGCTGGGTCTCATTCCCAGACACAGGTCCAAATGGACACAGGTCTGTCAAAAGGTGGGGGAGAGATCCTGAGCAGATTAAACAATAACATCCACTTCATACATTCTCTAAAATGCTGCATAAATTTACTTCAAATTGGAGGATTCCTCCTGACTCTCCATGGCGGTCCTCTTCTTTGGATTTGGAGCATGTTTTCGTAGATACAGTGACATCTCCCAGTTTGCTTGGTTTGGGGGCAAGCCCCACTGAATGCAGGTCCTGCCTGGTGCAGCTGTCTGCTCGGAGAGAAAGCCCTGCTGTGCAGGCTTCCTGCTGGCTGTGTCTGCCTGGCCTCACCCTCCGCAGCAGGACAGGAGAGGGATTCTGTCAGAGTTAGCCTACCACCAAGTCCATGTCAATGGCATCCTTCTTAGTGCATCTGTTAGGGTTCTGTTTGTTACAAGTAACCCAAACCCCGCTCAAACTGGCTTAAAAAAGAAAGAGGATGTATTGGGTCCCTTAACTGGAGAAGTCCATCCGTAGAGGGTGGTCAGATGCAATACAATCAGGGCTTCAGCTTTGGTTCTTGGACTTCGCCTGAGATGGATTTGTCCTAGCTGGTAGCAGGATGGCTGCCACAATTCTGAGCCTCATCTGACCACATCCAGAGGAAGACAGATGGCCTCTTCTGGCAGATTTCTCTCCAGCAGGAGGATGTTGCGTTTTCAGAAGCTTCCAGCCAACTTCTCTTTACATCATATAGGCTCCATCTGGTTACCAACATTTTTGTGAGCCCATTCCTTGTCCAGGGAATGTGTGTGTGTTAATTGATTGAGTTCTTGAACCAATCAACAGTAGGGGGGATAAAAGTCCTCTTAGGGCAAGCAGGGCAACACCTGGTGCTGGGCATGTCAGTTCTTCTGGAAGCACACGGCTATGTGGACGAAGGTGGGAAGACCCTCCACCAGCAAAAAGATTATGATTCACTGGAATATGTCTATATAACTGAATCACCTGCTATATACTTGAAACATTGTAAATCAACTATACGTCAATAAAAAAACAAAACAAAAATTATGACTTGCTGAAGGCTCAGATTCGGTTAGCATTTTTTAGCAGTAAAGTTTTTGTTGTTGCTGTTTGTTTTGTTTTGGGGTTTTCTTTTCTTTTTTGGCAGTGTCAAGCAGCATGCAGGATCCAACCAGGGATCGACCTGCTGTGGAAGCTTGGAGTCTTGACTACTGGACCGCCAGGGAAGTCCCAGAAGTAAAGTATTTTTTAATTAAGGTCTCTATGTTACTTTTTAAAAGACATTATGCTACTGCATACTTAATAGACTACTGCTGCTGCTGCTAAGTCTCTTCAGTCGTGTCCGACTCTGTGCGACCCCATAGATGGAAGCCCACCAGGCTCCCCTGCCCCTGGGATTCTCCAGGCAAGAACACTGGAGTGGGTTTCCATTTCCTTCTCCAATGCATGAAAGTGAAAAGTGAAAAGGAAGTCGCTCAGTCGTGTCTGACTCTTAGCAACCCCATGGACTATAGCCTACCAGGCTCCTCCATCCATGGGATATTCCAGGCAAGAGTACTGGAGTGGGGTGCCATTGCCTTCTCCGTAATAGACTACAGCGCAGTGTAAACATAAATTTTCTATGCACTGGGAAACCAGAAAGTCCATGTGACTTGGTTTATTGCAATATTCACTTTCTTTTGTGGTCTAGAGCCGAACAGTGATATCTCTGAGGTTTGCCTGTATAAAAGAGATCAGTCCTGGGTGTTCATTGGAAGGACTGATGCTAAAGCTGAAACTCCAATACTTTGGCCACCTCATGCGAAGAGTTGATTCATTGGAAAAGACTCTGATGTGGGAGGGATCGGGGGCAGGAGGAGAAGGGGACGACAGAGGATGAGATGGCTGGATGGCATCACTGACTCAATGGACGTGAGTCTGGGTGAACTCTGGGAGTTGGTGATGGACAGGGAGGCCTGGCGTGCTGCGATTCATGGGGTTGCAAAGAATTGGACACGACTGAGTGACTGAACTGAACTGAACTGAACTGATACATATCCTATTGGTTTTGTATATAGGAGAACCCTGACTGATAAACCGTTATTATGTCCCTAAAGACCCAACCAGCTCTTTACCCCAACCTTGGACACAGATCTACATTTTAAGAAATAATATTGTAAAAGAGCCATTGTTCAGCAATAGGTATAGGATTATTAAATAACTAGTTTCATGCCCGTGATGAGTTGGTGGTATGTTCAGAGAATACCACCAGGGGTTTTCCCAACTGTAAGGATGTCACAGCAGGAAAGAGGCTCACCCTTGGAAAGGTCAGAGTCAGGTTAAACATCAGCAAGGATCCTTTCCTACCTGCTGTGACACTTCCTGTTTGGGGCAATTTATCCATGTGGTCAGAATCCGCTGTATGCCACCAAGCTCCCTGTGGTTGCCCCATGGACCAGCCACATCCATTTCCACTAAACAGTATCCAAAATTTCCTTCTGGGGCATTGTTCCTCCCTGATTGTGTGTGGGTAATTGTGCTGATGCTCTCCTATGGGAGCTCAATGGGCCAGACCCGCCTCTCCTGGCTCCAGTTCAGCAGTAGCAGAAGGGTGTGACTTCAGCTCAGCCAGCCAGGTACTTACTCAGGGGACTTAGAACCTTGAGCAAATGACCTGATACTAAGAAAGAAAGGTTGGCACCATCCACTGCAGCCAAGGAAGAGAGGCATCAATATTTTGAACAGTTTCCTCTGCTTATAAGACAGTTTCTGGACTTTCTGTGAACTCTGTCCAGCTTCTTGGCCCTCCTGAGGGCTCTTGGTTGCTGATATTTGCAAGTCTTAACTATCAGACTCCCATGAACTCTGACAGCCCCTTATTGCTTAAGATATCCAGAACTGGCTTCTGTAATGGGCATTCATGACCCCTGACCAATACAGATCCTCAGGTACTATTTTTGGCTCTGCTTCACTTCCAGGAGCCTCAGTTTCCTCATATGTAAAATTAGGAAATGAGATTATATGTATGTTCCTCAAATATTTTTCGGCCACAAAATAAAACAATTTTGGGTAAACCAAATCTTCCTGGGACTTTGCTGGTGTTCTGGGGGCTAAGACTTCAAGCTCCCAATGCGGGGGACCCAGATTTGATCCCTGGTCAGGGAACTAGAGCCCACACGCCACAACTGGGTTCGAGTGCCACAGTGAAAGACCCTGCATGCCACCACTAAAAAGATCCTGTATGCCACAGCTAAAAGACCCGCATACCACAACTAAAACCTGGCACGGCCAAAAATAAGTAAATGAAAACAAAAAGCAAAGTCTTCCTGAAGGGAGCAGCTAAATCATAAAACTGATCAAGGCAACACTGCTCGGCTCAAGAGTTTCAAAACTCCCGAACCCTGCCCGCTGCGCTCTTTCTCAAGAGCAGCCCACTGTGACTTCTGCTCTAATATCATAATGGGAAAGGACCACACTTCCCCTCTCTCATTGCAACAAAAGACAGACAGGGCTGCCTTCAATAACTCGGGGAGGCACCATACTTCTCATTGACGAAGATCTGTTTCCTCTTGAAGAAATGTGCTGAGCACATGCTTGTGAAATGTTAATTACACACACACAGTCACTTTGGCTCCTTACTGTGGAGAAGGCCCAGTGAAACCACAAAAAGCAAACAACAAAAAAGCACTGGAAGGGGATGTCATGCGACTCGCTTGAAAGCCTTTGTGAACATATGTCTTGTCCATTTTAGACGATTTTATTAAGTCTTTGAAGAACAGAATGGAAACTTCCTTCATGATAAATACATAAATTAGTAGTTTTTGTGGGTAAAACAAAACTAGTATGACTTTCACCATTAAGATCTAGTTTGTTTATGATGGAAAAAAAAAAGACAGTCTCTAGAGCAAGTGGTGTTGGGAAAGCTGGACAGCTGCATGTAAATCTGTGAAATTAGAAGATGCCATCTCACCATATACAAAAAAAAACTCGAAATGGCTTAAAGACTTAAATCTACGGACTTCCCTGGCAGTCCAGTGGTTAAAGCTTTGCCTTCTAATACAGGGCTGCAGAAGGCAATGGCACCCCACTCCAGTACTCTTGCCTGGAAAATCCTATGGACGGAGGAGCCTGGTAGGCTGCAGTCCTTGGTGTTGCTAAGAGTCAGGGACAACTGAGAGACTTCATTTTCACTTTTCACTTTCATGCATTGGAGAAGGAAATGGCAACCCACTCCAGTATTCTTGCCTGGAGAATCCCAGGGACAGAGGAGCCTAGTGGGCTGCCGTCTATGGAGTCACACAGAGTCGGACACGACTGAAGCGACTTAGCAACAGGGCTGCAGGTTTGATTCCAGTTCGAGGAACTAAGATCCCACGTGCCTCAGAGGAGCCTAGTGGGCTGCCGTCTATGGAGTCACACAGAGCCGGACACGACTGAAGCGACTTAGCAACAGGGCTGCAGGTTTGATTCCAGTTCGAGGAACTAAGATCCCACGTGCCTCAGGGCCAAAACAAAACAAAACATAAAACAGAAGCAACATTGTAACAAATTCAACAAAGACTTTTAAAAAAGTGGTGCACATTAAAAAAAAAAAAGAAACAACAAATATAAGACATGACATCATAAAACTCCTAGAACAGAGCATAGGCAAAACATTCTCTGACTTAAGTTGCACCAGTTTTTTTTAGGTCAGTCTCTCAGAGTAGTAGGAATGAAAGCAAAAATTAACAAATGGGACCTAATTAAATGTACAAGCTTTTGTACAATAAAGAAAACCATAAACAAAATGAGAAGACAACCTACCGACTGGGATAAAATATTTTCAAATGAAATGAACAACAAGGGCTTAATTTCCAAAATATATAAAGAGCTCATACAACTCAACAACAAAAACCCAAACAACCCAACTGAAAAATGTGCAGAAGAGGTAAACAGATATTTTTTCCCAAAGAAAATATACAGATGGTCAACAAGAACTTGAAAAAAATGCTCAACACCACTAATTATTAGAGAAATGCAAGTCAAAACAACAGTAAGTCACCACCTCACAACAGTCAGAATGGCCATCATTAAGAAGTCTACAAAGAAGGCTTCCCTGGTGGTCCAGTGGTTAAGAATCCACCTTGAAATGCAAGGGACACCAGTTCAGTCCCTGGCCTGATCCTTCCCAGCATCAGGGTCTTTCCCAAAGAGTCAGCTCTTTGCATCAGGTGGAAAAAGTACTGGAGCTTCAACTTCAGCATCAGTCCTTCCAATGAGTATTCAGTGTTGATTTCCTTTATAATTGATTGGTTTGATCTCCTTGTTGTCCAAGGGACTTTTCCAGTACCACAGTTTGAAAGCATCAATTCTTCAGTACTCAGCCGTCATTATGGTCCAACTTTCACATCCTGTACAAGACTACGGGAAAAACCATAGCTTTGACTACATAGACCTTTGTTGGCAAAGTGATGTCTCTGCTTTGTAATACACTATCTAGATTTGTCATAGTTTTTCTTGCAAGGAGCAAGGGTCTTTTAATTTCATGGCTCCAATCACTATCTGCAGTGATTTTGGAACCCAAGAAAATAAAATCTGCTACTGTTTCCATTTTTTCCCCTATTTGCCATGAAGTGATGGGACCAGATGCCACGATCTTAGTTTTTTGAATGTTGAGTTTTAAGCCAGCTTTTCCACTCTCCTCTTTCACCTTCATCAAGAGGTTCTTTATTTAGTTCCTGCCATTAGGGTGGTATCATCTGCATAGCTGAGGTTGTTGATATTTCTCCCAGCAACCTTGATTCCAGCTTGTGATTCATCCAGCCTGGCATCCAAACTGACAGACGAATGGGTAAAGAAGATGTGGTACATATGCATAATAAAATCCTCCCCAGCCATGGAGAAGAACCGAATAATGCCATCTGCAGCAACACGGATGCACTTAGAGAATATCATGCTAAGTGAAATAAGTCAGAAAGAGAAAGATGAATACCATATGACATCACTTCTGTGTGAAACCTAAAGTACAGCACAAATGAGCTTATCCATGAACCAGAAACAGAGCAACAGACATAGAACACAGACTCGTGGTTGCCAAGGGGGAGGGGAGTGATGGACCGGGAGTTTGGGATTAACAGATATAAACTATTATGTACAGGATGGATAGACAACAAGGACCTACTGCATAGCGAAGGGAACTATATGTGATATCCTATGATAAATCATAATGAAAAGAATAGGAAAAGAATGTGTATATGGGGACTTCCCTGGTGGCCCAGTGGCTATAACTCCATACTCCCAATGTTTGGGGCCCAGATTCGACCCCTGGTCTCGAAACTAGATCCAGTGTGCCAAAAGGAAGACCTGGTGCAGCCAAATAGATAAATAAATAAATATTAAATTTAAAAAAAGAATGTATATATGTATAACTGAATCACTTTGCTGTGCAGTAGAAATTAATACAATGTTGTAAGTCAACTATACTTTAATAAAGTAAATTAAAAAAAATCTGGTCTGCTGAGGGAGTATAATGTAAGAAACTTAACACTATCCCTCCTCTTGGCCTGTTGTACCAGGTTCTGTGCTAAGAATTTTCACACACAGTCTACTTTACTCTCAAACAACTCTCTGGGGAGGTATCATTTCTGAGTCTTATTTTATAGCTGAGGACTGAGGCTCAGAGAGGTTAAGGAATTTACCTAAGCTCACACAGCTAGCAAGCACTGACTAACTGCACGCCTCCAAAGCTTTTGTTCTTTCAAATATGATACTCTGCTCACCTAGATAATGCTATGTATCTGGATCTTTTAAAATGTGGAATAAGTTGACTCTATATTTGTGGTCATTCAGCTTTCTAATCTGGATATAGCTCAAAGTGGAGACCTGTAACTCATGCCCCTGAAGCACAGAAACATCGGGACACTTCTTTTGTCCCAAATGGCTTTGCAGGAATGTAAGCAGAGTCAGTTCTTAAAAGGACCAATCCTTGCAACCCTGGGCAGTCTTTTTTCCCTAGAGTCAGTTGAAATTTCCTCTGGGAATGCAAACTAATTTTAACAAACCGTAATCAAGAAAAGGAATTTGCAACTAAAAAAGAGCTCTTTATGAAAATGAATTCTTTGACTCTCTTTTCTGTTAATCTACATACATCATTAAACAGGAAGTGAAGATAATTGTGGGATAAAGGGATATGGGACCTGAAGGTGTTATAACCTTCTGCAAACAATCTTAATTTTAAATTCTTGGTTATCAGCCACTTTGTCTATGCCAGTTCCCCCATTTCTAATAAGGATGGTTCTCTGTAGATAATGCAAAATCAGTCATCAAATGCAGTTCACCATTGTTTATCCATCTGTGTTTTACCAGTAAATGAGACAATACATATCTAGATACTGCTCCTGCATATGCCACCGTGTAACTGGATGACCTTGGATCAGTCACATAAACCACTGGGCCTTCCTTTATCTCAAAAGTCAGGGATTTGGATGAAACACTTTGTACTTCTACTGTTTAATTCTCATTGTGCTGGTTGCTTTAAAAGGGCCTGACTGCCATGCAATCCCAAATATATCCAGAAGAGGTCAGAAGAAGTCACTAAAAGCCCTGAGGTCTACATTAATTCCAGTTACCAGTATAAATACAGGTTTATGGGAATCCTTATTCTCTGTGTCATTTCCCTGATTTTTAAGGTTGGATCAGGTATTAAGACAGGTATTTTTCTTGAAATATCAAAACAGAGACGCATTGTGTGCTTTGGATCTCTTTGTCAAATGTAAAAACCTTTCCCAACTGGTGAGGAAAGGTAAATTGCCCGTCAGAGGTGATACAAAGGTACAGAGGGAGTTTTATACTTACAGCCAATAACTTAGAGAAAGTAAACTTGTTAGAGAAAACCCCATCCATCAAAAATCTTTATTGGAGCACTTCTCCTGTGGCACAGTGGATAAGAATCCACCTGCCAAAGCAGAAGACACGGGTTCGATCCCTGATTCGGGAAGATTCCACATGCCTCAGAGCAACTAAGCCCAAGTGCCATAACTACTGAGCCTGAGTGCTGCAATTACTGAAGCCCATGTGCCCAGATCCTGTACTTTGCACCCAGAGAAGCCACGGCAAAGAGAAGCTCCCAAACTACAACAAAGAGTAGCTCCTGTTCTCCACAGCTAGAGAAAGCCTGCACAAAGCAACAAAGAGCCAGCGCAGTCAAAATAAATAAATAACTTAAATATAGATGTAAAAAATCTTTACTGGACTTCCCTGGCTGCCCAGTCATCAAGAATCTGCTTACACTTCAAGGGGCATGGGTTCAATCCATTCTAGGGGAACTAAAATCCCTCATGTCACGCAGTGCAGCCACATAAAAAAGTATGTCAGTTTACGATGTACAACTTAATGAACTGGTATATATATATAGTGAGACATGACTACCACAATAAGATTAGTTAATACATCCATAACCTTTTGTAGTTAAAATTTGAAAACTTCTTGCCGCAACCAAGTTGGACTATTCTTCTTTTGATTTCATCAGAAAAATTATTTGGGGAGATACACCATTACAGAGACAGAGACTTTTTTAAAGTATGCTTAAACCTTGCTTTTTTAAGGCAGAACCTGGAGAAGTAGTTTAAATGTGAATTATGGCGAAAGAATTCGGAATTAAAGAAAGCCCTGCGGCCAGGTAAAGAAAATGCCTACATATTGTACTTAGACAGAATTTAAAGTTTGGAGCTCAATGGCTCAGTTGGTAAAGAATCTGCCTGCAATGCAGTAGACCTGGGTTCGATCCCTGGGTGGGGAAGATCCCCTGCAGAAGGAAATGGCAACCCACTCCAGTATTCTTGCCTGGGAAATCCCATGAACAGAGAAGCCTGGTGGGCTACAGTCTGTGGGACCGCAAGTCAGACATAACTTAGTGACTAAACCAAAAACCACATTTGAACCTTGTTAAATTTCCTTAACCTCCCTAGTGATATACTCCTTAGTTGACATCTATAAAATGACGATAGTGATAAAGCCTCCTAAGATTGTTGGGAAGATTTAATGTTGGGAGATAATTTGGGAGATAATGTTGGGAGACAATTTAATTGTTGGGAGATAACACATGTAAAGAATTCAGCAAAGCATCTGCCACATACCATGTGATCACTAGGAGCATCATTGTCATCATAGGTTATCAGTGAGGAGCTGGTATTTCTAGTAAAAAAACAAACAGGGAAGAAAATCATCATTTTTTCTTTAAAAAATTTTTATTATTATTATTATTATTTTTTTAACCATGCCTTTTTCTGAAACTTCTATCTCAACTATCCCAAACTAGGTTCAATGTGCCTGCTGTATGCTGCAGTCATAGGAGCTGACAGACCCTGAGCTGGCCACCTGGCCCACTGACTGGCACCTCCACTCCCATCTTGGGCACCCCAAAAGTACAGCAGAGCCAGCCGGATACCCAGCATCCATCACCTCTCCTGCCAACCCATCAGCAGCAGTCAGAGACCTTGATCCCTATGGACATGGAGTGTTCCTCCTCCCAAGCCTCACCAGCAAAGCCAAGGTTTGAGATGGGCCCCCAGCCCCCTGGCTCAGCAGCAAGATCCTCCACTCGATTCTCCACTTTTCGCCTCTGGACCTTTATTTTTTAATTTAATGTAGCACTGAGTTTTTCTTTAATACAGCACTCAATTTGCAGACTCATTACTGTTTTTCTCCTGCTGCACCTTCTCATTCCTCCAGAACGAGGCCTGTGCCCATCTCTCCCACCGTCATAGACCCAGGGGCCAACCAGGGAGGGTGAATAGGGGTATGAGGAGATCTCAGAGCAGGGAGCCAGAAAGAGCAGGGAGCTGGGGGTGTGTCCCAGGGAGAGAGATCTGTGTCCTGCGGTGCTTCTAGGATAAGGTGAAAAAGTCACGCAGTGAGCAGGGGCAGGGCAGGGGGTGGAGTAGGCGCCCGAGGAGCTCAGAGGGGACAAGCAAGAGATGTGATTACACAGAACACTCCAGATTAGATATGGTGCGCAACCGCGGGCAGAGACAGGGGTCGAGCAGGGATGGGTAGAGACAGGATCTGCAACAATCTGCCCACATTCCAGAGACCATTCTGAGGACCCCTTGCCGAAGGCCCTCCCAATGACTCATGTTCAAAACGAAGATGAAAAACAACAAAGTTGTTTCCTTATGTCTGGCTGGGAGCTCAGAACTCCCTGGAAAGGGTTTTTATTTTTTAATTAGAGGAAACTTGCCTTACAATGTTGCGTTGTTTTCTGTTGTACAGTAGCTCAAATCAGTCATAATTACAAATATGTCCCCTCCCCATTTTGCCTCCCTCCCCTCCCCCGTCCCACCCCTCTAGGTCATCGAAGAGCAGCAAACTGGGCTCCCTGTGCTGTGGAGCAGCTTCCCACGAGCTCTCTATTTCACACTGGATATATAGCATATATATACGTCAATGCTATTCTCAGTGAGTCCCACTTTCTTCCCCCACTGTGTCCACACGTCTGTTTTCTACATCTGCATCTTCATTCCTTCCCTGCAAGTAGGTTTACCAGAACCATTTTTCTAGATTCCATAGATACGCATTAATATATGATATTTGTTTTTGTCCTTCTGACTTACTTCACTCCATATGACCCGCTCTAGGTTCATCCACCTCTCTACAACTGACTCAGATTTGTTCCTTTTATGACTGAGTAATATTCCACTGTATATATGCACCACATCTTTATCCATTCATCTGTCAATGGACATCTAGGTTGCTCTGGAAATGGTTTAAAATCTTAGGGTTTCTGTTTGCTCAAATGAAAAGAAAGCAGAAGGAAGTACTGATTCAAAGAGGAACTGTCTGCTTCCATCTGAAGTAACTGACTCCTGACTCTGACTTTGGCAACAGTCTTGCCGAGACCCAGCCGAACTCTATCCTCCTCTGGCCTTGCTTTTGGGGCCTGTATCAAAGCTCCAGAGTGAGGGTAGCAGCCCCTGCTCCCCCTTGAGGCATGGAGGAAGCCATGAGGACAAGTTGTGATCGATGGTATGTGATGCCCACATGCCCCACACACAGTGTGGGAGAGAAGCTGTTGTCATGTGATTTCAGATGTTTTTATAAAATTTAAAAAAAAAAGACACTTGACCCCTAGTAGGATGTGAACTATCCAAAAAACTCCAGAAAATAACAAGTGTTGGTGAGGATGTGGAGAAGTTGGAACCCTTGTGCATTGTTGGCGGCAATGTGAAATGGTGCAGATGTTGCAGAAAATAGTAGGGAGGTTCCTCAAAAAGTTACAAATAGAACTACCGCATGATTCAGCAGTTCCACCCGGGGGTAGATACCTTGGGGGCATATAGCTGAAAGAATGGAAGACAGGGTCTTGAAGAGGTGCCTCTATACCTGTGTTCATAGCAGCATTCTTTACAATAGGCAAAAGGTGTTCCTCTATGGATAAATGGATATACAAAATGTGATAGACACATACAATGGAATATTGTTCAGCCTTGAGAAGAAAGGAAATTCTTACACATGCTAAAACATGGGTGAGATTTGAGGACATTAAGCTAAGTGAAGTTAGACAGGGATTCCCCTGGCAGTCCAGTAGTTCAGGTACTGCACCTCCATTGCAGAGAGCTTGGGTTTGATCCCTGGCCAGAGAACTAGGATCCCACATTTCGCAAGGCCAAAAAAAAAAAGTGAAATAAGCAAATCGTGAAAGGACAAATATTACATCATTCCATTTATATGAGATGCTTAAATTCATAGAGATCTAAAGTACAGTGGTGGTAGCCAAGGGCTGGGATGAGGGAGGAATTTAATAAATAGAGAGTTTCAATTTTATAAGATGAAAGGGGTTATGGAGGTGGATGGTGGTGACGGTGGCTCAACATGTGAAAATATTCCTAAACTGCAAGCTAAAAAGTGGTTAAGATGGTAAATTTTATGTTATGTATATATTTCTAAGATAAGAAACATAAGTTTAGCATATGTTGTTGGGGAAAAACCTCTTTGGGAAAGTAGTCATAGTAAATGACTTATACTAAAAGTATGTGGCATGAAACCAAGCTGGACTCTGCAGGGCCTTCCCAAGGAGATAGACCTCTCCAGATCCTATGTCCCCCAGCATCTTGTTGGTAGAAAATATCTAGCCTCCTAGGCCTTCCCTGAGTCCTAAAGTGCAAATTTAATCAGAGAAGTGAGAAAATGAAGAAACAAAGGAAAATAGTCAAGCCAGACAAAATAATAATAGTTGAGCCATTAAAAACAAAGTCAAGGACCTTTGGTTCCTCTTCAAGGGTGATAGATAATATTCGGAGCCATCTCCTTAAGCGGTCTCACAGATACTAAACCCCCTACTGCATGCTGGCCATCAGAATGTAGACCCCAGACCAGAAGACTGAACACAGAGATTCCTGAAACATCACTCTGTTAACTCACCATCAACCCATCAGAGAACTACCCACCAGCTGATCACGTACCCTGTGACTGGCTCCCTCACACTGTCTTGAAAATCCCTTCCCTGAAAGCCACTGGGGAAGGGATTTTGAGCATCACTCTCTCTCCTTGGAGCCATGCCATAAACAGTGTACTTTCCTTCACCACAAGCCAGCGTCGGTAGACTGGCTTTGCTGTGCTTCGGGCAAGGAGACCCAAGTATAGTTCAGTAACAGGAGCACCATAAGGGCAATAACACTGTTCCATACATTTGATAGACAAGGAGAATGAGCCGTGGGGGAGATACAGGCGATTTGCCTAAATGTAGACAGCTACCAAATAGCAGGTCTCAGGCATGCATGACTGCAAAGCTGGTGCTCTGAAACTCCTTCTGGATCGCTCTTCTCTTCTCTTTGGCTGCACTGAGTCTTTGTTGCCACGTGTGGACTTTCTCTAGTCGGGGAAAGCAGGGGCTACTCTCTAGTTCTGGTGCTTGGGCTTCTCACTGAGATGGATTTTCTTGTTTCCAAGTATGGGCTCTAGGGCACTCAGGCTATCAGCATCCCCACATTGCAGAATGAATTCTTAACCACTGGACCACAAGGGAAGCCCTGGGTTTCTTCTCTTACAAGGAATCCCCTGCTTTGCTCATCCTGTTTCAGCAGCAATGGCAGCCTCGGAGTTCCCCTGGAAGTCCTGCCTCAGAACCTCTGCAGGCGCTGCTCTCTCCTCCTAGAATGTGTTGCCCCCAGATATCTACCTACCTGGCTCCTTCTGTCTCTGCCCACCTGTCCCCTTGTTATGGAGGAGGCCTCTCAACATAGTATATCTCTTTTCCCCCTCCCTTTTGCCTTCTGTTTCTTGTTCCTCTTTATCCCTTACTGGTTTGACTGTTTTTTGCCTGTCTCTGTCACTGGGATGGAAGTCCATGAGGTCAGAGGCTTTCTTTTGCTCATGAACAGTATCTTTTGCATCAGTGACTGAGAGAATGGATGGGTGGCTATGGGGATTAGTGTGGCTGGTGGGCAGAGGAAAGCAGGAGGGCTCTAGATGCCAAGATTTGCAGGAAAGGCAGCTCCAAGCCCACTGATTTAACTGTACAGCAGGGTACAGTTCTAGAAGCAGTTCAACGGCCAAGAGTGACACCCTCCTCCTTCCCTCTTCCCCATTCCACTCTTCATCAGAAGATTGACTCACTCTCCCCTCCCCTCAAGTAAACACTTCCCTTTGGGCCTTTTCTGCTCACTGTCTGGATCACAAAGTACTAAAAAGTTAGTCGAACTGGGGATGAAGTAAAGTTTCTGGGGTTGAGCAGGGGTGAAGATGGCAGAGGCAAAGTCTGCAAACACCACTTGTTTTATCCCTGAAATCCCACTGCGATGTCTTCCCTCTGGCTGGTTTATTCCAGCAAGAATAAACTTGCTGGACTTCCGTGGTGACGCATTGGATAGGAATACACCTGCCAACCCAGGGGACATGGGTTTGATCCCTGGTCTGGGAAGATTCTATACGCTGAGGAGCCACTAAGTCCCCAGTCACAACTATTGAGCCTGGGCTCTAGGTCCCATGAGCTGCAAGTGCTGTCTGTGAGCAGCAACTACTGAAGCCCGAGTGCCCTAGAGCCCGTGCGCTGCCAATATTGTAGCCCGTGGGCCCAAGAGCCCGTGCTCCACAAGAGAAGCCACTGAAATGAGAATCCCGAGCACCACAACAAAGAGCAGCCCTGTTCTCCAAAACTAGAGAAAGCCTGTGCAAAGCAACAAAGACCCAGCACAGCCAAAAATTTAAAAAATAAAATAGATACATTTTTTAAAAAAGAATAAACTTCCTTTGCACTGGTCAACTAGAGCTGGCTTTGCAAGACTGGCTCAGACTGCCTTGCCTGCACCCCACTTCTGCCCCCATCCTATTCCAAGTTAGTCCCCTCCTTGATGGCCCCAGTGTGGTCACAGCTTTTTGCTGACTTGCTTATCACTCCTTTATTGTTTCCTCTACTCCAAACAAAGGGCTTGCCTTTCTTTCTGGGGCCCCAGAGTCATCACAGCCTCTGGCAGATGGCAAGTTCTCAGAGAAATGTTTACTGAAGAAGTAAAAGGAGAGATGGGAAGGTGTCCGACCTCATATTTTGAGGACCGGCACGAAGTCTTCTCTAGCTACCAATGCCAGTGCCAACCCAGAGTCCCAGAGATTACTGAGATTTATTTAGGATATATATCTGACTCAAGACAAATGGTGCTTTGGCTGCAAAACTAGTGTTGCTGATAGCAGGAGGTCCTGTGTTTGTTCTAAAGTAGCACAGGGGGTAAAAACACCAGCATCTGCGTCCTCTACCTCCAATCTTCCCTCCCCTGCAGTAGCTTACATTGAACCATTTCTCCAGGCTAGCTCCACAGTGAGGGAGGTGAGGAATGAGAGTTTATAGAGAGAGGGGTATGGGGAAGTCGTGTGGGGGTGAATCCCAAGAGAAGCCCTGCCAGCGACCGAGGACTCATCTTTCTCCTGGTTCCTTCTGGTTCCCTGGGAAGGTGGGGCCCTGGCTGGGAATTGTTCAGGAATGGTCAAAATGCTGAGAAGGTGTAGCCTCAGCCACTTTCAGAAAGAACTTGGATAACTCTCTGTTGCTGTTTTCCAGGCTTTGTATTCATCCCACCTGCGGAACTGATCCACCTTCATTCCTGGTCCCATCAAACTGACAGGAGAGCAGTGACCCAGTGACCATCCCCTCAATAAGCAGCTTCCTCACCAGATGGACTGCCATTCTGATACCTGGTCCTGGAGGCTGGGTGAGGGGTTACGGGGACGGACCCTGTGGGCAGTTTTCAGCTCAGTTCAATCACTAAGTCGTGTCTGACTCTTTGCGACCCCAATGGACTGTAGCCCACCAGACTTCCTGTCCTTCACCATCCTCCAGAGTTCTCACAAACTCGTGTACACTGAGTCAATGATGTCATCCAACCATCTCATCCTCTGTTGCCCTCTTCTCCTCATGGCCTCAATCTTTCCTAGCATCAGGGTCTTTTCCAATGAGTTGGCTCTTTGCATCAGGTGGCCAAAGTACTGGAGCTTCAACTTCAGCATCAGTCCTTCCAATGAATATTCAGGGTTGATTTCCTTTAGGATTGGCTGGTTTGATCTCCTTGCTATCCAAAGGACTCTAGAGAATCTTCTCCAGCACCACAGTTCGAAAACATCAATTTTTTGGCACTCAACCTTCTTTATGGTCCAACTCTCACATCTGTACATGACCACTGGAAAAACCATAGATTTGACTATAGGGAGCTTTGTCAGCAAAGTGATGGCTCTGCTTTTTAATATGTTGTTTAGGTATGTCATAGCTTTTCTTCCAAGGAGCAAGCGTCTTTTAATTTCATGGCTGCAGTCACCATCTGCAATGATTTTGGAGCCCAAGAAAATAAAGTCTGTCACTGTTTCCATTTTTTCGCCCATCTATTTACCATGAACTGATGGGATCGGATGCTATGATCTTTGTTTTTTGAATGTTGAGTTTTAAACCAGATTTTCACTCTTCTCTTTCACCATCATCAAGAGGTTAGCTCCTCTTCGCTTTCTACCTTTAAGGTGGTATCATCTGCATATCTGAGGTTGTTGATATTTCTCCTGGCGATCTTGATTCCGGCTTGTGATTCATCCAGCCCATCATTTGCATGATGTTTTCTGCATAGAAATTAGAAATGCAGCTTTAAGCAGCACCTTTTTTTGAGAATCCCTGGTCAAGACTGAAGCCAACTTTCCCAAACCCGCCAGGCACCTCTGGAAGGTTCTGATTAGGTAGATCTGGGGATGCCCTAAAGTCTACTTAGAAGCCCCCAGATGATTTCCTAGCAAATGAAAATTAAGCTCATTAGCACCTTCCTACCTGTTGGGCTTAATTTCCTGAGGTTGACCCTACACTTCCTGTGGTTACTGTGCCTACAGTGCCCTTCTTCACTCTTTGTGTCTGTCTGGGGAGCTCTCCATCCTTCAAGTCACCTGAGCCTGATCTTCCATTTTGGGGAGCCATTTTCATCACCGCCATCACCCTTGAAGAATTAGGTGTGTTCTCTTCTGTTTCCGTGGCCCTGTGTGTGTTTCCTACTTGGAGCCTGTGGTAGATGCTCTATAGGTTGGACCCAAAGCCTTCCCAAGCCTCTCTTTCCTTGGTTTACTCCTCCATTGTAAACAGGCAGTCTCACTTCCTTTGTGCCTGGAAACTATGAGACAGTTCTGGCCAATGTTTTGGGTTTTTTTTTTTTAAGTTTTTATTGGAGTAGTTTCTTTACAATGTTGTGTTAATTTCTGCCATGCAGCAAAGTGAATCAGCTACACCTATACATATATCCCCTCTTTTTGGATTTCCTTCTCACTTAGGTAACCACAGAGCACTGAGTACAGTTCCCCATGCTATATAGCAGATTCTCATGAGTTACCTATTTCATACACAGAATCAGTGGTGTGTATATGTCAATCCCAATCTCCAAATTCATCCCACCCCTCCATCCCCGCCTTGGTATCCATACGTTTGTTCATTCTCTATGTCTGTATTCCTATTTCTGCTTTGCAAATAAGTTCAACTGTATCATTTTTTTTCTAGATTCCCTATATAAGTGATATTATACACTATTTGTTTTTCTCTTTCTGTATGACAGTCTCTAGATCCATCCGTGCGTGCTTAGTCACTTCAGTCGTGTCCAACACTTTGTGACCCCAACTACGTCTCTGCAAATGAGTTTTGTTCCTTTCTACGGCTGAGTATCTGGCCAGGGTTGAATAAGTACAAGCCCACTGAGGATTTCTGGAAAACCTCAGCTTTCCCGATCCCAGAGCTGCATCTTTTCTTCTCCCTGTGTGGCTGCAAGGGCTGGACCTGTCTATCTCAGCACTTGGAGGGAAAGGCCTAGGGAGTGGGAGCCTTCCATGCTCGTATGCTGGGGTCACAAGGCCACCAGCAACATCCTACTTCCAGACTGTTTATGCGGGTAGGACATAGTCAACTCTCATTTATGAATAAACTGAAAGATTGAAGGCAGGAGAAGAAAGGGATGACAGAGGATGAGACGGTTGGATGGCATCACTGACTCAATGGACATGAGTTTGTGCAAACTCTGGGAGATGGTGAAGGACGGAGAAGCCTGGTGTGCTGCAGTCCATGGGGTCACAAAGAGTTGGACACAACTGAGTGACTGAACAACAACAAAACCTTTAATTGGGAATAAATTTATAGCTAGCTGGCTTTTCTTTTCTTCTAAGTAGAATTGTTATCAAGGCTGGTGCCCCAGAATTCTATGCCTGTGTGCAAATGAAAACCAACTGCTCTTATCTAAGTTTCAAGAGGAAGTTGCAAAGAGAAAAAGATAAGAACCAGTTATAACCATCTAGGCCAGAGGTCCCCAACCTTTTTAGCACCAGGGACTGGTTTCATGGAAGACAATTTTTCCACAGACAGGGGTTGGGGGGGAATGGTTTCGGTTCTGGCTGCCAGTCACCTCCTGCTGTGTGGCCCAGTTTCTAACAGGCCATGGACAAGTACCAGTCCATGGCTTGGGGCTTGGGAACCCCTGATCTAGGTCCAAGATGGTGGAAGATTTGACTTCCAGTAGATCTTGAGCCTCATTATAAGCTTCTTGTAACTAGCTAAATGACACACCTGCCAATTGCCATGACAACAACTAGAAAAGCCTAAACAAAGATGGGAAAGAAAGGAGTGTTGCATCAGTTCTGGGTCTGAGCCATCCGTTATTCTGGATAAGTTGTGAATAATCCTCTCACACTTTCCAGTACGCTCCCTTTTATTTCTACCCTCTTATATAATGGGTATCTCTGCCCAAGTGGGGTTGTGAAGTTTTGATTTGCAAACCAGGCTCCCTCTTCTCCATTCTTTGGTCATTGAATAAAGTCTGTGTTGTTTCAGTCTCAGCATGGGTTTTGTTATTGGCTGCGAGAATCCAACTGGAAGGAGAACCTCCCTGGCGGAGACGAGAGGTCTTGGTCCAAGCCACGACCCTGACGAGAGTCCAGTCAGCCAATCTGGTAACAGAATGAGTTCCCTATGAGATACAGAGTGAAGGTGCCTGCTTTCCCTAGGACAGCCCCAGTTCATACCTGATTTCAAGGTGAGATTTTAAAATTTCACCCCTTTCACTCTCGAAAGTGTTCTGCTTTCTTTTTTAAAAATAATTTATTTATTTTTGACTGTGCTTGGTTATTGTTGCTATGCATGAGCTTTCTCTAGTGGCAAGCAGGGGCTTCTCTCTCTTTGCCGAGCACAGGTTTTAGGGCATATGGGCTCAGCAGTTGCAGCTCACAAGCTCAGCTGCTCCATGACATGTGGGATCTTCCTGGACCAGGGATCGAACTCGTGTCCTGTGCAGGTGGACTCTCAACCACTGGACCACCAGGGAAATCCAAAAGAGTTCTGGTTTGAATTGTAAATTACTCTTTGCATTTTTCTTTTTGCTTTAGATGTATTTTATCTCAACTTTTATTAAACTTAATGCAAAGTAAGTATTCATTAAGCTACCCTGCATCCGTGGGCTTCCCTGGTGGCTCAGCTGGTAAAGAATCTGCCTGCAATGCGGGAGACCTGGGTTCAATCCCTGGGTTGGAAAGATCCCCTGGAGAAGGGAAAGGCTACCCACTCCAGTATCCTGGCCTGGAGAATTCCATGGACTTCGTAGTCGATGGGGTCTCAAAGAGTCGGACAGAACTGAGCAACTTTCACTTTCACTGTACTTTTCACCCTGCAGCCCTCAAATGAAAATAAGGGCCATAGTTATGGTGTTGCAGCTAAAGCTGGGAAAATGATAGTCAACTTATACCTCATGAAAGGTTGGCCATCACCGATTTAGCCCTGAGAAAAGAGGTAAAATCCATAATATATACATAAAAAAAATCTTAGCTTAAACTTGAAGATATACAAATGTTTTCTTCTCTGCTCTCACTTTAATATCAGGGTTTGACGGTAGAACTTCCTGTTTAAAATTATCACATTAATCTCACATCCTCTTGCATGTTTCTAGACTGACCTCACGGAGGGCAGGGACCTCTGCTTGTCAGGTTTCATACTGCCGCAGGCTCAGTGCTCAGAGGTCCTTTGCAGAAAAAAACTGAACTCTTCTGACAATTTCTTAGGAATTCTGAGCTTCTACAATTACCTAGGTGTCTTCTATTTCAAGGCATTCAAGATCAAAAAAAGATTTTTAAGTTAAACATGTCTGCAGAAGCCCAAGTGCTCTTCAAAAATACCTGGGTTTGTAACTGAACTGAATTCCTACATTTCCCCGTCACTAAAAACCTGATTCCATGAAATCCCTAATGAACATCACTGCAAATATCATCTAGGATAGTAGCCCTGACCTTTGGTTTTTTTGGCAGTGCCGGGTCCTTGCAGTGTGGAAGTTCTTCGTTGCTATGCATAGGCTTCTCTAGTTGTGACACATAGCCTTACTTGCCCTGTGGCCTGTGGGACCTTAGTTCCCTGACCAGAGATTGAACCCGTGTCCCTTGCATTGGAAGGTAGATTCTTAACTACTAGAACACCAGGAAGTCCCAGCACTGACCTGACTCTTGGACAAAAAGTAGTAAAGGGGTTTCCCTGGTGGTGTAGTGGATAAGAATCTGCCTGCCAATAGCAGGGCACACAGGTTTGATCCCTGGCCTGGGGAGATACAAGATAGCAAGCACACAGCTGAGCCTGTGTGCCGCAACTACTGAAACCTACATGCTCTAGGGGCCTCCAGCTGCAACTAATAAGCCCCTGTGCCACAGCTACTGAAGTCCACGTGCCTAGAGCCCATGCTCTGCAAGAAGGGAAGCCACCACACAGGGAAGCCCAAGCACCGCAACTGGAGAGTAGCCCCCACTCTTCACAACTAGAGAAAGCCCGTGTGCACCAACGAAGACCCAACGCAACCAAAAACAAAAATAAATAATATAAATAATTTAAAAATAATTTACAATTTCAGTAATTATCGGGTTAACAGTAGTATAAACTGGTGGTCTGGAGAGGGTCCCATGATCGAGAACCCACCTGTCTAACTGACAAGCCATGGGAGCTGCTCATAACATGAGAGTTGCTGATTTGTACAGTATCACTTACCAACCTGAAATCTTTTCAGCAGCTTCCCACTGTGTCTGGGATAAAGTCCAGGGATTCAAATTTCTAGGACGTTTTGGGAGCCCTAAATGACCTATCCCATCCCTTCGGGCTGATCGCCACCAAGTCCACCTTCCTTGTATTTTCTCACAAGACCCTCACCCTCACACCTTCATGGTGGTCCCTCTGCTTGGAATACATTCCCTCAACTGACTAACTCCCAATCTGTCCCCAGAAGGCACCACCTCTGGGAGGCCTTCCAGGTTGAAGAGAGGTGAGCAACCATCCCTAGCTAGGCAGAGAAATCAGAATGTCCACCTCCTTCAAGGCAGAGTTTGAACAAATACATTTTTTTACTTCCAGAAAATGAAATAAAAATGGAGATGTGAGTTTTCTTATTTCCCTATTAAGCAGTTTAAAAATAGTTGCATTATGTTCATGGTCAAATATTCAAGATTGCACAGTGAAGAGTAAGTCCCCCACTTCCACAGTCCCGATCTTCCCTGCCCCCACAGCTGTCAGTTTCTTGGGTGGTCTTCCAGGAATGTTCTACATATACATAGGTATATAGAAGTCAAAGTGAGAGGGGTAAAGCAGGGACATGAAATCCACATAAGACACAGTTCCTGCACCTGAGAAATTCACAGCCTTCTCAGGAGGGTAAGTCAGTGCCAACCTGTTAGTTGGTACCATGGAGCAGTATGTGGGAACCTGTATGGTCCTCACTCAAGGCCACTCAGAGCCAGGATTCAAGTCCATGCCTGGGCTGACTTCATAAGCCATCACTATACGTAAGTAAACAGGATGCCACCCAGAAGTAGAATGAAGGCACACTTCATTTTAACTAACAGCTTGAACACACATATTTCAATTTTTGTTTTGTAGAGTTCCAGCTCTTGAGCTTTTAAGGCTGGGATAGAGCTGAGTCTGGAGTTGGAAACCAGGGCGGCACAGGACAATAAAATTAACCATGCATCATGCTTTCTTGTTTGAACTATAGTTACAAGTCATTACAGGAAAAACAAAAATACTCCGTTAAACGGAAGCACTGTGATGAAACTCAAGCTCCAAGAACAGGAACCACGTAGAAATGTGACATCTGTTGATCAGCATCTCCATTTAAACCATCTGACAAATGAGGAAACCCATGGAGGGAAAGTGACTTGCCTAAGGTCACCAGGTTAGTTTAGACAAAATGAAAACTAGAGCGGGTGGTTCTGACTGGGTTAAGTACACTTTCCATAGCATGGCCTCCCCTGACACAAAAGAACAACATGAGTAGATTAATATCCTTCCCTGAGATGCATTCTGGGTCCTTTCTCTTACTTCAGGTGGGAACTGATGAGACAGTCAGGCTTGGAAGGTTAGGTCAGGGACTCAACTACTAGGTAACGAACTGTCAAGGTTCCTAGCTGGAATCCATTGACATGGAATGACTAAATTAAGCAGAAAATGTCTCAAAATGTTAGTGGACCATTCACAGAACCATCCAATGCTTGAGAACTAGGCTCAAAGCTACAGTCAGCAACGTCACCGCAAATGGAAATTCCGTGTGCGTGCCATGCCCCCACTGTGACAGGAATCCAGATCTGCTATGCTCTCCCCCACTGAGAGTGGGCATTCTCTGGGGTCCCTGCTCATCCAGGCCATGCCAGCTCCCCTTCAAAGCCTGGCACAGGCCCCTCTGATTGGCGAGCCTGAGCCACATGCCCAGGATCATGTTGCAAAGGGGAGGCTGAAAAAAGAGAAAATCTAGCATTTCTAGTTTCTCTAGTGGGAGGTAGGTGATTCCTTTTAATAAAACCATGCAGTGGAGAGTCCTCCAAACATACAATGCAGGAAACAAAGGTTCTATCCCTGGGTCAGGAAGATTCCCCGGAGAAGGAAATGGCAACCCACTTTAGTATTCTTGCCTGACGATTTTCATGAACAGAGGAGCCTGATGGGCTACAGTCTAAAGAGTCCTGTGGGTGACCGAAAAAAGGAGAGAGTGGGGAGGGAGAAATGTCCTTCAGCTATTAGAGCTGGAACACAAGGAAGATGGGACAGTTCCTGGAACTGGGGCTGGGGAGAGGAGAGCCCTCAGCAGGGCCAGGGGACATGTGGGTCTAGCTGAAAGTGCAATTTGACTTTGTGGTACAGAAATGTGATGTGAGAAGCGTAACTCCACCGTCCATACTGCCCCAGGACAGGAGTTGCCAAACGCAGATCACATGCTTGGGGAAACCGCAAACACGGGAAGAGAAATTGAGCAATCCCAAGGAGAAATGAAATCAGAACATGTTCCCGGGAGGAAGGGAAGATTCATTTCTCCCTACCTGGGTTGAGAGATCATTTGAGAGGGAAGGAGGCAGAAGAGGCTAACTCATGTTAAGCACTCACTCTCCTTGAACGCCAGGCAGGCAGGCACTGGACTGTAGTTGACATACCTCTTGTAATATGGAGAAAAGAATCGCCCTGGAGGAAGAAAAGGAAATGGTACAATCTTGATAAGCTGGGCCGGGGCGGGGGTTGGGATCCGGAAAGACTCCTTTCCACTTCTCACACCCTCCTGGCTTCTTCCCCCCTCTCGCAAACCTCTCGTGGGAGGAGGAGGTGGGTTGGCAGGCTGCGGAGGGCTGCCTAAGCCCCGCCTCCTGCTTTCCTTCCGGCCGGCTGGCCAGCTGCAAGTACAACTGTAAAGCAGCCAGCGCAGCAGCAGCGAGGCTCGGGGCTGTCAGCACGTCTTCGAGCCAGGCGGCTGGGGGGAGGGGTGTCTAATTCTGGAGATGCTATTTCAAAGTTGGTCACTACCTAGTTCTACATCTACGCGTTATATGTGCCTTCTACGTCTACATCACTAGATCAAGACACCTCAGCTTCACACTTGGTCAATTCTCTGAAATTCAACTTACGCAGAGTCACAAAAATTCACTGATAGTATTAAAAGGAGTCTTTAAATTTGTTTCTCATTGCTGGGCCACACTGCCAGCAAAGCACTTCAATTTTCAAAATATAAATTTCTAATTGCCTTCCGAGTAGCACCATTATAGCTCATTGTTTCCGTATATCTGTACCAATATTGTCGGTACCAATATTGTTGTGCAGTTGCTCATTCATGTCCAACTCTCTGCGACCTCATGGACTGCAGCACGCCAGACTTCCCTGTCCTTCACTATCTCCCAGAGTTTGCCCAAACTCATGTCCACTGAATCAATGATGCCATCCAACCATCTCATCCTCTGTCGTACCAGTATAGAACATTAAAATAATTTGGTAAAGGGCAACATTAAAAATAGCCTGCAATTTTTGTAAGCCAAGGCACCAGACCCTGCAGGCTGACTAATCTAAGACCAATTCCCAACTCCCGTCTCCTTGGCCTCTTCCACCCTATCGTCTGGGTGGGGAAATGCTCTCTTTTCCAGACTTTCTTGAAGCTAAGAGTGCTACATGACATTGTTCCAGCCAATAAAGCAGAAGCTGAAGAATTCTGAAGGTTTCTGGGAAAACTTTTGTTTCCTTAAATGGAACCAAAGCTGCTGGTGCTACCCCTATTCACCCTCATCCCTGCCTTGAATGAGGCCATGATGCTTAAAACTGTAGTGACCATCCTGCGGGTAGGAGGTGGTACATAGGTCCCAAAGCTAGCTTCTTAAAGATGGTGAATTAGAAAGATAGAAATTGCCTGGGGCCCAGTGAAACCAATACCAGCATCATCTCCAGACTTCTTATAGTACCAGGAAACAAACTCATTTCTTTGAACACAATAAATCAGGTTTTAGGGACTTCTCTGGTCGTCCAGTGGTTAATTCTCTGTGCTTCTACTGAATGGGGCATGGGTTCCATCCCTGGTCAGGGAACTAAAATCCCTCATGCTGTGAGGCATGGCAAAAAAATGAAAAAAAAAATGAAAAATAAAAATTAAAAAATCAGGTTTTAGGTTGTGGGTAGCTTAAAGCATTTCTGCCTGATGCTTTCTATTTTGGCACTTCTTCATTTTTGAATGTAGTAGAAGAGCTGTCCAAAAGTGGAAATGGCCGAGGTCTTTCTTAAACCCCAAAAGTCCCTGGTGTGGGTGTCTTGGTTTCATGGACTTTTCCATTCCCCAGGATGCTTCCTGTTCCTGAGCAGTAAGAGGGATGCTGGTTACACCGCAAATGTATTTATCTTCCTGCCTCCTCCTGGGCAACTCCATTTCCTAGTTCTGAGCCCCATTCCTGGTTTTACCGCCAGGATGGATCTCCCCAAGTATGCCCTTGCTCCCCATCTCCCCTTCATCTGCTCATTCAAGCCTGCTCAGGGCCCCTGGACCTGACATCTTTAACTGGACCATGGGCTGCCAAGGAACCTCTATAAAATGACAGGCCAGCACCAGATAGCCCTGCTTCCTAGGATGTTTTGCTTGTGTGAAACAGCTAAATAAAATATTTACACAGCTCAGTTGGTAATTTATGTGTATTATTTTGTATCCTTTATTGACATTTTCTTTTAGAAACAGTTGCCTTTGGGAAGATCCATTCTACTGACTATGGAAAGAAATATAAAATGTAACCTTTGAAACATTTCAAGCACTTGGTCTCCCACCTGTGGGCCCATTGCATTTGTGGGATCTTAATTCCCCAACCAGGGATGGAACCTGTGCCCCCTATGTTGGAAATGCAGAGTCTTAACCACTAGATTGCCAAGGAAGTCCCCACTCATTTCATTGAAAACTCTTTTTAAGCCTTTGCTGGAGATCAAATTACTATGATGCTAAAAGAAGCTTAACATCCAATCAGTATGCCCTGTGAATGGTACAGTGTTCCTGGGTATTTTCATCTTCCTGGGCTTAGTATAGAGGAAATTGCTTACATACACAGAAATCATATTACTATACTTACCAGATATTTTCCCAATCAAGAAACAGTCTTTATGGTTGGAAAAAAAAAAAAAGCACATTTACATGCTCAGTTAAATATCTGTCTAATTAGACAAGACACCAAAAAACCTAACACTCCAGGTCAATACCAGATGCCAGACAAACCTAATTAGATTGCAGTTGCCATGTAAACGCATTTGAACTTAATGTTCAATTGTTGATCTTTTCAGGACCTTACTGCTCCCCCTCAAGGTTTCCCCAATTGGAGCCCATACTGGCAGCATCCTGGTTGACACTGCAGGTGGATTGAATCCTGCCCACAGGTGTGTTTTGTTGAGGCTGTACCGTGTTTTAGGAAAATCGATATACATCCAATTAAGTAGAATTGATGGGTTACAAGAGATTTTATCTTCTTACAGAGACACAACTAAAATATTTCTAGAAGAATAGAAACAAAAAACAAAAGCCTTATGGGGCTTCCCTGGTGGTCCAGTGGTTAAGAATCTGCCTTGCAATGCAGGGGATGTGGATTTGATCCTGGGTCAGGGAATTAAGGCTTCCCTGGTGGCTCAGACGGTAAAGCGTCTGCCTGTAATGTGGGAGACCCAGGTTCGATCCCTGGGTTGGGAAGATCCCCTGGAGAAGGAAATGGCAACCCACTCCAGTATTCTTGCTTGGAGAATTCCGTGGATTGAGGAGCCTGGTAGGCTACAGTCCACGGAGTCGCAAAGAGTCGGACATGACTAAGCAACTTCACTTCACTTCAGGGAATTAAGATCCCACATACTTCAGAGAAACTAAGCCTTCGTACCACAAGTAGAGAGGCCGTGTGTGTGTGTATGTGTGTTTGTGTGTGTGTGAAGTTGCTTCTGTCGTGTCCAACTCTTTGTGACCCTATGGACTGTAGCCTGCCTGCGGGGCTCCTCTGTCCATGAGATTCTCAAGGCAAGAACACTGGCGTGGGTTGCCGTGCCCTCCTCCAGGGGTTCTTCAAGACCCAGGGATCGAACCTGTGTCTCTCATGTCTTCTGCATTGGCAGTGGAGAAGGAAATGGCAACCCAATCTAGTATTTTTGCCTAGAGAATCCTGTGTACAGAGGAGCCTGGTGGGCTGCTGTCCATAGGGTTGCACAGAGTTGGACACTAGTGAAGAGACTTAGAATGCATATGTGCATTGGAGAAGGAAATGGCAACCCACACCAGTATTCTTGCCTGGAGAATCCTGTGGACAGAGGAGCCTGGTGGGCTGCCGTCTATGGGGTCGCACAAAGTCAGACACGACTGAAGCAACTTAGCAACAGCAGCAGCAGCAGCTGCATTGGCAGGCAGGTTCTTTATCACTAATGCCACCTGGGCTAGGCACTGCAGCAAAAGATCCTGAGGGCTGCAACTGAGACCCAGTGCAGTCAAATAAATAAACGAAGATAAATACATCATGATGATCATTCCGTATGAGTATTGAATGCATGCTTACTTCTTTTTAGCTTCTCTATAGTGTCCCACTGGAGAAGGCAATGGCAACCTACTCCAGTACTCTTGCCTGGAAAATCCCATGGATGGAGGAGCCTGGTAGGCTGCAGTCCATGGGGTCGCTAAGAGTCGGACACGACTGAGCAACTTTACTTTCACTTTTCACTTTCATGTATTGGAGGAGGAAATGGCAACCCACTCCAGTGTTCTTGCCTGGAGAATCCCAGGGACAGGGGAGCCTGGTGGGCTATCGTCTATGGGGTCGCACAGAGTCGGATACGACTGAAGCGACAGCAGCGGCGGCAGCAGCATAGTGTCCCACTGTATGAATGAAGCATAATTAATTAAACCAGTCCACTATTGTGGGGTGTATAACTGGTTGGAATCTTCTTTTTCTTAAGAGTGGAATCTGGCTCATATACTTCTAGTCATACAACTTTAGACAAGTTACCTAACCTCTCTGAACTTGAGTCCCATCGTTTGTAAAACAGGAATAAAAAAAAGTTTCTCCTTCACCCCTCACAAGGTCATTGGAAGAATTAGAGATCAGTAGGTAAAGCAAATGGGGCTTCCCTCATAGCACAGTTGGTAAAAGAATCTGTCTGCAACGCGGGAACCTGAGACCAGGTTCAATTCCTGGGTTGTGAAGATCCCCTGGAGAAGGAAATGGCAACCCACTCCAGTATTCTTGCCAGGAGAATCCTATGGACAGAAGAGCCTGGCAGGCCACAGTTCATGGGGTCTCAAGGGTCGGACATGGCTTAGGTAAAGCAAATAGCACAGAGTCTTCAGCAGGCCGTGCTGGGTCGTGTTTGTTCCCTTCCTTTTCACCATAATGCCTCTCCAGAATCTGTCCCTGCCCTGGGGAAGGGCTTTCCTGTTTTTAGTCCCACACTGGTATCTGGCTTCGCCTCCTGGCTCAGCAACAGGCAGCTTCGACCAGAAGCAAGGACTCCAGCATGCTCTCCAGGGGAACCTGTTCTGTGCAGGGGCTCTCAGACTGCTTCCCACGCCCTCGTGTTGTCACACATTCTCCACAGGGCCAGCCTGGGCTGTTTGCCTTCCCTGACACTGACCTAGTTGGCAAGGACTGCAGAGAAAAGTCAGGCCCCAGGCCTGGCACACCCGAGGGATGTTACCACAGAGCAAACATGAGTTTGCTGGCTGGGTGGATTCCAGTCAACAGGGAGATAAACAGATTAAAGGCAAACAGGAGAGAAATCCCTGCCATGGAAGCAGAGGGAAGGCTCTCTGCTGCCTCTGTTTGGGGTTTGTCTACCTATCTAATAAATAAAACAGCTTTGCTAAGCTGCTAAGTCACTTCAGTCATGTCCGACTCTGCGTGACCCCATAGATGGCAGTCCAACAGGCTTCGCCGTCCCTGGGATTCTCCAGGCAAGAACACTGGAGTGGGTTGCCATTTCCTTCTCCAATGCATGAAAGTGAAAAGTGAAAGTGAAGTCGCCCAGTCGTGTCTGACAAGAAGCGACTCCATGGACTGCAGCCTACCAGGCTCCTCCGTCCATGGGACTTACCAGGCAAGAGTACTGGAGGGGGGTGCCACTGCCTTCTCCAAAACAGCTTTACTGACATATAATTAATATACCATGCAATTCACCTATTTACAGTGTGCAGCTCAATGGTTTTTACTATATTCAAGAATTGTAGGGAATTCCCTGGTGGCCCAGTGGTTAGGACTTCATGTTTTCACTGCCAAGGGCCTGGGCTCAACTCCTGCTCAGGGAATTAAGATCCCACAAACTGCAAAACATGGCCAAGAAAAAGAATTGTGCAACTAATGCCATAGTTTTAGATTACTGTCATCATCCTAAAAAGAAACACCATGCCCATCAGCAGTCACTACCTCCTCTTCCTAGGCATCTACTTCCTGTAGTCCTGCTGCTGCTAAGTCGCTTCAGTCGTGTCCAACTCTGTGCGACCCCATAGACGGCAGCCCACCAGGCTTCCCTGTCCCTGGGATTCTCCAGGCAAGAACACTGGAGTGGGTTGCCATTTCCTTCTCCAATGTATGAAAGCGAAAAGTGAAAGTGAAGTCGCTCATTCGTGCCCGACTCTTAGTGACCCCATGGACTGCAGCCCACCAGGCTCCTCCGTCCATGGGATTTTCCAGGCAAGAGTACTGGAGTGGGGTGCCATTGCCTTCTCCTAGGCAACTGCTAATCTGCTTCCTGTCTTCATGAATTTGTCTATTCTGAACATTTCATATAAATGGAATCCTGTAATATGCAGTTTTATGATGTCTTCAAGGTTCACCTATATTGCAGCATGAATCACTACTTTATTGGAGGTGGCCCTGCAACAAAAGAAGCCACCACAATGAGAAGACCTTGCACCGCACCAAAGACCCAGAGCAGCCAAAAATTACCAAAACAAAACAAAACAAAACAAAAACAAGGGGTACTGATGAGAAGGGAGATTGGGAATTATGGTAGCTTCGTGGAGGAGACGATGTTTAAGTTGATCTTGAAGAATAAGTATGAGCCTGTCAGGTCATAGAAGAAGAGTTAATAGTATGTGCAAGATCATAGAGGCATAACAGAGCAGAGTGACCTCCTCCCATGCCTTTAGAATGAATGGCTTTGGGAGGTGAATCCATAAATTCCTATAAAGGAATTCCAGCACACCTTTAGGTTCAGAGTGGATGTGTTGAGCAAAAGGACAGGGCTAGGGAAGAGAGTTCACCCCCAAGGCAGGATGGGGCTGTCTAAAAGTTCAGCCTTATTCCTTAGTTCTGAAGGCACGCACGGGACTGGATCCAGCCCACACACAAACCTTTAGAAGGAGCATCATTCTACCTCCTGTCAAAAAGCCAGGGAGAGGGACTGTAACTGAAGAGAGGGTGGTTATGGCACCAAAAAGGGGGTTGGTGAGGGTGGGAGGGAGGGAACTCAGACGACACACGGACACACGGTATTTGTTCCACACTCCTGTTTGTCCTTCCAGCTTGCCTAGTGGCTACAGACTTGTAATGAGTAACTAAATCAGTGATGTCAAAGCTTAACTCTTGGTGTAAAACAGGTACTCCTCTTCAGTCCTAAGTGCCAAAACACATCCCATTGCCCCCAGACCCTTGACCCTCTGTAAGCTTGCAGGCGGCCAATCAGAGTTTTCCAGAAGTTCCAGGCGAACCGCCAGCTGGTCGTGAATTGAGCCCCTGCGCCCATTTCCGAATTCGACCTGCTGGCCTAGGTGTGCATTGCAGCGTCAGAGTCTGGTGTGTTCGTCAAGAAGCTTTCTGCTGTAAGTCACTAAGAGCTCAACTCAAAATAGCTTAAACGATAACAAAAAGTATATTCACAGAAGAAGGATTTTGGAGGTCAGGTGGTGTCAGAATTGGTGAACTTAACAGCAAAATTGGGTCATCAAGGGCCTCAGCTCTTGCCACTCATCCTCAATGTACTGGCCTCTCCCCCGTCAATGTAATAGGTCAGCTCCCCTTATGGTCCTGATATGGCTGCTGCAGCTCCATGCTTCACACTACAGACATCATGACTGCTGCTGCTGCTGCTAAGTCACCATAACTAGAGTTAGAAAAAGGCTAATTCTTGCCATACACCTCTCTTCAGGAGCAAAGAACTTCCCCAAAGTCCTCAGCAGGCTTCCTCTCACATCTTCATGCCTGGAATGGCTTCATATGCCCGGCTGTCAATGGCAGGCAAAGGGAACAGACAACTATGATTTGCTTAGATTCTGAACAATCAGGATTCCGCCTCTGGGGCTTGAGAGGAAGCCAGCCTCCCCTGAATCTACCACCACCTGACAACCTCATTAAAGGTGAGATCTGCTGGGTAAGCAACAATCAATACTTGCCACACACAGGTCTCTGGTGGGCACTACACATGCTTTATAGGCTTTTTGAGGAGGACAGACCTTGGGATTTTGTGTGCGTGTGTGTGTGTGTGGCTGCTCTTAACTGCAGCATGCAGGATCTTTTTAGCTGTGGCATGTGGGATCTAGTTCCCTGACCAGGGATCGAACCTGGACTGCCTGCATGGGGAGTTCAGAGTCTTGGTCACTGGACCACCAGAGAAGTCCCACCTTCACATTGATGGTTATCTGCATAAAGTAAATCTGTTTTACTACTGCAAGTTCTATTTGGTTCTTTTTCAATAGCCCTTGCTCTTTACTCAGAGTTTTAACTGTCCCTTTTATTTCTTGAATCTCCCAGCTCTGATTGTGTCAACATCGGTTGTTTTTGCAAGTCTGATTCTGCATTTGTATCCTGTAAGCTTCTGTTTCTGATGCCTTGTTTCCTTATGTGTTTATTGATCTTCTCAATTTTCTTCTAATTTATCTGCAGAAATTCTTTGAGTCCAAAGATTAATGTGAGTACTTTTCTTTTCTTTTCTTTTTGCCACATCACTGGTGGGATCTCAATTCCCCCGTGAGGGATTGAACCCAGGCCACCACACTGAAAGCCTGGAATCCTAGCCTCTAGGCCACTAGGAAATTCCCAAACACGAGTTCTTTCATAAAGATTCTGTATTTGTTTCTATCAGGCTCTGGAGAACACTGTCTGCCAAGGACAACTGAACATCCTCAGCTTGAGGTTTCAGGCTGCAATCGTTTGTGAGAACCAGCTTGGGTTTAAAATTTCTTGTGCATGCATGCATGCTAAGTTGCTTTAGCCGTGTCTGATTCTTTGCAACTCTATGGACTGTAAGACCGCCAGGCTCTTCTGCTCATGGGATTCTCCAGGCAAGAATACAGGAGTGGGTTGCCATGTCCTCCTCCAGGGAATTTCCTGACCCATGTCCCCTGCCTTGGCAGGCAGGTTCTTTGGACAGAGGAACCTGGCAGTCTACAGTCCATGGGGTGGCAAAGAGTCAGACATGACTGAGGGACTCCCATCTTTACCACTAGTGCCACCTGGAAAGCCCTAAGAGTTCTCAGGGGTAGGGTTAAGGGAAGGAGTTCCTCACTGTTCTCCATGCCAAGATTTAACTTAGGCTATTTGCCTGTAGACTGCGGGCGGTGTGGTGGCATTTTTAATTCGTCTTACCTTGATGGTATGGGCCTTTGGGATTTTGTGTTTGTGAGGGACTCTCCTATTAAAATCCTCACATTCTGCAGACCCCAGAGCCTCTTGGCAAGCCCTCAGGGTCCAAGCTGCCTTCATTGTTCTTCTTTGCTTCTAGCCTGAGGATTTCTAACTTTCTGACAGCTCACAGATATATTCAAGATGATATTGTTCCTATTTCACTGTGATAATTAGCTGTTCTTGGTGGGAGAACAGTAGTTAGCTAGTCTGCCATGTTACCAGACATGCAAGCCATTTTTCTAATTGTAAATTCAAATTCATCAGTTAACCAAAACTATGAAAGGAAGATGAAAGGTGAAGTAGCCCTTTGGCGGGAGCTGGGGAACAACTTGTGTTAAATTTATATTTTAAACAGACAATTGGTCCACGTGGTACAGCATTCAAATGGTACCATAGGACATGTAGTCTATTTGGTCAGTAAAGTCTTCTTCCCCCACTTCCTAATCCAGCAGTCCCTCATTTCCTTTCACTTCCAGAGATCCTCTGTACATATTTTGAAATTACACATATTCTTCCCTTAGTTCATCCTCTTTTTAAAATAGGAGCTTATTTTTCACCCAACAATATATCTTGGAAATTGTTCCCAACTGTTACATAAAGAGAGTTTCGTTCCTTTTTTTTTTTTTTTTTTTTAATTGATGGCTGGGCTAGGTCTTTGCTGCTGCTCGGGCTTTTCTCTAGCTGGGGAGAGCTGGGGCTACTCTCTAGTTTCAGTGTGCAGGCTTCTCATTGCAGAGGCTTCTCCTATTTCGGAGCACCAGCTCTAGGGCATGTGGGCTTCAGTAGTTGTGGTGCCTGGGCTTAGTTGCCCTGAGGTATGTGGAATCCTCCTGGACCAGGGATCAAACCTGTGTCCCCTGCATTGCAAGGCAGGTTCTTAACCACTGGACCACCAGGGAAGTTTACTTTTTCATCCTTTTTTTTTTTGTTTGTTTTTGTTTTCCAGCTTTATTGATATATGATTGACATACAACATTTTTTAAGTTTTAGATGTACAACATGATCATTTGATACATGTATATACTGTAAAATGTTACAGTTGGTTAACAAATCTTTCACTTCACATAATTACCATTTTCTGTTGTTGCATCCATCTTTTTTTTTTTTCTCATTGCCTCTTTGTTCAAGCCTTTCTTTACTCAAAATCAGCTGTCCCAAATGATTCGGCATTTATGGAATGAACAAATTTAAGTTTACGCAGCAGCCTAATGAGCATTTAAGACTTATGTTACATGAAAAAAATGTACATTTCTAAATTAAAAAGTTAACTATGTATACTTAATAACATTACATACAATTAATATAAAGGCTACAGAAGGCTTTAGGAAGCTGAAAGTCTAAACAAGTTTTAGCAGGTGAATCAGCTGATTTCACATTACAATTCTAATCAAATTATCCAACTACTGCTACTGCTAAGTCGCTTCAGTTGTGTCTGACTCTGTGCGACCCCATAGACGGCAGCCCACCAGGCTCCTCTGTCCCTGGGATTCTCCAGGCAAGAACACTGGAGTGGGTTGCCATTTCCTTCTCCAATGCATGAAAGTGAAAGTGAAGTCGCTCAGTCATTCCCAACTCTTAGCGACCCCATGGACTGCAGCCTACCAGGCTCCTCTGTCCATGGGATTTTCCAGGCAAGAGTACTGGAGTGGGTTGCCATTGCCTTCTCCGATGATATGGATAGCACACCCTATTTAAGCAAGCCTCTATTTGTGGACATTGAGGTTGTTTCCAGGCTTCTAAATCCTATGGCAATGAATAACCTGGTGCGTCAATCATTTTATGCTCTATGAATATATCTGCAAGGAAAATTCATGAAGAGGAATGGCTGAGTTAAAGTGCAGGAGCACTGGCAGTTTGCTAGAGATTAGAGGCTGTAGCAACTTGTAGTTACTTCCAACATCGACCTACAATGTGTGCTAATAGCCCTGTGATCTTTGTCAAGCTGATAGATTAAACACTGAAACAGGTAGCCATTCCCTTCCCCAGGGGCTCTTCCTAACTCAGGGATTGAACCTAGGTCTCCAGCACTGCAGGCAGATTCTTTACCCTCTGAGCCACAGGGAAGCACAGATTAAACACAATATCTGATGAACAAGAAACAAACTTCTTGGCATCCTGGAAAAGTAACTAGTAGGCAAGGTGCCTGAGAAAATCCTGTGACCCTCGTTGACACAGAAAGCAAGCCCACCAAGTCAACTCCTAGGATCTCCAAATAGATTGGATTAACTAGACTGGATGAAAAATTGGAATTACTGGACTTGCCTTGTCCTCCAGCGGCTTGGACTCCACACTTCCAATGCAGGAGGTCCAGGTTCAATCCCTGGTCAGGGAACTAGACCCCACACGCTAAACTAAAAAGCTTGCATGCCACAACTTAAAGTAAAGTTCAAGTGCTGCAACAAAGATCGAACACCCTGTGTGCTACAACTAAGACCAGGCACAGCCAAAATAAATAAATAAATATATAGATTTTTAAATGATTGGAAGTATCAGGGACTTCTCTGGCCACACTGCAGGGAGCATGGGTTTAATCTCTGATCAGAGAACTAAGATCCCGAATGCCCCCAAGAGGGCCAAGAAAAAAAAAAAAAATTAGAAGTCTCAAAGAATCTTGGCAAAGAATCCTATCTGACTGGGTCAGATAGAAGATTAAAAAAAAAAAAAAAATTCTAGTCTTCCTTCCTAAAGCAAATTCTGATTAAAAAAAGACAAAACCCCTAAGTATCCAAAGTCAACTAAGTACAGAAAGTTTACAGCAAAGGAATTTCCCTGTGTCCCGCCAGGAAGAGGAATGTTTATAATCTCTGTGCATGGATAACATAGTTACCCTAAGAAATAGCTTCCTTTGTTTTAATTTCTATTAGGTGAGAAAGCATAAGGGATTTTTCTGCTGCTGCTGCTGCTGCTAAGTCACTTCAGTCGTGTCCAACTCTGTGTGACCCCATAGACAGCAGCCCACCAGGCTCCCCTGTCCCTGGTATTCTCCAGGCAAGAACACTGGAGTGGGTTGCCATTTCCTTCTCCAACGCATGAAAGTGAAAAGTGAAAGTGAAGTCGCTCAGTTGTGTCTGACTCTTAGCAACCCCGTGGACTGCAGCCCACCAGACTCCTCCATCTATGGGATTTTCCAGGCAAGAGTACTGGAGTGGGGTGCCATTGGCTTCTCCAAGGGATTTTTCTAGACCATGGCTATTTCAGTAGAATTTTCTGTGATCTAGAAATGTTTTATATATAAGTCATTGACATAGAAGCCACTGGCCACAGGTGGCTACTGAGCCCTTGAAATGTGGCTGGTGTGACTGAGGCACTGAATTTTCAATTTTATTAAATTTTACTTAATTTAAATGTAAATAGCCACATGGCGTTAATGGCTACCATATTGGACTGTATAGTTCTAGGGAGACTAGTTTAGAATTTTCTTTTGCCAAATTGTTGTTATTCAGTCTCTAAATCATGCTGGACTCTTTGTGACCCATGGACTGCAGCATGCCAGGCTCCCCTGTCCTCACTGTCTCTCTTGGAGTTTGCTCAGATTCATGTCCACTGAGTCGGTGACGCTGTCTAACCATCTCATCCTCTACTGCCGTCTTCTCCTTTCGCCCTCAATCTTTCCCAGCTTCAGGGTCTTTTCTAGAGGGTTGGCTCTTCGCATGCCCATTGCTTACTGGGTCAGGATGCCCGTGACTGCAACGTCTGGACACAAATGGAGTTGCCATCTAAACTTCCCTCCAGATTTCTTTTCTCTGCTTGGTGCCTATTTCCTCCTCGAGGTTGTTGAACTTCTAGCTCTTCTCCTCAGACTCTCCCCACATCATGCCCCTTCTGATCTACTCCAACCCCTCCCACTTCTGGTTCATTTCCTTATCTCTCCATCTTTTTGTTCACCAGACCATCTTGGCTATGCCTAGGAGGCTTCCTCTTCAAAGCCAGTCATGCTCTGCAAGATATGTTCTCAAACAAAGAGCTTTCATTCCCTGTGAGAAATTATGTACTGAGCTCAAAAAGGAATATTTTGTTCTCCTCAGTACTCTACACTTCACCTTACTCAATAGCGTGGTTTTCCTCTTGAGTGCTATGTTCCTTCCCTTTGTGTTATAAGAGGTTTTCACAGTTCCCATGTTGGTTTTTTCCTACCTTTCAGCCTTTGAAAATTGAGAGATTTATCTAAACATTCCATAAAGCCCTGAAATGGGTCATGTGATTCTCTTGGGAATCACGCGCACTCTCTGGCTTGCTCGCTCTCTCATCCTCCCTGCCCCTCCCAGATGCAGCATTGAGACTCTTCTTAATTTGAAAGCCTCTTTGATCTTCAGCCTAAGGGTTGAAGAAAGGGGCTCCAGGGCTATAGACTGATCGGCAGATATTGTCATTCTAGATGTTTGATGATGCACTTGGGCCAGCTTTCTCTGATGACTCTATGACTAGCCTGGGGGCCCCAGGTCCCAGGTAGAGTCTAGCCTGTTGCTGTGGCCGCCAACTCAGGGGGGCAGTCCCCCCACCTTCTTTATGGGGTAGTCACTTGTCACCTTGGGCTTCACACACAACTGTTTTTTAAAGGTAAAAGAGATTACAAGCGGAGTGATGACTTGGGGCCAATTTTTACATTTAATTTTCTGTCCTTTCTAGTTAGAAGAGTCAGTGGGATCCAGAATCACCAATTATTCCAGGAATCTGCTTCCTGTGGGGAAGGAGAGTCAAAGTCAAGTTGTTTTTCCTTCATCGCAGACTATCTGCTATGGTCCAGTAGAAAATCTTCAGTGATGTCCTTTTCTGGTTGTAATGGTGATACTCTTTTACTTATGTTTCATCTCTTTCTTTGAGATGGTATGGAATCAGATGTTGGCCTTCAACGTCACCATCTTGTCCAAAATATCTAGAAATTTCTTTCTTTTTTTCCTCTAATTCATAGCAAAGCCCTTTAAGTTTAAATCAGATACTCTCAACATTTTGAGTTTTGACTGTGTCTGCAGAAAGGGCCTACTCAAATAAATATACTATCATAATCTAATTGCTATAGCACACAGGAAGACAGGATATCATTGCCTCTATTTTCAAGATAATCTTTGGATTTCTTTACTCATGTTCTGTTAGAGGGAAAAAGTCAGCTTAGAGAAATCTGAACACTTCCCAAAAATAATACCCAGCTGAAAATTCCTTTTGTTAGTTTTCTCAGGAAGCAGAGCAAGCCTTTCCATTTCCTAGCGGGTCCCTCGAAGGTCAAAAGAACAGGGAATGTTTGTAAAGGCATCTTGTTGCTTTCGTTCCCACCAGCCCCTGGATCCCCTGGGAACACCAGACCTGTAACAAACAAAATAAACTAAGGACAGGAAGAAACAGCAGGCACCTTTTAGATGAAATACACTGCAGCCAGAACATTGATCTGGGGCCGGCTTTGCAGGAAGCTGGTGTTTTGAACTTGGAAATTTTCTGTTTGGTAACCAAAATCCAGGGGGAAGAAAGAAAAAGAAAAACTTCTCCCAGTAAACACAAATGAAGTGACATTTGGAGATGGCATTGGTAGACAGATAAAAGATGAGGTTCCATTTGGTAAGCCAAGTGCTGCACATCATGCAAAGTCTGTGACAGAGTGTCCCACATGGCCATACACCTAAATTAAGTCACAAGAGGAGTTCCGGAATTTTGTCGACACCAGAGTGAGTTTGGGAATAATCTAAAGAAACTTTCTTAGTGTTTCCCTGGACGGTCATCTCTAATACTGTTGCTGAACATTTACACACCTCAGTTCCTGACTGGCCCCACCTGTTCTGACATTATTATCCACAGCACACATTTTCTCTTGTCTTTATGTGAATTTGTAAAGCCAAAGTTGGCATTGTGACTTCTGCCTCCTGTTGTTACTCAATTTGGAGAACTGGGGAGACAGGGTGTGTGTGTGTGTGTCTGTATCAAATAACAAAAGATCCGAGCTGCCTCTAGCAAAAAGGCCATTGAAAGAGAAGCATGTCACTCTGGGATTAGTGGCAAAATTGGTCTAAATGGGTGTGATTGCAAAGTTTCTATTATATTAGGTCATGTTTCCCCAGCTTGTTGCATATATAAGAAATCTATGTTCTGCCATATTTTAGAATCTTATTAATAATTGAACAGCATCATTTTTAATAATACGAATAAACATTTTAAACATTTAAACTGAGATGTTAAAAATATGAAAATATAAGGGAAATAAATTCTGTACGCACAAAAAATTAAAGTGGTCTTATAATAATATTCATAACTTCTTTAGTAAAATCATCAATAAATTTTGCAAATTCCAGTTGTTTGAGCTACTGTATTAAGTGTGTACCCTGTGCTCAGTCATGTCTGACTCTTTGTGGCCCCATGGACTATAGCCTGCCAGGCTTCTCTGTCTGTGGGATTTTCCGGGGAAGAATACTGGAGTGGGTTGCTGTTTACCCTTCTTTACTGGATCTTGTGGACCCAGGGATAGGAACCCATGTCTCCTATGTCTCCTGCATTGGAAGGCTGATTCTTTACCACTGAGCCGCATGGAAAACCCATGTAGAAAGTACTCTGTTAAATATTATTACTCTTCCTGATCATTTTCCCCAGACTTCCCTGATGATATGAATCACCTGAACACCAGAAGTGGATCAACACGCAGGATCTGGAGCTCAGGGTGGCAGAGAGCAGCCTGTAATTCTAACAGCCACCAACCCTGGTTATGCCTCAGTGTTTCTAGCTTTTGTCCTTTGTTCTCAACACAAAAGGTGACTAAGAACCATGTCTTGAAATGTGTGAGCTGGTCAAGAGCAGACATTAAAGAGAGATGTTTCCTAGTGTGCAGGAGACAATTTAGGGAAGAGAAAGACCAAGCTGATTGATTTGTCAAATTCTTCCTCTCAGATAGCAACAGATTGTTACTTAATTAGTTATTTCTCAGAAGTGCTGAGTTCTACCTTCTGTTTCTCTTGTGTTCTAATTTGGGGTCCTAGTTCAGTTCAGTCGCTCAGTCATGTCCCACTCTTTGCGACCCCATGAATCGCAGCACGCCAGGCCTCCCTGTCTATCACCAACTCCCGGAGTTCACTCAGACTCACTTCCATCGAGTCAGTGATGCCATCCAGCCATCTCATCCTCTGTCATCCCCTTCTCCTCCTGCGCCCAATCCCTCCCAGCATCAGAGTCTTTTCCAATGAATCAACTCTTCGCATGAGGTGGCCAAAGTACTGGAGTTTCAGCTTTAGCATCATTCCTTCCAATGAAATCCCAGGGCTGATCTCCTTCAGAATGGACTGGTTGGATCTCCTTGCAGTCCAAGGGACTCTCAAGAGTCTTCTCCAACACCACAGTTCAAAAGCATCAATTCTTCGGCGCTCAGCTTTCTTCACAGTCCAACTCTCGCATCCATACATGACCACAGGAAAAACCATAGCCTTGATTAGACGGACCTTTGTTGGCAAAGTAATGTCTCTGCTTTTTAATGTGCTATCTAGATTGATCATAACTTTCCTTCCAAGGAGTAAGCGTCTTTTAATTTCAAGGCTGCAGTCACCATCTGCAGTGATTTTGGAGCCCAGAAAAATAAAGTCTGACACTGTTTCCACTGTCTCCCCATCTATTTCCCATGAAGTGATGGGACCAGATGCCATGATCTTCATTTTATGAATGTTGAGATTTAAGCCAACTTTTTCACTTTCCTCTTTCACTTTCATCAAGAGGCTTTTGAGTTCCTCTTCACTTTCTGCCATAAGGGTGGTGTCATCTGTATATCTGAGGTTATTGAGGTACTCACAAATTAGCAAAACAGCACAGGATTCAAAAACGGTTGTACGTGCTGGATAAAAGGCATTTTTTAAAATTAGTTAATTTTAATTAATTTCCAATTATTTCAATTGGAAGCTAATTTACACTATTGTAGTGGTTTTTGCAATACATTGACATGAATCACCCATGGGTGTACATGTGTTCCCCATCCTGAACCCCCCTCCCACCTCCCTTCCCATCCCATCCCTCAGGGTCATCCCAGTGCACTGTCCCTCAGCACCCTGTCTCATGCATCAAACCTGGACTGGTAGTCTATTTCATATATGGTAATATACATGTTTCAGTGCTATTCTCTCAGATCATCCCACCCTCGCCTTCTCCCACAGAGTCTAAAAGTCTGTTTTTACATCTGTGTCTCTTTTGCTATCTCACATATAGGGTCATAGTTACCATCTTTCTAAATTTCATATTTTTCTTTCTGACTTACTTCACTCTGTATAATAAGCTGCAGTTCCATCTACCTCATTAGAACGGATTCAAGTGCATTCTTTTTAATAGCTGTGTAATATTCCATTGTGTATATGTACCACAGCTTTCTTATCCATTCATGTGCCAGTGGACATCTAGATTGCTTCTATGTCCTAGCTATTGTAAACAGTATAAAAAATTCACTTTTCAAATATGTCTAAATACAGAATATATGTGAAGTGTAATATTGCTTCTTGACAAACATGGGTGTTATTCTAGAAAAGCATAGATTTTTTCTTTAAATTTTACCCTCTGATACCCATCATTTAAAAAATAAAAATAGTTAATAAGATTTAATTAAATTTTCAAAGCCCAATACATGTTTTGGCTTTATTTGCTGCTGCTGCTGCTGCGTCACTTCAGTCGTGTCTGACTCTGTGTGACCCCATAGACGGCAGCCCACTAGGCACCCCCGTCCCTGGGATTCTCCAGGCAAGAACACTGGAGTGGGTTGCCATTTCCTTCTCCAATGCATGAAAGTGAAAAGTGAAAGGGAAGACAGTCGTGTCCAACTCTTCTCGACCCCATGGACTGCAGCCTACCAGGCTCCTCCGTCCATGGGATTTTCCAGGCAAGAGTACTGGAGTGGGTTGCCATTTCCTTCTCCATGACTTTATTTAATTTCCATCTAAAATTTTTATATTCATGAAATTTAATTGTATCACTCTTTAACTCTAACAAGTAGCATTAAGTATTAAAAAAAATATTTATTTGGCTGTGCCACATCTTAGTAGCAGCATGGTGTAAGATCTTTAGTTGTGGCATGCAAATTCTTAGTTTTGGCATGTGAAATCTAGTTCCTTGACCAGGAATTGAACCCACACCCCCAGGATTGGGATCAGGAGTCTTAGCCATTGGACCACAAGGAAGTCCCTAACAATAAGTATTTTAGAACTAAAATAAGTACTTAGAAAATTCATGAAAAGTAATTATTTTATTTTACACTTATTTTATTTTTTGATAATTTATATTCAAATTTTTTGTACTTGGGATATAATAAGAAGGTGTTTTTTAATCTTTTACATCATTACTGTCTGTGGAACACAATTATGTGAAAAATGTTGATAATCACATTAGTGTAATAATTTTGTTGAAACAGGTACAAAGTACAAAAAATAAATTTCATGAAATAAATATATAACTTACAAAGGATGCTCAGTTTATTACTCTCCCTGATGCATCGGCTGAATTGCAAGACACGAGCTCTAACAGCTTGGTAACCTTTAGGTTATTCTTGGTAACCTTTGATAATTTACTACGTTGGGCATATAAAACTATAGCTTTCCATGTATTTTAATTTTTTAGAAGTTATTCTCTTTTATTTACTTTTTTGTTTATGTTTGGTTGTTCTGGGTCTTTGTTGCTGCGTGCAGGCTTTCTCTGGTTGTGGTGGGGGGGTACGCTCTCATTGCAGAACATGGGCTTCTTATTGTGGTGCTTTCTCTTGCTGTGGAGCCCAGGCTCTAGGGCACTGGGGCACGCGGGCTTCTGTAGTTGTGGTGAGCGAGGTCAGTAGTTGCAGATCATGGGCTTTAGTTGATCTCCATCATGTGGGATCTTCTCAGACCAGAGATGGAACCCGTGCCCCCTGTATTTTTAAATATTGCTGTTTCAAAGATACAGTTGTTAAGATTGGAGGGTGGAACACATTTTATTTAGCAGTTTGCTCGCCTGATCTGATTTTTAACCTTTAGGCATTAAGCATTGTGAGTGCATTAGTCTCAGGGACTGCTGTGTCAGGGTGAGTCTAATCGGAGCTTTCCCAGGGATTGCAGTGGGGTCTTCTGCATGCAGCTTATCTCTTGATGATGAGCTCTTCTGGAATTCTAAAAAGTATCATTTCCTCCACCACCTTACATCTAAAAGATGATTTATTTCAAGTCTCTTGACCATCAGTTTCCAGCTGTCACATAATTTGCTTGTTTAAAGGCTCTCCTATCATGGCAGGGCTGGGGCCTTCCAAATAGCAAATTCAGAACAAAACCCATTTAGAACTAAAGATCTGGAGAAAGGTTGAGTTCTATGACATCCTGCTATTCCAAATGAGGTCCCAAGAGCCGAAGCATTGGTGCTCCCTGCAAGCTTGTCCAAAATGCAAAATCTTGGGTTCCACCCCACACCTTCCCCCAAATGACTGAATAAGAATATGCATTTTTATCCCCAGTTCATGAGTGTGCCCGCAAGGTGTGAGAAACTCTTCTCTAACTGAGATGAGGAAGAAAGGGAGGATGGTGACTCAGGATCAGCTAGATGCTTGGGGAGGGACACCCACAGAGGATTTTGGCCTGGGTCTCATTGTCAGCAAGAGCACTTGGGTAGCAGCACAGGAACCCAACCTTGTGACTAGACCACTGGGCCCCAGGGCCCCTGGCTGGGAAAGATGTACTATAAGACATTTTAGGATTTCTGCAAGTCCACTTCCTCTTCCGGGGGACTGCTGTCCCTGAATCCAGCTGCACCAGGGTGATTATGTCATAAACCATGTATGTGATCCTGAACCCTCTGGCCTTAACTCATATAATCATCTCAGGTCCAATGGTAACTAATTCATGGTCTGGTTGGTGGCCTGACTTGTGGCCTGGCTTGAATATATGAGCTGGGCCATCATATTCCTCTCTGGGGAGTTTAGGATGGTTATGGGGGTGGAGGTAGGCATTTTACAAAGAATTAGGGTTGGGTGGCCCTAATGGGCCATGTACATGCCTAAGGTATGAGGCAATGGAAACAGTGACTAAGCAGAGGAAGTTGACCAGAAAAGAAAGTGGAAGAGGAATGGAGGCTTTATGGACACACCAAGGAAAGGGAAAGGGGTTGAGAAAGAGAAGGGGAGAACAGCCGGGTTCCTGCTCTTCCTGTATTTAGTTTTCTTCCAAGTACAAGTCTTTGATTCTAGCAACCAACAGACCCTTGACTAGAAGAGTAGTTGAGTTAATTCCTAATAACTGAAACCTGAGAAATCTAAGGCTGTAATTCTTCTATTAGTGTTGGCTCTTCCCAGTGGTGCTAGTGGTGAAGAACCTGCCTGACAACACAGGAGACATGAGTGTGGGTTCAGTCCCTGGGTTGGGAACCCCTAGAAGAGGGCATGGCAACCCACTCCAATAGTCTTTCCTGGAGAATCCCAAGGCCAAAGGAGCCTGGCGGGCTACAGTCCATGGGGTTGTACAGAGTCAGACACGACTGAAGTGACTTAGCACGCACAGACACTGGTAAGAATGAAACAAGTCAACTTTGGTGGGAAAAGATCGACCTCTGAGGACTGATGTCTGGGTGTTTGAGAACTCAGTTTAGTACTCATGTATAGCCTAGAGATTACAACCATGTGTCTTATTTTCCCATTACGTGGTGTGTCTCTGTTTATCAAAACTGGAGGAAAATGTTCAAAATTTCAACAGAAAGCTCAGATTAAGGATATTGCCGGCTAAGTACTTGTTTTGAGCTTGGATTATCCAAGTCAAATTTGCTAATAAGGCTTAATTTGATCATGTTCGAGGCGATTAATTAGGGAGATTTAAAATAATACTTTTGTAGCAGTCTTGGCTTGAACCTAACTGTGTCCCCCACTGGGCTTTTTACACGTGTGTGACCTGACTACAGGAGTGGGGTAGTGCAAGTAGGGGCTCCGAAGGCGTTGGTTCTTGGGACTCCATTTGCATAGAGTTGTCGCAAAGGAGCATGAACTTTGTTGTGCCAGTGGAGGAGGACTTGCGAAGGCAGTATTGCTCTGAGCACTAGGGAGAGCAGGGCTTCAAAGATGCTGAAAGAGCTGTCATCCCTAAGACGTCTGAAACATTAGGGCACGAACCTAATTGTTTTGATGTCTGGGTGACACTGACACATGACAAAAAACGGAAAAGAGTTTCCTCCACTTCAGCTGTAGAGCCTCACGCAGGCCTCTGGGCACTAAGGGCAGCAGTATGGCTCGGACACCCCAGGCCTGCTGGGCAATTTACCTTTTGTCTTAATCTGCCTTTTGTTTTAAGTTGGCTCTTATGTGTCATGGGACCTTGCTTTGTTCATAGTCTACATGTTTAAACTCTTGCCCAACACTTAGTTAAGTTTTTCAACTCCTGATGTCATGCATATCCCTCTACTTGTCTACTCATGTCCAGCAGGACTTACGGTAGTGATCTCTTTAGCTGGTCTTCCTGCTGCCATTTTTGCTCTCCCACATTCTGTGCAGAGAAGACTTAAAGAGACGGAAACTTCTTAAAGAGCTGGGAATACCAGACCAACTCACCTGCCTCCTGAGAAACCTGTATGCAGGTCAAGAAGCAAAGGTTAGAACCAGACATGGAACAACGGACTGGTTCAAAATTGAGAAAGGAGTACCTCAAAGCTGTATATTGTCATCCTGTTCATTTAACTTGTATGCAGAGTACATCATGTGAAATGCTGGGCTGAATAAAGCACAAGCTGGAATAAAAATTGCTGGGAGAAATATCAATAACTTCAGATATGCAGATGACACCACCCTTATGGTAGAAAACAAACAGGAATTAAAGAGCTTCTTGATGACGGTGAAAGAAGAGAGTGAAAAAGCTGGTTAAAACTCAACAGTCAAAAAACGAAGATCGTGGCATCCAGTCCCATCACTCCCTGGCAAATAGATGGGAAAGCAGTGGAAACAGTGACAGACTTTATTTTCTTGGGCTCCAAATTCTCTGTAGATGATGACTGTAGCCATGAAATTAAAAGATGCTTATCCCTTGGAAGAAAAGCTGTGACAAACCTAGACGGCATATTAAAAAGCAAAGACATTACTTTGCCAATAAAGGCCCATATAGTCAAATCTATGGTTTTTCTAGTAGTCATGTATGGATGTGAGGGGTGGACCATAAAGAAAGCTGAGTGCCGAAGAACTGACGCTTCTGAACTGTGGTGTTGGAGAAGACTCTTGAGAGTCCCTTGGACTGCAAGGAGATCCAACCAGTCCATTCTGCAGGAGATCAGTCCTGAATATTCATTGGAAGGACTGATGCTGAAGCTGAAACTTCAATACTTTGACTACCTGATGCGAAGAACTGACTCATTAGAAAAGACCTTGATACTGGGAAAGATTGAAGGCAGGAGGAGAAGGGGACAACAGAGGATGAGATGGTTGGATGGCATCACCGACTCAATGGACATGAGTTTGAGCAAGCTCAGGGTGATGGTGAAGGACAGGGAAGCCTCGTGTGCTTCAGTCCATGGGGTTGCAAAGAGTCGGACACAACTAAGTGACTGAACAGCAACAACAACATTCTGTGTTCAGCAGAATAGTCGGTGGGAACTTTTACAAATGGAAACCTCCTCTTAATATTCTAATGTCCTTCCATCATCTTTGCTGCTGCTGCTGCTGCTAAGTTGCTTCAGTCGTGTCCGACTCTGTGTGACCCCATAGACGGCAGCCCACCAGGCTCCCCGTCCCTGGGATTCTCCAGGCAAGAACACTGGAGTGGGTTGCCATTTCCTTCTCCAGTGCATGAAAGTGAAAAGTAAAAGTGAAGTCGTTCAGTTGTGTCTGACTCTTAGCGACCCCATGGACTACAGCCCACCAGGCTCCTCCATCCATGGGATTTTCCAGGCAAGAGTACTGGAGTGGGGTGCCATTGCCTTCTCCCCCATCATCCTTAGCAAAGACCAAACCCCTCCCCTGCGTGGTCTGGCCCCTCCCCATCAGACATCCCCTGCTTCTGCTCTCCTGCTGACTTCACTCCACCCCTGTGGACTTTCTCAAACACTTTGAGCTCCTCCAAGCGTTTGTGGAAATGGTTCCAGCTGCCGGGGCTCCTCCTTCTGTCCACTCACATACTATCTTCATTGCTAAGCCTCTCCTGATCCCTCTGGCTAAAATGGCTATGTCTCTGCTGAAGCCACTTTCTATCACCTCTTCCTGTTTGTGTTTTCATCAACTGTGTCACTATCTAGAATGTCCATGTGTCTGTTTCTTCTTTATTTATTGCCTTACTCCCTCTAGTACAATGAAAGCTTCATGACAGCAGAGCCCTCGTCTACTTCATCCACTGCTATAATGCCAGCACCTAGAACAGTTCTGGGGACACAGCAGGAGCTCAATAAACAGGCATGGAAAGCACAGGTGAACTCCTTCCTATGTCCAACTGCACACTAAATAGATTTAGACTATTTAGATTGCAGGCCTGCACTTGCTCCTCTGGCTATGGAGGCTTCCCCTTTACACCTGTATATACTTGCTTCTGGAAATTCTGATAAACTACTCAGATCAAGCCTCATGCCTGGAATTTTCTCTAGTCCCAGAAGAGGAAAGTTAATAGACGGTTGGTAGATTTAATTTTGTTGATCGAAATGATTACCTCCTATTCTATGGGCTTCCCTGGTAGCTCAGTCAGTAAAGAATCTGCCTGCAGTGCAGGAGACCCGGGTTCGATCCCTGGGTTGGGAAGATCCCCTGGAGAAGGGAATGGCAACCTACTCCAGTATTCTTGCTTGGAAAATTCTAAGGACAGAGGAGCCTGGCAGGCTACAGTCATGGGTCACAAGAGATGTGACTTGGTGACTAAACCACCACCACCACCTATTCCACACCCATTTAACTGCAGAGAAATCCTACCAGCCCTTGGCTCTGTCTTGCGCATCTCCACATGCTGACTTTGTTTTCTACAGCAACAGGCCTGCTTGCTGGCAGCACCTGGGCCTCAAGGAGAAGGTCACCGCCAGCCTGGTGCTGCTTCTCTCTCCTAAGCTGCCATCTGAAAACTCCTGGGGGAGGTCGAACCTGACCTGTGTCATGTGTCCACCCTGTGCCAGCCAGCTGTCGCAGGGAGGCTGCATCCCACAACCCACCACTCAGGTCTGCTCCTGGGTCTCGGGGCTATTTTTGGAGAAGGGGGGATTGTTGTGAACTGGGAATCTATTCCAATCTGTGTCTCTTACAGGGGCCCTCCAGCCTTGACAGATAGGTCTCAGAGTGGATAACTGACACAAACTGAGCCAGTAAGAATTCCTCTCTTAAAAATTTGAAATATAAATTAGTGTAGAACAAATCAACTTTGCTGAGGCATACTGTTGTTTAGCTGCTAAATCGTGTTAGACTCTTTGCAACCCCATGGCCTGTAGCCCACCAGGCTCCTCTGTCCATGGGATTTTCCCAGGCAAGAATACTGGAGTAGGTTGCCGTTTCCTTCTCCACGGGATCTTCTCAACTGAGGGACTAAACCCATGTCTCCTGCACTGCAGGTGGATTCTTTACCGCTAAGGTACCAAGGAAGCCCTTTGTTGAGGCATAATTTACATATAATAAAACACACCCAACTTAAATTCAATGAGTTTTGACAAACGTACACATCCATGAAATTATCACCATAATCAAGATATAGAATATTTTAATCACCTCCCAAGTCCCCTCATGCCCCTTTGAAATCAATTCCTTCACATCACACCTAGGCAAACACTCAAATCTGTTTTCTGCCACTATAACTGAGTTGGGCAATTTCTAGAATTTTGTATAAATGGAACCACACTGAATGTATTCTGCTGTGTCTGGCTTTTATCATTTGGCACCAGGCCTGAGAGATACCTAGAGCCCGGGCAGCTGTGACGGCACACAGAGCGCGGCCAAGAGGAACTACCCCACGTCCGAGGTCAGGGGCAGAAGCCGGGAGGACCCCATGACCGAGGGGCGGTGGCCAAAAGGAGTTAGCCCACGTCCGAGGTCAGGGGCAGTGGCCGAGAGTGCCACGCTGCGATGGCACAGGAACGGCCAAGAAGAGCTACCCCACGTCCAAGGAGCGGTGGCTCCATGGGTGCAGGAGGGCCTAGAGGAGCTATTCCACGTTCAAGGTCAGAAGGGGCGGTGGTGAGGAGATACCCCTCATCCAAGGTAAGGAGCAGCAGCTGGGCTTTGCTGGAGCAGCCGTGAAGAGATACCCCACGTCCAGGGTAAGAGAAACCCAAGTAAGACAGTAGGTGTTGCAAGAGGGCATCAGAGGGCAGACACACTGAAACCATAATCACAGAAAACTAGTCAATCTGATCACACTAGGACCACAGCCTGTCTAACTCAATGAAACTAAGCCATGCTCGTGGGGCCACCCAAGACGGGCGGGTCATGGTGGAGAGATCTGACAGAATGTGGTCCACTGGAGAAGGGACCACAAACCACTTCAGTATTCTTGCCTTGAGAACCCCATGAACAGTATGAAAAGGCAAAATGATAGGATACTGAAAGAGGAACTCCCCAGGTCAGTAAGTGCCCAATATGCTACTGGAGATCAGTGGAGAAATAACTCCAGAAAGAATGAAGGGATGGAGCCAAAGCAAAAACAACACCCAGCTGTGGATGTGACTGGTGATAGAAGCAAGGTCCAATTCTGTTAAGAGCAATATTGCATAGGAACCTGGAATGTTAGGTCCAGGAATCAAGGCAAATTGGAAGTGGTCAAACAGGAGATGGCAAGAGTGAATGTCAACATTCTAGGAATCAGTGAACTAATCAGGACTGGAATGGGTGAATTTAACTCAGATGACCATTATATCTACTACTGCAGGCAGGAATCCCTCAAAAGAAATGGAGTAGCCATCATGGTCAACAAAAGAGTCCAAAATGCAGTACTTGGATGCAATCTCAAAAACGACAGAATGATCTCTGTTCGTTTCCAAGGCAAGCAATTCAATATCACAGTAATCCAAGTCTATGCCCCAAAGAATAATGCTGAAGAAGCTGAAGTTGAACAGTTCTATAAAGACCTACAAGACCTTTTAGAACTAACACCCAAAAAAGATGTCCTTTTCATTATTGGGGACTGGAATGCAAAAGTAGGAAGTCAAGAAACACCTGCTGCTGCTAAGTCATTTCAGTCGTGTCTGACTCTATGTCACCCCACAGACGGCAGCCCACCAGGCTCCCCCGTCCCTGGGATTCTCCAGGCAAGAACACTGGAGTAGGTTGCCATTTCCTTCTCCAATGCATGAAAGTGAAAAGTGAAAGAGAAGTTGCTCAGTCGTGTCCGACTCTTAGCGACCCCATGGACTGAAGCCTACCAGGCTCCTCCATCCATGGGATTTTCCAGGCAAGAGTACTGGAGTGGGGTGCCATTGCCTTCTCCAAGAAACACCTGCAGTAACAGGCAAATTTGGTCTTGGAATACGGAATGAAATGGGGCAAAGACTAATAGAGTTTTGCCAAGAAAATGCAGTGGTCATAGCAAACACCCTCTTCCAACAACACAAGAGAAGACTCTACACATGGACATCACCAGATGGTCAACACTGAAATCAGATTGATTATATTCTTTGCAGCCAAAGATGAAGAAGCTCTATACAGTCAACAAAAACAAGACCAGGAGCCGACTGTGGCTCAGATCATGAATTCCTTATTGCCAAATTCAGACTGAAATTGAAGAAAATAGGGAAAACCACTAGACCATTCAGGTATGACCTAAATCAAATCCCTTATGATTATACAGTGGAAGTGAGAAACAGATTTAAGGGCCTAGATCTGATAGATAGAGTGCCTGATGAACTATGGACGGAGGTTCATGACATTGTACAGGAGACAGGGATCAAGACCATCCCCATGGAAAAGAAATACAAAAAAGCAAAATAGCTGTCTGGGGAGGCCTTACAAATAGCTGTGAAAAGAAGAGAAGCGAAAAGCAAAGGAGAAAAGAAAAGATATAAGCATCTGAATGCAGAGTTCCAAAGAACAGCAAGGAGAGATAAGAAAGCCTTCCTCAGCGATCAATGCAAAGAAATAGAGGAAAACAACAGAATGGGGAAGACTAGAGATCTCTTCCAGAAAATTAGAGATACCAAGGGAACATTTCATGCAAAGATGGGCTTGATAAAGGACAGAAATGGTATGGACCTAACAGAAGCAGAAGATATTAAGAGGTGGCAGGAATACACAGAAAAACTATATGAAAAAGATCTTCATGACCAAGATAATCACGATGGTGTGATCACTCATTTAGAGTCAGACATCCTGGAACGTGAAGTCAAGTGGGCCTTAGAAAGCATCACTGCGAACAAAACTAGTGGAGGTGATGGAATTCCAGTGGAGCTCTTTCAAATCCTGAAAGATGATGCTGTGAAAGTGCTGCACTCAATATGCCAGCAAATTTGGAAAACTCAGCAGTGGCCACAGGACTGGAAAAGGTCAGTTTTCATTCCAATCCCAAAGAAAGGCAACGCCAAAGAATGCTCAAACTACCGCACAATTGCACTCATCTCACACGCTAGTAAAGTAATGCTCAAAATTCTCCAAGCCAGGCTTCAGCAATATGTGAACCATGAACTTCCAGATGTTCAAGCTGGTTTTAGAAAAGGCAGAAGAACCAGAGATCAAATTGCCAACATCTGCTAGATCGTGGAAAAAGCAAGAGAGTTCCAGAAAAACATCTATTTCTGCTTTATTGACTATGCCAAAGCCTTTGACTGTGTGGATCACAAGAAACTGTGGAAAATTCTGAAAGAGATGGGAATACCAGACCACCTGACCTGCCTCTTGAGAAACCTATATGCAGGTCAGGAAGCAACACTTAGAACTGGACATAGAACAACAGACTGGTTCCAAATAGGAAAAGGAGTATGTCAAGGCTGTATATTGTCACCCTGCTTATTTAACTTCTATGCAGAGTACATCATGAGAAACGCTGGGGTGGAAGAAGCACAAGCTGGAATCAAGATTGCCGGGAGAAATATCAATAACCTCAGATATGCAGATGACACCACCCTTATGGCAGAAAGTGAAGAGGAACTCAAAAGCCTCTTGAAGAAAGTGAAAGAGGAGAGTGAAAAAGTTGGCTTAAAGCTCAACATTCAGAAGATGAAGATCATGGCATCTGGTCCCATCACTTCATGGGAAATAGATGGGGAGACAGTGGAAACAGTGTCAGACTTTATTTTTCTGGGCTCCAAAATCACTGCAGATGGTGACTGCAGCCTTGAAATTAAAAGACGCTTACTCCTTGGAAGGAAAGTTATGACCAACCTAGATAGCATATTGAAAAGCAGAGACATTACTTTGCCAACAAAGGTTCGTCTAATCAAGGCTATGGTTTTTCCTGTGGTCATGTATGAATGTGAGAGTTGGACTGTGAAGAAGGCTGAGTGCCGAAGAATTGATGCTTTTGAACTGTGGTGTTGGAGAAGACTCTTGAGAGTCCCTTGGACTGCAAGGAGATCCAACCAGTCCATCCTAAAGGAGATCAGCCCTGGGATTTCTTTGGAAGGAATGATGCTAAAGCTGAAACTCCAGTACTTTGGCCACCTCATGCAAAAAGTTGACTCATTGGAAAAGACTCTGATGCTGGGAGGGATTGAGAGCAGGAGGAGAAGGGGATGACAGAGGATGAGATGGCTGGATGGCATCACTGACTCGATGGAAGTGAGTCTGAGTGAACTCTGGGAGTTGGTGATGGACAGGGAGGTCTGGTGTGCTGCGATTCATGGGGTCGCAAAGAGTGGGACATGACTGAGCGACTGAACTGAACTGAACTGAGAGATATCTGCATGCTGGTGCATCTATCAGTAATTTGTGGAACACCTAGTTTGGTTACAAAGTAACAACAGAGAAGAATGAAGCCAAGATACCAAGGGAAAAAGTGATGGGCGGCCACAGGGTCTAGAAGGGCTAGAGAGTAACCTCCGAGCCTGGTTCTAAAAAAAACTTTAAAAACCACCACCACTAACCAGGAAAGTACAGTACTATCTCATTTATCAAAACAAAGGGGTGGAAAAACAATCCCATACATGAGTGTATTTGTCTAGGCAAAGGCTGGAAAGATACATACAAAGGGGTTAATTGTGGTTATCTCTGGGTGGTGGGATTATGAGTCTTTAAAAATATTATTTTTGCTTATCTAAGTTTAAAATTTTCTATCATCAACAAAGGTTATTTTTACTTTAAGGGAAAAAAAGTATCTTTATTTTCAAATGTGCAGCTTTGGAAATCAGGCTGGGAAACTTCTCAAATGCTTGACATTTTTAAATGATGGGAACTGTTCCTAGTTACATTTCAAACCTCTGATGTGGCAGTTACAGCTCTGTGGCTGTTGTTTAAAAGCAAACTTCTGAAATAAGATCATTTCTGACTAATTATGCACTAAGCTCAGTTTTGTTGAAGGCCCTCTTAAGTCATCTCAAATTCTGACTATTCTCTTTGAGGGCTAAAATCTTAACCCAGCTATCCTTGTGATCCTTAAGCCTGTGGTCAAGTGGAAAGGACTGTACTTCCCATCATTCTTAGGATGTGGGCCAGAAAATTCACTTGCGGTGGTTGTGAAAATGCAGATTCTTGATCTGCACCCTGGAATTATTGACCCACAGTCTTTGGGAGTGGAGTTCAAATGGTGACTTTTAACAACTTTTCACAATAGCCAATCAGGCTATTGTGAGACACACTCAAGTATGAGAGTCAGTGGGTTCATTTTGGACCAAATAAACTTAATATCTCCCCTTCCACAGGCATCCTAGGACCTCCATGTCTACCTAGCTGATCCTCAGCTCTGCTTCTGCCCCCAGGACCAGTCCTAACCTCAGGCAGAAGGGAATAGAACTGGAATGATGCTGTTTTGTTTCAAAGAACTGTGTCCTTTGCTTTTGGGGGATGTTCATTTTCTCTTGGGAATCCAAGCACCACCACCCCTACTCCTGAAATCTTGGGCCTTCGTGGTATTCTTGCTGTCTGGGGACCTCTTAATGTCTAACTTGGTTGGCTGCCTGCCTTCATGGGCATCCTGTTATGTCCTACCCTGGGGTTCTATTGTTTTGTGTTGCCTGATACCTGGGAGACCCTGCTAATTTGGTGACTGCCCTCCAGACTAACCCTTCTCTATTTGTGCTCATATCTGGATCTTCTCCCTCCTCTCCATCCATCCGCTCCTACTGCTGGTCTTTGTTCTGTGCTGGTGGCTGGGTTTATTTCTAGATGCAAGTCCCATTCTGCTCACTGGATCCCCAAAGTTGATGTGAGGAGATTGGCTATCATAACTTAGGTTTCACTTGGGCTTATTCCTCTAAATTCAACAATGGAGGTTGAATGCATTGAGTCTTCTTGAGTCTCAGTAGAGCTGTTTCTAATTAGTATCAGAGAATTTTCTGCGTGCTGTTTTATCTGTACTTACCTTGTCTTCATTTAAAGTGTTGACTCACTGAATTTATCCTCAAGGATAGAAAGAATCAGTAGTACACTAATGATCTATTACTATAATGTCTATATCACATTTAAAATTCAAATGGTGGTGTGTTTTTTTTTTTAAGTCAGCTTGATCAAAGTCCTCTACTTCAGAATCAATAGCCTCTTTGAAGTCATAGAAACACTTAAAAATGGTTAAAACTCAAATTCAGAATTTTGATTACTTGAAAACCTTAATCAATTTCCAACTTGCCTAAATAGAGTTACCAGGATAAGAATTTAGGGTTTGGGGACTTCCCTGGCGGACCAGTGGCTAAGACTCCATGCTCCCAATTCAGGAGGCCTGGGTTCTATCCTTAGTTAGGGAACTAGATCCCACAAGCTGCAATTAAGAGTTCCTGTGCTGCAACTAAACATTCTGCATGCTGCAGCAAAGGTCCTGCATGCTGCAACGAAGACCTGGCAGAGTCAAATATATATATATATATAATATATATTTAATTTAGGGCTTTTCGTACAGAAATACAGTGTACTTGAATTACTAATACTAGAGTCATTAGAAAATCTGGAGTTCTGAGATACAGAAGATTGTGTTTTTCAAAGATGACCACTCAATATCTCCCACCTCATGTACCCCTCTCCCTTAAAGTAGCATTCTTGAATTCTCCTCCCCTTAAAATTGGTCTGGTCTTCATGATTTCTTGAACTGTAGAATTTGGCAGAAGTGACATTCTGGGACTTTCAAGGACAGGTCATAAGAAGCTTTGCACTTCCACTCAGGGCTCTTGAAATGCTTGCTCTGGTGCAGGTCAGCCACCAAGTAAGAAAGCCAACATTCCTGAAACAGCCGTGTTGTGAGGAAGCCCAATCTAGGCACATGGTGAGAGATAACCATGATACCCAGCTCCTATCTGCTCCAACCTTCCCAGCCCAGGTACCAAACATGTGACTAAAGTCACCATCTTGAGCATGAGTCAACAAGGAATCTAGGCATACTTCAAACAGTTCTTTCTGTTTGTTGTTTGGCAAGTCAGAGGTTGTGTCACTGGCAATTGTGGCCTTAAGGAGAGTCCTGAGTCTCCAGAATGGCAAGTGTTTTCAGTTTAAGTGTTTGGATATGTTTCCTGCCCCTTCAAGAGTTTCTATGCTGCGGGATTCCTGGCTGACTTGGCAGCAGCTGTTACCACACATCCATGGCTGGTTGTCAGGGAGTTTTAGATGCTGATAAACATAATGGACTAGAAAATGTTAGCCAGTTTTTTGCAACATAAATCCACCATTTTCTTGGCTCTCCTGGGATTCTTCTCTGCTTTACCATCAGCCATACGGAATTCTGCTGACATTCAAACCAGAAAGCTGAGAAACGGTTTGATTGCACACAGGAGAGATCATGTTGCACTGAGATTTCTGATACTCTCACTGAGGTCACAGGGAAACTGTCCTACAAAGTGCAGCTAAGCTAGGGCCACTCTTGAAGGACAGCCTTTAGAAGCATTCCTTCAGCCCTATCTGGCTTTAACCATTGAGGCTACAGCTTGAGGAGTCACTGAAATGGAAGTGTAGTTGCTCAGTCATGTCCGACTCTTTTAGGACCCCATGGACTGTAGCTTGCCAGGCTCCTCTGTCGGCAGGATTTTTTCAGACAAGAATACTGAAGTGGGTTGCCATTCCCTTCTCCAGGGGATCTTCCCAACCCAGAGATCGAACCCAGGTCTCCTGAATTGCAGGCAGATTTTTTTACTGTCTGAGCCACCAGAGAAGCCCAAGGATTCACTAAAGCCACACAACGAACAAAAATACTTACTTCCTAATTCAGGAATATCTACAGAGGGGCCACCTGAAGTTTCTAGGCCCATTGGTCTAACACAGACAACTTTGCAAAGTTACACAACCAACTTTGCTGTTGGTTGAGGAGGCTGGGCTGTTAGATATTGCAGGGAAGAGAGTGTTGGGATCCCTGTTAGTATCTTCATCCTCTTGTATTTCTTCAGTCACAGTCTTTGGTAACTTTTTGAGGGAGTAGATGGGGTTAGCTAGTGTAGAAAGGATTAGCTCAGGGTTACTTTTTGCCTTTCAGTGGTAAAGAATCCGCCTGCCAATGCAGGAGATGCTGGTTCGATCCCTGGGTCAGGAAGAGACCCTGGAGGAGGAAATGGCAACCCACTCCAGTACTCTTGCCTGGGAAAGCCCATGGACAGAGGAGTCTGGCGGGCTACAGTCCATGGGATCACAAAGGAGCTGGACCCGACTTAGCGACTAAACAACACTTTGCCTCAGTACATTCTATTGTTGAAAGACCATCCACGCCCATTTAATGCCGTGCCAGGGCAGCAGAGAACACACAAAAAGGCTCTTATTAAACTTTGTTCCTAGCTCCCACCAGTATTTACTGGCAAGATTGTAGCAAGAGAGGCAATCTCTAGCCAGCAGTTTCTTGGCTTGGGGATTCAGAAAAAATAATTTGCTTAGAAAATAATGCAATAATGGAGGAGGAAAAAAAGGGGTCTCTTTTTCCCATGTGCCTCAGGGCAACTAAGCTCACTCACCACAATGAAGACCCAGCGCAGCCAAAAAGGGCAGGGGATCTCTCCTTACCTAATTTACTTAAAACTGACACCCAACTTTGCTCCCCTTGGTGGCTACGCCTTGCTCTATACACTGAAGTTTTTGTTCATCACGACAAGGGAAGACGAGTGAGTGAGAACATTGGCGGCGTCCTCTTGGTTTTCCAAGCCTTCATCTACAAAGCCCCTAAAGACAGCACCACATTTTAAAGGTGCCAGTGCAAATATTTAAACATAATCATACAGCATGTTCCCCTTGAGAAATACATCTCGCATTTGAGAAGTCAGCTCAGTAAGTCTAAAGCTTCAGAGCAGAGAAAAATGTCGCTTGTACCATGGTGAAATGTGGCCCGTGTATAAAGGACTGCTTCTGTCAAAGCGACTGAGTAATACCACAAATTTAAAAGGAAACAATTTGCTGATTCACTGCATCCTGGATCAAAATCGCAGAGTTGGTTTCATGAGCACAATGAACAAATGGAGAAACCTGGAGAAAGTACTTGCTACTCTTTTGGTTTTTTATTTTTTCCAAACAGGGATAAATGAAAATTCTAGCTGTGGTAGAATCTGTAGGTTTTCAGAGAGGCCTTCCCTATTCTTCCTCCCTCCCCCAAAGCCCAACTATATGAGACTATCATTTTGGCTTTTATTGTCTGAAGAAAGCAGGGTAGGATGGCTAGCCTAGGAGTACAGCTCTGGACATTAACCCCCAAAGTGATCTTAACATCTTCCTATTAAGACTCCACCCACAAACTGCTCTGATCTTTGAGGGCCTAGATGTCATGGAGAGACATGCTAAGCTTCTGAAGAATACTTGTAATATTATATTTCAATATTTGTGGGATAGTCACAAATGTTATTGGTAGTATGTTTTCTAGCTCAATATGCCAGCAAATTTGGAAAACTCAGCAGTGGCCACAGGACTGGAAAAGGTCAGTTTTCATTCCAATCCCAAAGAAAGGCAATGCCAAAGAATGCTCAAACTACCACACAATTGCACTCATCTCACATGCTAGTAAAGTAATGCTCAAAATTCTCCAAGCCAGGCTTCAGCAATATGTGAACTGTGAACTTCCTGATGTTCAAGCTGGTTTTAGAAAAGGCAGAGGAACCAGAGATCAAATTGCCAACATCCACTGGATCATAGAAAAAGCAAGAGAGTTCCAGAAAAACATCTATTTCTGCTTTATTGACTATGTCAAAGCCTTTGACTGTGTGGATCACAAGAAACTGTGGAAAATTCTGAAAGAGATGGGAATACCAGACGACCTGATCTGCCTCTTGAGAAATTTGTATGCAGGTCAGGAAGCAACAGTTAGAACTGGACATGGAACAACAGACTGGTTCCAAATAGGAAAAGGAGTTCATCAAGGCTATATATTGTCACCCTGCTTATTTAACTTCTATGCAGAGTACATCATGAGAAATGCTGGACTGGAAGAAACACAAGCTGGAATCAAGATTGCCGGGAGAAATATCAGTAACCTCAGATATGCAGATGACACCACCCTTATGGCAGAAAGTGAAGAGGAACTCAAAAGCCTCTTGATGAAAGTGAAAGTGGAGAGTGAAAAAGTTGGCTTAAAGCTCAACATTCAGAAAATGAAGATCATGGCATCTGGTCCCATCACTTCATGGGAAATAGATGGGGAAACAGTGGAAACAGTGTCAGACTTTATTTTTCTGGGCTCCAAAATCACTGCAGATGGTGACTGCAGCCTTGAAATTAAAAGACGCTTACTCCTTGGAAGGAAAGTTATGACCAACCTAGATAGCATATTGAAAAGCAGAGACATTACTTTGTCAACAAAGGTCCGTCTAATCAAGGCTATGGTTTTTCCTGTGGTCACGTATGAATGTGAGAGTTGGACTGTGAAGAAGGCTGAGGGCCGAAGAATTGATGCTTTTGAACTGTGGTGTTGGAGAAGACTCTTGAGAGTCCCTTGGACTGCAAGGAGATCCAACCAGTCCATTCTGAAGGAGATCAGCCCTGGGATTTCTTTGGAAGGAATGATGCTAAAGCTGAAACTCCAGTACTTTGGCCACCTCATGCGAAGAGTTGATTCATTGGAAAAGACCCTGATGCTGGGAGGGATTGGGGGCAGGAGGAGAAGGGGACGACAGAGGATGAGATGGCTGGATGGCATCACTGACTCAATGGATGTGAGTCTGGGTGAACTCCAGGAGTTGGTGATGGACAGGGAGGCCTGGCGTGCTGCGATTCATAGGGTCACAAAGAGTGGGACACGACTGAGCGACCGATCTGATCTGATGTTTTCTAGCTCACAATGAAATTATAGCTGCCATTGCTATTTAATAATACAACTAACTTGCTTATTAAATTCGGCTTTTAAGAATTCATATGCACTCTGAGGGCTTCCCACGTGGCCCAGTGGTAAAAAATCCACATGCCAATGCAGGAGATTCGTGAGACATGGGTTCAATCCCTGGGTAGGTAAGATCCCCTGGAGTAGGAAACAGCAACCCGCTAAACTATTCTTGCCTGGACAATTTCAAGGATAGAGGAAGAAGCCTGGCAGGCCATAGTCCACGGGGTCACAAAGAGCCCTACACAGCTGAACATATGCACATGTGTGTATGCACTCTTTGAGGCACTGCAAATTGAAAAAAGTCACAGACACACTTCTAATTTTCAACCACTTTTAGCAAAACAAATAGAGGCACATACAGTACCTTTGGAAGGTGAGTTCATTGTTAATAAACCTATGGGTCTATAGAAGTCTTTGCAGCTAATGGTCCTCGTAAGTCCATAAGTGTATAGTGCATGGATAAATGAAGATATTGTTTCTTGTGACAATCCTGCTGAAATGAAAACACCTATACAGTACAGAAGTAGTGGAGGAAATCTCCACCACTACTACCCCAACCAACCGAACATGAACACCCTATGGCAGTCATTGTAAAAAGTAGAAACCCTCTCAGAGATGTGAGGTCTGCAGAATGGTTGAGGCATAGAATGACAAAAGCAATACCATAACACAGAAAGATGAACTCATCGAGAAATTGAGACATGTGGCTAAGTTCTGCCAGAACCCCTCAAAAACCCAGAGGGCAAGAAAAATGGGGCCTACCTAAGGATGCAGAGAAAAAGGTCTGGGACAGGGATCTATGATTCTGTTTGCTCACAGCAGAAATACTTGCAGCAAGTGGCTCAGCTGCAAAGAAGTCGCCTGCTAATGCAGGAGATGTGGGTTTGATTCCTGGGTCTGGAAGATCCCCTGGAGAAGGAAATGGCAACTTACTCTGATATTCTTGCCTGGGAAATCCCATGAACAGAGGAGCCTGGTGGGCTACAGCTCATGGGATCCTAGAAGAGTTGGGCACAACTTAGTAACTAAACAGCAACAGCAATATAGACTAACAAAAACAGCAACAAACAAAAGCCTTTGTGACAGAATACTGTTTTCCTTTAAGTTATATAACTTTTATACAAAGTATTGGACTGGGAGAATGCCATAAGTCAGGTAATAAGTTAGGTTGCTTTTCTTTATACAGTTTACAGTTTTGCTTGCTTTTTGTGTTTGATATGGTCAACTTTTACTAAGCTCATTTTAAGAAACAGATTATTTCCGATGGATTTTCCTTTAGAGATTTTTATAACTGTCTTTTGTTTCCTAACTTTTGTTGACATGGAGAAGGTTGGGGAGAAAGAGATACAATGGTTTTGGTTTAGAGGCACTTATTTGGTTCTGTTGTTTATATCCCATGTTGTACAATAGAAAGAATGATGAACTTCATCTATGAATGGTTTAGGAGAAAAAAGGGAGACCTAAACTTAATTTATAATTACAAATTTAAAATATATATATTATATTAAAATATATATAGTCCTTCCTTTTATATGACTTTCCCTGAAAGGAAAAAAAAGTTATACTGAATAGAAATGGTTTGTTCATCAAAATCATTAACTTTTTTGGCTCCATCATGGCACTTTTATTATAATTAAAAAAAAAAGTTTTTAAAAAAATTTTTGGCTGCGCTGGATCTTCGTTGCTGTATGGGTTTTTTTCTAGTTGTGGTGAACGAGGGTTACTCTCCAGTTTCGGTACATGAGTGCTTAATACTCAAAATTCAATGATTCCATCATTACCTACCCTCTGTTGAATGCCATGCCTTGTTCTCACTGTTAAACAGTGTAAATAGCAATCCTCAGATTCCACTGTGATGATAAGAGAGAAACTTAAGTCTACCTACTTAAAAAAAAAAAAGTAAAACCAAAATTCACCTAAATGCCAAAAGGTAGGAAAATAAATCAGATTACTACAGAGATGATTCATTTGGAGGCCTTTTGTTTTCTTTTAATAAATGCTGATTGAAAATGAAAAGGTTCTGAATCCAAAGCCTAGCTCTGCTACATTTTATCAAAAATTTCTGGAGTACAATTTCAGAAACCTCAGCTTATCCAGCAGTTATCTTAATTTGGGCAGTAGAAAGGAGATGGGCAAATATCCCTGATGATGCACCTCTAGGTGATTTCCAAAAATTACATGCCACTATTCTTCTTTTTTTCCTCTTCCAGTCATTTTTTCCAGAGTACACATGGCCCCAGGATTGTTAGCTGATCTTTCCATTGTTCTCTTGGTAAGGGGGCAGGATACATACTTGAATCCTGAACTGTTTATTTATTATGATAATAATAATTACTCACAATTCCCTTCCTATGTGTTTCTGGATAGGGTGAACCACAAAAGACATTCTTACATAGATTTGGGGTTTGGAAGCAAAAAGTAGCCACTTCGTAGTTCACATTGTTGCTTATCCGCTGACTTACCTTGTTGGCATGGGACAGTGGCTGGACCTACAACTACTCCACCTTCCCCTGAATCATTCTCCAGGTTTTGTAGTTGCTGAGCTAGATACATACTGAGGGGGACAGCTTTTCCTTGATTTATACCATCAAGGTCAGAGGCAGTGGGACCTGACATGGTTTCAGTCTATCCTCCTGGGGTTTTAGCTCAAGCTTGTAGGTTCCAGGTTGTACTTGGTTTTCCTTATTTTATATCTGTTTTTAAAAAGACTTATTGTTTTATTTTTGGCTGTGCTGAGTCTTCGTTGCTACATGTGGGCTTTCTCTATTTGCCACGAGCAGGGGCTAATCTTCCTTGCCTTGCACGGGCTTCTCATTGCTATGGTTTCTCTTGTTGCAGAGCATGGGCTCTAGGCACGCAGGCTTCAGCAGCTACAGCACGTGGACTCAGCACTTATGGCCCCTGGGCTCAAGAACACAAGCTAAGTAGTTGTGCCATATGGGCTTAGTTGCTCCAAGGCATATAGAATCCTCCCAGACCAGGGATCGAACCTGTGTCTCCTGAATTGGCAAGCAGATTCTTATCCATTGTACCACCAGGGAAATCCTCCTTACTTTATATCTACTTCCTCTTCCAAGCTGCCTTCCCTAAAATCTTCAGGCTCTGGGATTAGGTGTGACAGCGTTACAGAGACTCCTTAAGCCACACAATTGTGTAAGATTCTATATGATGCATATAGAATACACATACACACACACAGCTCCTAGTGGGTTCTGAGTCTGTGATTGAATCCTGGATGATTGTATTATATACTCTGATTTTATAGTTGGGTAAATGCATTATTTTGGGGGATTTGTGCAAAAAAAACTTTATCATTCAGAATAGTGTATTGTAGGTTGGTTTGTACATTTTGTACTTGGAAGACTAATCAATTAAACTCAAAACCTGAATTTTGAAGAATCATAAATTTGATCAAACAAACAGCTTGTTCACCTCTTTAAGCTTTTTACACTTTCCTATACTATAAAAATTGCTCTGGGACAAAATAAAGAGATGATATACACATTCTTCTTAGAAATATAGGGGTAAGCATCAGAAGAGATCAATTACCAGATGTGTGGTTACCTCTGGGTGGCTGGAAATGATGATGAGTGGGAGCCAAGGCCATCAAGGAGATGGTGCTTTTGGTAGAAGATTTTTTAGCATCATTTGACTCCCTAAACTAGATGCATAAAGCTTTTTGATAAAAATAAACTCTCATTACAAGAAAGTTTTAATAAAAAGCCAAGTCCATGCCATCTATTTGTAATAGGGCAGGCAAGAGGAAAGGAAATAGGAAAGGTTATCATTTGAGTTGGACAACAGAGTTCAGTACTGGAGAGATTCCAATACAAGTTGAAAGGAAGGTCAAATCTGGGGAGGAATATGAAACAATAAGATTACAACGGATAAGAGAATGAGCTCTTCCTTCTTTAAGAGTCCTTTGCTACAGAAAGAAAATCTTGGCAACAAATTTCTCCTCCCCAGCTCTCTGCCTTCTCTTTTCTGTATCTTCTGAACTGAATGAATGGAAACTTAAGAAGTTATTGAAACAAGATAACACACTGAAGCATCTCCTTCCAGAGCCATGTTTCATGGACTTGAGGAGCCTTAAGTTCTGGAACTGGTACAGTGATGGCCATAAACAATAATTTTCATTTAAGAAAAAACTTCTGATTCCTCTCACGGCTTGATTATATTTTAACCCCAATCATTTCCTTTTCATGACTCAAGTCCTTGGATTTCAACTTCTTGCCAATCCTTCTACTTCCTCAATTTGGCCTTTCCCTTAGCATTTATTATTTTCCACCCAAGTCCATATATAGAAACATAATTTAGAAATATCAGGACAAATTTAAGTCAAGGCATTGGTGAGAAAAGTTAGGTAGTTAACCCTTTTACAATACCTTCCCCCAAAGGAGTAAATGCAAGAGAGGTTTTAGAAAAGAGAAAATAAGATAAGGTTAGGAGGAAAACAACAAGAAAGACATAAGGAAAATTTCAGGGAAAATGGTTCTATTTCGGCAGAAGAAAAACAAATTGTGTATTCAGCAGCTTTATTGGTCCTATTTCAAAGAAATAAAAAAATAGGTATTATATTACTAATTCACTTATATTTGTTTTATAACTGCCTGCTCCTCCATCATTCAGAGTTTCATCCTCAAATCATTTGGTAATTCCAGCTGCATAAATTTCTAAGGAGTCCAGGGAAGCCTGAGAGCTGAACAAAAAGTATTACATTACTAGCCTGCCTTTATACATAGTTTTTCCATCTAGAGGCATAAAGCATTTCACACACACTTTCTCTTTTAGTCAGCAGGCATTTCTAAGGCTGAAACAGAGGCTGCTTATCCTAAGTCATGTGAATCATCAGCAAGAGAGACTCAAATTCCAGACTTCAAGTTTCAGCCTTTTTCCACTGAACTTTGCCACTTCTCCAGACCCAAATGATGTACTTTCCAGACTATGGTTCCTTCTGATTGATGACTGGTCATCTTCCTGATTTCTAATTCCTCAAGGGATCCCTCCTAGAGACCTTTTATTAAGGTCAATTTCATTCTGTTATCAACTCCTCTGGGCACAAATCCTCCACTAGTTACAAATTCAGTTAATGTCTGGAACTTCTCCTCAAAGAGAAGAAACTTTGATTTCATGGTCACATTTGCAGGTTCTTTCCTTTGACAGAAATTGTCTGCACCTGAAGACAAGCTCCTTTCTCAGACTGCTGCTGCTGCTGCTAAGTCGCTTCAGTCGTGTCCGACTCTGTGCGACCCCATAGACAGAAGCCCACCAGGCTCCCTCGTCCCTGGGATTCTCCAGGCAAGAACACTGGAGTGGGTTGCCATTTCCTTCTCCAATGCATGAAAGTGAAAAGTGAAAGTGAAGTCGCTCAGTCGTGTCCGACTCTCCTCAACCCCATGGACTGCAGCCCACCAGGCTCCTCCGTCCATGGGATTTTCCAGGCAAGAGTACTGGAGTGGGGTGCCATTGCCTTTTCCGTTTCTCACACTACATACACTCAATTCCTTCTCACCGTCCTCAAGTTTTAATTCCTTTTAAGAGAGGTTTGTTTGAAATCACTTTGGGTTTGAAATCACTTTTTTTTTTTTCCCAAGAGGACAAATGAAGAGCTTGGCAAACAATGAGCGGTTTTATTTGTTGGCTTAGTCACTGACTCAAGGACTTTCAGTATTCCTTGCTCTGCTATGTTGAATACACTTTGTGCTTTCAAATTGCCTGTCAATAAAATTAAAATCACCCCAGTGAAAATTACTAGTTTCAAGCACTGATATCAGAGGGTGTCCAACTTCTTAAACACCATTTACCACCCACAATCTTTACATTTATTGACAAAAAAAGAAAATGATTGGAATTTGTATGTATGTGGTGTGTGTAGCAGGCTGTGTTGGGGGTGAAATAAATGGAAAATGAATGATCCAAAATCAATGATGTCATCAGACAAGCCATTGAGAAGGATGCGTCACTTGCTAGCTCCTCATGTGATATCGGTCCGTTACCTTTGGGCCATATTTCAATAAATAACACTGAAAGATGGAGGAACCTTTATTTCCCCTTTTGAAGTTATTCCTCAGATACTTTACAAAACTTGTGCATTAAAATATATGATACATGGACCACGGAGATGGTGGCACCACGGCTTAGGCAGTGTGAGCACTATAGGGCAGGGCGTCCATAGGGGTTGAAGGAGAAAGTGTTTATGAAGGACCTGCCGAAATGGGAAAAGAAGATGATGATATTCTCCAGGGCAGCAGGCTGCTGGGGGAGCTGCTGTCCAAAAGGAGCAAAAAGGAGCATTAAGTCTCTGTCTTCGACTTGGCTGAGGGCGCTGCCAACTCTAGGGATGGGAGAAAACACTGGGATACAAGCAGGAGCTGCTACAGGCAGAGGAACCAGGCTAAGGAGCTGCAGAAAGGAGAAAGCTGTCTCTGTCCTTCCCCTCTTCTCACCTCCTGTCCCCCCGTTCCCTGCCATCCTTTTCTCTCCCCTCACACTCTGCTCCTCATTCCAAGTCCTTTTGAATTCCTGTTTTGGTTTTGTTTTGTTTGTTTTTGTTTGTACCTCGAGCCATGTGGGATCTTAGTTTACAAACCAGGGCTGGAACCCACCCCACCACACCGTCCCACCCCCACATCGGAAGCTCAGAGTCTTAATCTCTGGACCACCAGAAAAGTCCCTGAACTTCTGGTTATTAAGATGTCTCCCTTCATTTTAGGCCCTTTCAATCTCCCTCTTAATGGCTTCCCTCTAAGCAGGTTCCTCTCAGCCTACACTTCCCTCCCCACCCCTCCCCACCCCTCAGCAAAGGGATTCCTGGTGAGGTTTAGGAGATAGCCAAGTCAATTTATAAATTATCTCTCATATGGATTATTTCTACATATGAAGAAAATTAATCTGGTTTATGTTGATTCTTCGGAGAAGGCAATGGCACCCCACTCCAGTACTCTTGCCTGGAAAATCCCGTGGATGGAGGAGCCTGGTAGGCTGTAGTCCATGGGGTCGCTAAGAGTCAGACACGACTGAGCGACTTCCTTTTCACTTTTCACTTTCATGCATTGGAGAAGGAAATGGCAACCCACTCCAGTGTTCTTGCCTGGAGAATCCCAGGGACGGGGGAGCCTGGTGGGCTTCTGTCTCTGGGGTCGCACAGAGTCGGACACGACTGAAACGACTTAGCAGCAGCAGCAGCAGCATGTTGATTCTTAGCAGCATTTAATTTTGAAATTTCAATTTTTGAAACCAATTTCTCATTGCCATTGGTCTAATAATGTCACAACATGATACAAAATGGGCTTCCCTGGTGGCTCAGACACCTGCAATGTGGGAGACCTGCGTTCGATCCCTGGGTCAGAAAGATCCCCTGGAGGAGGGCATGGCAACCCACTCTAGTATTCCTGCCTGGAGAATCCCATGGACAGAAGAGCTTGGCGGGCTGCAGCCCATGGGGTTGCAAAGAGTCAGACAACTGAGTGACTAAGCGCATGCGATGCAAAATAAAGATAAGGGCTAAATGGTACTTATGCAGGGAAAAGAGATAGAGTTAGGGGCCTACTACATGAATCCACTTGTGTTCCTGGAGGAGGTAGTGAGAAAACTAAGGAAGCCCATGACTGGACAAAGCAAACAGGGTTGATAATGACTCAGGATCCTTTGATCTTTGGAATAGTATTACATTTCAAACCAGTGGCACAATAAGCCTAGAACCCAGGTCTCTGAATGTATAATTTCATGGTGTCAGTGAAGCACACGAGCTTAAGAAGTCAGAAGGGGAGTTCATGTGCTGGCTCTGCCTCTAACCAGTATGTGAATTTGCAAAATTACTTAGTCTCTTTGAAATTGTGAAATGGTATATGAGCACTGTGAGGATTAAATCAGCTAACTTGGCAAGGGCTAGACTCAGTTTAAAGGCTAGCCTCTGCCCCACCCTCCTCAACCCTTTGCCTGACAGCTGGAGCAAACCATAAGGATTGCACAACTCCTAGGTTCCCAGATCACATCAAGGGGAGGAAACAGGCCAAATCCTTATCAGGAATTTAGTTCAGTTCAGTCGCTCAGTCGTGTCTGACTCTTTGCGACCCCATGAATCACAGCACACCAGGCCTCACTGTCCATCACCAACTCCCGGAGTTCACTCAGACTCACATCCATGGAGTCAGTGATGCCATCCAGCCATCTCATCCTCTGTCGTCCCCTTCTCCTCCTGCCCACAATCCCTCCCAGCATCAGGGTCTTTTCCAATGAGTCAACACTTCGCATGAGGTGGCCAAAGTACTGGAGTTTCAGCCTCAGTATCAGTCCTTCCAATGAACACCCAGAACTGATCTCCTTTAGGATGGACTGGTTGGATCTCCTTGCAGTCCAAGGGACTCTCAAGAGTCTTCTCCAACATCACAGTTCAAAAGCATCAATTCTTGGGCATTCAGCTTTCTTCACAGTGCAACTCTCACATCCATACATGACCATTGGTAAAACCATAGCCTGGACTAGATGGACCTTTGTTGGCAAAGTAATATCTCTGCTTTTAATATGCTGTCTAGGTCGGTCATATCTTTCCTTCCAAGGAGTAAGCATCTTTTAATTTCATGGCTGCAATCACCATCTGCAGTGATTTTGGAGCCCCCCAAAATAAAGTCTGACACTGTTTCCACTGTTTGCCCATCTATTTCTCATGAAGTGATGGGACCAGATGCCATGATCTTTGTCTTCTGAATGTTGAGCTTTAAGCCAACTTTTTCACTCTCCTCTTTCACTTTCTTCAAGAGGCTTTTTAGTTCCTCTTCACTTGGTGGTGTCATCTGCATATCTGAGGTTATTGATATTTCTCCCAGCAATCTTGATTCCAGCTTGTGCTTCATCCAGCCCAGCATTTCTCATGATGTACTCTGCATAGAAGTTAAATAAGCAGGGTAACAATATACAGCCTTGACATACTCCTTTTCCTATTTGGAACCAGTCTGTTGTTCCATGTCCAGTTCTAACTGTTGCTTCCTGACCTGCATATAGGTTTCTCAAGAGGCAGGTCAGGTGGTCTGGTATTCCCATCTCTTTCAGAATTTTCCACAGTTTCTTGTGATCCACACAGTCAAAGGCTTTGGCATAGTCAATAAAGCAGAAATAGATGTTTTTCTGGAACTCTCTTGCTTTTTCCATGATTCAGCGGAATCATCAAAATTAAATTCCTTAAATCAGGAATTTAAGCCTAGCTTATTTGCCCCGGGCTCCCTCAAGCTTATCGCTGTGCAGGGATAATTCTCCAAACCTCTCTGGAACTCAGTTCATTCCTCTTGTGAATGGCGAAAAAAACTATGTATGCCCTTAAGACACAGGTTAGATAAGAGCCAGTCAACGTTTATAAAATACAGTCTAATCCAAGAATGAAAACACAGGGTCAAAATGCATTTTCAATACACGCTATTACATAGGTCAGGGCGGTGTTGCCCGGAATGTGGAGTATGAGTTGCTGGTGGCATACAAAACATTTTTTAGCTGCCACATAAGTGACAAAAAATATGTAGCGAGAAAGCGATTTCCTTTCAATTGCCTTTAATTACTTCAAGAAGTAATTCTCATTTGGGGTCTCTAACACTTGCTGTTTCTCTCTTTAAAAAGAGAGTAAACCTCAGGAGCATACCTTCAGCAAGAGGAGAAATTAGGCAGAATTTAGAAATATAGCCAAAGTTTTAATGTTTATATTTGTCTTCTGATATAGCAAAGAACACTGATTTTCCATTTATGAGCCGCATTTTTTTCTTAAGAGTAAATGGAAGTTTTAAGACATATTACATATTCTTTAATTTTAAAAATAACTTCATTCAAATACAAATATTAAGTAAATACCAACACAAATGATAAGTGGGTTTGGACAAATTGGAAAGGTAGTTTTCAAACGATTGAGCTTTGGGAAACACAGGCCTCCTGCATGGGGAATCCAGGGACCTAGATTCTAGTCCTGCCTCCGGTAGTAACCTACTGTGCGACTTTGGTGAAGCTGAGCCTCAGCCTCTTCATCTGAAACTAACAGGGCTTGCTCATGTGGTCTCTAAGGATCCCTCCTGCTCTAATATCCTACTATCTGAAGCAGATGATTAGGATGTTTTCTATCTTTGGTTAGGAATCAATTGCTCTTATATATATAACCGAATCACTTTGCTGTTCACCTGAAACTAACACAATATTGTAAACCAACTATACTACAATATTGGAGAAAGAAATGGCAGCCCACTCCAGTACTCTTGTCTGGAGAATTCCACGGACAGAGGAGCCTGTCAGGCTACAGTCCATGGGGTCACAAAGGGTCCAACATGACTGAGTGACTCAGCATATACTCCAATATAAAATAATTTTTTTAAATAATTTTTTTAAATGTCAAAAAATAAAATTATTTTTTAAAAAAGCAAAAACAACCAATTGCTCTGTCTTCTTACTTTATTTTCTCTCCAAATCCCCCTTCAGGCATGTGATATCTAATTCAAATGAAATATGGACCTCCGTTTTATTAACACTCACAAATTGAACTAACGCACATGATCCAAAAATGCAAAAAAAAAAAAAAAAGAAGAAGAATTCTTCATAATGGAAAGAATAAAATTCTTTGCAATGGAAAGAAATTCTTTGCAATGGATTTTGAGGGAGATGACATTTGTTCTGGTCCTCAACTTCACCACTTACTGATAATGTGATCTTAGGTGACCTTAAAGTCCCTTTGAAAGTGTGTTAGTTGCTCAGTCATGCCCAACTCTTTGCAGCCCCATGGACTCTAGCCCACCAGGCTCCTCTGTCCATGGGATTTCCCAGGCAAGAATACTGCAGTGGGTTGCCATTCCCTTCTCCAGGGGATCTTCCCAAGCCAGGGATCAAACCCCAGTCTCCTGCACTGCTGGTGGATTCTTTGCTGTCTGAGCCAAATTAGCAATAAAATTCTATGAAATTCAAGTGAGTCTGTACAAAGGAAATAGATCAGCTGAGAATTCACTTGCTTTCCTTTCTAATTGAGATATTTAACACCCCATAATAATATTTTAATATAGACTCAAATTTGAACGGAAAGAAGATAAACATTTTTAAAAAGACATAGCTTCTATCTTCTGTTAACGAGTGGCACTCTGAAGGGAGATGGAATGTATACAAATGATTATACCATGCTGAAAGAACTAGTGTGCAATATGAAAAGTGCCTGACTCCTCATGAGTAGAGTTGTGCCCCATCTTCATTCTTATTCCTAACTAGTTGTATGAATGTGAGAAACTCATTTGTACAATAGAATATTTGTTTCATCACCTATAAAATAAGGTTACATTGTATGATCTTTAAGGTCTCTTGCAGCTATGAGTCTGAAAATGATTTTATGCTTCAGAGAAATTAAATGGTAATCTCAAAGACTCCTAATTATACATTGGAGATGATTTCTTCAATATAGTTATTTTTGCAGGTATAACTAACAAACAAAATCACACAATCTTTTTTTTTAATTGGCTTCAATCACAATTGCCTCAGTCTTTGAACTTTCCTACTAGCCAAACTTTTGAATTTGATTTCTTTTGATTTTTGTAAAGACAGTAATAATAACACTTGCTTTCTAAATTTACCTCAAATACCCTAGTGGGAAGTTAGATGAAAGATTCAATTCCATTCAGCAAACATCTATTGAATATTAATTACGTGCAAAATCCTAAAAATGACACCAAAATAAAGAAAGGTCATAGCCCTCAAGGAATCTAAAACCAAGTAGATAAAGTGAAGCATTATCATTCATTCAAAGGAAGGAAAAAAACAAAGTCAGAAAGTAAAACAGTATGGAAGATAAAAATGAACTTAATAAGAAATGAGGGCTTCCTTGTGGTTCAGTGGTAAATAATCCACCTGCCAATGCAGTGAACACAGGTTCCATCCCTGGGTCAGGAAGATCCCACAGGCCTCAGAACAGCTAAGCCTGTGTGCTACAGCTGTTGAACCTGTGCTCTAGAGCCTGTGCTCTGCAACAAGAGAATGCACCACAGTGATAAAGCCATGCGCCACTGGAGAGTAGCCCCTGCTCTCTGCAATAGAGAAGAGGCCGAGAGCAGTGAAGACTCAACACAGCTAACAAATTTTTTTTTTAAAAATTATTTTAAAAAAAAAGAAAGAAATTATGGAGAAGGGTTGAAAATCAGTCAGAAATTCTTCAGCCTAAAAGAAACGATGATCCATATGTTAGCAAGTAATGTTATCAATCGTAAAATCTCGCTTTCAAATCCATTCCATCAGGGCAAGACTGACTCAGCCAGCAGCTCAAGTATAGACAGCTTACCTTCTGTCCACAGGACTCTCTGAGGAGAAAGATTCAAATTCCAGCCAATGCTGGCACCCTCCACAAGAAGGGAGAAAGAAACAGTTGACTTAAAAACACTGTCTCAGGGACTTCCCCAGTCTTAATCCATGGTTAAGACTTCTAATGTAGGGGCATGGGTTTGACCCCTGGTGGGGGAACTAAGATCCCATATGTTGTGTGGCACAACCTAAAAAAAAAGTTGTCCCCAAATCAGGCAACTGGAGACAAGAGTACAGAAGCATTTCCCAAACAGAGAGGGGAGGGCAAGAGAAACCCTTGCCTTTCATGCAGTCTGCTGCTGCTAAGTCACTTCAGTCGTGTCCGACTCTGTGCGACCCCATAGACAGCAGCCCACCAGGCTTCCCCATCCCTGGGATTCTCCAGGCAAGAACACTGGAGTGGGTTGCCATTTCCTTCTCCAATTCAGTGAAAGACAATTTTCTTCCTCCTTATAATCTCTAGTAAACGGTCACAGGCAGGGACATTTAGAAAAATGAAAATGCAAAGTTCTATCAGGAAGGTAAAAATGAATGATATGAGGAAAATCTGCATCACAGCATGGAATATTCCATTTTATACTGATTTCTCCTAAAGGTCCAGGACTGAGTGAACGGACAGTGTGTGAGTGCCTTGAGTCTGGGGATATGGAGAGGAGGGGGATGGAGGTAGGTCAACTTGAAACTGTTTCCCTCTCAGATTGGGACTTGAACCCAGCCAAAACCCACAGTACCTGGTTTCAGGACCTCATGAAGTTCAGGTTCTTGATGTCTCATCACAGAAAGAATCCAGTGAGAGACAAAGTGATAGGTAAGAAAAGGATTTATTCAGATTCAGAGAGAAGCACACTCCACAGAGTGTGAGCCATCCCAGAAGGTGGATGTGGCCTTGAAATGTGGCTTGGTTAGCTTTTATGGGCTGGGTAATTTCATGGGCTAAAGAGTGGGAGGATTATTCCAACTATTTTGGGGAAGGGCTGGAGACTTCTAGGAGTTGGGCCACTTTTTGGTCTTTTGATGGTGCCTTGGAACTGTCATGGCGCCTCTGGGTGTGTCGTAGCTTGCTGAGAGAAGATCAAGGGCTAGAAATCCACCCCTCTGCCATCTTGGACCCATTTGATTCTAATTGGTTTATGCTGTGTCCTTGGGCTATGACATTCTCTCAAAAGTTGTGCCCTGCCCCTTGCCCTCCTGTTACAAGCTCTGAGAATCCTACAGAACACTGGGACCTCTGCTTATCTTTTTGGATATATTAATAATATGATAATTTCCCATAAACTGCTGGGAGAATTCTCGCTCAGAAATAGATGGAGAAACATCTAGACTGGCTATACCATTTTCCACACTTTGAGGCATTCTGAATATAGATGTAAACTAAGATCAAATCATATATCTTTGAATACCTGATACTAACATTCTGCTCGTATCACACTGTCATACACCCCACCGCCCCCCCAAAAAAAGTAAAATCAGGAAGAAGAGTGAAAAATTAAGACAGCAGGGTAAAGTGTAGCCTTTCTAGACATTTCATCTTCAGCAAGACTACCACAGCCAAAAAGGGTTGCCCCCAGACTTTTCCTCTGGGCTCTATTTTTTCCTGTATGTTCTACAATTATCGAGGTATCTTTTACTGTTTATTAGTGCCCATGTTTATGTGTATAAATTCTGCTTCTCCAGCTAAAATTTGAGTAAATTCCATACTCTTTAAATCCAGGATCCCAGACTTCACAATCTCAAGATCTGAAACTCCTGCTCTCACACCCAAGCACTGAATAACTTAGCCTGAGGGAGTTGTAGCAACAATATTACAGAGGTCCCAAAAGCAAAACAAACAGGCACACAAGAAGATCTCCTATTGCATAAACAATGAGGCTCTTCTTTTTTGTTTGTTTGGTTTTGGTCAAAAGAGTCAAAAGACTGTGGCAATTTTTTTCATCTTTGAGATTTAACCATGCTAGGGAACAATAAAAAATACTGGGGAACAATAAAATATTTGGTGTTTTGGATGTTGGTTTGTTGTTTTGTTTTTCTGGTAGTGATAGGCATCGAACTTCTGTTGTACAATTATTAGTGTTGTTTTTTGTTTTTAAGTCATGTTTGTTATTTTAAGTTAATATTGTTTCCCTTTAGCTACAGGAAGGGGACACTTACGTTCTAGTCCCATCAAGTTATACATTGAGAAATAAGATCCTGCAAGAAATCTTCCTAATTTAAAGCTAATTTAGATGTTTGTAACTTCAGAGACTTGTGTAGATACATAGCTTAACAGCAACCCACCTGAAATGATAGCTTTTGGTGAGTATGGATTGTCCCAAAGCAGGCCACAATTTTGAATTGGACACATTCATGATATCAAGGGAAATACGAAGCAGTCCACTGTTCTGCACTACCAAGTTATTACATATTCTGAAAGAGGAAAGGAAAAAAACTCACCTCCAAATAAAGTGGAGAATGATGTGGAGAAAAGTTTTTTAATCTACATAGGAAAATATTATTTTATCATAAGGAAAAAAGGCAAGATGCAAATTTTATATTGTAGTCTAGTCCAAAATTCTAATTCTTTATATAGAAAATGGTTACTCTCCTTGAACAAAAGAATGTAATAATTTTGCTTCTCCTCTCTTATGCTTATGTATTTCCCTGAGGTACAAGAAAATGGTGTAGAAAAACACACCCTTGAGAGAGAGAAATACATGAAAATGCCAGACTGTTCAATATAACATTTTGCTGAGATGTAAGAAAATGGAATAAGAGAGGATGTAAACTTTTAAAAGATTATATTTCAAGACAGTAAATGTTGGTTCAAAAATTTCAAAAGAAATGATATCCACATAAAAAATTATGACTAAATCAGTCTTAGTAGATAACCACTCAGCAGCAATGTTTTCGAAGTAACTCAAGAATGAGATTCATTCTTTTTAGTGTTGGATCAGCTTTGTTTTGGAAGTCAATGCTTTCCAGAGCTTTTCTTTATGATTTTGATTATACACATTCTTATGTTACTTAGTATCTGACACTTTGTTGCCAGACCCTGTTCTAAATGTTTGTTAATTCAATTATTCAATTCATAATTTAATGAATTCAATTCTCTAAACTGTGAAGTTGGTAATATTATTTCCATTTTATAGATGAGAAGATTGAGGCATAGAAAGATTAACTAATTTGCCCAAGGACACACAGCTAGTAAATCTTTAAAAGACTAGGAGGAAATGCATCAGGATATTGATGGCGATTTCTTAGGGTGTGGGGTTATAAAGAGTCGTTAAGAGAGATGATACAAACAGCTCTTTTTTTTTTTTCCCCCTGCCCGCCACCCCACAAACAGCTCTTGCATCAAGCCACTGGCAGCTGTTTAAAAACAGAGAAGACAGACTCCAGAACAGTTTAAGAGAAAATACTGGCAGGGCTTGTGGAGTGACTAATGCCACACGGGGAATGGCCGGAGTCTAAAAACACTCCAGCTTCTGGCTTAGGTGACTGGTTGGACGTGTTCACTAGGATAGGGAATACAAAAGATAAACAATTTTGGGAAAGAAGACTCTCTAGGTTCAGAGTCCACAGAAGAGCCCTGCTGCTAAGTCGCTTCAGTCGTATCCGACTCTGTGCGACCCCAGAGACAGCATCCCACCAGGCTCCCCCGTCCCTGGGATTCTCCAGGCAAGAATACTGGAGTGGATTGCCCTTTCCTTCTCCAATGCATGAAAGTGAAAAGGGAAAGTGAAGCCGCTCAGTCGTGTCCGACTCTTAGCGACCCCATGGACTGCAGCCCACCAGGCTCCTCCGTCCATGGGATTTTCCAGGCAAGAGTACTGGAGTGGGGTGCCATTGCCTTCTCCGCCATAAGAGCCCATTAAAGTGCAAATATATCTTCCGACCACAACCAACTTGGCTCACTGACACTTGCATCATCCCTGCTGTCGGAATGGTTAGCTGCCTCCCAGAGGCCTAGGCCTTGGGTGAAGGAGGAGCTTCCTCTGGGTAGATTCGGTGGGGCCTGCCTTGGCCAGTGGCCAAGACACTGCTGACTGCCAGCCTCGCTGAAGCCCCGAGGAAGGCCCGGCCGCAGGGAGCAGGCAGCCAGGACAAAGGCCGCCCGGGAGGTCTCCCGCTGGGGCGGGACGCCACGCCATCCAGCCCGAGTCTCCCTGTTCCTCAAGTCGGGTCACCTAGGCCCTTCCAAAAATCGCCTGGCTCACGTCAGAATGCTGGCGGCCGGACGAGTGGTGCATTGCGATGTTCCTTGTCTTCTCATTGTTTTTACCCGTGAAACCTCCAGTTCCCCAGCGTACAAAGGCCGGGGAGGTGGCCAAACCGAATTGAAATCTGAAATGTCTTTTTTGTTCCTTACAGTACAGTCAGTTTAAATTTCATGCAATCTTTAAGCTGTGGACTAATATGTATTATACAATTCTCGGTTTGCCTTTTCAAAGGTGCTTCAACTTATAAATATCAAGCTGGGACCCGGGCCAGGAAATCCAGACCGAGTTAAACGCACAGTCCGTAGGTTCCAGCCTAGCTTTGGGGGCCTTGGCTCGTGCAGCGGCCCCTCCCCCTCCTCCGCCCCCGCGCTCTTCCGGCTACCGGTCGGGTCCCCAGGACAACGCCCGCGCTCACCCGGAGGGAGGGCGGGGCGCGGAGCCGAGGCCGTCACGTCCCGAACGTCGAGAGGCGGGGAATAGCGCTATGACGTCACGAACACCGCCCCCGGCTTCTAGATATCCCCCGCGCCGCCCGCCATTTTGTCTCCAGTGTCTCGTTTGCTGTCGGCAGTGTGGAGGGAAGTGTCTTCCTTCGTAGGCGGGAGGAAGGGACCAGCATCTATTGTCTGTGTTTAACTCCGTAGTTCGGTCAGAGGCCTCCCAGAGCTTTCCCGGGGCAGTCGGCAGGAGCCTCTGCGACCGTCCCGCCCCTCCCCTCTGTCCCCGGGACCGGGAGGGACCCAGCCCGCGTCACGCCCCTCGGCGCTCGCCTTTAGCCTCTCTGTCGTTGCGTCCACATCGCGCCCCCGGAATCAGACGGTATCCCATAGATGGCCAGCTTTCCCCCGAGGGTCAACGAGAAAGAGATCGGTGAGGAATGGGACGATGGGTGAGGGGTGCTGGCGAGCGCGCGGGGGCGACGGAGAGGCAGGGACTCTCCGGAGGAGGGTGAGTCTGAGGAAGGGCAGTGAGTCGGGCTCGAGCCCTGGAGCGAAGAGGAAGGAAGCTACCCTGCCGGGTGGGTGTCGCCTAGGGTAAATGGGATCAGAATTGAAACGGCGCCTACTGTGCGCTTGGCCAGGAGGGAGGCGGCGCGCAGAGGAGGCAAAAAGGACCAGAGAGCCGAGTGGCGAGAGCTGCAGGGATCGTGTGGCCGGGGCGGTATGGTTCCCCCCACCCTAGTTTTTTTCTCTGGCCGTCTGAGCAGGGCCGTTCTCCTGGATTTCTCTTGGTTAAGGGCCTGGGGCGTCCAGTGGGCAGGGGAGGGCTGGGCAAAGATCCAGGGCTCTTAAAAAGTTTCCAATGAAGAAAAGTATACTTGTCTGTTACGAGCTATTATTAAAGGATGGGTCTTAGTGTATACGAACTATAAAGAGGAACGCAGCTATCAGCCTGGAAAAAAATGTTTTTAAAAATGGTATGGTGTTCAGAAAGGCAGCAAGCTCAGGGGAGGAGACTCAGTTATCTTTCATATACTGAGGAGCGCAGGGAGGAGCAGGATGGTTGGGTGGAGTGACCGGAGAAAAGCTGACTTACAGAAGAGCGAACTCTTGAAAAGGTTTTCTGGAAACTGGCTTAGTGGCCAAGCTGAAGACAGGCCAGTAGATGTTGAAGGTCCTGCTTTAGGACCTACCCCAATGACTCACTTGAAAGCACCTTACATTATCTAAATCCTCTCTTAAGGTAAAATACCTTAAGGTGGAATCGCTTTAAGGGGAGTTGAGGTTTGACTGTTTAGTAAACATTGAACTTATCGTATTATATACGTTATTTAAATATATGCAGTTAAATGAAAATTGGAGGTAGCTACTGAGCAGAGAGCGTTGGCATTTCCTTGTTGTTCAACTAAATTGGTGCCTTTGTTGAATATTTGGAGGAGGTTTTCTAGAGAAATGGAGAAGCTAAAGTAGCCAAAAGGCCCTCTATCCTGTATGTGGGTGAAGTTTTATACCTAGAGACAGCTATCTTAGAATTCTGGTCTTTTGTTCTTTTACGGATAAGGTTGACTGGCAGGTTAGGAGGGGACTTTACCCCTGGTTTTAATAACTATTTTAAACATACTGAGAAGACAGAATTCATGTCCAATTGTTGAACTGTGGAATATAGAACTCAAAATTTCTTATTCTCAGTCCAGTGGTTTTTTTTTTTTTTTTTTCTTTTTTCTACTCACAGTGACACTGAGGATGAGTGATTTGCCTTTCTTATATCTGTATTTTACTTCATCTTGAATCATTTTGAAAACTTTCCAATCCTCTCTTCTATGGATTGGATAGAGCTTCTTAGCGAACCAGCGTGAGGTGGAACCACCCACTAAGTAGCCTTTTAAATTATTATTTTTTGCATGTTTAAGTCTCAGTGTTATTTCTTGGTTATAGTGTAAAGTTACTAAGTAGATGCCAAATATCTAAAAGAACTTTTGCCTTTTGTAAACTTTTTTTTTAAGTCTGTTTTTTTGTTTCTTTGTTTCTTTTTAAAATATATCATTTGGATACAAAGTTAAAACCTCTGTAGCTTTGTATCTATCATTAAGGACCTCTGTTGCTGGTTTCTCAAATAAGTACTGAAAGAGGAGGCAAGATTCCGTGATTGATGAAAGAAGTCTATATGACAGGCAGTCACTGCCTAGAGCTACAGCCCTCTTTCACAAGGCTGTGCCACAGACCCTCCCTTTATGGTTATGAAATTGCAGGGAAGAATGCGAAGGAGCTGAATCTGGTTTGCTTGGTTGAGCAGTGACTCAGATGATGTGTGTGGTGTCGTGTCTTATGGCCAGGTTCCCTGGCAGGCAGCCTTTCCCTTATACCAGGTTGTTAAATCATACTGTCTTAGGATACTAACATGCAGCAGTTGCAGGTCATACACAAAAGTTCAAGTGATTTTTTTTCTTCATTATAAAGTTTGTGCTAGTGTATAATATTGTACCAGTAAATATTTAAATTATTTGGTTAAATGCAATGATCATTTTATATATCTTGTTAGTAAGCAAAGAAACACAGTAATTATTAACTAGATACTTGTAATGGTATAGTGTATTTATTTGGCAAAATTTGTTGAGGGTGGCCCTATAAGTACATTCATCTAGTTTAATCAGAAGCTTTCTCTTTTTAAGAAAATGCTTGCATGTTTTTCAGTTGAATTTTAGAACTTGCGTCCCTTATTTGTGAACTTTGATATTTTTTTTCTCCTAAAATTTGTGGATTCTAAAAGATGTGGTTAAAGAGAAGCCCCCCTCCCCGCCCTTAAAAAAAATAGGCGGAGGTTGCTGATTGAGGGGCCAGGCACATAAATGATGATATAAGAGTGTGGGCTTGAAGGCATGGAGGGGAATATGAAGCAGCAAGCCTTTTCTAAAATCATTTGTGTGTGTTGTTGTCTGACTGCTGCACAGCTTTTGGGATCTTAGTCCCTGACTAGGGATTGAACCCTGGCCATGGCAGTGAAAGCCCAGAATCTTAACCCCTAAGCTGCCAGGGAACACTGTCATTTGTATGCTTAAAAAATCATTCTGCAGGCATCAAGTGTCACTGGTTTGTGAATTGTATATTAAAGTCATGTTCCTGCCAATGAAATTGTTGCTGTTTTGATACAAGTGGGGCAGGGGTATTGGTGGGGGCAGTGGGGCAGGGCGGAGATCTGCTTTGATTAAATCACACCTACAATAATGTGTTTAATTGAAAAGGTTCCATGTTTTAAGGGCCATTATTAACTGGAATTTATCCAGAACAGTATGAAAGTGAAGGTAGAGAATGGACTTGAAACAATGCAATCTAAGGGATGGTTGAAAACTCACCAAATTTTATCATGGTGAAAAGATTTCGTTACTGATGTCATGGCTGTCTTCAATATATGAATGTCATGTGAGCGCAGGATCTCTTATTCTCTTTGATCAGACACAAGACTGAGTGGGCAGAGTGGCAAGAAGGAAGATTTTGAGTCATTAAAAGGAAATATTCTAAAAAAAAATAAATAAATAAAAGGAAATATTCTGATAATCTCAGCTATGCCAGAATAGGTGCATGTTTATATTTATGAGTATCACAGGAAAACAGATTTCAGTTTTGTTTTACTTTTTAAACCGTATCTCATTTGTTTAATGTGGCAAAGAATTGGGCAAGGAAATAGTTATATCACTTAAGAATGGGAATTTATACATGTGCTTTCATATTTGTTCAATAAACATTTGCTGAGCCCCTGTCGCATGCCAGATGCTGCGCTCGCTGTTGGCAAAGCATACGTTGAGACTGGATGTGTCACTGAAATGAGTACACTTTGGGGGTTTGCGTAAGTGTATCTGCTCTTGCAGTAAGAGTATCAGTGGCTCTCATTTCAATCGCAATACGTAAGACTACGTTGTTGGAAAGTTTAAGCCCAAAACATAAAAAAATAGATTACAGGGTTGACCACAAAGCAAACCACAAAATAGATAACGGGAAACTAAACTGAAGGTAACTTATAACTGAAAAGGGAGAGTAGCAAAATTTAAATCAAGACAAACCCAAGACAGCATTGGTGACAGACTTAAGAAGATCCTTTCCCGGAATCGAGGAAATGGCAGCCACATTTGCATGTGCACAAAAATAAAAATACATGAAATTGTTCCACTTTTTTGTCCTTAAAAACCAAAAGAATTACTTCCATTTGAGGATGAGTTTGGTGGCCCATTAGGAAGATGCTGAGGACCACTATTTGAGAATCACAAATATAATGCATTTTATTTTATTTTTCGCTTGTTTGGCTGTGCCACTTGTCATGTGAGCGCTTAGTTCCCCAACCAGGGGAACCTGCCCCCTGCAGTGGAAGTGCAGAGTCCTGGCCACTCTATCACCAGTGAAATCCCCATAATGCATTTTAAAGTTCGGAGGATTTTTTTATTTTTGTGACCCGAAAAAGATAAGCATCTTCTGGTCTGACTAGACCATTCATTTAATAGTGCTTCCTTTGAGTAGTGATATAATACTATACTTTATAGTGGATTATGGTTTTTGAAAGCAGCTGTTTGCAGAAGATACTTTTCCTATAGAGCAACTTTGGTTTCTTGCGTTTTAAAGGTTAGTAATTTGAAACATAAAGGCAGGGGCTTCCCTGGTGGTCCAGTGGCTAAAACTGTGCTCCCAATGCAGGGGGCCCAGGTTCAATCTGGGAACTAGATTCCGCGTGTCTCAACAAATACAGGAGATCTCACACGCTACAACCAAGATCTAGCACAGCCAGATCCAAGGGAAATAAAAGCATAAGGCTGGGAAAGTCAGGACTTCAGAAATTGGCAGCCCTGAGAGATCATTACATTATTTTTATTTGACCAGGTTTGTTTTTTTTTTTCCTTAATTGAAACTTTCTTTAAAAGTTCTTGATTTGGGAAATTTTAGGAAAATCACTTCGCCAGAACTTATAAAGATGTTTATCATCATCAAGGGGTCTTCACGCAGCCTCTCTCTCTTCAAAGGGTAGAATGCAGAACTTGGTGCATAAAAAAGGGGGAAAAGTCAGTGGAATTGAGTGAATGCCACAGTAATACAGATGCAGTCTCAAATTCGTTGTTGTTATATACAATGTCTTGTATTTTTTTCTGTTTTCTTTTAGTGAGATCACGTACTATAGGTGAACTTTTAGCTCCAGCAGCTCCTTTTGACAAGAAATGTGGTCGTGAAAATTGGACTGTTGCTTTTGCCCCAGATGGTTCCTACTTTGCCTGGTCGCAAGGACATCGCACAGTGAAGCTTGTTCCGTGGTCCCAGTGCCTTAAGAACTTGTAAGACTCTTCTTTTTTGTATTTTGTATCTGTCTGTAGAATTTTTTTCCGTGTGGACTAATACAATTATTTTGTTGTTTTATGTTATTTCTTTTGAAGACTGTTTTAAATGTGTTTTGATCATAAGCTGAATATATTTGTTAGAAAATCTGTGGAAAGAATTGTCTAGCCTTAATTGTATATTACAGAATATTTTCTCAGATAGTTTGGTGTTTTTCTTTCCCATATAGTAAAAGGCAAATTAATTGTGCCTTGATAGTGTAGTTTCTAAAATGTGTGTGAGCCACCAGGGAAATCCCTGATGGCTCAGGTGGTATAGAATCTGCGTGCAGTACAGGAGACCTGAGTTCAATCCCTGGGTCAGAAAGCTCCCCTGGAGAAGGGAATGGCAATCCACCTCAGTATTCGTGCCTGGAGAATTCCATGGACAGAGGACCCTAGCGGGCTATAGTCCACGGGGTCGCAAAGAGTCAGACTTGACTGAGCAGAGAGCACACGAACGTAGTATAGTTTCTAAAATGTGTGCGCAGAATTTAACATCTTTCCCTTCTTCTTGTGTCTGGTTCACCATCACGGTTTCATTCCTTCACGCCTTTATCACTGCTGATCATTACGGCATTAGACAGTCTTCTGGTGTCAGCTTCACAATGTGTTCTCAGAGTTTTTTGTTTTCTGCTTGTTTATACTTTTGGGTTAATGAAAAGAGTCCTAATTAATATAGGGTTCTACATCAGTAAGGATATATTGAAACACATTTGAAATGACAAAATTACAAATTGCTTTTTATTATTGAACTTTTTCTTAGGCACTGAGGATTTTAGTCTGAATTTATTTGGTCATGCCCACATAGCTAATAGCAGACTTTTCCCTTTCCCATCTATAAGGATTCCATTGTTACTCAGTATTACTATAATAATATGGAAGTTATTTTAGCAAACACTTATTATTTAGTATCCACAGGAGTCCAGAATAAATAATAACTAGATGACAATCTGGCTTTTTTTTTTTTTTACCAGTCTCTTGCATGGCACCAAGAATATCACCAATTCAAGTAGTTTAAGATTATCAAGACAAAACAGTGATGGTGGTCAGAAAAATAAGCCTCGTGAACATATTATAGACTGTGGCGATATAGTCTGGAGTCTTGCTTTTGGATCTTCAGTTCCAGAGAAACAGAGTCGCTGTGTAAATATAGAATGGCATCGATTCAGATTTGGACAAGATCAGCTACTCCTTGCCACAGGGTTAAACAATGGACGTATCAAAATATGGGATGTATATACAGGTATGAAGTCATAGTCTTGAAAGCAAACTCAATTATTTTATGATGTAAGCATAACTTGTAGACACTAGAAGAATACGATTTGAGGATTTTAACTTACGGAGAAGCAAGAATTGATCCTCTGAATCTGTCTTTATACATATATCTTTATTGGCCTAAACAGCATCTGCAGCTTTTAGTTTTAATTTAGGAAAATAGAGTTCATATTGCTTGATCACTCTTCAGAGAATATTATAGTAGGAAGGGCATGCCTAAGGAACATTTAGTTATCACTTGTAAACTAGTAATGTACTTTATGACTCAAATTGCAAGATGTTTTCTTATATACTTTTTCAATATGTAATAGCTTAGAGGCATTCAAGGTAGATCTGGTTTTCAGCAATCATTATCTAGCCTCTGGAAGGCTTTAGTGACATTTTATCTAAAGTTTAACCAGGTAGGTTGAGAAGTTAAATTCTTTGGGCAGTTAAAAGTAAATATGTCCTGGAAATTCACTGGCAGTCCAGTAGTTAGGGCTTGGTGGGTGCTTCCCTGCAGGGGGCATGGGTTTGATCCCTGGTCTGGGAACTAAGATCTCACAAAACACGAGACATGCCTGCTGCGCCCCCCTGCACGCCCCCCCGCCCCCCAAAAAAAGTAAATGTGCTCTTCACTACCTATAATGTATAGTTTCAGACTGTTAGTCTGTACTCCAAAATTTAAAAGATTTTTAAAAATGAGCTTTAAAACAGTATGTACATTAGAATACAGCAAGTAATATTAACATTGAGTGGGGATAATGAATCAGTAAATTTGATTGAATTCTGGGAAAAAGTTTACAAGGTAAGCACATCACTTTTCATAGAAAAACAAAACTCATATAGTAGATGAATAAATACTTTTTTTCATTGAGATTATGTTTGAAAATTTAGGCTGTTACTATACAAGGATCTTTTTAAAAAAAAAATTATTTGGCTGCATGGGGTCTTAGTTGTGGCCTGCCACATCTTGTTCCCTGACCAGGGATCAGACCCAGGCCCTCTGCATTTGGAGTGTGGAATCTTAGCCACTGGGCCACCAGGGAAGTCCCACAAAGATTTTAAATGATGCAGATTTTCTTGGTATTAAGTTGACTTGGTCCAAGAGTTTGTTCACATTTTGGAAATTCCCTTTTAATTTTTCTAATAAATTTAGGCTTTGGTATCTTTGAAATAATTCATTTTAAGACATTATAAATAGTGAATCTAAAGATGATAGTAAAAGCACACTAAAAAATGAGTCATTTTACAAAGGAGATACCCATATTTCTATCCTTTTTTAACGATGAGAAACCTGATTTTTAAAAATATGAAAGCTGGTAAAAATTATTAACATTGCCTCTTTCTGACCTTCCATTGCATTTAGGAAAACTCCTCCTTAACTTGGTAGATCATACTGAAGTGGTCAGAGATTTAACTTTTGCTCCAGATGGGAGCTTGATCCTGGTGTCAGCTTCAAGAGACAAAACTCTGAGAGTGTGGGACCTGAAAGATGATGGTATGTCTGTCTTCTAGGCTGTGGAAAAGAATTAGTTTCTGGGTATTATTACTGAGATGTATTACAAACACTTGACGTTAAAAGTGACATGATCATAGTTTCCTTTTCTCTGCTTAGTCCTTTGCCCCCTTTCCCTGTGCAGATCAAACAAAACTGTAAATATGACCTGGAATAGGAGCCAGCAGTTACTCTAAACAATCTGATACACACGGAAACTAACTACACGGATCTGTATCAACTATTTGAGGACAAAATCTATATCAGTTTTAAGGTTTTATTCGAACTGGTTTGTGTTGGTTTATTTCCTTTATATTGGGGAAGGTTATCAACTTCCTATTTGCTTAGTGAAAATTTAAGAAGATCTTGATGTAATGAAAGATACTCCTTAGTAATTAATAAAATATAAATTCAAACATGATTTACACGCCAGAATTTATAATATGTAAATACTAAACATAACTTGGATAGGTTAAGTAAGAAATTATAAAAATAAGGGATTTACCCTCCAATATAGTAAAAGGAATGTCAGTGTCAAGTTTTAGCTTTTTTGGAAACATTGGTAATTGTGGTGCTTTTACAGTTTTGGGGAATTTACCTTGTTTGAGAGGACCTGAGATGAGCATTTCTTCCCCCTTCTTAACCTCCAGTGAAAGAATTTAAGTTTTAACTAAAACCTTATATTAAGATCCATTGGTGCTCCACCAGCCTCAAGCTGGAAGTTGACAGGCTTGTTTAGACAAGTGTAGCTTAAATTGAGCGTAGTAGGAAACAAGACCCTCAGATTTGGAGACTTGTTTCGGCTTATGGGTCGTAACCATTACCTGATAGAACAATACACTGTTACCAAACTATGTGGCACCTCTTCTACATTTATTGATTCTCTAATTGCTTAGCTGTTAAGGGATCCCAAAAGTTTAAAAAAAAAACAAAAACTAAGAGTCAGCTGACCTTTTCTTAAAGGGCCAGATGGTGACTATCTAGGCTTGTAGACCATACTATCTCTGCAGTAGTTACTCTCCTCTGCTGCCGCAACAGTGGGCATGCTTGTGTTTCAGTAAAACTTAGGTGCAAAAATAAGCAACGGGTATATATTGCCAACCCCTGTTGTAGATCTGTAGTGTTTTAGATCACTGCCCCTTAGAAGTTTGTGAGTCTGCTATTTTTGAAATGCTAGTCATTTCCAGGGTTAACACAGATATTTTCTTTTTGTTCAGGAAACATGATGAAAGTATTGCGGGGCCATCAGAACTGGGTGTATAGCTGTGCATTCTCTCCTGACTCTTCTATGCTGTGTTCAGTGGGAGCCAGTAAAGCAGTATGTGTCAAAGTTCCTGTATATTTATTGTGAATTGGATTGTAATAATGTATGCAAAATCATTTTAAATCTGGTAACCTATTAAGTCTGTGCTCGGTGTCTTAAATATCTTAAATGTGTTATTTCATGATGGGGGAGAATTTGCATGAGGGAAATTAAATAAATATAGTTACTGATTATTATAAAGTGAGAAATTTTGGGTTGCTTTAGTTAGAGATGATATATGTAAAATATGGGGTATGGCAATTTTATTTTTTATAAGATCTAGGAAAGTATATATGCTGTAGAAGAGATCTAGTCCAAATGTTAAAACATTCCCTTGCTAATTATTTTCTTCTCTGTTGTTCTATTTTTTTTTTTGGTCCAGTTTGCTGTTTAAAAAGTTTTGAGTCCCAGCTGGTCCTGGACATTTAACTGAAAAAAAGTAACTTAAAAATCTAATAAGAATGAAAATAACAGTCATGTATGTCCTAGAGTGAATTTCATCTAAATTTTATATGGTCTGTCTTGCATAGCATACCTGTAGACAGATTAAGTACAAAGTGACTCTTAAGAGAGTTATCCTTACTGATGGACCCTCCTTTACTCAGTTATCTACTAGCTCTGTGTTAGTATAGTTAAAGTGATCTTACTAGCTTCAGGTATTTATGAAAATGGTTGAAGTCCAAATAAATGTGATGATCACAATACACTTGGAATTAATGGGGGTGGGAGTCTAAATAAAATGGATTTTATTTAGCCAAGAAGTGTGTTAAAATGATAGTTGCAAATGTTGACAGTTTAGGGGGAAAATACTCAGTTCTTTAAAAATCATAAGAAGAGCAAAGCTAGATGTTGACATTGCTATTTTAGGCTGTGTGTTTTCCATATGCTTCTTGCTTTCCCTGTCACAGGTGGTGGCAGCAATATTGGTGTGATTGAGGTTATGCTGGCACCACTCGCACACAGGCGCACAATGGTGTTAGCTGGGCAGAAAGAGTGGCATCTCTGGCTACCGGGCTGGGGGCGACCTTTACCATAGGATGAAGTAACCTTGCATTCGGCTGCAAGGTGTACTGTACGTACACAGGTGCTGGTCGATGTCCACTTTCTGCTTTTCTTTCTTTCTTTTTTTCTTTTTAAAAATAATTAAAAATAATTCCCCCCGCAGTGAACCCAACTGACTCCTCCGATGTAATTGATCTTCCAGTCTGGTGGAATTGGGAGTCTTAACATGTGAAACCAATTTAGTGTAATGTAATTGGCTTTCAAATGGTTTCTCTGTGCTATTTTTTGGAATTCATTGTGATACTAGAGATACCTTAAGTCTTTGATCCAACTGAAAGTTTGTATTTATTTTCTTTGGAAATAATATATTGTGTCTGTGCAGAAAAAAAGTAGCAAAAAGGATTGCTTTACTCCAAGAGGAGGAGAGTTTATCTTATTAGGATTGTTACAAACCTCTAAGCTGATGTTTAATATAACAGACTGAAGTAAACATTAGAGTCCTGTTTAGAGCTATTCTGCACAGTCTAACTACACTGATCTTTAGAATCTAAAACTATGTGTGAACTAGTACTAAAGTAACTTAAATGTTTTACACTTAAAATGACTAATGATTGTGGTCGGTTTGGGAAAAACAAGATTGGCAAATCTTGATTCACAGAAATGTTAATTGTATTATTTTTGTAAATTAGCATTTTCATTTTGTAATGTGGGTTAACATCCTTGTTGTTTGCCAAAGAAATTTCATTTGGCTGTGAAAAATTCTCTTTGCTTGCAGTATCTGTTTCTCTTCCTAGGCTCACGTTGGTGACCCAAGCCTATTGTAAACAAGTGATTATCTCAAAGGGAGATGCCAATGGAGTAACAATTTGTTAACCTTATATTTTCTGTCTGTATATTTTTTAAAAATTTGGTAGTTTCTGGAAATAAAAAAGGGGTTTGTAGTACTTAACCCTATTTATTTTTATATATTTTAGTTAATTAGTTTTTGGAATAAATGGATTTCAGTATAATTTTGTGGTTAAGTTGCATTGCCTTTTTTGTGTTTAGGCTTATTTTTAAATTAACATTTAACAGAAACATTTGAAATAGAATTTGCATGTCTACTTTAATTAACTTAAAAACTGATTTTAATCTGACTATGACACTGAGCATATTCTTTTAATTATTCATAATTTATAATGTTTAATTTAATATAATCTTAATTAAATTTAGCTGTTTTAGTTTAAGATGTGCGATTTTGTCCTCTGCATGTCCGAATGAAGCTATAACATGTGCCTTTTCTTGCAGGTTTTCCTTTGGAATATGGATAAATACACCATGATACGAAAACTAGAAGGGCATCACCATGATGTTGTAGCTTGTGACTTTTCTCCTGATGGAGCATTGCTGGCTACGGCATCTTATGACACTCGAGTGTATATCTGGGATCCACACACTGGAGCCATTCTGATGGAATTTGGGTGGGTACAGCATGTATTGTTTCAGTCTGTAATTCTTCTCTACTATCAGTGTAGTTTAAGAAGTTCCAGAGATGATCTGAATCATTAACATGTGACATCTAAACTTACAGTCTATTGTAATTTGAAATTTGGGTATCATTTATGCCCTTTAATCGGAGAAGGCAATGGCACCCTACTCCAGTACTCTTGCCTGGAAAATCCTATGGACGGAGGAGCCTGGGAGGCTGCAGTCCATGGGGTCGCTGAGAGTCGGACACCACTGAGTGGCTTCACTTTCACTTTTCACTTTCATGCATTGGAGAAGGAAATGGCAATCCACTCCAGTGTTCTTGCCTGGAGAATCCCATCGACGACGGAGCCTGGTGGGCTGCCGTCTATGGGGTTGCACAGAGTCGGACATGACTGAAGCAACTTAGCAGTATGCCCTTTAATAATGCATCTAAATTCTACCAATAAACTTGACTGTCTTGATACAGATCTTGTTACTTAACAGGACATGACTCTGTAGAAGTGGTAATTATATTTAGAGTTTTGTGTTGGGGAACCATAAACTTAGTCTTAAGAGTCTTAAACCACTCTAAAAAGGAGGTTAGTAATTAGGTTTAAGTACTTCATTTAAAGTGGATCTGCTCCGTCTTCTCAATTGTGTTCATGAAGGCCACTCTAAACTATTCAAAGACTGATGTACAAGGTAGTTTTGTTTCTTGAGGTGACTCTCACTTGCCCTAAAACATGTCTTTTACTTCAGGCACCTGTTTCCCCCACCCACTCCAATATTTGCTGGAGGAGCAAATGACCGATGGGTACGATCTGTATCATTTAGTCATGATGGACTGCACGTTGCAAGCCTTGCTGATGATAAGTAAGTGTGTGAATTACAGCTTGACATATTTATTATTGTCTTTTAAAGATTTCCTTTCATTCTTCTACTTAATAAAAAACATTCTTAAGGATGAAAAAATCTTTCTACAGTTGGAGTTTTAATGACTTTCTATCTAGACAACACTTTGGGAGATGTTGGTGTATCTTAAATATTGGCCTGAGTAGTATTTGTGTAAACTGAAGATAATGAGTGCCTTTTCCTGTGTTCTTTATTAACGAGTTCAGGCAAACTAGGTGCATTTTTAATCAGCTTTTTAGCTCAGCTGACAGGTTTCTTTTTTATTTTTTTAAGTAATATCAAGGTTGAAACAAGGACATTGTCAAAGTGAAATAAATGGTAAAAACAGTCATTAGTACCTGCTGAAATTGAGACTGTAAGGATGAAATGAAATGTCACCTGTCTGAAATGTGCTGCTTTTGGTAAGAATCAGGAACTAGATGCAGCCATTCCATTTTCCCATACTTTAATCAGTGTGCCTGGATATGGCACTAAGCAATTTGGGAACATCGATGTAGAAAGTGACTCATTATGATCTTTCTAGACTGTTAAGAAACATGGGGAGAGTTATTTGCCAATAATCATTGTTTTCCTTTTTGTTTAGGTAGGTTCTGACTTAGCACCGAGTCGCATTTCTTTCTAAATTTTAAAAGTTGCTTTTACCTTAAATTTCCAACTAGATAATTATTGGACAATTTATTTCCTTTCTAGAATGGTGAGGTTCTGGAGAATTGATGAGGATTATCCTGTGCAGGTTGCACCTTTGAGCAATGGTCTTTGCTGTGCCTTTTCTACTGATGGCAGTGTTTTAGCTGCTGGGTAAGTGATTTTTCTCTTAAGAGGCAATTTAAGTTGGCTTTAGTCAAAGCAGCCTGTATGTTACTCAGTAAATTCCATAAGGGCTCTTTATAATACTATTGCAGGTCTCCTTAATCAGGTTTTAATGTGCAATTTGTGGCTCCAGCTCACAGCCTTGGTGGTAATTGTTTGAACTGTGGGATGATGAAATACGTGGATTTGTGTGACTGAGCCTGTGATTTTTTGTTTGTTTCTGTTTAGGACACATGACGGAAGTGTGTATTTTTGGGCAACTCCAAGGCAAGTCCCTAGCCTTCAACATTTATGTCGCATGTCAATCCGGAGAGTGATGCCCACCCAAGAAGTACAGGAGCTGCCGGTTCCTTCCAAAGTTTTAGAGTTTCTCTCCTACCGTGTTTAGAGGACGCTGCCTTCCCTAGTATTAGGGACTGAACACACTTTACACAAACCTCAAGCTTTACTGACTTCAAGGTTTAGGAGATTTATTTAATTTGATACATTCTTGTATTGCATTTTGATCAATTGAGCTTTTAAAATATTATTTATAGACCTTAGAAATATTTCTGAACATATCAAATGTAAATTTTTTTTCTAAAATTTAACTGTGAAAACATATACATACATGTATATATTTATATATAAGCTGCTGTGTGTTGAATGGACCCTTTTGCTTTTCTCATTCTTAGTTTCAGCATGTATATGTTGCTTCAGTAGAGCCGCAGTATATATCTTTGCTGTAAAGTGGAAGTAACTTTTTATTATTCTGTAACACTGAGTTAGCTGGTAAGTACTAACTTAAGAAAGCTGAATTGCACCATACAAAATGTGTATTTGGTTGGGGGGTGGTCAGACAGCCGACCTGCAAGTAAAACAGCTTCTGTCGAGGGAAGGATTTTGTTTTTGTTAGGAGTGCATCTGAGAGTTGGAGTTTGAATGTGACATTATTAAATTAAAAATAGGATATAACCAGGAAAACGGCGTGTCTTTTTTTTTTCCCCCCGCTAACTGTTGCTGCGGGCCTTAATTTTGGAAAGCAGCTTGCTACTTTAACCCCTGTGGTATAAATAAAGTACTATAAATTTTAGTCAATTTGAAAAATCCATCTACTGTATTATTGCTAAATATTTTGTTTGTACTAAGGGACAATTAAGACTGTGGTGGGGATTTGTTTTGTTTATTTTATACACATATCCTGTGTTTCTGCAGAGGATAATACTGGTGACTTGCCAAAGAGAAGCAATACAGTATATCTGCTTTTGCCTTCTGTTATTTATCTTACCTGCAGATATTAAGAATGTATGCATTATGTAAAATATATATATTTTTGTTGAGTTTTCTAATTAAAGACTTAAAAAACTATCGCAAATGTTTCTTAAATATGTTGGAAGCACCAACCACAAGCAAATTTAACAAGAGTAATGAAGAAATAGCACAACTATAGGACACTCAGTTCAGTCGCGTCCAACTCTCTGCGACCCCTGGACTGCAGCACGCCAGGCTTCCTTGTCCATCACCGACTCCTGGAGCCTACTCAAACTCTTGTCCATTGAGTCGGTGATGCCAACCAACCATCTCATCCTCTGTCCTGCCTTCAATCTTTCCCAGCATCAGGGTCTTTTCCAGCGAGTCAGCTCTGCATCAGGTGGCCAAAGTACTGGAGTTTCAGCTTCAACATCACTCCTTCCAATGAACACTCAGGACTGATCTCCTTTAGGATGGACTGGCTGGATCTCCTTGCAGTCCAAGGGACTCAAGAGTCTTCTCCAGCACCACAGTTCAAAAGCATCAATTCTTCAGCGCTCAGCTTTCTTTACAGTCCAACTCTCACATCCATACATGACTACTGGAAAAACCATAGCTTTGACTAGACGGACCTTTGTTGGTAAAGTAATGTCTCTTGCTTTTTAATATGCTGTCTAGGTTGGTCATAGCTTTTCTTCCAAGGAGCAAGCGTCTTTTCATTTCATGGCTGTAGTCACCATCTACAGTGATTTTGGAGCCCAAAAAAATAAAGTCTTTTCTCATTGTTTTCAGTTGCTTCTCCATCTATTTGCCATGAAGTGATGGGACCAGGTGCCATGATCTTAGTTTTCTGAATGTTGAGTTTTAAGCCAACTTTTTCACTCCCTTTAATAGGGCACTACCTGAGAACTAATGCTTCATGAATGCAGCCAGTTTTACTTGGTTTGTTCTTGGAGAACCATTGTAGAAATGCTTACTTTAAAATTACTGAGCAATAGAAAATTATCATCTTTTAGGGGAACTAATGGGCTTCCCTGGTGGCTCAGACAGTAAAGAATCTACCTGCAATGGTGTGGACCCACGTTTGATCCCTGGGTCAGGAAGATCCCCTGAAGAAGGGAATGGCTACCCACTCCAGTAATTTTGCCTGGAGAATTCCTTGGATAAAGGAGCCTGGCAGGCTACAGTCCATGGGGTTGCAGAGTCAGACACGACTGAGCAACTAACACAGAGTGGTGCTAGCAGGCTTATCTTTAAACCTCTTGTGATTTTTTTTTTTTTGTTTTCATTTTGCTTCATAAAACCTCTCCTTTATCAAGTAATAAGGTACCATTACCCTTCATACCACTAAATTATTTACTTTCTAATCAGCATATCCAATTAAGTAAAAATAGCATTTTGGGACAATAAATTTTCAGAGAAAGCCAGAATTGCTTGCCATCTCCTCATGAAAACCATAGTGCGTGGTGAAAACAAGATTGGGGAATGTAAGTAGAAACATGCTTACATTTCCCATCTTTCATCAGGAAGAGGTAATAGCAGGATGGTAATGCTTTAGGCTGAGTGACCAAAGGAAGGTAGGGAAGATATGACTGGGATACTCAGATGGGTCAGATTCTAGCTACATGATTTTAAAATGGTTACTGCTGCTTCCTTTCATGTCATTTGGAGAACTGGCAAGAGAGCCTTTACATTCAGATTTCATTTCCTGTTTTAGGACCCCGTTAAGGGTGCAGGTGGACATAGGAAAATGCCTCTCACCCTCAGTAGGCAATCTATTTTCTCACAACTTCAAGTGACTTTAAAACCTGTAACTTGATCTGAGGTTGGCAAATCTTAAGTTGATGATCCTTGAAATCACCTGCCTGCTTGCGATTGAGGTCAAGTTGGATTTAACTGGTTTGTACTGCCTTTAGGGCAGCAAGACCAAAAAAGGCCGAACTGCAAATGTAGCATGCTTCTGGGCTGAGGCAGCGTCTGATGGGTGCAGAGGACTTGGCTGTCAGCCAGCCCGCACAGGGAGACGGAAATACAAAGCATGAGAAGTAAAATATTGTCTCACAAGCCAGAAACCATAGAGACAGTCCAGTCTCCACGTCAATTAAAATGAAGGTTTGTCGGCAATAAACATTTTGTCCAAGTAATTCTGACCTAAGAAAATGCATTTACCTATAGAATGCAGGAGACCCAGATTCGATTCCTGGGTCAGGAAGATTCCCTGGAGAAGGGAATGGCAGCCCACTCCAGTATTCTTGCCTGGAAAATCCCATGGACAGAGGAGCTTGGCGGGCTACAGTCCATGGGGTCGTGAGTCAGACACGACTTAGCCACCACCATGGAATGTTTAGATGATAAAACACAAGCAGTATGTACAGTAGAGTAACACATGGGTTTACTGTAGAGAAAGTATCAGTTACCCTGGTTTTTGTTTTAAAATCCTTTCCCCTGAGAACTGAGAGCTATTGGTACTGAACAACAAAGTGCAGTCAAGAAAGATGGTCATAACCATGGCTTACGTTTATGGTAGCAAGTTTGGGAGGAATGAAGATCAGTTTGCAATCTCAACGCGCTCTTTCCCCTGTGAAACTTGCCTTTAGCCAAAAGCAACATGAATAAGGTATAAAATGACCTACTTGTTTTACAGATGTTTGGGTAGCTTTCTGTGGTTGTGATAGGACATTCTTAAAGGTTTAACAGTCGAGAAATCAGAAAAAAAAAAGATTGAATCAGGTTAGGATTGGAGAAGGAGAAAGATTTAATTTAATTTTTATGAACTCCAATTATTTTGCCTTTTAGAGACTGCAACCTTGTGCTTTCTCTTTTAGAGAGATGACAGAAATCTAGGAACTTTTTTCCACCAGTAATACCGCAGAGAAGTTGCTCTTCTGGTCTCAAAGTAAACCTAAACTTTGTTTAGCAAAATCTGTAATACAGTGACGGTGGTGATTTTTGTTGTTGTTTTAAATAAGGCCGAAGCACCAATGGCTATTTTTAAAAATTGTTGTCCAGAAACAAAGTGTGGACTGTAGAAATCAAGTGAGGGTCAGGAATAAGATGAATGGCTTGCAGTGAAGATAGATGTAAGTTTCCCAATTGTTAAATAAAAATGCAGTGTTCTTACAGGAAAAGATGAATATTAAAAGATACCCGAGAAAGATACAAAATAGAACCAGGAATGAGGCTAGTATAAAATAGAAACCATAAAGACATACTTTTGCGCTAGATGAGCACACAGGTACCCATTTCTTTGTAATCCTCAACCATCTCCCCACCTCTAAGACCCTCTAAAATGATTTCACAGGAATTACATAGGTTTCAAGTTGTCTCTTCAATGATATTAGTTGAATTTAGAAACAGGAACTGTGGGGTCAACTGTGTTGTAAGAGTCTGCAGCTCTCAATTCGAAAGTGTTCCCACCACCCCCTATTTTATGACTCAAACTTGTTTTACTCAATTTCACGACATGTCCAAACCTTGTAGATATGTGAGTTTATGACCTAGATGGTCTCTCCTTGGTGGTCTCAGACAAGCTGCCCCAGCCCAAAGTGGTCTTGCCCCTTCCTTGAATTCAATCATCTTAATTCCCACACCATTTGCTTGGCCTTTCAAACATGCCCTGTTGCTGGTTACTTCTCCTTAGAGGCTGGTGCCCCATTTAGAAGGCAAATGCTTCACACTTGGAAGGGCTCTCAACTTTCTCCCACAGGGCTCTGCCCCTGGTAGGCATTTGGGTCACACTGGCAGGTTGTTGGTGCCATGGAAAGGAGAGACCAACCCCTGATCAGTAGGCATGGAAGTACCCCTAGGCTGGGGAGTTGGGATGAGAGCCATAGCACCAGTCCATCCAGCATGTGCTGGGTGGAGAAAGCACTTCCCTCAGACTGGGACATGATACTCAACACCTGTGAGGACCCAGAAGTCTAGGCTTGGCCACATCTGGCCTCAGATCAGGAGAATGTTCATATGGTAGGTTGGCCCAGTTTCTCACCCTGCAGGAGGCCAGCTGCCCAGAGGACTTCACAGAAGTGCTGGCTGAGGCTGCATCTCAGGAAGGACTTGGGGGATTGCTAGCTTGACTGCTTAACAACAGGTAACTTAAAAAATGCTGTAAGAGTGCCTCCTCTCCATGAGTGGCTTTTGCTAATATTTCATATCTGCAGTGTCGGGTATGTGGTAGGCAGCATTCAGCATGTGTTACTACCATTTGTTGAGCGTTGGCCGTATGCTCGTTGCTATTCCTGGAGCTTCCCAATGACTCTGAAGTATTATTATCCTCACTTTACATCTGTGGAGGTTCAGAGAGACTAACTCAGTGTAGGTCATGTAGGTCATAAGAAATGACATCAAGGATTTAAATTCCAGTTGCCCTGTCTCCAGAGTCCTGTTTCTCTACAAAATGGGCACTAGCCTTTAGGGAAGGCAATCAGTCAAACTTAGACTCTTTAGTCCCTGCCTGCGCTGCCAACCCCCTGGGGTTAGTCCCAACACACTCTTTTTTTTCCCTGGATCATGGAGAAGAAAAAAAAAAAACTAGAAGGAAACACTCCAAATTTGGCAATTGAAACCCACGCAGACAAGAAAATGATTGTTGAGCCCTGCGCTTTAACCCACAACCTGGGGAAATTACACTGGACATTGGTTAGTTCTAACCCCACACTGTTCTTCTTAGAAATTTATCTCAAACAAATCATTTTTATTGCCCATGAGGACAATCCAACTCAGGCTGAAGCAGGAAGAAGCAAAGCAGTCATAAAAAGTGAGAAAGTCAGTTGACCTTAAAGCCACAGGCCTTAAAGATCAACACCAGGTCAGTTTACAAATTGGCACCTCCAGGGGAAACCTGAGCCCCTTGCACCAGCTGTATGGACAAGGTTAGATGTGCTTGCCTGGGACTGACTTAGAGGGAATACCAACCACCAGGACCACTGTGGGATGGGCCATGTGGACAAGTTATCTTGGTCAACTGATACAGATGCCATCGAAGGAGCAGGGACAGTTCACAATTAGGGAGGGCCTGAGTTGGGAATACAGGATCAGATCCTTCTCACCATTCATGGATTGAAAGCTATACTTCTATCCCTCAACACCTGACATCTCTGAAATTGGGATGCATTTTCGAAATCGATCTTTAAATTTTTTTTAAGTGGTACAGATTATAATTGGTGGCATCTAGGATTTGATGAAATATGTCAGTGTTATTTACATGCAAGTTACAGGTGATAATGTCAGAAGTAGAGGACACTGGAAACAGGTGGTAAATGAAGTGAGAGTCCATGAGGCAAGTGAAGGGGGATCCATTAGCCCTTCCTGAAAAATGGCTTGACAATGAAATCTATCCAACAAAAAATCTATTAAAATCACAAAATAGCTAATGGCACCCCACACCAGTACTCTTGCCTGGAAAATCCCATGGATGGAGAAGCCTGGTAGGCTGCAGTCCATGGGATCTCGAATAGTCAGACATGACTGAGTGACTTCACTTTCACTTTTCACTTTCATGCGTTGGAGAAGGAAATGGCAACCCACTCGTGTTCTTGCCTGGAGAATCCCAGGGATGGGGGAGCCTGGTGGGCTGCCGTCTACAGGGTCGCACAGAGTCGGACACGACTGAAGTGACTTAGCACAGACATTTACTATGATCCAGGCACTGTCCTAAGTGCTTAGCCTATATAATTTAATCTTTGCAACAACCCAATGAGGAGGATATTCTTACCCCCATTTTATAAATGAAGAAACAGGCACAGATGGGGATAACTAACTGTCCAAAAAGCTACCTGGTTGTAAATGGTGGTGTCAGGTTTCAAACCCTTGAAAGCTTTCTGACCCCAAGCCCTGGAAAAAAACACAACACTCAATGTGCAAATCGAGCATGAAGTTTAACTTCGAGCTTCCCATCAGGCAGAGCAAAATAGGATCTAAAAGTAAGTAAACCTTCAATAAACATGAATCTACACATGTACTTTTAAAGTAATGTCTTCATACCATCATTGTTTTGAAAGATTCTCATGATTTCTTTAAGCCAAGCTGTATGGAAAAGTCCAAAGATGACAAAAACTGCATATTATTCCTTCTCTCAGAAATGACACAGAAGATCCCATGCCTGATATCTCATTTTGTGATTGAGGGGTGGGAGGGCAAGGGTAGATAGAGATGTGGAACATCCATCTGGAACTTTTTTGTAGAAAGTGGGCCACTTTGACCTGTTTTCTAGACACTAATTACCGAAAGGCCATTGACACATCCTCAGTCAGACAAGGCCAAAACAGAATTTGATGATACACCTGTAAGATCATAAGCTTCAGAATCAAGAAATAACTCGGTTTAAAATCTTTGCTCTAACTTCTTCATTGTTGTGTGATCTTGGGCAAGTCTCTGACCTTTCTGAACTTCCTCTTACTCACTTGTGAAATTACACATCATCCTAGTACCTAATGCCCAGGGTTATCAGGATTAATATGAAACCAAGCTCCCAAAGCATACTGAGGCCTAGCCTAAGACAGGAAGCTGTCATTATGCCTAGAAATCTGCAGTGGTAAAGAATCCACCTGCCAATGCAGGAGACACAGGTTCAATCCCTGGAGGAGGAAATGGCAACCTACTCCAATATTCTTGCCTAAGAAATTCCATGGACAGGAGAGCCTAGTGGGGTTGCAGAGTCAGACACAACTGAGCATGCTCACAAGCTTTATGCTTAAAAGAGTCCATAGCAGCAAGGACCATGGGTGTTTTTGATTATCCCCTTCCCCAAGGCAAATCTGAGGCAAATTGGAGAACTTTTTTTTTTTTAGTGTGTTGAGCCATTGTTTTTAGCATTTTTTTTTTTCCTTAAAGAAATGCCAAAGGCCTTAAAACAGCCACACCCTACACAGGGCCTCATGTGAACAGTCAGATGATCAGGGTGGGCTGGGACAAGAGGCTGGGAAGCAGAACTTGGCTGCCTGCTCCCAAGACACAAGCCCTAGAGCCCAAGGAGGAACCTCCTTCACTGAAGGGGAAGGCAGAGTCTGGGGGTTGGGAGGGGTGGGGGAGGACAGTGGGGAGGCTGCAGCCCCAGGCGGCAGAGGGTTTTGCTGGAACCATTAATCAGGCTGTGGGTACAGACTGTCTGAGGATACTGTTTAGCTGCCCTTGGGTATGAACTGGTCAGGGCACAGAGTCCTCCTCTCTGGCTTGATTCCTGCCTCTGCCCAGGCAGAGGCTGTCCTACCCTGCCTTCCTCAGCATCCTGCGGCTCCTTCTATTCCTACACCTGTTATTCATGCGCTCATTCATTATTTCCTTCCTTCATGCATGCATTCATTTATTTACTCAGCATATCTCGAGCACTTGCCATATTCCAGACCCTGATGGTACAGGGAATACCAAGACAGTTCCTGACCTCCGAGAATCCCAGTGTTGAAAGCAGATGAAAACAAACCTGCAAAACTAAACAGCAAAGCAGGGGAAAAAACAACCTCATAATTGCTATAATTGGTCACAGCCTGGATCATTATTCATGGTCTTACTTGCTGAGTTTATCACTGGAAGTGTTAGGTAGTTAGAATAGGAAAAAGGAGTCCAAAATAGCAATGGCTAAAAGACAAAGAAAGGAAAAAGCCTGTGAAAATAAAACAAAGGAAGGTCAGAGGACTGGAGTGAGAACCTCAGGTGAAACAAATAGCCCTCCTGGCTAGTCCAATTTACATAGGGCAGGCTCAGGGAGAGGAGAAAAAAACATGAAAAGAGGAGCCAAAATCCAGCATCTCACATCTTTTGGGTCATCCTGCCCTCATGCCTCGAGGATATATTTTCCTTTGCTTGCCAAATAAAACTGAGCTGTAACCGAGCTATACCACTGGTTGGTCTGCCATTTCAAATTTTTGCTGTGGTGAGAAAGAACCGAGGAAATTACACACTTCCCCGACAGAAACAACAGAAAGAGTTGGCTGACCGCGGAGTCTGTAGCCAGACTGCCAGGGTGAGCATCCCAGCTCTTTACTAACTGGGAACTTGGGAGGAACTGAGCTTCTCTGTGCCTGTTTGCCTCTGTACCTAATAGCAGTTACAGAGAAGATAAGTAATTACAATTATGGGGATGATAGTAGTTATATCCTCATAGGGTTGTCATGAGGATTAAAGGACTTAAGACTGGGTTTGACATATAGCACAGTGGAAGTGTTTAATCGGTTTTCTTTAAGACGCTCCAAGTTCTTCATATAACGATGGAGTTCTATCGCCATCCCAAGGTAGATGGGGTTCCACCCCACCCAAGCTCCCAGTAAGTGTGCCCCATGGCCCTCATCAGAAAATGGATGGTGGCTCATTGATAAGGAATCTACCTGCCAATGCAGGAGACAGGTTTGATCCCTGATCCAGTAAGATCCCACATGCCTCGGGGCAACTAAGCCCCTGCGCCAGGACTACTGAACCCATGCATTGAAACTACTGAAGCCTGCATGCCTAGAGTCTGTGCTCTGCAATAAGAAAAGCCACCACAGTGAGAATCCCGTGCACCCCAACTAGACAGTAGCCCCCCACTCACCACAGCTAGGGAAAGCTGGTATATAGCAAGGAAGACCCAGCATGGCCAAAAATAAACAAATACATTTTTTAAAAAAAATTTAAAAAAGAGAAGAAAATGGATGAACTATGTTGGCCCTAAGAGTTACTTGTGGAATTTCCCTGCTAGGCCCCTTCCCTGGACATTCTGAGTTGGAACCATAACCCAGGGGTCGATGAAAAACATGTTGCCTGCCATATTGGTGAACAAAGGATGCTGCAGCCACCTAGCCATCACGTTACAGCCAACCGGACAGTGACCCCAGAGGAAACTCAGGATGGAAACCCATAGAACAGGATAGAAACTCAGGATAGATGCCTGCCAACCCAGCTGTCAGCTGCTGCAGTCACCCCCAATGGTGCAGCCTGAGGAGACTCAGGAAGAGAAAGCACTGGATACTGGGCCCAGAGAGCTAAGATGCTAGCAAAGGAATGATTTCTGTGACTCCTGCATCTTCCCATATATAGAAAGTGCTAAATTCCTTAATCTGAGTTTTCTTTGAAGTGAAGTGAAGTGAAGTCGCTCAGTTGTGTCTCTTTGCGACCCCGTGGACTGTAGCCTACCAGGCTGCTCCATCCATGAGATTCTCCAGGCAATAATACTGGGGTTTCTCTGGTGGTCCAGTGGTTAAGAATCCACCTACCAGGAAACAGATTTGGTTCCTGGTCTGGGAAGATTCCACGTGCTGTGGGGCAACTACGCCCATTCACCAGGACTAGTGAAGCCTCGGCACCTAGAGCCCATGCTCTGTAACAAGAGAAGCACTGCACCAAGAGGCACGCACACCGCAAGGAAAAGTAGTCCCTACTGGCCGGAACTAGAGAAAAGCCTGTGCATAGCAGTGAAGAGCCTGTGCACCACATCAAAAAGACCCCATGCAGAAAAAAAAAAAGGGGGGGATTTTTTTTTTTTTTTTTGAAGTGCTGGGTACCTGGTTTTTGTTGCAAAAGCTCCTATATATTCTGGCTTCTTTACCTCTTCAGAGTGGTCCCTCAGCACCATCTGAGAGTTCTGTCTCCTGGGCTTGAAGTCCTCAAAATGTCCACCAAATAAAACAGAATTTTCAGCTTTTAGGAGGCTTCCCCAGTAGCTCATTGGTAAAGAATCTGCCTGCAATGCAGGAGCCACAGGAGATGTGGGTTTGAGCCCTGTGTTGGGAAGAACCCCTGGAGGAGGGCAGGGCAATCCATTCCAATGTTCTTGCCTGAGAATCCTATGCACAGAGGAGCCTGGTGGGCTACAGTCCATAAGGTTGCGAAGAGACAAACATGACTAAAGTGACTTAGCATACACAGATGTCAGCTTTTAGCTTGTGCATCTTTTTTCAGTCAACACAGGCCACACAGAAGTATGTTCCCAGTTGAAAAACCATTGATTTGGTTCAACCCCCTTAATCTGACTGAAAGCAATCAACTCAAGACAAGGTGAAGTTGGCAGCAAAGCCCAAACAGGAAAGTGAGGAGCTGTTTCCTCTCACTCCCTGTGTTGGAACCATGGCCCAGCAGTCCTCACAGCAAATGGGACCCTAAATATGGTGGGGCTTTGAGGGAGAGTGCCAGAAACCAGGAAGGATTCTGGGAAACCACAGAGGATCCTGGGAAATCAGAAAGGATGCTGGGAAATCAGGGAGGATGCTGGGAAACCCCCTGAGGACAGTGCTTCTATCCTTCCCATGGCCTCTCTACCTGGCTGCCTCTCCCAGTTCAGAGCACACTCTTCGGCTCTCTTCTGCAGTGCACACCTCTCCAGGCTCTTAGGAAGCAGAAGTGCCTGCTTGTAGACAGAACAAGGCATGATTCAGCAGCCTTTCAGTGGCTGAAGGATGGAAGGGAGATATCAAGGGGTCGGAGAGTCTTTGATGTTACAGACTTTCCTTGACTTACAATGAAATTACCTCACAATATCATAAATTGAAAATACCCTAAGTACAAAATACATTTAATGAACCTAATCTATCAATACCGTGGCTGATCCTAGCGCACCTTGAAAGAAAAGTGAAAGTGTTAGTCGCTCAGTCACATCTGACTCTTTGTGACCCCATGGACTATAGCCCACCACGCTCCTCTGTCCATGGGATTCTCCAGACAAGAATACTGGAGTGGGTCACCATATCCTTCTCCAAGGGATCTTTCTGACCCAGGGCTTGAACCCAGGTCTCTTGCATTGCAGGCAGATTCTTTACTGTCTGAGCCACCACAGTAGTGCTCCTTAAACATACTATAAACACATTAGCCTACAGTTGGGCAAAATCAGCTAACACAGAGCCTGTTTTATAATAAAGTATTGAATATCTCATGTAATTTATTGAGAACTATACTGAAAGTGAACTGCTTGTCTGGGTCCAGAAGAGTCCTAAGTGTATCTGTTGTTTATCTTTGTGATCCTGTGGCTAACCAGGGCTGTGGCTGCCCTGCCCAACATCACAAGAGAATATCAGACATACGGCTAGCCTGGGAAAGGTAAAAATTCCAAGTATGGTTTCTACCGAATTTGTATTGCTTTCACCTCATCATAACATCAAAAACTCCTAAGTGGAACCATATAAGCCAGAGACTGTATTTGTGGGCATGGCTGGAGACCTCGACCAGGAGGGGAGGCAGGGCCAATAGCCTGTTCATCTCTCAATCCGATTGTTTGATTCAGGAAGAATCAGACATTTTAAAGAAGGTTCTAGAAGCAATGCTAAGTTTGAAGCATGAGTCAGCATTCACCAGTTTGGGTGAGAGGGGTGGCAAATGTGTAGACGTGTGAAGCAGCTTCTAGGCATTTTAGGGAACGTGAAGTAGTAGAAGTCCAGCAGAGCAGTTACAGTGTTAGTTCCACTTATCAGCTATGCGACAGCAGAGGAAGAAGTACCAGAGAGGGCAAGGCAAGAGGCAGGAGCCGATGACATCATGAACATTTTTTTCCCACTTTGCTGCATAGAATTAATTATATTATCATTTATAGTCATCACATGGTATTTCAGAATGTTTTGGCTTATTTGGTGATAATAATAATAACAGGCAATATTCACCACAATCTCACTAGGACTGGGTGTTATTTTGTCCAAAAAGGGTTTGGTACCTAGGGTGTTTATAGACTGCTGCTTCCTCCCAAGGTCCACAGTCCCAACACAGTCCCTGAATGAAGGGGAAAACTCTTGAAATGTGGATGAAGTGTTAAGCTGTGGAGAGGACAGGACCCATACAGACTGGTAAAGTCAGCCAGAGTCATGGGGGTTTTGCCTTTAGGCTGGGAACGTTACTCTCTTTCCATTGTCTAATATAAAAATGTTTCCTTGAGGCAATAATGGGATTTCAAGAGCAAGAGGTACAGGCAGAGAACATATAACCTTGAGTAAAAATGTGTAAGTGAAAAAAGAAAGGTGGATGGACAGAGGTCACATTCTCCCCATAATATCTCACTGAGAGTGAATATTCTCCACCATTTAACGTCACCAACCTCACGCCCTCTGCCCAAGCCTCCATCTCATTGTTTGTGATTGCTTCTGCTTCTGTCTAGTGGTCAGACTGTGAATCTAGACCTAAGGGCAGGGACGTTTTCCCATCTGGTTTCCGGGAGTAAACAGTGACACACAGTGTGTGGCTCAAGGGACCCCAGAAGGTCTGTGGACTGGTCTGAACACCCCGCCTCCGTTCCCCACCACCACCGAGGAGGCTGGTTGCTAACTCTCATGGAATAGTCATTCTGAGGAAGAAGAATCACCTGCATTCAATTTTATTGGGGAGCAGGATGGGTAGGAGGGAGGCAGAACTCTTTAAAGTTGGGTTGTGGCAGGCTCTTGGGAGCACAGAGTACTGGGGAGAAAGTGGATGTAGGTTCACGGCCTCTGTTTCTCTTTTCTCACCCCCAGTGCCTGGCCCAGAGGTGAATGGGCACAGAGGCTCCACGAAACCCTGCGGTGTGACTGACCCACACGGGTCACTTGAAGCCACCTGATGGGACTCCGGACTGTGTATTAAGACAATAAGCAGACACACTCCCAGCAGAGCCCTGTGGCAGTGGGGAGGGCTTGATCTGCATTTGGAGACAAACTGTTTATCTTTGTCTCTGCCTTAAAAGGAGGGAAAAGGAACTACATTACCAAAACTAGGAAGCGGGGCCACTAGCCTGCAAAAGGAAGGCTTTGCCAGGGCCTGGTGGTCCCCCACAGAGGACTGTCAGTTCTGATGGCCAGAGGGTGGTGGAGGTGTTTGATGGCGAATAAAGAATCTAGGGGGAAGCTTCCCTGGTGGCTCAGATGGTAAGGAGTCTGCCTGCAAAGTGGGAGACCTGGGTGTGGTCCCTGGGTCGGGAAGATCCTCTGGAGAAGGGCATGGCTACCCACCCCAGTATTCTTGCCTGGAGAGTCCCAGGGACAGAAGAACCTGGTGGGCTACAGTCCATGGGCTCCCAAAGAGTTGGACAGGACCGAGTGACTAACACTTTCACTTTTTCCACTTTGAGGTGTGCTTGAAGGACCCCAGGGTCTGTGCACAAGGGCAGAAGCTTTAGACTGGGCTGGTTCCTGACTGGGGATGAGGGGCAGGCCAGGGAGCTGGGGAGCAGGTGGCGAGGCAGGGACCCCAGGAGGCTGACTCCGTGCCCTGAGCCTGTCAGCCCTGTGCCATCACAAGATGCTAGAGAGAGTAGCAGAAGCATGCGTTCCTTTGCTCTCACAGCTCGACTTTTAGAAAGTTATTCCCTGGAGATGTGCCTGCAGTGAACCATGGGTGTGTAGTGTAAGGGTAAAACCAGGAAGCTTCCTGTCCATCTAGGAGGGCAGGGCTAACCCTCTGTGGATGTCAGGAAACTTTACAAGACGGAGACAAAACTGCCAGATTGAGCATGGTATGCTCAATTTATATTAGTAGCTGAAAAAGCTTGGAAGGATTTACACCAAGGTATTATTAATACCAGCGAGGTGTGAATTAGGGGAGAATTGGACTTTCATTCTGATTCTAGCTTATATACTTCTGTCTTGTTTGGACATTTTACACCAAGCTTTAGCTTTTTAATTGTTGAGGGTATCTGTTTATTTCTTTTTAAAATATATGTAAAAATTAATTTTTATTGGCATACAGTTGTCTTTTTTAAAAGTTAATTTTTGATTGGAGTATAGTTGCTTCTCTTTTTTTAAGATTTATTTAGTTGTTTAATATTTTGGCTGCGCTGGGTCTTCATTGTTGCTCTCGGGCTTTCTCTAGTTGTGGTGAGCAGGGGCTACTCTCTCGTGGAGCACAGGCTCTAGCATGCGAGGGTTCAATAGTTGTGGCGCACTGGCTTAGTTCCATGGCATGTGGGATCTTCCCGGATCAGGGATTGAACTGGTATCTCTTGCGTTGCAAGGTGGATTCTTAATCACTGGACCACCATGGAAGCCCTTTATCATTACTTTTTTTTTTTTTTTTTTGGCCACTCTGCACAGCATGTGGGATCTTAAATTCCCTGACCAGGGATGGAACCCATTCCCCTTGCATGAGAATCACAGAGTCTTAACCACTTCCAGGGAAGCCCCTACCGCAAACATTTTTAAAAAGTCAATTTAGGGAATTTCCTGGTGGTCCAGTAGTTAGGGCTCCATGCTTTCACTGCTGGGGGCCCAGGTTCAATCTCTGATGGAGGAACTAAGATCCTATAAGCCACATGGCTTGGCCTCAATATAGCATTTAAAAAGTTGCATTTAAGATTTCTGCCTTCAGTTCTGTGAACAAGTCATTCCAGCAAAGGCACAGAGCACCTACCCACTCCCCCCTTTATTCTGTCCACATTCTCTAAGGTGGGGAGAGTGAGGGGGTGCAGAGCATGTGAGGGAGTGGAGGGCATGAGGGGGCTGGGAGTTGAACTGCTCTGCACTCTGCCGTGTTTCTTGGCACATAAGTTAGCCCTTCTGAGCCTCACTGCGTTCACCTATAATGCAGGCTCAGAGCTACCTCTGATGCTCTGGGCCCCAGGGAAGTAGAAGTTGCCACAGTCCAACTCCACGGCCAGGGCAGCGTGGGTTCAGAGTTAGACCCAGGCTCAAGGTAGGGGAAAGAGGCAGGAAGGAGACAAGGAAACAGGGGTGAAGACGAGCTCTCATTTCTTCTGGACTCGGGCTGTGGGTACAGGAGGTCTTCATGTCACTTGGGTCCAGGGCTTCCCGCCCTGATGCTGACCCCACCTTCTCCAAGGTCGAGTCTTCCTGGGCCTCTCCAGGCATCTCCAGCTAAACAGACCTGGGCTGTCTGGGCTGCGCCTAGCTCCCCTGAGACTGTGTAGCTCACACCTTTGGACCCGGCAATGAAAAGTTCTTCTTCATCAGCAAGAAGTGAGAATTTTGGAGAGATGAAGAAATGCAGTCTGCAGACATTCCAGGGTGGATTTAGAAGCAGAGAGAGGACTGGTTGGGCTGGGGTGGAAGTGGGAGAATGGTGGCCTTTGCAGCCTGGGATACAAACACAGGACCCAGTGAATAGGGTGTGTGTGTGTGTGTGTGTACCCAGTGAATAGGGTGTGTGTGTGTGTGTGTGTGTGGACCTAGTGAATAGGGTGTGTGTGTGTGTGTGTGTGTGTGTGTGGACACAGTGAATAGGGTGTGTGTGTGTGTGTGTGAGTGTGATCGGGGACGGGATCACCTTCTGGAGCAGTCAGAGGTGGATCCCAAAGGAATCCAATGCCAGGGTGAGGTGTCCCAAATTGGGCAGCAGAACTTGAGATGCAAAGGGAGACCGGTGATATGGGGACCCATCCCGGCAAGCCCAGCCTCTGGAGTCTGAGATCACACGTTCTGAACTCCTGCCGCCAGGGCTTTAGAAGTTCTCTGGAAGCTGCCGGTGACTGCCTTCTGACCCACCTGGCGCTTGAGGGACTCCTCAGATATCTGTCACATGAGTGAGCCAGGAAGGAAACAGAGATAGATGCCCTTCCCATTCACGCCCTGCCCAGGGCCACCGCTGCTCAGCAGCAAACTAGGCCACCGGCCTGACCCAGTTTCCCCGGGTGCCAGCCGAGCCCTAGGAGCCCTGGATGAGGCCAGAGCAGGCGTCCGGGGTGACTCCCAGGCGCCGCCGCGCGGCCCCGCGGCCCTCCTCTGCAGTTCCTTGGATCGGTCTGACTTTGGCCTCGGCCACGACTCTTGTGACTCATCTCCTGGAGGAGAGAGAACAAAGGGGCCTTTGTGGTCTCCGCGCTGGCCCGAGGCTGGCGCGTCCTGGGCAGCACCGCCCCCCGGTGGCCGCGGCGCTCCGGGGTGCTGGCCCAGCTCCGACCCTGCTGGCCTTGCGATCCGGTCCGTCCAGTGATCCGGAGCCGGTCCGCCCCGGTGCAGAGGGAGGGCTGCGTTATGGGCGAAGCCTCTACAAAGGGTGGAATTGTTCGTCCAGCGCCCCGGGGAGAAGGCAAGCTCGGCCTTCAGGAACTGCTCCCCGGGGAGCCCTTTCACAGAGCGGGGCGGGGGCCACGGCCCTTCTTTAGTGAAAGCCTGGCTTGACTTCCTGCTTTCCGCCTCCCAGAGACCACGTGTCTGCTGTATTTTAAAAATAGATGCGAACATCTGCCGTTTCCCTTTTGTGAGTGGTCTATTCATATCTCTTGTCCATTTTTTTTCCATTTTCTATTTTTTTCCTCTTACTGATTTTTAGAAAATTTCCTTCATGTTGAGTCTGTCATGTGCTGTAAATATTTTCCTAAGCTTAGAATTTGCCTCGATTTTGGTTTTGGTGATTTTTGACACATACACCCGTTACATTTTTATGTTCTCTGATTTTTGATGTTTTGCTTTATTCTCTCCCCTGTTGCTTTCTGCTTATAGGACTGTTTCCTTCTGAGTTTCAAAGGGTTCCCTAATTTTCTTCTAGATCTCAATTTTTTTTTCCTTCTCCTTCCCACTCTCCTCCCCTGCTCCCCCGTTCCTCCTCCTCCTTTTAAATCCTGGAATTTAGCTTTTAGATCCTGGAATTTCTTTTGATATAAAGTGTGAAGAAAAGGGGAGAAGGAAATGGCAACCCACTCCAGTGTTCTTGCCTGAAGAATCCCGGGGACGGGGGAGCCTGGTGGGCTGCCGTCTATGGGGTTGCACAGGGTCGGACATGACTGAAGCAACTTAGCAGCAGTGAAGAAAAGGAGCTTCCCAGGTGGTGATAGTGGTAAAGAACTTGCCTGCCAATGCAGGAGTCAGATCCCTGGGTTGCCAAGATGCCCTGAAGGAGGACGTGGCAACCGACTCCAGTATTCTTGCCTGGAGAATCTCATGGACAGAGGAGCCTGGCAGGTTATGGTCCATAGAGTCACAAAGAATTGAAGCATGTGAAGTAAAGATGTAAGCTTATTTTTTTCCCCCAAATAATTAGCTAACTTTCAAAATACCATTCATTATTCAGCCTTTCTCCTTTAGCAGAGTATTTCCTCACTTATTTGAAATACCACCTCAATTATAAACTAAATGCTTGGGCTTGTTTCTGGCCAAGCAGAAACAAGTCAAACGGAATAGACTTCTTCAAAAAAAGAAGTCAAAAGGAATAGACTTCTTAAAAAAAAAAAAAAAAGGCATTAGACCACTGCTCATGAACTTAGGACATATTCACATTCTTTAAGTTCCAGCTAAAAATGCAGTCTTGAGTGAGACATCCGTGAATGAAAACTGGATGGGAAATATTTCATTTAAAAGGATAAGACCGTTCTGGGGAATTCCCTGGTGGTCCAGTGGTTAGGACTCTGTGCTTTCACTTCCAAGGGTGCACCCAAATTAAAAAAATAAAAGTATAAGGACATTTTAAATTCTTATAATGCAAAACGCCAAGCTCCCCTCCAGAAGGGCTAGATTAATTTATCTTCCACCGGAAGAGTATGAGAATGCCCTTACTATACTCATGCCAAGGATGAGAATTGTTTGTAAAAATAGATCCTAATTTCAAAGACAAAAATATACCACTTCATTGTTCTGTCTTAATCTGCAGTTATTTGGTGCTGGGGAACCCCTTTCAGCAGGACCACCTGGGCAGTGCTGGCAACTGCCCTATTTCCTCATCTGAGGCTCACCTGAGATCTGCCTTTGCCACCTCTCTCTACTCCTTATGGCTAATATGACCATGATTTTTTTTTTTTTAATTGAAGTGAAATTCACCTAGCATTAAATTAACCATTTAAGTGAACAAACCGTTGGCATTTATTAATAGTACATTCTCAAGGTTGTGCAACTATCACCTCTATTTAGTTCTAAAACATTTACGTCACCCCCAAAGCAGACCCATAGCAATTAAGCAATCAATGTCCATTTCTCTCTCCCCATAACCTGGCAACCACAAATATGCTTTCTGTCTCTATGGATTTAACTATTCCAGATATTTTATATAAATGGAATCATATATTATGTGACCCTTTTAGAATATTAATTATTTTTGGCTGTGCTGGGTTTTCGTGGCTGCATGGGCTTTCTCTTGTTGCGGTACACGGGCTTCTCACTGTGGTGGTTTTTCTTGTTGCAGAGCATGGGCTCTAGAGTGTGCAGTCTTCAGCAGTTGTGGCGCACAGGCTTAGCTGCCCCTCAGCATGTGGAATCTCCCCAGACCAGGGATCGAACACACATCCACTGCATTGTCAGGCGGATTCTTAACCACTGGACCACTTATGTGACTTTTTTTGTGTCTGGCTTTTTTGTCTTAGCAAAATATTTTTGAGTCTCACCCATATTGTTGTAGTGTGTATCAGTACCTTTATGGCTGAATAATATTCCATTCCAATTTGCTTATCCATTCCTCCCCTGATGGACTTTTAGGCTGCCTCCACTTTTTTAGTGGAGAAGACAATGGCACCCCACTCCAGTACTCTTGCCTGGAAAATCCCATGGATGGAGGAGCCTGGTAGGCTGCAGTCCATGGGGTTGCTAAGAGTCAGACACAACTGAGTGACTTCACTTTCACTTTTCACTTTTACGCATTGGAGAAGGAAATGGCAACCCACTCCAGTGTTCTTGCTTGGAGAATCCCAGGGACAGGGGAGCCTGGTGGGCTGCCGTCTATGGGGTCGCACAGAGTCAGACACGACTGAAGTGACTTAGCAGCCACTTTTTTAGCTATTATGAATAGTGCTATGAACATTAGTACAGACTATGATTTTTTGAAGTAATAACTGGGTAGCAATGTGACAAAGCAGGTTTTCTAATCTGTGAATTTTTTTAATATGAAAATTTCATGGTGTTGTAAAAGCAAATCATATTTTGACATACATTTCATGATATCAATGAAAAGTACCTGTAAAGAGTAGAGGGGAGAATGCACATTTGTTGACCACAGATGTGTCAGGCTTAACTGATGGTAGCAGAATGTGCCCTGCTTGTATCCCCTGGCCACCTGGAGTCACTTGCAGATCGAAGCCTTAGGAAGGTAGCTTCCTACATCTGTGCCTCAGGACATGCAGCCTGCACAGGGGCAGCTCTGAAGTATCAAGGAGTTGCCAATATCCCAGGTGTGACCCTTAGCCAATGAGGAGCATCCTTACCCCTCTGCTGAATCCTGACGTGTGTTCTGTGCAGCCCCGCAGAGGGTCCTGGTGGGAGTGACCTGTTACCCCCAGTGGTCATTTGATCATGTGTGCAGACATCAGGGGCCTCTCACCTCTGTTTCACTTCCCCTCCCTCACTGCATGTTGGATTTCTGACTCCTTCCTTTGTTTATTTTGTAATTGGCAGAAAGTGAAGAGGAACTAAAAAGCCTCTTGATGAAAGTGAAAGAGGAGAGTGAAAAAGTTGGCTTAAAGCTCAACATTCAGAAAACGAAGATCATGGCATCTGGTCCCATCACTTCATGGGAAATAGATGGGGAAACAGTGGAAACAGTGTCAGACTTTATTTTGGGGGGCTCCAAAATCACTGCAGATGCTGACTGCAGCCATGAAATTAAAAGACACTTACTCCTTGGAAGGAAAGTTATGACCAACCTAGATAGCATTTTCAAAAGCAGAGACATTACTTTGCCAACAAAGGTTCATCTAGTCAAGGCTATGGTTTTTCCAGTGGTCATGTATGGATGGGAGAGTTGGACTATAAAGAAACTTGAGCACTGAAGAATTGATGCTTTTGAACTGTGGTGTTGGAGAAGACTCTTGAGAGTCCCTTGGACTGCAAGGAGGTCCAACCAGTCCATCCTAAAGGAGATCAGTCCTGGGTGTTCATTGGAAGGACTGATGCTAAAGCTGAAACTCCAATACTTTTTCACGAGAAGAGTTGACTCATTGGAAAAGACCCTGATGCTGGGAGGGATTGGGGGCAGGAGGAGAAGGGGACGACAGAGGATGAGATGGCTGGATGGCATCACCGACTCGATGGACATGAGTTTGGGTGAACTCCGGGAGTTGGTGATGGACAGGGAGGCCTGGTGTGCTGCGATTCATGGGGTCGCAGAGAGTCGGACACGATTGAGTGACTGAACTGAACTGAACTGAGCAAATTACTTAAACCCAGTGCCTTAGGGACCCCATTTATAGCATAGAGCTAGTCCTAAATGCCTGCCTCGATGAGCACCAAATGAACTAACGTACGTGAAGCGTCTAAAAAAGTGCCTGGCACAGAGCATGTGCTCAAAATATCAATCATGATAATATAAGTAGGACCAGCACAGATTCTGAGGACTGAAACATGCCTGGCTCAGTTTCTTCATCTGAAATGTGGATTAAGATGCTTCTTTTGAAAGATGAGGGTGAGGAGTACGTGGCATGACATAATTTATGCTAAAAAGCACAGGGCCTGGCCCCAGGTGAGGACCAGTCCTGGCCAGGCCAATCACTCTACCTTCATGGAATGGCTGTGCCACCATGAGTGACTTCCACCAAACAGGAGGGGCCAGTGCTGGGGTGCAGGCGAGACATTTCAGAGTCCCCGGTCACTTCCTCCTTTGTCTCTGGAGAATGGTGTGACCTCAGGTGGGTCATTGTCCCTGAGGCTTTGGTTTGTACCTTCCCCAAAAGAAGTGGTTGAATTTAGGGGATGGTCAAATACTGTACTGGCTCTAAAGATCTAGGGAGAGTCCTGCCCTGGGATGGACAGACACACAGATGCACACACACACACACACACACACACACTGCAAAAAGGAAGCATCTGCGTATCTGCTGGGCCACTTGAGTCACCTCCTGGAGTCTTAGGCCCCAAGCTCTGTTGCTCTTGAAAATCACCCAGAGTAGAATAATGAATCCAAAAAACTTTTCCAGGCATTTACACATGTGAAAGCTGTTTTCCTCTTAGGCCCCTCCTCTCCTTTTGTCACTCTGCAAATGTGTGTGGCTGCCTTGCCAAGTCTTGGGATCAGGCCACATCTCCCTGCTGAGGGCTGGGGTGAGGGGCTGGGGGAACCTGGGAAGGTTGGCCTGCTCTTTCCTTCCTCACTGCTCTCTTCCCAGCTGCTGCAGGTATCTCAGAAACCCAGAGGAAGAAGTCAACAGCTCCCAGCGTTTTACAGGGGTCATATAACGAGGCTCCACCCCGCAGAGAAAGCCAAGGAAGGGAAGTAACCACAGAACAGATGGGGCCTGGGGAGAGGGCAGCACTAGGTGCAGAGGCGCAGAGGCAAGGGGCGGGCGGGACTCAGAGAGCATGCGCAGAGGCTCAGCGCCAAGCTGCCGGTGCGCAGAGAGCATGCGCAGCCCGTCCCCCTCGGGGCTCCAGGCATCAGATCCACAGGCTGGGTCTTCCTTCAGCGCCCAGACTCCTAAGCGGCCGGGGGAGACACAGAGCTTTGTTTTTTATAAACGTGTCTCATTTCGGAGCCCCTTTTCCATCAGGCTCATGGCGAAAAATATCACTTCTTCCAGGAATTACATCTTATTTCTGAGATCTTAGTGCAATAATGCATAGTAGGAGGATGGTATTTTGGTTCTCATGAAACAATTCCCATATCACTTCTGACATAGGCACTTGCCCCATCCACAGGCCCCCATTCTTTAAGTCTGATGTTTTCCTGGTACCTCCTCATGGTCACTGTCACAGCCAAAGGGTATCCCCAAACCATCTCCTTTCCTGCCCTGCCAGGCTTCTGCTGTCTCCCGGGGCGTCTGCCATTCTTCAGGCCGGGGGACCCTCCTCCTGGTTCTGGGCTCTCTCCCCACTGCTCTGGCCAAAGTGTCCCCTTTTAGCCTCTCTGGAAATTAACTCAAGTCTCTTAAGACGTAGGCTCCTAAAAAAGATTTTTTCGGTTGCTTCTGCTTCCCTCTTCTTCCTCTCTGCTCTACCTGGACCCACACAAATGGCTCAAATGTGGGAAAGGAAATGGTAATATACAGGGAGAAGAAATAACACTGAATATCTCACATGGAGTCGCATAAATAAGTACATACAGGAAAAACGATAAGCTTTTTACTTCTTAGTGCTTCTAAAGTCTTGACCATATCATACAAGATCTAAAAGTTTGCATGAGTCCAAAAATGAAGCAATGTTATCTGTTGCTAGGGTGGTTAAGGCTGAAAGCAAGAACCATTTAATCTCACCACCATCTCCTGATATTATTCTCATTTTATGTTTGAGGAAACTAAATCTTAATGAAAGTGTTAGTCATGTCCAACTCTTTGTGACCCCATGGACTGTAGCCTGCCAGGCTTCTCTGTCCATGGAATTTTCCAGGCAAGAATACTGAAGTAGGTTGCCATTTCCTCCTCCAGGGGAATCTTCCTGACCTCGAGATTGAACCCAGTTCACCTGCATTGCAGGTGGATTCTTTACCTCCTGAGCCACCGGGGAAGTCATGTGGGTAACTGATATGTGTCCTTCCAATGTGCATACCCAAATCACTTCGTGAAAAGTGGTGCACGAGTTGAGGGAACGAAATCCTAAACTTTGCTGTTGTTGCTATACAGACGAACTCTTTATTCAGACAGAACTTCCGCGGGAAACCTGAAGGTGTATTTCTGTTCTGTTAGAGGGCGACTGGTCAGAGGGTTCTGTGTGCAGCCTTCTCCTTCCCCTCATCCCTGGAGGGCACTTGGGGGGCACTGCTGTGATATTCTAAGCCCAGCAGCCCTCTGGTCTGTGTGGCCTCCAGGCCAGCTCTACAGCTCTACATCCTGGATGGGGATGTTTCTTGGTGCCCAGCCCAGTGGATTTCCTTGGCAGACATTGACTTTGTGGGACACGCAATCGAAACCTCCCACTTGATTCTTCCCTTGAGGGTGCCGGGCCCTGAGCCTGGATACCAGGTCGGGGCCAGATCCCTGGGGTTCCGAGAGGATTTGGAGGCTGGCCCACCCCCCACTGCCCCATCTCACCACTGCGGCCACTGCAGTCAGCCAAGGCTGGATGGGGCCAGTTGCTTCAAATAAATGTTAATCCTGCTCAGAGCTAGATTGACAGGGCCTCTGGGAAGGGCCACAAGGAACAGAGCTACAATTTGTCCCCCGAGGCAGTTTTTTCTTTCTTTTTGGCAACTCTCTTCATGGAGGCCATTGCTATTCCATCTCCTTTTATTCACAAAAATGAATGTTTCCAGAAACATTATAGGCCTTGGGGTTCTGTAGCTGGTCATCTCATCCGTTCACTCGCTGAATAAACATTAGGCGAGCACCGACAGGGTACCAGGTGTGTGTCCAGCACCAGGGATGCAAAGGTGAGGCAGATGTGTCTCCTCCACAGTCCACAGGTCAGAGGTCACAGTCACAGTTCGTGTCTCTGTGCTTTTCTAGCCCTGGGAAACTGTAGTGGACATTTGCTGGCTTTTGGCCACTTAGCATTCATTTCCCCTAACAGCTCTCTGGTTTCCTTTCCCATGACCTGCCCCCCACGAGCACAGCCTTGCTGAGACAATGAATCAGGGAAGCTAGCCCTCCCCTTCTGAAAATCAAAGAGGTGGCTGGAGGTTTTCTCAGCCACAATTCTTCCTCTTTCTGCCCTAATGAGACCAAAACCTGGAGACACGACACAAGTCCTGCAAGTCAGACCCCTTCCAGGACTTTGAAACAAAGTTGGGAGCAACAGGTTCTTCATCCGAGCAGCATAACCTCTGCCAAGGAACTTGTGCTTCCTGTACTTTTTCGACGCCTTGTTCTCCAGCCTTTCTGTGGATTCTGGGCTCCCAAGTTTCTTTTCCTTTTTAAGAAAAATTTATTTGGGGCTGCACAGGGTCTTTGATGAGGCTCATTGGCTTTTCTTTCCTGTCTGTCTGTCATCTATCTGAGTCTTAGTTGCAGCATGAGGGATCTTCCTTGCGTTATTTGAGAATCTTTTGTTGTGGCTTCTAGTTGCAGCTGCAGCTGCTAAGTCGAGTCAGTCGTGTCCAACTCTGTGCGACCCCATAGACGGCAGCCCACCAGGCTCCCCCGTCCTTGGGATTCTCCAGGCAAGAACACTGGAGTGGGTTGCCATTTCCTTCTCCAATGCATGAAAGTGAAAAGTGAAAGTGAACTTGCTCAGTTGTGTCTGACTCTTCACGACCTCATGGACTGTAGCCTACCAGGCTCCTCTGTCCACGGTATTTTCCAGGCAAGAACACTGGAGTGGGTTGCCATTACCTTCTCTGCCTAGCTGCAGCACGCAGGCTCAGTTGCTCCATGGCATGCGGGATCTTAGTTCCCCCACCAGGGATCAAACCTGTGTCCCCTGCATTGAAGGCAGATTCTTACCCAGTGGACCACCACGGGAGTCCCTTCTTTTTTTTCAGATTGCTAGACTTGGTTTCTGTCGCTTGCAATCAGAAGAACCCTGACCAACATCTGGGCGCCAGCTATTATTTCACTTGCATCTAACTTGCTTACCACATCCATTGGCAAGCAACTGTTCCGGGTCAGAGGTCGTGGATACATCGACCTGAAGGAAGACAGACAAACCGCAAGTGTTTAAACTATGAGCAGGGTCCTTCAAGCTCAGGGAACAAGGGAGGAAGAGGTCAGCTCCACCTGATGGTAGCAGGAAGCCATGAAGGCAGGTCATCCAGATAGAGTTCCCTCTTTTGCCCTCTCCCTCCTCCCCTTCCTCAAGCTTCTCCGCACAGAAGTTGGAGGGATCTTTTACAAATCAGATCAAGTCACTGCTGGGCTCAAACCCTCCAGGGGCTCCCTGTTGCACTCAGAGCACAAGCCAAGTCCTACAGTGGCCTACAGGCCCTTTGTAAGGTGGTTCCCCAGCGAAGGACTGTGTCCTGTGCAATGGCATGGGGCCTCAAGGGCAGGCTCTCTCCAACTAGAAGGAAAGAGGTTGCCACAGAGATTGTTTACTTCTGTATTTTAATTACGGTAAAATGCATAGAACTTGAAATTTATCAACCCTTTTTAAGTGTGCAGTTCAGTGGCACTAAGTACATTCATATTGTTACGCAAATATCACCAGTATTCATCCACAGAACTCTTGAACTTGTAAAACTGAAACTCTACACCCATTAAACAATAACTCCCCATTCCCTCCTGCCCCACACTGTCCCTGGCAATTCTTCTACCTTTAAGAATTTTAGACTACTCTAGGTACCTCATATGGAGAAGGAAATGGCAGCCCACTCCAGTATTCTTGCCTGGAGAATCCCAGGGATGGAGGAGCCTGGTGGGCTGCCGTCTATGGGGTCGCACAGAGTCAGACACGACTGAAGCGACTTAGCAGCAGCAGGTACTTCATATATTTGTCCTTTGGTGACTTATTTCACTTAGCATAATGTCTTCAAGGTTCACCCATGTTGTAGCACATGTCAGAATTTCCTTCCTTTTTAAGGCTGAATAACATTCCACTGTATGTATATGTCATATTTGTTATCCATTCACCTGTTGACGGGCTTCCCAGGTGGTTCAGTGGTAAAGAATCCGCCTGCCAATGCAGGAACTGCAGGACATGTGGGTTGGATCCCTGGGTTGGTAAGATCCCCTGGAAGAGGAAAGGGCAACTGACACCAATATTTTGCCTGGAAAATTCCATGGACAGAGGAGCCTGGTGGGCTACAGTCCACGGGGTTGCAGAGAGTCAGACATGACTGAACACACAGGCAGGCACACCTTTCGACAGACACTTTGCACGCTTCCACCTTTTAGTTATCGTGAATAACGCTACTATGAACATGGGCTTACAAGTATTTCTTTGAGTGTTTGCTTTCAAAACTTTCTGGTACACACCCAGAAAGCAGAATTGCTGGATCATATTCTTCATTTTGAGGAACTACCATACTGGTTTTTTCTTTTCAAACTTTTAATTTTATATTGGAGTATAGCAGATTAACCGGAGAAGGCAATGGCACCCCACTCCAGTACTCTTGCCTGGAAAATCCCATAGACGGAGGAGCCTGGTAGGCTGCAGTCCATGGGGTCGTGAAGAGTCGGACACGACTGAGTGACTTCACTTTCACTTTTCACTTGCATGCATTGGAGAAAGAAATGGCAACCCACGCCAGTGTTCTTGCCTGGAGAATCCCAGGGACGGGGGAGCCTGGTGGGCTGCTATGGGGTCGCATAGAGTCAAACACGACTGAAGCGACTTAGCAGCAGCAGCATAGCAGATTAACAATGCTGTGATATTTTCAGGTGTACAGCAAAGAGACTCACTCATACATAATCCCATCCAGGCTGCCAAATAACATCGAGCAGAGTTCTCTGTGCTATACAGTAGCTCCTTGTTGGTCATTCATTTTAAATATAGCAGTGTGTACATGTCCATCCCAAACTCCCCAACTATCCCTTCCCCCATCCTTCCCTACTGGCAATCATAATTTTGTTCTCTAAATTTGTGAGTCTGTTTCTGTGTTGTAAATAATTCATTTGTATCATTTCTTTTTAGATTCCGCATATAAAGGATATCATATGGGAGTTTCACTGGTATAGCTCAGAGGTAAAGCTTCCGCCTGACAATGCAGGAGACAGGGGATGGATCCCTGGTCCAGGAAGATCCCGCATGTCTCGGAGCAACTAAGCCCGTGGGCCACAACTACAGAGCCTGTAATCTAGGGCCCAGAAACCGCAAGTACTGAGCCCACGTGCCCTAGGGTCTGTGCTCCTAAACGAGACGCCACCGCAATGAGAAGCCCCCATACCCCTCTCTCCGCAACTAGAAAAAAGAAAGCCCTCGCAGCAATGTAGATCCAGCGCAGCCAAAGGGAAAAAAAAGGATATCGTACGATATTTGTTTTTCTTTGTCTGACTTACTTCACTCAGTACGACAGTCTCTAGGTCCATCCATGATGTGGCAAACATCACCATATTGTTGTTGACAGCAGCCGTACAATCAATCGTACATTTCCACCAACAGCGCACAAGTTCCAATTTCTCCACAGCCTTTTCAGTGCTTCTCGGTTTTTTGTTTGTTTTTTGCGAATAGCCATCCTAATGGATGAACTGGTATCTCATTGCGGTTTTGATTTGTCTTTAAGTATTAGTGATATAGAGCAACTTTTCTTGTGTTTATTGGCCATTCCTTTATCTTTGGGGAAATCTCTGTTTAAGTCCTTCGCCCATTTTAAAATGGTATTGTGTGTGTTTTTTTTGTTGTTGTTGTTGATTCTTAGGATATCTATATTCTGGATATCAACCCCTTATGACGTATAGAGTTTGCAAATATTTTCTTTTGTTCTGTGGGCTAGCTTTTCACAGTTACTTGAGCCCTTTGATGTACATACACCATGGGGAAGATTTTTTTTTTTATTAATTTATTTTTGGCTGCCCTGGGTCTTACTTGCTGCGTGCAGATGTTCTCTGGTTGCAGTGAATGGCGGTTGCTGTCTCGCTGCGGTACTCGGGCTTCTCATTGTCGTGGAGTGGGGGCTCTAAGACCCGTGGGCTCCAGTGGTTGTGGCACATGGCCTTAGTTGCCAGGTGACATGTGTAATCTTCCCAGACCAGGGATCAAACCCATGTCTCCTGCATTGGCAGGCGGATTCTTAACCACTGGACCCCTAGGGGTGTCCATGGAGAAGATTTTAAAGGATTGGTAAGAAGTCTGTCCATTTGGGCAGCAGTGGAGGGAAAGGAAGGTGTTTCGGTCAGAGGAAACAGCCCGTGTAACACGCAGAGGAAATAAACGGCAATAAGTAGTGGAGTCTTGCTAGAACATGTGTATAGGGAATAGGAAGTAGGGAGAGATGAGGTTGAAGGAACCACAGCACAGTAGCCCAGCCAAGTGGCTTGGACTCTAGTCTAAGATGGGAGCTTCTCAAGGAGTAGTCCCAGGACCCCTGCCTCAGCATCACATGCTAGGAGTTAAAAATGCACCCTGTTGCCCCTCTCTGACCTACTTTGGGGTGGGGATCGGGGATCTGGCTATTAACAAGCCCCTGGGATTATTCGGACCGGAAGTCAAGTCTGAGCACTGTTCCAGGGCCAATGAGGAGCCACCGAGGGTCTAGCTAGGCTGATGCAAAGATGACGTCGGCTGTTCTTCAGGGTTGGGAGCCCTGGGTTTGGCTCTGCCCCCGCGCTGTCCTCCAGACAATTCATGCTCACCCCACCTGGCTGCCTCCATCGGGCCTCTCCGGCTCCCAGCCATCCCTCCTCTCCGGTCGGCTGCCCCCTGCGGGGTCCAGGGTCAGGGGTGGTGGAGGGGGCCCGAGGGGCTGCAGCCAAGCTCACATTCCTCTCACTTCCTGCCATTGTCCTGGGTTCCTGCGGCTGCGACTCCGCTCTCTCCCCGACCGCCCCAGGGCTCAGGGGAGCGATGACTCATTTCCTTTCTTCCCAGTGACGTAATCCCGAGCCCAGTTGAGCGGGTCCAGCCTGTGACCGGCCCCTTCCCCGCCCGCTTAGATCCCGGGCGCCGCACGGCGCTTTTCGGCCAGCAGGGGGCGCCCGAGCCCGCAGAGCGTCCCTCGGCAGCCAGGACCCACCCTGACGGGCCTGGACAGGGAAACTGGGACCTGCGGGAGGTGGGGCTGTGCGTTTACCAAGGCATAGCAGCCCATCCTGGGAAGCCAGGGACTGGAAGCAAGCACTCTCGGCCCCCCAGGCGGGTGGTTTTCCCACAGTTGTTATTCAGTCGCTCAGTCTTGTCCGACTCTTTGCGACCCCATGGACTGCGGCACGCCGGGCTTACTTGTCTTTCACCATCTCCCTGGAGCTTGCTCAAACTCATGTACGTTGAATCGGTGATGCCATCCAACATCTCATCCTCTGTCGTCCCCTTCTCCTGCCTTCTCCTTCTTTCCCACAGACCCACAGGTGCTAATTTTACCCTCTTCGTTCCCCACCCCAACCCCATGGTGTTTCCAGTGCAAAGTTTGCAGACAGTTAATAGTTCCAAGATTCTAATCATTTGCGGGCCCTGAAACAGGGTCACCCCCGGAAGCAGCAGGAACTGAGGGCAGCTGGGGCTTCACCTGGGAAGCATGTTGATCAGTGATTTTGTGACAGTGTGGTGGCCTCGTATCTCCTATGGATATGGAACATTTGTTGTTTTTAAAGCACGCATGCTCAGTCCTGTCTGACTCTTTGTGATCCCCTGGACTGTAGCCCGCCAGGCTCCTCTATTCGTGGAATTTTCCAGGCAAGAATACTGGAGTGGGTTGCCATTTTCTACTCCAGGAGATGTTCCTCGCCTAGGGTTCTTCCTGACCCACAGATCAAACTTGAGTCTCTTGCATCTCCTGCACTGGCAGGCAGATTCTTCACCTCTAGGTAAAGTCAGCGTTTTTAAAGAGGGTGGTTGAGTTTTGGGAAGCGTACCTCCCAAGGTGGGGCACTGGTGAGGCACCTGTAGGGCATTGCCAGAAAGTCTGCAGCAGCTGCTGGGGACAGAGCCATTAAAAGCCCATTCCTGTTGTGTGTGGCCCTATTTCTATCAGTGGACTGGTAGAAATAGCCTTCTATCAGAGGCTAGTAGGGCTTGAGCTAACACAGCTAGTGGGGAGTAAGCTTGCTGTCCCTGGAAGTGTTCAAGCGGGCACTGGACTACCATCCTAGGGGGTGGCATAAATAGGGGTTTACCTCAGGATGAGGGCTTTCCAGGTGGCTCAGTGGTAAAGAATCCACCTGCCAATGCAGGAGACAAGAGTTCGATCCCTGGGTGGGGAAGATCCTTTGGAGGAGGAAATGGCAACCTGCTCCAGTATTCTTACCCAGGAAAGCCCACAGATAGACAAGCCTGGCGGGCTACAGTCCATGGGGTCGCAAAGAGTAGGACATGACTGAGCCTGCACATGTGCACTGCACGAATGCACACTTCAGGATGCGAGTTCGGGCTAAATGTACCTCAAGGCTGTTGCTCTGAGGGACAAACAGCGAAGCTAAGTGCATTACTAAGACCCCCATTCCTGGGTCTGCCGCCATGATGTCTTGAGAGCAGCGGCTCAGGGGAATGGAGTTTGCTCCCAAGCATTCTGGGGACATGTTCTTGGCTGGTCTGCACTTCCTCCTGAGAGGAAGCTCTGACCTAACCCCACCATCCCATGTGATGGCTCAGCTGCCCCCTCATGAGACAGTGACTTGTAGTCTGAATTCATATCCCATATCTACCACTTCCTCAGCAAATCCTGATGCTCTGAACCTCAAGCTCTCCAGCTGTAAAAGGAGAATGAAGATATTTGTTTAGAATTGTTGCAAGATGATGTGTGCCTGGTGGTATACCGTAAGAGCTTAAAGAGCATCCCTTCTCTCTGATTTACTGTAGTTCAGGGGCCAGGCTGTGCCCTCCTGGGGAGAGACAACCACATTCTTGAAAAAGATATTGAATATTGAAAGGTCTAATAGGTGCCTTTCACTTTTTCCTTCTGTATCTGAAAGCTCTTGAACAGTGAATGTCACTGGAACACAACTGTCCTTGGGCATCGCCCTTGACTTCTCCAATCCCAGTTTATTCCCTTTTAATAAGAAGACAGTGGGAAAGGGATTCCCACCTGCTAGTAGGTCCTATAGACATTCTTTGATTTTGTAAATTCTCCAAACTAGCTGAGTCTTTCCACCCAGGCAGCCTCCACCCCACCTGGATTTCTAACATGCCAGGAGTGGTAGGAGGGTGTGGGTTTTGGCATCTCACAAAACTCAGAATCCTAGCTTCCCTATTTTCTTGCTTTGCGACATTGGGCAAGTCTCTGAGTCACAGTTTGCTAACCTCAGAATGAAAACAATAACGGCTGCTTTGTTGGGTTGCTGGGGAGTTAAATGGGAATGCCTATGCCAGGAGCTCACACTTATAGTAGGTACTTAATAAATGGTAATTAATATTTACATAAAGTGCTTAGAGTGCTGCCTGGCACACAGTTAAGTGCTGGATAAATATTTACTAAATAGTTAGAAATGTAGATAGATTAAAACAGACATATGTAAAGAGATAAGTACATAAACAGATATAGAAATAGCAAACAGCAGAAACTGACACAATATTGTAAAGCAATTATTCTCCAATTGAAAAAGAAAGGAATAGCCGTTAGATCAAACTTTTCCCTTCTACACCTCGCAGTCTTCTTCTGAAAACTTGTCTGCCAACCTCCTCCCCTCCCAGTTCTGACCTCAAAGTCCTCTGGCTACTCCAGTGAAATTCAAGGTTTGGATACTATAAAGGACAGTTCTTGTTCATAAAGAAGTTGAAGATACTGAAAGAGAAGTCCTTCTGGCTCAAACCACTCATCTACTTGTCATCATAGGAGACTCCTCTTTTATGACAATATCTTTTAAGACATTGATCACATAAACTCTTATTTATATTCTCCCAACAGCCCCAGAAGAGGTGGTAGAGATAAAGATTAGTCACCGGGTATTCCCAAAAGGAACCGGAGGGACATGAAAAGTAACGCGATTTCCCAGTCCAGGCCCCAACCAGTCGGCCTTGAGCTATGGGGTCAAAATCATAATAATCACACTATTTAATGGGTGGCCCACACAGATTATCTAGTGTTGATAATCCCATTAAGGTGTGAAATTAAAAGATGCTTGCTCCTTGGAAGGAAGGCTATGACAAACCTAGACAGCATATTAAGAAGCAAAGACATCGCTTTGCCGACAAAGGTCCATTTAGTCACAGCTATGGTTTTTCCAGTAGTTATGTCTGGATGTGAGAGTTGGACCATAAAGAAGGCTGAGCACTGAAGGATGGATGCTTTCAAACTGTGGTGATAGAGAAGGCTCTTGAGAATTGCTTGGACAGCAAGGAGATCAAATCAGTCAATCCTAAAGGAAATCAACCCTGAATATTCATTGGAAGGACTGATGCTGAAGCTGAAGCTCCAATACTTTGGCTACATGATGCGAAGAACTGACTCATTGGAAAAGACCCTGATGCTGGGAAAGACTGAAGGCAGAAGGAGAAGGGGTGGCAGAGGATGAAGTAGTTAGATAGCATCACCACTCAATGGAGATGAGTTTGACCAGACTCCGGGAGATAGAGAAGGACAGGGAAGCCTCACGTGCTGCAGTCCATGGGGTCGCAAGGAGTTGGACACGACTTAGTGATTGAACACACACACACACACACACACATCATTAAATCCCCATTTTACAGCTGAGGAAACTGAGGTCAGATGAGTAAAGTAACTTAAGGTCATTTAGTCAGTCACTGCCAAGCGAGAATTCCGGACCTAGGTCTGAGGACTCCAAAGCCCTTGCTGCTGGACTCGGCGTCCTGACACTCTGCTGGGGGATGGAGGAGCAAGGTCTGGAGCCTCTGGGTGGAGCTCAAATCAGATACCAGGATAAGAATATGAGCAAGCCCTACTTGGGCCCTTGCGCTCACCTTCCCCAAATCTGAATTCTGCCTGTGCTCTGCCTCTGAGCCCCACGAGGCTTGTTGGGCTGTGTCAGAGCAGCAGAACCACTTTCAGCTCTGTAAAGGGATTTGTTACAGCCTTTGATATTACATAGCTAATTGCATAAACTGTCTCTGTGAAGCTGCCATCTCTTGACCCTTGCTCGAGGTTAAGTCTGCAGGGCAGTCATTTGGGAAGGGAAGACGGATGTAAAATGAGGGAGGGTGAGGATAAGCTGGAACCCTAGAGGGTGGACTGAGACCCACGTTAGTTTTTCTTGCTTCTGATCTTGGTGGTGGAGGTTTCCTGCAGGGGAAGCTGACACTTTTTATGGAAGTGCTAAGCAGACACCATCGAGTTGGTGATGACTTAGCGACTAAACACACAAACACACCTCTGGCCCATGAGTCCCAGAAGCTGCAGGAGGATCCTGGGATGGCTGGACAGTGGCAGGCTGGGCAGCTGTCTCGCTCATCAGAGTCAGCCAACAAATAAGGGAGAACTCGTGTAATTTACAAAAGTGCCTGCCTTACCCTTCTGGGCATTAAAAAAAAAAGGTTTTTTTTGTATTAGTTATCTGTTATGGTTGTGTGTGTGTTTTCTCACTTGTATCTGACTCTTTGCGACCCCATGGACAGCCCACCAGGCTCCCCTGTCCATGAAATTTTTCAGGCACGAATACTGGAGCGGCTTGCCATTTTTTCCTCCAGAGAATCTTCCTGACCCAGGGATCAAACCCTTTTTTCTTGCATCTCCTGCATTGGCAAGCGAATTCTTTACCACTAGCACCACCTGGGGTGTAGCAAATGCCTCCCACCCTGAGCACATTAAAACAATCCAAGTTCATTATCTCACACAGGAATCTGCCCCATCTTATCTGGGTGGTTCTGCTTCAGGATCTCTCATGAGGTTATAGTCAACCTGTCAGCCCAAGCCTGCAGTCAACTGAAGGCTCGACTGGAGCTGGAGCACCCACTTCTGAGATGGGTCCTTCTCATGGCTGTTGGCGGGAGGCCTCATTGCCATGTGGACCTCTCCGTAGGGATACTGAATGTCATCCTACATGTCAGCTTATTTCCCCAGAGCAGGTGACCCAAGAGAAAGCAAAGCAGAAGCCATGATTTCTTTTATGACGTCGTCTTAATAATCACAAACCATCATTTCTGCCCTCTCTTATTTATTACAGTTCAGCTCTGTTCTGTTTGAGGGGGGACTGTGTAAAAGCGTGAATCCCAGAAAGTCGGGACCACAAGGGTCATCTTGGAGGCTGGCTGCCATGAGGGGCATCAGGATGTTGCTGGAATCAAGAGGCCCCGGGGAGGTTCATCAGGGTGCCCTGCCTTCTCAACTGTCCGGAGAGCACTTTGAGTTCATAGACAGCCTCCCACCTCCTGACTTCCTCCCAGCACCATGCTGCTTCAGCATCTCCACTTGGAAATCCAAGAGGCATCTCGGACTAACATGCCCAACACCAAATTTCTGACCTTCCCCACAAACCGTCTTTTCTCATAGTTTTATCTGTCTCAGAAATGACAATGCCTTCCTTTCAGTTTCTCGGCCCAAAACCTTGGTGTCATCATCACTCTTTGTTCCATTCGCCATGTCCAATCCGTCAGCAAATCCCTTTAGCTCTACTTTCAGAATAAGTCATGAGGGACTTCTCTGATGGTCCAGTGGCTAAGACTTGGAGTTCCCAATACAGGGGGCTCAGGTCCAATCCCTGGTCAGGGAACTAGCTACCACATGCCAAAACTAAGAGTTTGCATGATGCAGCTCAAGATCTGGCATGTTGCAACAAAGACGGAAGATCTTGAGTGCTACAACTGAGACCTGGAGTAGCCAAACAACTAACTAAATATTAAAAAAAAAAAAAATATATATATATATATATATATGTATCTGGGATCCTACTAGCTTTCAGCACCTTTGCTGGGGCAGCCCTGATGGAGCCCTTTCTCTTGCGGTGGCCTCCTTACTGGTTCCTCCCACCCCCGCTCCTGCCCCATTGAGCCTGTCTCCACGCAGCTGCAGGTGAGGTGAAAAGCAGATGAGATCGCGTCACTCCTCTGCACAGACCCCTGCAACAGCTCCCACTGACTCAGACCAAAATCCCGTCTCCATAGTACCTGCAAGGCCTTGCACCCTGTGGCCCCCAGGGCCCCCACCTCCATGCACTCGCCCGCCTCATCTCCCCCTCTGCCCCTCACCCCCTGCTCCAGCCACGCTGGCCACCTCCACACGCAAGGCCCTCTCCACCTTAGCGTCTCTGCTGCTCTTTCTGTCTGGAATGCTTCCCTCAGGAACGGCCACGGCTTCTGTCCTCACTTCCTCGGTTTTATCTCAAAGGTCGCCTTCTCAGCTGGGCCCTTCACCCCCTCCCCCTGTTAAAGGCAGCATCCTTCACACCTCCTACACACCCTCCCTGTCTCCCCTGATTTACTTCCTCCCGCTGTATCCCCATCTCCTACCTAACTTACTTCTTGCGTTTGCTCACTCTTTCCCTTCCAGAATGTAAGCCCAACCAGGGATTATCGTCTGTTGTGTTCACTGTTGTATCTTCAGAGCCAAGAGCAGTGGCTGGCAGGCTCTTGGAAAATACTTGTTGAACGCAAAGCAGATCCTCAAGAGTAATTTTTGAAAGACTACAGAGAGCATTACTTGCCAGCTGTGTGACATCAAATGAGTCACCTCCCGTCTCTGAGCCTCGGACCAGACCCAGGCTCATCCTCAAGGATGTGGTTGTCTTCGAGTGGGCTTGGGGTTGTTTGGAGTTGTAGCTGCAGTGGTTCTGCCTCTTGCTGTGGTGAGACTTTGGGCAGAAGCTTATCCTCTCTGCCTCTCTGTTAAATAAGGATAATCCTAATAAACAGTCTAAGCCATTGTTATAAAGATGACATGGGGGACTTCCCTGGTAGTCCAGTGGCTAAGACTCTGAGCTCCCAATGAGGGGGTCCAGGTTTCATCCCTGGTCAGGGAACTAGATCCCTCATGCCTCAACGAAGAGTTTGCATGTTCCAACTAAAGATCACGAGTGCCACAACTAAGACTCAGTGCAGCAACATATATAAATGATAATAATAAAAAAGATGACACGGGCTTAGGGACTAGCCCGATATCTGGCACATAGTAGGTCTTTCCAGAGAGGAAGGTGCCCCATCCCACAAATTCCAAAAGCCTTCCTGCCCTGGCCTTGAGACAACTGTGCATCCAAGGCTCTGGGCCTCTGGGATTTTCCAGAACCTGATTCACGATCTGTTGCTACGGTCAGTGTTTTTCCACAATAAAAAGCTAGTCTGTCCGAGTTCTGCCCCTGAGAGTCAGGGAAAGTGGCACACGGACTCCTGGGGTGGCCGTGTCCACTGAGAGATGCTGTCATCAGACGAAGGACCCCAGAAGATGCTTCACCTCATGTGACCTCATCACCCACAGACTAAATTACTGAAATCACTCTTTATATCTAGAGACATCTTGGAGATGTTGTCCAGAGGCTGCAAACTGGCAGCCACGCTTTGGATAGCATCCAGGGACCTGATTGTTCATTTGGCCTGCACCTCATTTTGAAAACAACAGAATTGGAATGTCTGGACAGTTCAGGACAGTCAAGATCCACAGACCCCACCACTGCTTACAGCCTCACACCCTGAGCCGGCCATCTGTGTGCTTTGCAGGTGTGAATGCAGGAAGATGACTTCTTGGGAAATCCTCTCAGCCTCTTGCTACCATGATCATTTTGGATTCCTATCCAGCCAGTAGTTAAGATCACAGTTTGTGTGTGTGTGTGTGTATGTGTGTGTGAGTCGCTCAGTCTTGTCCAACTCTTTGCGACCCCACGGACGACAGTTCACCAGGCTCCTCTGTCCATGGGAATCTCCAGGCAAGAATACTGGAGTGGGTTCCCATTCCCTCCTCCAGGGAATCTTCCTGACCCAGGGATCGAACCTGAGTCTCTTACGCCTCCTGCATTGGCAGCCGGGTTCTTTATCACTAGCGGCACCTGGGAAGCCCACTAAGATCACGGTAGCTTGTATCATCTAAAGCCATGGTGCCATCCCCAGGCTTCTTCTCTGTGGTCCTTGACCCGACCCCCAATTTTCACACTCACTTCCTGTTCACTTCCGTGTAACAAGAGGGGAGCCCAGTTGGCTTCTTCCTCTGCCAGGAGCATCTTCACTTTGCATCCTCCCGCTGTTGCCTGTATCACCTCCCTTTGAGAAACCTTCCCTAACTGTCCCCTTGCTCTTCCCTGTCCCCTGGTCTGGACAGATGCCTGGTAAGGCCCCTTTCCCTCTACATTGTACTGATTTCTGTATGGATCTGCTGCCTTCATTGGACTGTGAGTTTGTTTATTTATTTGGCTGCCTCGGGTCTTAATGGTAGCACGTGGGATCTTCATTGCAGCGTGTGGGATGCTTCATTGCGGGGCACTTCTCTAGGTGCGGCACAAGCTCAGTAGTTGGAGCACGCAGGCTTAGTTACTCTGCAGCATGTGGGATCTTAGTTTCCCAACCAGGGATCAAACCCATGTCCTCTGCATTGCAAGATGGATTTTTTAACCACCAGACAACCAGGGAAGTCCCGGACTGTGAGTTTCTTGATGACCAGGGCTATAAATGACTTAGCTTCATGTACCAAGGGCGAAGCTGATGTGGTTATTAAATAAATGGGTCCTGATATTGAAATAAAAGAGTGAGTTAACAAATGAAGGAAGGAAGGAGGGAAAGAAGGGAAAAAGGAAGAGACCTACTAGTTAATTTGCCCTTTGCCTTCCACACGTTTGCTTGGTGGGGTCCCACCGCTGTCTGCACCCACCCCTAACCCTGGACTACCGGGGAATTCCCTTATGAACATTCTTAGATGTCTTGGGGAGCATGTGTGGACCTTCATGTAAGGTATCTACCTGGGTGTGGAGTAGCTGGGTTGCAGGGAAGGTGTGTGTTCTGTGCTAGTAGAGACTCGCTGCTTTCCAAAGGGGTGGTGACAACTTTCACAGCCACCAGCAAGGTTTGAGAGTCCCAGTTGCTCCACATTTTCACTGATGCTTGGCATTACCTGCCTTTCACGGGTGGATTATTTTCTTTTGACCACAGGCTCCATGTCACTGGAATCTGCTCCAGCTTTCTCAGTTTGGGATGGATTCTGGAGAGCCAGCTTCTCTGGTCATCCACTCTCATCCTGCACTTGTGACCTACAATTCCTGTCCACCCCTGAAGATCTATTCCAGGGCTCTCAGCTGTGTTCCAGGAATGCTTTCCATGAGAGCTCTGGGATGGCAGCACCCCATAGAGTGTGAGCACCAGGGATAAGGATGGGAAAGGGGAAGAAAGGCACGTGGGGTCTCCCCTGGGGTTGAGAATCCGCCTTCCAATGCAGGGGATCTGGGTTTGATCCCTGGACAGGAAGCTAAGATCTCAGATGCTGCAGGGCAACTAAGACCGTGTGCTGCAACTATAGAAAGCTTGTGCTGCAGTGAAGACCCGGTGCAGCCAAGAAAAGAAGAGAGAAAAAAGAAATATGTTTGGAAACTTTTCTTCAGATCCTGTGTGGGTCTTTCCCACGGCCACAGCTTAATTTGTGGTCACCTGTGAATCCTTCTCAGGTATTATCATACTCAAAACTTTGAGTAGGCATCAAAATAATTAAATGTAAGAGACAGAACTATAACACTCTTAGAAGAAAACATGGGGTAAATCATGACCTTGGATTTGGCAATGGTTAGATATGACACCCAAAGCACAAGTAACCAAAGGGAAAAAATAGATAAACTGGACTTCATTAAGGTTAAAAGTTTTTGTGCTTTAATGGATACTTATAAGACTGTGAAAGACAACCCATAGAATGGGAGAAAATATTTGCAAATCATTATGGACAACATTTAGACTCAATAATAAAAAGATAAGTAACCCAATTAAAAAGTGGGAAATGGATCTAAAGAAACATTTCTCCAAGGAAACTACATAGACAGCCAAGAAGCACATAAAAAGATGCTCAACTTCATTAACCATCAGGGAAATGCAAATCAGAACTGTAACAAGATACCATTCCACACCCACTGGGACAGCTCTAATGGAAAAGACAAATAATAACAAGTGTTAGAAATGGAGAAATCAGAACCCTAATATACTTCTGAAGTGAAGTGAAGTAGCTCTGTCGTGTTCTAGTGGGAATGTAAAATGGTGCAGCCATTTTGGGAATCAATGTGGTAGTCCAAACACAAAATTCCCATTTAATTCAGCAATTTCACTCCTAAGTATATACCCAAGAGAAATGTAAACATATGTACACACAGACACTCGTACACGACTGTTCATAGAAACATTATTCATAATAGCCAAGAGGTTGAAACAACTCAGGTGTCCATCATGGAATGGATGAGCAATGTCCATCATTGAATGGATGTCCATAGTGAATGGATAAGCAAAATGTGGTCTATCTACACAATGGAAAACCTTCTGTCTATATGAAATACTGAAATATGCCACAGCATGGATGAATCTTGCAAACATTATGCTTTAAGTGAAAGAAACTGGTCACAAAAGAACACATATGATTCCATTTATACAAAATGTCCAGAAGAGGCAAATCTTAAGAGACAGGAAACAGAATAGTGGTTGTCTAGGGCTGTGGGAAATGGGAGGAATTGAGGAGGTACTGCTGCTGCTGCTAAGTCGCTTCAGTCGTGCCGACTCTATGCGACCCCACAGACGGCAGTCCATCAGGCTACTAAAAGGGGGACTTTCCTGGTGGTCTAGTGGCTAAGACTCCACACCCCTAAGGCAGGGGGACTGGGTTTGATCCCACATACTGCAACTAAGACCTGGTGCAGCCAAATAATAAATATTTTTAAAGAAACCCACATTTGGAGGATGATGTAAGCCCTCTTAAATTATGGTGACCGTTGAACAACTCTGTGAATATACTAAAAACCATTGAATTGTACATTTTGAATGTGTTGTATATTATGGGAATTCAGTTCAGTCACTCTGTGTCCGACTCTTTGTGACCCCATAGAATTATGTGAATTATATCTTAATAAATCTGATACAAAAAATAATTAAGAAGTGATTTGAAACCTTTACTGTTGTCCCTTGAGAAAAGACTAACAGGGAAAGTGGTGGGTTAAACGGCGGCCTTCTCATAAGATAGGTCCACTTCCTAACCCCTGGCACCTGTGAATGTGATCTGATTTGGAAAAAGGGCCTTTGCAGATGTAATGAAGTGTCTAAAGCTGAGACATCCTTAATTATCTGGGCAGGACCTAATTCTTTAGGAGAGACACACTGAGGAGAGATAGGGAAGGAGAAGAGGAGGCCATGAAGATGGAAGCAGAGATTACGATGCAGCCACCAGCCAGAGGATGTCTGAAGCCAGCAAGAACTGGAAGAGGTGGGGCAGGATTCACCCGGGAGCCTTTCGAAGGAACGTAGCCCCACCCACATCTTGATTTCAGTCTTCTGGCCTCTAACACTACAAGAGAATAGATTTCTGTTGTTTTGAGCCATGAAGCTTATGGCGGTTTGTGATGGCACCCCTGGGAAACTAATCTGGGGAATTATTGTGATAGTGCAGTGGGGATTTTTTGTTTTTAATTTAAGCTTTTAATTTTATATCAGAGTATAGTCAATTAATAATGTTGTGAGAGTTTCAGGTGCACAGCAGAGTGACTCGGCCAGACACAGCATGTATCCATTCTCCCCCAGACTCCGCTCCCATCCTGGCTGCCGTATAACATTGCACAGAGCTCTCTGCTATACAATAGGTCCTTGTTGGTTATCTATGTTAAACATAGCAGTGTGTACATGTCCATCCCAAACTTCCTGACTATCCCTTCCCCTCTGGTAACCATAAGTTTGTTCTCTAAGTCTGTGAGTCCTTGTTTCTGCCTTGTAAAGAAGTTCATTTGCATCATTTCTTTTTAGATTCTGCTTATAAGAGATGTCATACAATATTTCTCTTTCTCTGTCTGACAGCAGCAGAACTTTTAAAAGCTTGTTTTCCTCAGGTTTCTCTCTCCTTCTCTCCTGTGCGTGTCTCTCTGCATCTCTCTCTTTCTGTTCTTGAATGTGTAGCTGTGGGCTGCCAGTCTCCCTCTTCTCTCCCTCCCAACCTCAGAGCTTTCCATGGAATCCCAGCTGGGAACACAGCAGTAGCTCCCCTGCTTACCCCGAAGCCCAGGAGGGATATGGGCTGAGCCAACTCTCCTTGGCAGCGGAAGGAGCTGATGATTGTGGACGCCCATCCTTGCTCCCCTGGGCAGATCTTTCTCAGGGAACAGCCACATGGCTCTCCCAGCTGTCTTTTGACTCTTCCCTCTCCTCTTTCCCAATAGCCTCTCCATCACTGTTTTGCTCTCCAAATACCCGTGGAATCAGCCCACTCCTCTCCATCCCTTTGCTTCTCCCCAGGTCCAGGCCACTAGCATCTCCTCTGGACCATGGCCTCACCCTGGGTGTACTGCCCCCTCAGCCCATCTGTGTCAGTCCATTCTGGCTGCTGTAACAGAATGCCAGAGGCTGAGTGCTTTGTAAACAACGGAAATTCATTTCGCAGCTTTGGAGGTTGGGAAGTCCAAAATCAATGAGTTGGCAGATTCAGTGCCTGGTGAGGGTGTGCTTCCTGGCTCACAGAAGACCATATTCTGTGTCCTTGCATGGTATTAACATAAGGTATGAGGGAGCTCTCTGGGGTCTCTTTTATCAGGCATCAATCCCATTGATGGGGCTTCCTTGGTGGCTCAGAGGTTAAGAATCTATCTGCCAAAGCAGGAGACATGAGTTTGATCCCTGGGTGGGGAAGATCCCCTGGAGAAGGAAATGGCAACCCACTCCAGTATTCTTGCCTGGGAAGTCCCATGGACAGAGGAGTCTGGTGGGCTATAGTCCATGGGGTCACCAAAGAGTTGGAAAAGACTGAGCAACTAAACAACAACAAATCCCATTAATGAGGGCTCTGCCCTCATGAACTAATCACTTGGAAAAAGACCCCACCTCCCGATACCATCACATTGGAGGTTCAGTTCAGTTCAGTTGCTCAGTCATGTCTGAATCTTTGAGACCCCATGGACAGCAGCACACCAGGTTTCCCTGTCCATCACCAACTCCTGGAGCCTGCTAAAACTCAAGTCCATCGAGTTGGTGATGCCATCCAACCATCTCATCCTCTGTTGTCCGCTTCTCCTCCTGCCTTCAATCTTTCCAAGCATAAGAGTATTTTCCAATGAGTCTGTTCTTTGCATCAGGTGGCCAAATTATTGGAGCTTCGCTTCAGCATTAGCCCCTTCAAAGGATCATCAGGACTGATCTCCTTTAGGATTGATTGGTTGTATCTCCTTGCAGTCCAAGGGACTCTCAAGAGTCTTCTCCAACACTACAGTTCAAAAGCATCAATTCTTCAGTGCTCAAGTTTCTTTATAGTCCAACTCTCACATCCATACATGACTACTGGAAAAATCATAGCTCTAATGAGACGGACCTTTGTCGGCAAGTTGGAGGTTAGGATTTCAATATATCAACTGGAGGGAGGGGACACAAAACATTTGTCTTTTTTTTTTTTTTTTTGACCACGCCAAATGGCATGCAGGATCTCAGTTCCCTACCAGGGGTGGAGCCCGCACCTTCTGCAGTGGAAGCGTAGTATCCTAACCACTGGACCAACAGGGAATTCCCAACATTTGGTCTTGAACACCACCCTTCACACTTCAGCCAGAGTGTTCCAACACGGCAAGTCTGAACATTCCATGCCCTTCAATGCCTTCCCTCTGCTCTAAGCCTATAGCCAAAGTCTCCAGTATGGTTAATGGGGGGAGGGGGGAGAGGCTCCTCCTTCAGTGCCATATAGCCCAGGCTCAGCCCTCTTAAACTAGACTGATGTGAGTTCCTCTAACACCTCCTGGCTTTGGTGTTAGCGGGTTCCTCTTCTCTGAGCACTCTCCCACCCCTCCCTAGTTACCATAGTAACTCGTCCTCAGCCTTCAGCCCACAGCAATACTTCCTCGGAAAAGGCTTATCCAATCCTCTAAATCGGGGTTAGCTGCCCCTGCTCCGTGTCCCTGGGACATTTACATTCATTTCCATGGCAATCTTGGCATACACAGTTTATAATTACTGGGACTTCACGAGGCCAGTTTCTATATGTTATGTTTGTTCATCACTGGACTTTTACTGGCCAACCCTGGAATGTACTAGGCCATCAACAGATACCTTTTTTTCTGTCTGTAACTGAGAAAAAGCTTTTATTTATTTATCTTTTTTATTTTTAACTTTTTATTTTGTATTAGGGTATGGCCGATTAACTATGTGTGACAGTTTCAGGTAAACAACCACGGGACTCAGCCATATTTATACATGTACCCATTCTCCCTCAAACTCCCTTCCCATCCAGGCTGCCACACAGCATTGAGTAGAGTTTCATGTGCTATACAGTAGGTGTCAACAGATATTAGCTTAATTTATTTAATTATTTGGAGGAGTCCATTAATTCTTGGGGAGAATATGGCCATTCCTCACACTGCCATAGAAGAAGGGCAATAAGGAACAAGAAAAGATGATTAGGCTAGCTTTGCTGGGATAATAATATTACCTAACATTTATTAAGAATATTATAAGTTTTAGGGACTTTTAAGCACATTTATTCATCCCACACAAATCTGAACATCTGCTATGGATCAGCTACTAAGAACACACATACGGACATGACAGTTCGTATCCTGAAAAAGTTAATAATCCAAGGATCTAATTCTGTCGAATCCTACAGCTACCTGCTGAAATGAGTATTATTACTTTAAGTTGGTTAGGACATTTTTGTTCCAAGTGACAAAAGAGGCCTGAGCTAAAAAGGGAAAGTCTTGGATGTGACTGAGAGGTCAAGGCGGGTGGATTCGGCTTCAGGCATGGCTGGATCTAGATTCAACAATGCCTCCTGGACCACAAATGTCTGACTCTTTTTTTTTAATTGGAGGACAATTACTTTTCAATATTGTGTTGGTTTTTGCCATACCTCAACATGAAGTAGCCACAGGTATCCACATGTCCCTCCCTTCTAAGCCCTGCGCCCATCTCCCACCCGTATCCACGTGTCCCTCCCTTCTAAGCCCTGCGCCATCTCCCACCCCATCCCCCTTCTCTAGGTTGTCACAGAGCTGTCTGTGCCACTTTGACTCTTGGTTCTTCTCCCCTTGAGGTTGGCACCATGCTGTCGCCCCAGGATCCCCCCGGGTCCTCTCACATTCACCGTCTGGCTACAGGTTCAGATCCCTAGTGCTCTAAGGCCACTGGGAGAGCAGAACCCTCTTTTTGGGACAACTTGCAAAAGCCCAGCCACCCACCCTGACAACCAGTTCAGGTCACTGGTATGCCCCCGGACCCATCACTTTAACCAGAGGAAAGTGATGTCCCAATGGTTACAGCTCTACCAAAAGCTCGAGGCCCATCCAAAGGCACCACCTAAGTGAGGTGTGGGACCCTTCCCAACCCCATGGATGACAGCAGGGAAGAGGTGGAATTTTTGAGTGAAAATCACGGGCTGTCGCTGTGGGGATGTGGAAGCCAGAAAGGCTTCATAAGTAGGGACATAGGTATATAGAGAGGTAAGTGACACCCAGGTCACACTGCTGGTACCTGGCAGAGTTAAGACTCGAATCCTAGTCTGCCTGGCTTCAAGTGGCTCTTTGCACAAAGCCACACTGCCCCAGGGACAGACATACACAGGAAGTGCAGACTCTACGCAGAGGCCCTTCTTTTAAATCATAACGTGTGGATCTGTCCTTCTTATAAACTGGGATTTGGTCGGTGACTCTGTAAAAGGGAAGCACTGCCCTCTTTTCCCTGGGAGTCTTCCTCTGTCTCTTTTCTTTTAAGAAAAATTCCTCAGGAAGGATAAACAAGGAATTTGGGGTTAACATATACACAGTGCTATATATAAAATAGATAATCAATGACGATCTACTGTATAGCATAGAAAATGCTGTTCAATATCCTGTAATAACCTACATGGGAGGAGAATCTGAAAAAGAATGGATATATGTATCTGAATTAATATAACTGAGCCACTTTGCTGTACACCTGAAGCTAACACAACATTGTAAACCAACTATACCAGAAAATAAAATAATGAAAATTTTAAAATCTGATACCAAAAGAATAAAAAGAAGAATTCCTCTCCCTCCCAGTCCTCCCAGCCCTTGCTAAGGATCCTTTGGTTCTAGAATGAGCTGCTGCTTTACCGATGAGGTCAGTTCGGTGGCAGCTGTGACCCAGAGCGCCTTGCAGAGCAACGAGGTGACCCGCCCAGGGTTCATTGCAAATGATCAGGCCAGGCCTGGGAGCTGCTGGCCTCCCCTCCTGGGCTTCCTCCTCTGCCTGCACAGCCATCCCTCCTGCCAGCTGGAGGACAGACAGACGGAGCAGCCAGGAAAAGCACAAGACAGTCTGGTGACCGAGCACAAACCAGGCTCCCGTCTGGGGCTCTGTCTCTGAGCTGGGGGCAGCCGGGCTTTCTCCACGGGGCCCTGTCTGTCCTCCATCACCCCCCTGAGCAGGGACGGCTCAGGCACAGCAATTTCTGCTCCACTTCTGCTGAATTGTGAATTTCTATCACATTTGGCATGAGGGATTGAATTGTGTTCTCCCAAAAGAGACATCCAAGTCCTAACCCGTGGTATCTGTTACTGTGACTTTATTTGGAAGTAAGATCTTTGCTGTCCATAGGGTCGCAAAGAGTCTGAAGGGTTGCAAAGAGACTGAAATGACTTAGCACACATGCACAGAATCTTTGCTGATATAATCAAATGAAGATGAGGTTACGCTGGGTTAGATTGGATCTTCGTTTAGAAATACTTATTTATTTATTTGGCTGCATCAGGTCCGAGTTGCAGCATCCGGGATCTTTACATCATGTGTCATTATTATGTAGGGTCTCTAGTTGGGGCAGGTGGGCTCCAGAGTGTGCAGACTTCATTGCTTCAAGGCATGTGGGATCTTAGTCCCCCAACCAGGGATCCAACCCATGTCCCCTGCATTGCCAGGCAGATTCTTAACCACTGGACCATCAGGCAAGTCCCTGGATTGGACCTTAAATGCAGTCACTGGTATCCTTATAGAAGGGATTTGAGTGCAGAGACATGTTGTTGTTTTTAGTCGCTAAGTCATGTCCGACTCCTTTGTGACACCATGGACTGTAGCCCGCCAGGCTCCTCTGTTCATGGGATTCTCCAGGCAAGAATACTGGAGTGGGGTGCCATTTCCTTCTCCACGGGATCTTCCTGACTGAGGGATAGGACCAGTGTCTCCTGCATTGGCAGGTGGATTCTTTACCACTGATCCACCAGGAAAGCCTGCGGAGACATACACAGAGGCAAGACAATATGAACACACAGACACACAGGGAGGGGGCCTCGTGAAGACCGAGCACGGGTTGGAGCGGTGCATCTAAAGCCAAGGAAAGCTGAGGGTTGCCGGTCACCACCAGAAGCTAGGAGGATGCGGGCAGGCCCTCTCCCGGGGACTTCAGCGGGAGCAGGGCCCTGTCAACCCTTGGATTTTGGAAGTCTGGCAACTGGAGTTCTGAGAGAATAAATTTCTGTGGTTTTTAAGCCAGTCAGTTTGCGGTCATTTGTTATGGCAGCCATGGGAAACTAATATAGGGGTAGAGAGAGGGTTAACAAAGAGGCACTGGGAGTCTGGAACCATAGACTAGACAATCTGAGACCTAGACAAGCACGGGCTCAGAGACATGGGTGTTCACGTCCTAGCTGTGTGAACTCGGGCAGGTTGCTGTAGCTCTCTGAGCCTGGACTTCTACAAAGTGACGGTCAATAAAGTTTAGGGCCTGCTAGAGCTCTTGGCTGGGAGAAGAAAAGACAGGGCGGGGAGGGGAGGGCGGATGCAGCCTTTAAACAGATGAAGGCTGTCATGAGGACAAGACGCTCAGTCCGTTCTGTGTGACAGGAGCCTCAAGGGAGAAGTGAAGCCAAGCAAGGGCAGGACTGAATCAGGGAAGAGCTGTCTCTCAAGGAGACCAGCCCAGCTGTGGCAGGGGCTGCTGGGAGAGGTAACGAGCTCCCTGTGACCAAAAGGAGGTGACGAAGAGGCCAAAGGAATGGCCATCAGTGAGAAACCCTCCCACCACCCCGAGTGATCCTCTGCTATGACACAGCTAGGATATAACCCTGAGCAACCTGATTTCAAAGCCCATTTTCTTAACTATTAACCTCAGCTTTCTTACCTATTAAAGAGGCTTCCTTGGTGGCTCCACTGGTGAGGAACCTGCCCGCCAGTGCATGAGATGCAAGAGAGGTGGGTTGGATCCCTCAGTCAGGAAGATCCCCTGGAGAAGGAAATGGCAATCCACTCCAGTGGTCTTGCCTGGGAAATGCCATGGACAGAGGAACCGGGGGGCGGCTACAGTCCATGGGGTCAAAAGAGTTGGAGATGACTGAGCACACACACGCATGGTGGAGACATCGTGAAAAGTCAGTGTTTGAGGCCCTTTCTGGCTCTGAGGGTTTCCCTGGTGGCTCAGAGGCTAAAGCGTCTGCCTGCATTGTGGGAGACCTGGGTTCGATCCCTGGGTCAGGAAGATCCCCTGGAGGAGGAAATGGCAACACACTCCAGTATTCTTGCCTGGAGAATCCCATGGATGGAGGAAGCTGGTGGGCTACAATCCAAGGGGTCGTAAAGAGTCGACATGACCGAACGATTTAACTTTCACTTCCTAGCTCTGAAGTTTTCTTTTTCTTTTTTTTTTCTTTTTCTTGTAAAACTCTTCATGTGTGTGTTTTTTTTAACTTTACAGGGGACTTTATTTTATTTTTATTGAAGCATAGTTGATTTACAGTATTAAATTAGTTTCAGGTATACAACATAATGATTCAGTATTTTTATAGATTACACTCCATTTAAAGGTATTACAAAATAATGGTTATATTTCCCTGTGTTGTAATACATCCTTGTTGCTTATTCATTTTATACAGAGCAGTTTGCATCTCTTAATCCCCTTTTTGCTCTTGCCCCTTCCCCATCTCTCTTCCTGCTGGTAACGTCTAGTTTGTTCTCTGTATCTGTGAGTCTGTTTCTGTTTTGTTACAGTCACTTGTTTGTTTCATGTTTTAGACTCCTTATTTAAGTGATAACACGGAGTACTTGCCTTTCTCTGTCTGATATTTCACTAAGCATTATATCTCTAGGGCCATCCACATTGTTGTAAACGGCAGAATTTCATTCTTTTTCGTGGCTGAGTAATATTCCATTATATATACGTATAATTTGATTTTTGTTGTTCAGTCACTCAGGTGTGCCTGACTCTTTGCGACCCCATGAACTGCAGTGTGCCAGGCTTCCCTGTCCTTCACTATCTCCCAGTGTTGGCTCAAATTCAGGTCCTTTGAGTTGGTGATGCTGTCTAACCATAATTTGATAGGGACTGCATTAAATCTGTAGATGGCTTTGAGTGGTATGGACATTTTAACGATACTAATTCTTCCAATTTAAGAACACAGGATATCTTTCTGTTTCTTTGGATCATCTTCAATTTCCTTCATTAACGTTTTATAGTTTTCAAGTATAGGTCTCACCCTCTTGGTTAACTTTATTCCTAGATATTTTATTCCTTTTGATGCAATTTTAAATGGAATTGTTTTCTTGCTTTAAAATCTTCAGCAACTAGAAACGCTTTTAACTAGAAAGTTTTAGCATTTTCTAGTTTCTTCAGGTAATGGGAGGGTTTCTTAAGGCAGAAACCTGATTTTTTATTTTAGATTTCTTCTTTCCCCCGGTAATATGTGCATTCAATGCTATAAATTTCCCTCAGAGCACTGCTTTTACTGCATCCAATAAACTTTGCTATTTTGCATTTTCATTTTCATATAGTTTAAATATTTAAAATTTTCTCCTAAAGCTTTCTCTTTTGACCTATGTGTTGCTTGTTTAACCTTCCAATACTTTGGGATTTTCCAGCTGTCTTCCTGTTATTGATTTCTAGTTTAATTCCACTGTGGTCTGAGAACATAACTAAAAAGGGACAACAGGACACCTTAGACGTTGTGCATGTTTCATTGTAGGGGCTCTGGATACTGTTATGGTCTCAAAACTGCTTGATATTTTTTTAGACAGTTGACTTCAAACTCTGCTCTTTGGATGGCAGCCCAGATCTCAGTTCATTCCTGCCATCCCTACCCTCCACCTCCAGCTGAAGTCATTTCCATGCATTTGTAGTTCAAGGATCAACCAGAGATTTGAACCAAGTTTATACACAGGCCTGAGGCGCTCCCTCTTCGGCTGAGGCTGCCTTCCTCACTTTCCGGTGCCTGTGGTTGGTCTGAAATTTGTCCTTTGGTTCCTCGAGCCGGAAAGACTGCAGATTGTCTGTCTGTGCTCTGCTGGCTGTGTCTGCTCTCAAGTTCAAAGCCATAAAAAATGGCTAACTTCCCCCTTGCTGTTCCCTTTTTCCAGAGTCTATTTGCTTTTATTTTCACTCTCCAGTGCCTTGAGGGTGTGTGTGTGTGTGTGTGTGTGTGTGTTTTGTCAACAGTCATTATCTGTGGGAGGGTCAGTTCAGTAAGATCACATGTGGTTACACTAGAAAACACCCAAACCAAGTCATAGAGAGGTATGATCCCCAGCTCAAGGCCACCAAGCCAGCAAGTTGAAGAATCAGCATTCAACCCTGGGCTAATCCACTCCACTTCCTGTGTGTACTTATTATACAGATCTGTTTTCCACCCCTTATTTGCCAACCAAAGCCCAGGACTTCACTTTTTTCCTCCCTCACCCAGAACTTCTTAATGTTCAGGTGACAGTGGTGGGGCTTTCCAGACTCTGTCTTTTCCTTTGTGTAAAATCCATTCCAGTCAAGAAGGGGATTTTATTCATGTGCATTTGGGGTTTTTTCATTTGTATTTTGGGTTTTTTGGTTGTTGTTGTTTTTGGCCTGTACGTGATCACCAGAGAAAGAATTGGTCATCAAAGTGAGTCAACGTTGAAGAGAAAGTCATCTTCTAGTCCTGCTCCTGACTTGAATGTGACCTTGGGCAATCAAGTCAGTTTCCTCCGTATTAAACTGGAGGAAATTAAAAAGATTGTGGTGAAGGTTAAATGAGCTAGTTCACAAAAGATCAAAGCTCAGTATCTGCTGAAGATGAAGCAGTATGGCCGAAGTATCACCTGATGCAAAGAGCTGACTCATTGGAAAAGACCCTGAATCTGAGAGAGGTTGAGGGTAAAAGGAGAAAGGGGCGGTAGAAGATGAGATGGTTGGATGGCATCACCGACACAATGGATATGAGTTTGAGCAAGCTCTGGGAGATGGTGAAGGCCAGGGAAGCCTGGCGGGCTGCCGTCCGTGGGGTCGCAAAGAGTCGGACACGACTGGGCGACTGAACAACAACTGTGCCTGAGAGAGAGCGAGTACCGGCCAAGGTTTCCTTCTTCCCTGAGGTAGTGGTGGTCACGGTGGGATGCCCCTCGAGGGGCTTCACCGAGGGAGGGTGCAGCGGGAGCCTGGGACCCTGACAGGACACTGCTGACCTCTCTGATGGGACCGGGCTTCTGTCACCCCAGCCAGAGTGGCACAGGAGCCTGGAGGGGGATGATCGGGCTACGTTTGTGGGGAAAGATACCTAAACCCGGGTAGATTTCACCGCCACCTGAGGCCCCTAGCGGAGCTGGGAGGTGAGGCAAGCCCCCTGAGGTCCGCTCCCTGCATCAGTGATGTGTTCATTCTAGAGGCCCCTCGCCTCCCAGGCGGAGCCTCAGGAGCAAGGGGTGGGCCTGGGGGTGGGAGGGCTTCTCGGGGTCCCGGGGCCCAAGAGGAGGGGGCTGTGAGCGCTGACACACTGGAGAGTCTGAGGAGGAGGTTTCCGCTTTATTCTGCTCCAAGGTGGGGGTGGGGGTGATGGGGGACGGGAGTGGAGGGGGCGCTGGAGCAGTGTCTAGAAGGGACATGGAGAGACGCAGGGAAGCCTCTGAAGGAAAAAGGAGAGGCGTGGAAGGAAGAGTCGGGGGCTGGTGAGTGGGAAGGCAGGGAGGCAGGAAGAAAGGGAGCGGCTGTATCCAGGCTGGTTGGGGCCTGGACGCGGGCCAGCTGGCAGCAGCCAGTGCAGGGCTGCCAGCCCCTCCTGGGGAGCTGGCACTGCATTGCGACAGGAAGAGAGGGCAGGGAAGGGCACCCGAGGGGTGGGGGCGGGTCTGCTCGCCCTCTCTGCCTTGCCAGTGTAACGCCCGTGCACTGAACACTGACCATGTTATGCCATCTTATCCATCATATTAATTTCATTTCCCCCCAAATCCTACCCAGCTACTTGGGGTCTCTTTCTTGTATTAAATAGATGGGGATCATGAGGCTCAGAGAGGTTAAATGGGGGAGCCTGAAGTTACCCAGCGTGTCGGTATAGAGCTGAGATGCTCCTCGGCCTCCACCAGCTGCCTCTACCATCCCGAGCTGTGGTTTGGCTGGGGGTGAAAAGGGACCACAGAGCAAGGTTTTCTTGGTCTTGTTCCTCTGCTCACACCTGGTAGGCTTTCCCTGAAAATCACCCTCTCACATCATTTGCTCATCCATTCATCACTCCTGAGTTCTAGACCCTGGGGAGCAAGCTGGAGGTGGCCCTTCCTATCAGAGCTCACAGGCTTGTGGGATCTCACAGGAAATTCAGAATGATCCACAGTAAATATTATTTTTTAATTTTATTTATTTTAAAAATTTATTTATTTTTAATTGAATATTGTTTTGGTTTCTGCCATACGTCAACATGCATCAGCCATAAGTATACATATTTTTTATTAAAAAAAATTTTTTTTTGGCCATGCTGTGTGACATGTGGGATCTTAGTTCTCCAACCAGGGATCGAGCCTGTGTCCCCTGCAGTGAAAGCGTGGAGTCGTAACCATTAGACTGACTGGGGAGTCCCTGGAGTAAACTTTAAACCCAGCCTCCGAAGTTCAGTTCAGTTCAGTCGCTCAGTTGTGTCCGACTCTTTGCGACCCCATGGACTGCAGCATACCAGGTTTCCCTGTCCATCACCAACTCAAACTCATGTCCATTGGGTTGGTGATGCCATCCAGCCATCTCATCCTCTGTTGTCCCCTTCTCCTCCCACCTTCAATCTTTCCCAGCATCAGGGTCTTTTCAAATGAGTCAGTTCTTCGCATCAAGTGGCCAAAGTATTGGAGTTTCAGCTTCAGCATCAGTCCTTCAAATGAATATTCAGGACTGATTTCCTTTAGGATGGACTGGTTGGATCTCCTTCAAGTCCAAGGGACTCTCAAGAGTCTTCTCCAACACCACAGTTCGAAAGCATCAATTTTAGGAACTTACACACACACACAGAGTCCATCTATCCTTTGAGGGTCGTGGAGAAGGCAATGGCAACCCACTCCAGTACTCCTGCCTGGAAAATCCCACAGACTGAGGAGCCTGGTAGGCTGCAGTCCATGGGGTCGCTAAGTCAGACAGGACTGAGCAACTTCACTTTCACTTTTCACTTTCATGCATTGGAGAAGGAAATGGCAAACCACTCCAGTGTTCTTGCCTGGAGAATCCCAGGGACAGGGGAGCCTGGTGGGCTGCCGTCTATGGGGTCACACAGTCTAAGACTGAAGTGACTTAGCAGCAGCAGCAGCAGATACTAACTTTAGCCCTCAGCCTGGGTCACGCATCTCTCCCCAGCCACCAGGAGGCGCTGTAAGGGCGGTGAGCAGGATTCCTGGGCTGGAGCCGCGCCCCCAACCCCACTCCCACCCGGGGATGTCAGCCCCTCAAGCTCTGTGCATCCTGCCCCGCAGGGGTTTCTGGGATTTCTCCCCACCTCCTGGCCTCTCGGGCCCCCATTTCTCTCCCCTCCTTCTCCAGCCCCATGGGGAGGACCTATCCGCCTTCATGATACCAGGTCTTGATGTTGTCACAAAGCCAACCGAGGAAGCTCTTGGATCAAGCCTGGGCCCCAGCCATCAGTGGAGGTCGCGTTTTCCCCCAGGAGCTTCCATAGTTCCTCATGCAGACAACCTCTCCCCCGTCCAGCCCTCCTCCTCACAGGTCCGCTTGTCTGCGGTCGCTCAGGCTCGAGTGGAAGAGACTGCTGCCCCCTCCCTCATCGACCGGCCAGCTCCAAATCAGGCAGTTCAGGCTAGGAGTCCCCCGTCAGCTGAACCTGAACCCAGGCTCTCTTCCTCAAGCTGATGCCCTTTCAGTGGCAAACCTTAGAAACCATAAGGGGCGATGGTTGCAGCTTTCTGGCCTTCAGTGGTCCAGGCATCTGCGGAGGTAAAAGGGAGACAGACGTGCCAATTTCATGCCAGGTGCTGTGTTGTGGGAGCTCTTCAAACATTCTCAGTCCTGATAGTGACTGTGGCAGGACCAACTTTGTATTTTTACAAGGTAAGAAATGGAGACTCAGAGAGATTGATTAACTTGTCTAAGGACACACAGCTAGGAAGAAGCAAACCTGAGATTCCAGCACCTGTGTTCCTGCCCCTTCCCCACACAGAGTGGTTTCTGGTCCCCCTAGCCCACTCCCTGGCAATGCAGACAGCACAGTATCCTCCTCCTCTCCCAGTCCCCCAAGCTATTAGACATTGCTTCTCATCTTTTCCTCTATTGCCCAGCAGGCAATCAGCGTTGCCTTTCTCTGTAGTGCTGGAGAAGCTTTGAAAGAGAAGCACAGCCCCTTCAGGCCAAGACAGGCCAGGATCCCATGGCACAGGTGACTCCAGAAGAGAGCTGCAGGGAGAGCTTAAATGACCTCTTTTTGAACCAAATCACCCAAGCTACAGAGATGCTGGACCAGAGCCAAGGGAGGAGAAAGAAAGCTAAAGGGATGGTTTGGAAAATGAAATGCTGTGATGGATGCCAGGGGCCTCTGGGGCTGCCCACGTGATGGGAGACCAGATTCACAGCCCATCCAGCCCCAGCCACGGCTGCTCTAAGCCTGGGTTATAAATAGCTGGGAATAGAAATGGTGGGCAGGGAGAGAAGTGTCCAGCTTGCTCCTGAGCTGAGAAACATAGAGTCAGGGTAGGGGTCAGTGGCTGATCTGGATCCAGACTTGAGGTTTGCTGGAAGGATCTGTCTCTTCTAGTAGCAGCTGTAGGAGAGAGCTAGATCTCTAGTGGCCCTAGGATGGAAGCCTCCACAGCACCCTGGGATTCACACGCATCCTGCTCTGGGTACCCGAAGGTGCTTAACTCCATCCTAGGCAAGCATGGACCCTTCACCAGGATAAGGATGCTCTGAGGTCTCTGCTGATGAGGAGGAAACTCATATGCATTGAGTACCTGCTGGGTGTTGGGTCCTGGGCGTATCATGATGCCACTGCTGAAGCGAATGCATTAATAACAACCACTTCTGGCATAGCTGCCAAATCAGGAAGCGTGTTAAGCCCTGTATGCACAATGATATTGTTGTATTATGATTACAGCACAATCAACAGAACCTACAATTTCCTGAACATCTTTTATGCTTCAGACTCTAGTTTGGGTTTTACAGATTATTATCACCACCACCACCACCACCACCATCATCCGTCATCATCATCACCATCACCAGGCTGCCACTGTTCTCTACTTACAGCTGCCGTGTTCAGCATTTATTAAAGACTCTTGTTTGTCTAGTTTAACTTAATTCTTACGTCTACCTTATGAGATAGGTATTCTTACCCCCATTTTGCAGATGAGGAAACTGAGGCACACAGAGATTAAATGACTTGCCCAAAGTCACATGGCTAATAAGTGGCAGGCAGAGATTTGAATTTGGATCTCTGACTCCAAAATCTTTGCTTAACTCCAAAACCTTCTGCCCATGACACATCCCTTTCCAAGGGAACAGATGCTGAGAAATGCTTTTTGGGTGAATGAATGAATGAATGAGCAATGGAACATGTGTCTGTCAGAGGCAATGGGTGGAATTTTTAAGCCTTGAGAGGTTAAGCAGATTCAAGGTCACAGAGCCAGATAGCAGCAGAGTGGCTAAGGGGGCCTGGCTCTGGTCTTTTGGGTTGGTTTCCTTCACAAACTTCTTTTATTTTTTTTTTTTGGCCAGGCCATGGGACATGAGACATTCAGGATGCAGGATCTTAGTTCCCCAACCAGAGACTGAACCTGTGCCCCTTGCAGTAGAAGCCCAGAGTCTTACCCACTGGACCACCAGGAAAGTCTCTTTTACAAACAAGCCTTCTTGGTACTCCAAGCAAAAGAAGCTTCTTTTTGGCAAACCTTGTGTTCTTGCTCAGGCCTAGGATAAAGGTGGCTTCTGATTTCTAGACTGCATTCCCATCCTTCAAGGAGCCTGGCAGGAGGCCCAGGCCCAGGCTGCCCCTTCCCATACAAGCAATCCAGGGCAACTGGCCGGCCAGTCATGGGAGAGTCATTTTATTATCTCTTCCTTCTCTCAAGGAGCTTCCAGCTGGAGGGATCAGCATTCCTGCCGAGTGGGAAGGGGTCCCTTGGGGCCTCAAGCCTGGCTGGGTACCTCCTGCCACCCAAGTCCTCTGTGACATCTGCCACGGAGGGTCTGTGCAGTGGTGTGGGGACTGCTTGGTGGCTTTGGGTAAACTGGAGACCCTGCTGGGGGTCTCAGTTTTGGCTCGTCCCCCCAGATGCGGGGATTGGGCCAGTTGGCCCTGCCGGTCTCGCTCTGTTTCCTGGGCTTTTCCGTGATGGAGTGTCTGCAGCTCCCCCAGCCTCACTCTTGCTTAGAAGTCGGGATGGGGTGGGGGTCACAGGGAAGGAGTCGGGGCCTCCTGCCAGGCTCCCTGAAGGGTGGGAAATGAGTCGGCCAGGAAATTAGAATTTTGCTGTTAATCCAAGCATGAGTAAGGGCAAAACGGTTGCCAAAAAGAGGCTGTTTCTGCTCCAAGTAGCAGGAAGGTTTGTGGGGGAAGCCTGTGCCGAGAGACCAGAGCCAGGCCACCACATGCCCTGATGCTGGGTTCCTGTCCTGCTCCTGTTTCCTCAAAGAGCAGACCCCTCCTCCTCCCCTTGTGCAGTCACACTTAAAAAAAAAATTTTATTTTTAATGAATTTTTAATTTAAATTGTTTTGTCTTATATTGGAGTATAGCCAACGGACAGTGTTGTGATAGTTTCAGGTGGACAGCAGAGCGACCCAGCCATGTATGTGCATGTGTCCATTCTCCCCTAAACTCCTCTCCCACCAGGCTGCCATGTCAGCCCTGCTTTTCCCAAGGGGGTCTGCACACCCTGCCTTCACATCCTCAGTGTTGCCCTTTCGCCTTGTGCAGTAGAGTGCCTGTCCCCTCTCTCCTGTCCCCCGTCTCGGGTCTCATCCCCTGTGACTGTTCTGTGGCAGCTGGCCTTTCTGAGGACGCCATTGCTATTGTAGTGCCCTGGCCTTGTCTTCCTTGGATGTTCACTGGCTGCATTCTCTCCATCCCTTCCCAAATATTCACTCTTTTTTTTTTTTTTTGACTGCGCTGCAAGGCTTGTGGGATCTTAGTTCCCTGACCAGAGATTGTACTTAGGCCACAGCAGTGAAAACACCAGGTTCCGACCATTAGACCCCCAGGGAGCTCCCTCCAAGTGTTCACTCTTAAGTACCAGTCTTCCCCAAGTCTGCGCTCTCACCTGACTTCCCACCCCTCAAGTCTCTCATTCACGCCAAAGACTTAGCATGACCCCCACGATTCTGCCTTCAGCCCACGTTGCTCTTCTGAACTCTGGACCCAGGAAAACTCTGATTTCCCCACTTTTTTTGAAGGATGGCTCACAGCTTCTCAGGTTCAAGCTGTCACAGCCTGAACTCAGCTTCTTCCTCCCCAACCCTGATTGCTTTTTGAGGGCTCCGTCATCTCCCTGGCTGCTAAGGCAGAATCATGAGTTGCTCTAGGTCCTGTTGTGCCCCCGCACTGCTTCTCAGCCCCTCTCCCACAGCCAGAAATGCTTGAAAGCCTCCACTCTAGCCCCATAGGTGTCCAAACCGTGTATGTTTAATGATCAAAAGAGCAAATGAGTGGCGTGGCTGTGGCCTGGCAAGGTCTCCCAGTTTGCTGGATTTCTCAGGATTCATGGCATTTCAGCTCAGAAAACAGTCCCTCCCACAGCAGCAGCAGGAAGAGCCCACTTCCTATTGCCCACTTCCTTTCAGCTGAGATTCCAGGTTGGCAGGTTCTCTTCAGTCAGGTCTCTGTCTTCCCAAGTATATATCTTGACACACCAATCCTTGGGATTTCTCTGTGTGAAAGACTACAAAGGAAGTCTGGTTGCACCAGGTCAAGTAAAGATGAATAGTGGTCTTTACTGCAGGACTTCTCAGAGCCTTTAATATGCTAAGGGACATTGTGAATCTAAAGAGGGACATAGAGCTGCTGACATCACTCTTCAAACTTACGTGAACATCAAAATTTTCATCAATCGTAATAGCCAACAAGTGGCAATAACTCAAATATCCTTCAACTGATGCATACATAATCAAATGTAAGATACCCATACAATGAAATATTATTCAGATGTAAAAAGGAAAGGAGTGCTGACTCATGCTACAAAATGGTGGAACTTTGCAAACATTATTAAGTGAAAGTGAAAGTTGCTCAGTCGCGTCCGACTCTTTGCAACCCCCATGGTCTATATGGTCCATGGAATTCTCCAGGCCAGAATACTGGAGTGGGTAGCCTTTCCCTTCTCCAGGGGATCTTCCCAACCAAGGGATCTTCCCAACCAAGGGATCAAACCCATGTCTCCCACATTGCAGGCGGATTCTTTACCAGCTGAGCCACAAGGGAAGTCCACAAAGACTGGAATGGGTGGTTTATCCCTTCTCCAGTGGATCCTCCTGACCCAGGAATTGAACCAGGGTCTCCTGCATTGCAGGTGGATTTTTTACCAGCTGAGCTATCAGGGAAGCTCCACCTGAAAGAAGCCAGACACAAAATAGCATATGTTATATGATTCCATTTAGATAAAATGCCCAGAATAGGCAAACCTATGGGGACAGAAAGTAGAAGAGTGATTATCTGGGACTTGGGAAGATGTGGAATTAGAGGGAAATCTAACGGGATTCAACATTCAACATGGGAAATCAACATGGTTTTCTTTGTGAAGAGAGCCAGAATAAGAGTAAATGCTCTGCATCCTTAGATTCCCTCTAAGGGCAGCTGAAGGGTAGCTGAAGGGCAGAGTTTATTTTAGGCATGATGAAATGTTCTAAAATTGATTGTGTGTGATGGTTGCACAAAAACCATTGAATTATACGCTTTAAATGTGTGAATTGTATGGTATATGCATTATTCCTTAATAAAGCTACTGTGGTTGTTGGTGGTGTTTAGTTGCTAAGTCATGTCCAACTCTTTGCAACCTCATGGACTGTAGCCCCCCAGGCTCCTCTGTCTGTGGGATTTCCCAGGCAAGAATACTGGAGTTGGTCTCCATTTCCTTCTCCATGGGATCTTCCCGACCCAGGAGACCCATGTCTCCTGCTTGGCAGGCGGATTATATACCACTGAGCCATCTGGTATGCCCCCCAGTAAAGCTGTTATACAACATGAAAAACAAGAAAAACTTTCCTCAAGGAGCTTTTTGAAGGACTGATGTTTTAAGCAACTTGGAAGAGAAAGACCTAAGTCAGGCCATCTGGGTCCCCCTGGTGGCTTGGAGGACAAGTTTCACCTGTGAGTCTTGAACTTCCCCATCGGAAATCAACATGGTTTTCTTTTCGAAGAGAGCCAGAATGAGAGGAAGTGATCTGCATCCTTAGATTCCCTCCTGAGGGCGCAGTGACAGAGCCAGGCCTGGGCGTCCCCCTCTGGGACCCGTAGATGGGACTGGGCCTCCACTGGTTGATTACCAGACTCACCTGGGAGCCGGCAGGCTGGGCCGAGCTGGTCGGAATTCGCCCTCTGTCCCGGTGGGGAAGCCAGCCCAAAATAGCACACGCTGGGACACCAGTTGGGAAACCAGATGGAAACGTCTGGGGCTTGGGAAGGAGCAGACGTGGGTTTTGTTCCCAGCTCTGCTCCCTTTCTGTGTGACCTTGGGTGCAGTGCTCAGTTTGGGTCTGAACTTTCCTTCTTTGGAAAAGAAGTGAATTTCTTCCCTTTTCCCTCAACAAACCTTCTGGGGGAATCCAAGCCGAAAACTGTTAAGGTTGGAAGGAAATTTGATGCTTGAATCTGCTCTCTATTTTTCCCACAAAGTGGACCTGCTTGAAGCCTTCCAGTGCCAGGGATCTCACTACCTCTAATTTCATTGCTCAATAACTGGTTCTCTGACTTCCCTTGGTGTCAGGAAGCCACTCCCCTTTCAAGGCAAGCTCTACCCATTCCTGCCCATTCAGGGCCAGCGTCCTACACCATTCCAGCCCCCGCCCCGTCCCAGCCTCCCATCACCTCTCTGGTGATGCTGTATGATGTCCCTTCCCAGCTGTGACTTCTGTATGTTGCTCAGGTGAACACTCCTCCTGACCTCAGCAAGGAACCCTCAGCACCCACTTGGCCCCAGGGGGGGCCCCTCCCCATCCCACTGAGCCTGTGGCTGGTGTTCCTGGGGGGTGTCCCAGCCTCTGCAGAGGGGGTCTGACCTCCCCCTGGGCAGCCCATGGACTCTTTATAGTGACCATGCCCATTTGTGTCTGTCTTCCCATCCAGTGGCAAACCCCAAGTCCAGCTGGCCCCTCCAAACGGCCCACCCTCTCCAGGAGTACCTCTACTTTTCCACCTTCTAGAACCCACCTTCTATTTCTTTTGTATTTATTTATTTATCTTTGGCTGCACTAGATCTTCGTTGCTGTGCGAAGGCTTTCTCTAGTTGGAAGCGAGGGAGGGGGCACAAAAGTTGTGGTGCCCGGGCTTCTCATTACCGTGGCTTCTCTTGTGCAGAGCATGGGCTCTAGGTGCGTGGGCTTCAGTGTTGCAGCGTGTGGGTTCAGTACTTGCAGCTTTCCAGCTCAGCAGTTATGGCGCAGAGGCTTAGCTGCTCTGCGGCACGTGGGTTCTTCCCTAGCCAGGGATTGAGCCCATGTCTCCTGCATTGGCAGATGATTCTTAACCAATGGACCACCAGGGAAGTCCCCCACCTTCTATGAATGCCTAGATATGTAAGATCACAGGGAGGGGAATACCCTTGGTCCCTAGGAATGCCATCCTCCTTAAATGTATCCATGTGGCACCATTGTCTCCCTGGTTCTATGCTCTGATGGGTGTGAACATCTCTTCATATCTCCAATGATATGTGAAGTCTCATTGGATGACATCCCTGGGATGGCTCCCTCCCTTGCTGTCTGACCTTGCCTAGTCCTTCACTCCCTAGACCCCCCAGGCCTTCATTTCCTTCTCTGTGCATTGATAAGTTGGGTTCTGCCACCAGCAAGCCTCTTCAGCTCTTCAGGGCAGCCCGGTGCCCAGGCCGTCCTACACTGGAAATCCCTGCTGTGTTGAGGGGGGGATGTCTCAATCTACTGTGTCCCTTGTCTGGTTGACTAGAAGCAGCCACATCCCACACCTGGCTGCTGTCTCGTGAGTCACTGCACCATGGCATGTTTATTAGGATGGCGGGAGCTCATTTTGCCAACTTTGGAACCACGGGAGCTGGCTAAGTTTAGAACAAGCCTTGAGCATGAGGACGCCGTGTTCCTTCTCCTTCTGGCAAAACACGAGACTTGAGCTATTCTTTTCATCTTCATTCTCCCAGATGAGTCCCAAGCTTCATTTACCACTCGATCTGCCTTCTCCCAACACAAACTCCTCTGTAATTAAGCGGGGGAGGGAACACCCCCCCCCCCAAATCATCCTAACGTTGAAAAACAGCAGATCATTGGGCTATTTCAAGGAATAAAACACAGGCTCCAAAAAATAGGATGCTGTTACACTTCAAGCAGCGGTACTTAATCCTGTGGAAGGGCATCATGGGCTACGTGTGTCCCTGCTAAGTCACTTCAGTCGTGTCCAACTCTTTGTGACCCCATGGACTGTAGCCTGCCAGGCTTCTCTGTCCATGGGATTCTCCAGGCAAGAACACTGGAGTGGGTTGCCATTTCCTCCTCCAGGACGTTCTTCCCGACCCAGGGATTGAACCCAAGTCTCCTGCATTGCAGGTAGATTCTTCACCACTTGGGCTACCTGAGAAGCCCTCATGGGCCACAGGACCCCCTAAATACTTGGATGAATGTGCTTTTCCCTGGGAAAATGGTCCACAGGTTTTATTCGATTCCCAAAGGGCTTCATGACTCCTGCTAAAAATGACAAATCTCAGATTTAGGAAAAGATGACTGCCCTGTTTTTGTGTGGCAGAGTCCTCCCCAGCTTTGGGGTTTCCATTATTAGATATTAGATACCCCCTTGGGATTGGCACTGGGAGTGAAATCCCCAGAAGCTGGATCAGGCTGGGTTTGCTGAAACTGCACTGATGGGAGGAGAGAGGCCTGGAGCATTTGATCTGGAGGGCAATGAAATCACCAGCAGAATTTGAGGAATAGGTCAGACAGGCCAGGGCTGGTGATTCCGAATTAAAAGGATAATAAAAAGATGTGAGAGGCCAGCTGGGTTGTGCTACCAGCTAAATCAGACACTGAGATGGGTCCAACGTGAGCACTTAAAGGGCCAAGGAATGTTGGTCTGTTAACTTTCATTTATCCTACTCACAGCGATTTGCTATTTTCCATCCTGGAGAGCTCATAGTTTAGATTTGATGGCACATGCTTATTCTCTTGGTGGCTGCCTTAAATCACCTGAGCTCCTTCCTGTCCCCTAATCTCACTGCCTGAAACTCATGTGTTCTGCAAACATGAAGCACACGGCATTGACACGATAATTCGTGTGAAAGTAACTGAGATCTTTCGTAACTGGGAAGGTAAGTCTGCTGTCAAAAGAATATACGTGATTAAGCAATATGTTCCAGTGTCAAATGCTGGTGACCGTTTGGTTATTGACAGCCCCACCATGCCTCTCTTCTTCCCCACGAAGTTAATAGAGCGTTCTGTGTATCCTGCCAATGTCTCCAGGGCGTGAAACTGGAGGAGGGCAGTTATTTGGCTAGTATCCGTTGTGTGTGCGTGTGCACTCAGTCATGTCCGACTCTTTGTGACCCTATGGACTGTAGCCCACCAGGCTCCTCTGTCCATGGGATTTTCCAGGCAAGAATACTGGAGCGGATTGCTATTTCCTCCTCCAGGGGATCTTCCTGACTCAGGGACTGAACCCACGTCTCCCACATCGCCTGCATTAGCAGGCGGATTTTTTACTGCTGAGCCACCAGGGAAGGCCCCTAGTATCCGTTAGTAGTCAGCAAATTAGTTCCTGTGCTAATGTCTCTGCCTTTCATTGTGTAGTCTGGCCATTTAATTGATGGTTGCTATCTGCATTATAAGAGCTAGACTCCAAATTGAGAAATGCCATATGTAGGGTGACCTTGGGAAGTCTCTACACCATTGAGAACTTTATTTTCCTAACTTAAAAAAGGGAGAAGATGATGAAACCTGGCCTATACACCCTAGAGAAGAATTCGGGAGCTAAAAGAGCTCACATGTATTGACTGTACTGTGTGGCAGGCCTTCTGCTTACAATTATTATCCTTTTTAAATGTTACAATCTTTAAAGAAATCTCTCAGGATGGCTGGAAGTACCCGCTGAGACCAAATACCTAACAGATGTGTAGCGAGCACTTTATTCCAAGTCCTGGGGAAACGGCAGTGAGCGGAACAAAGCCCCGCCTCTTGGAGCTGACATTCTAGCAGAGGAGATGGACAATAGCAAATAAATGTGCAAAATGTCAGGGAGTGGTAAGGGTAGTGAAGAAAAACGAAACAAAGGGGAAAGAGAGAAGGGAGGATGTGTGTGTTGTTCGCTGATGGAGGGTATTTGATCAGAGAACTGAGGAAGTGAAGGAGCAAGGCAGACTGGGAGGAGATGGTTCCAGACAGAGAGAACAGTGAGTGCAAAGGGCCTGGGGTGGGGACGTGTCTGGCTTCTTTAAGGAACTAGTGCTGGTGGGGCTGGAGCAGAGGGATCTGAGGGAGAATGACAGAGGAGAAAACTGGGGAGAAAATGAGACCCAGTCAGGACTTTGAATACAAGGAACATGCATATGAAAAATGTACAGTTGACCTTTGAACTGTTGGGGAGTAAGGGGTGTCAACACCCCCCTCCCCCTGCCCCATGCACTTGAAAATCCACGTTCTGCTATCTTTGCCTCAAAAAAATGGTGGGGTGGAGGTGGGATGGGGAAGAATTGATAAATGACTTAACCCAAAGGCGAGAAACTTAAACAGTTTGGATATTTACAGGTCTCAAACCCTAATTCTTTTGATTCCACATATTGTGATCTGTATTCAAATGCAAACTTTTCCCTAAACTTAGTAAACTTAAAGATCTGTAAAATGAAAATGGGTGCATGCTAAGTTGCTTTAGTCATGTCTGACTCTTTGCAGCCCCATGGACTGTAGCCGGCCAGGCTCCTCTGTCCATGGGATTCTCCAGGCAAGAATACTGGAGTGGGTTGCCATGCCCTTCTCCAGGGATTGAACCCATGGACCCAGGGATTGAACCCATGTCTCCTGCATTGCAGGTGGATTCTTTATGACTGAGTCACTGGGAAAGCCCAAAATGGAAATATGAGTACTCTATTTGTTGAGAAAAAAATCCGCATACAAGTAGACCCACAGTTTGAACCTGCATTGTTCAAGGGTCACCTGTACATCAAACAAGTAAATACTGGGCATAACAAATGTATTTCTCCACTTATCTGTGTAGGGAGGCTTTACAACTTTTTAAGCTTTTGTATATTTCTATAGAGGTGTATTTTTCATATGCTGAAAAAATGACAGATTTTTAAAGTACCATCCAATACAACCATCATGCAAATCAAAGTAAGAACATTAAAAAAAAAAAAGTAAGAACATTTCCTGCACCCCAGAAAGTTGCCTGGTGCCCTTTTGCAGTCAGTACTCAACTCCCCAGAGGCAATCATTGTTCTGATTTCTATCTCTAAGAGATTAATTTTTCCTGTTCTTGAACTTCATGTAAATGGAGTGGATTTATACAAAGTGTAGTCTTGCATGTGTGTGTGTGTTCAGTCACTAAGCTGTGTCTGACTCTTCGCGCCCCCATGGATTGTAACCTGCCAGGCTCTCCTGTCCATGGGATTTCCCAGGCAAGAATACTGGAGGGGGTTGCCATTTCGTCCTCCAGGGATATTCCCGATCTAGGGATCTAACCTGCATCTCCTGCATTGGCAGGCAGATTCTTTACCACTGAGTCACCTGGGAAGCCCTTGTACCCTTGCATACGGCTTCTTTTACTCAGTATAAAACTTTTGGGAGATTCATCCATGTTGCCACATGTATCTGGACATCATTCCTTCGTATGGCTGAGTTGTAGTCCATTTCCTGACACCTGGAATTGTTAGACTTTTTACTTTGAGTCAAGAATACGAAGTGGTAACTCATTGTGGTTTTTTTTACCCCCTTGGCCGTGCCATGAGGCTGTGGGATCTTAGTTCCCCGACTAGGGATTGAACTCGTGCCTGAAAGTGTGGAATCTTAACCACTGGACCACCAGGGAAGTCCTCATTGTGGTTTTAGCTTACATTTGCCTGGTAATAAAAAACGGCAACACACTTCGTTTGCTTACTGGACATCTGTATGCTTTCTTTTGAGAAATATCTGTTTAACCTTTGTGTTTATTTTTTTTAAAGTTGATTTAGTAAGAGTTCTTTATATGTTCTAAATATGAGCCCTTTGTCAGCCCTTTATCTCCTGTGAATATTTTCTCCCCATCTGTGGTGTACCTTTTTACTTCCCCGAATGTGTCTTTGGGTACTTTAAATTTTGATTATGACAAATTTATCGATTTTTGAAAACAGTTAATGCTGTAGTGTCTTGTCTAAAAAAATCTTTGCCTATCCCAAGGTCAAGAAGATATTCTCCTATGTTTTCTTCTAGAAGCTTTATAGTTTTATCTTTTACATGTACATCTGTGGCCTATCTTGAATTAATTTTTGTATGTGATATGAGGTAGAGGGAAAGTTTTTTTCCCCTATGGATATTAATTAATTTGTGGAACATGGGACTCTATTTGTTGGAATCTCAGACATTAATTGTCCGGGGTAAGTTGTGCTTGTCATATACTCTGTCTCCCAGAATTTATTATCCAGCTTCCTATAAAGCCCTGCTTAGAAGATAAAATGATGATGATAAAAGAGACAAATCCCTAGACAGAGAACAGAAACATCAGAAAAAATTCCAACTGCCCATCTGTAATTTTGTCCAGCCTTTAGCCTCCCTCATTGTCCAAGCTGTGTTTGCCTTCCCATGGCCTGAGCCAAAGAGGACAGAGGTGAAGGGGAAGCCAAACTGGGAGGAGGATGAGAGAAACACAGGAGCAGAGGTTGGGAAAGTACCTCAGTGCTGAGCCAGGCTGGGTTGGAAGATGGCTGGTTCTGTGGGGCCCTTAGCAGGAATGTGGACCGCCCAGCCTGTCTATGTCTCTCTCCTGTGCTTTGTGGAGCCTAGGAATATGAAACCTCAGAGGTGCAATGCAGGTGAGTGGGCTCGTGGGCCAAACCCTCCCCCTACAAGCCTGGACTCTCCTCTGCAGCATTGCAACCTGGGATCTAGAGGCAAGGTGGGTGGGAGGAACCAATGCTAGTTGAGCATTGACTGCGAAACAGTTATCTCCACCCTAGGGGCCTGTGTGTGGGATATCATTCTTTCATTCATCCCGTCTGCCTCACCACCTTAGGAGAAAGATACTTATTCCTCACAGATAAGGAAGTTGATTATCCAAGAGGTTAAGGATGTGTGTGCGCTTAGTTCACCCAGCTGTCTCCAACTGTCTGCGACCTCTTGGACTATAGCCCTCCAGGCTTCTCTGTTCCTGGGATTCTCCAGGCAAGAATATTGGAGGGGGTTGCCATTCCCTTCTCTAGGGGACCTTCCTGACCCAGGGATTAAACTCTGATCTCCTGCGTTGCAGGCAGATTCTTTGCTGTCTGAGCCACCAGGGAAGCCTGAGGTTAAGTAAGCTTCTCAAGATTTCTCAGCTCATAAATGAGGGAGTAAAGATTCTCTTTTTCCACTATCCCTTCCACTGCAGCTCATCTCCACTGTGCTCCAGCCCTTCCCAACCATCTGCTGCATGAGAAATCAGATCACTGCATGACTACAGTCTTCCCTCCTGAGGAACTTGCAAGCAAGCAAGCAAAAAAAAAAAAAAAAAAGCATATGGGATATTCCCCATTGACAATTCCTCCCAAATAACCCCAGTTTCTTATGGCACAAAGAGACTTTCAAGTCCAAGGTAAAGATTGTTTGTACCAAATAAAATCTAATATAAAACCATTTTGAGGACTTTCCTGGTGGTCCAGGAGCTAAGACTCTGCACTCCCAATGCAGGGGTCTGGATTTGATCCCCAGTACGGCACCCCGCTCCAGTACTCTTGCCTGGAAAATCCCATGGACGGAGGAGCCTGGTGGGCTGCAGTCCATGGGGTCGAGAAGAGTCGGACACGACTAAACGACTTCACTTTCACTTTTCACTTTCATGCATTGGAGAAGGAAATGGCAACCCACTCCAGTGTTCTTGCCTGGAGAATCCCAGGGACGGGGGAGCCTGGTGGGCTGCTGTCTATGGGGTTGCACAGAGTCGGACACGACTGAAGTGACTTAGCAGCAACAGCAGCAGGGAACTAGATCCTGCATGCCTCAACTAAAGATCCCACAGGCTGCAACAAAGATCCTGCCTGTAGCAATGAAGATCCCACGTGTGTGCTGCAACTATGACCCAACGCAGCACATACATAAATAAAACATTTTAAAAAAATTTGGACATTCCTTTGGTTTTCACTGACTCAACCAACCCTCTTGAGATGGTACTGAAGAATCACCAAGCTCTTCCCACAATGCCATGTCTTAGCGCATTTGGGTTGTGCTAACAAAAAGACCACGGGTTGGGCAGCTGAAACAACAGACATTTAGGGAAGCCCCATCTGTGCACACTCAGTCCAGAACAATATGTGGTCTAACCCCTGGTCAGCCGAGGCCCATAGAAGTGTTTCTTTCTAAAGAAGGGCTTGAGGCCCAAAGGTTAATTTAAGACATTTGTTTCCCCCAGCACAGAGAATAAGGAAGTTCTAAAGTTTATATTTCTTTCTCCCAAGAAAAAGTTTCAGAAGTCTCAGATAAGGATTTTAGACAAGGCTCAAGGATAAGGCACTGGACTTGGGCCCCCTCCCCTCCTTTTCCCTCTGGATCTTCCCCCTGAACCCAGCCCCCTTGGGGGGAAAGGAGGAGGAGGAGGAGGAGGAGAGACCGCCCATCCCCCACCCCAGCCCAGACTCCAAGGAGAAGGTTTAAGTTCTATTTGTTGTTTTCCCAATACACCTGGTTCTGTGCCAGGCTTGGTAAAGGATCGTACTGAGGGACTTCTCTGGTGGTCCAGTGGACAAGATTTTTCATTGCAGTGGGGCGTGGGTTCTATCCCTGGCCAGGGAACTAAGATCCCACAAGCCACTCACCAAAAAGCCAAAACATAAAACAGAAGTAATATTGTAACAAATCAATAAAATGGTCCACATCAAAAGAATTCTTTAAAAAAAATAAAGGATTGTACTGATTCACGGCAAATAGAAGGGGAAAAAGTGGAAGCGGTGATAGATTTTATTTTCTTGGGCTCCGAAACCACGGCTGATGGTGACTGCAGTCATGAAATTAAAAGATGCTTTCTCCTTGGAAAGAAAGATATGACGAGTTTAGATAGTGTGTTAAAAAAACAGAGACATCACTTTGCTGACAAAGATCTGTATAATCAAAGCTATGGTTTTTCTGGTAGTCATGTATGGATATGAGAGTTGGACCATAAAGAAAGCTGAGCACTGAAGAACTGATGCTTTCGAATTGTGGTGCTGGAGAAGGCTCAAGAGTCTCTTGATTGCAAGGCGATCAAACCAGTCAATCTTAAAGGAAATCAATCCTGAATATTCATTGGAAGGACTGTTGCTGAAGCTGAAGCTCCAGTACTTTGGCCACCCAATGTGAAGAGCCGACTCAGTGGAAAAGACCCTGATGCTGGGAAAGAAACTGAAGGCAAAAGGAAAAAGGGGTGGTGGGTGATGAGATGGTTAGACAGCATCACTGACTCAATGGACATGAATCTGAGCAAACTCCAGCAGACAGTGGAGGACAGAGGAGCCTGGTGGGCTGCAGTCCATGGGGTCACAAAGAGTCAGACACGACTTAGCAACTAAACAACAACTGATTCTTAGATGCCAATGGAGGCTCAGGAGGATGTAACATGGGGTCACACAGTCAGTGACAGGGTGAGCTGTGTGATTCCAGCCCAGGCTGGCTGACCCTAGCTCTAACGTTGAGCCAGGAGCCCCTCCCGTCTCTAAGCTTTCTCATCCACCCAGCCCAGGGCGCCCTCACTCTTGTCCTGCAGGAAGATCCCTCTAGTCTAGTCTACCCTGAGTCTCTCTTGCTTTGTTTCCCATTCCCCAGGCAGAGACCCTACTCCTCTGGCAGTCTCGGGCACTCCTGACCATAGCCATCTTTTGGCTGCTCTCTCCTTCCCCAAGCAAGAAGAATCCCATTCTCAAGGCCAGCAGTTTCAGATAAAGCCTTCATTCCAAGCCTCTTTAGGTTATCACTTTGTGTTTCAACACTGGCTCCTCTCCACCTCCTCCCAGAGTCCTCCTTGGCCCTGACTGGGTGCCACTGTGCTCCTCCCTCCTCTGTGTGGCTTTCTCCTCCATCTCAGCAGCTACACAGCCTTCATCATCTAATGCTTTCAATCCAATTTATGGAAGTCATATAATTCAACTGCTCTTTCCAACTGCTCTGTTCTAGTTCCTGGAGGCCTCACGTGGTATGTGCTATAGAGGTGATATTTGCTCTTGGTCTAGGGTAATGGCAAGAAGGCAAGTTCTCAGGCCTGAAAAGTAAGCACTGAATTCTGCTTTGGTCACACCGACTCTGTGACTTCGAGGGAGTTTCCGACTCTGATGGACAGTCGGTTTCCTCTGCCTTAGTTCCCTGACCAGAGATAGAACCCAGGCCCCTGCAGCGGAAGCCCAGAGTCCTAACCACCAGGGAATGTCCCAGTTTTTTTTGTCTCTAATGCTCTTCTCCTTGGACTCTTGTGAGGATCAATTGAGATAAGTGTTACATTCATTCCAAAAATATTTCCCTTTTGAGCGAGTGATACCCATTGCGTATCCACCTTCAGTTTAGTAGCTTACTGTTAAGCAGATAAGGCACCTAGTGGCTGTATCTGACGCTCACGAGGGACTCGGAAAATGTGTGGTCCCTCCTCCCTCTCCAGACTGGGAACAATCTCTTTTTATTTATTTTGCTGGAAAATGTCCCATTTCTCTGCAGTTTCCCAGGAACAAGCAGTCTCTGCTGTGGTTTAGCAAATGAGTACATCCCTCCGCAGATGGCAGGCCTGAGATCAGAGAAGTACACCCTGGGTACAAAGTCACACGGCAGGCTGCTGGGTGGGTGTCGGGCTCTGTTTGCCCTCCCTCCCCCGCCCCCACCCCTTCTATCCTGCTTGTGTCGGTCCAGGCTTTGCTGAGCTCCCGGTCTGCCCTCTCATCTTCTCCGTTCCGTGTGCCTACATTTCTCCTGCTTAAGTCAAAAGGAGAACTGATTAATTTGTGTATCTGGGTAGCCCAAGGGCAGAGCAGGTGAGGCTCAAACAAGGCTTTAGGGCACCCACTGTCTTATCTGCTGCCCGCTTTGAGTCTCCAGTTCACATAGCAAGAAAGATGTCCCATGGCAGCTCCACTTCTATTTCCCACACTTAGAACCTCTGTAGGAAAGACCACCTTCCCCAGTAGATTCAGCACAAAACTTCAGGGAAGGCCTCTGATTGGTCCTGACGGATCACAGGCCTGCTTCGGCAGCATTAGCTGTGCAGGTAGGGATGGGTATTCTAACAGAGTGTGTGTCTTCCTTTGGGAACTGGGGTGAGAGAGGGGCAGGTCAGCTCCCCAGAACCTCACAGAATGAATTTCCCCCTGGAAAGAGGAAAGAGTGGTGTGTTGCCAGAGGAGGGCTGTTGGACAGACAGACTCAGCAGATGATGCCCCAGGATGCTCTGACTTCCCAAGCCTCAGGTCTGTTCCCCCAGTTGCAGGTGGTGCCTACACCTCTTGTTCAGAGAAGCTATGGGCGTGCGGTTGTTGGGGTCAGGTGGATCTGGGTACAAACTGTAGTTGTGAGAATTCTCTGGTGTTTCAGTGGTTAAGACTCAACGCTTTCACTGTCAGGGCCTGGGTTCAATCTCTGGTCAGAGAACTAAGATCCTGTAGCTGTGTAGCATCACCCAAAATAAAAGGAAACAAAGACAAACAAATAAACAAACAAAAAAAGCATACCCAGAACTGTGGTTTTGAAACTTTGTGACACTTCAGCAAATTCCTCAATTTTCTCATCTCTAAAATGGGGGTAACATTTCCTAACTTCACAGACTTACTGTGGAGTTTAAACAAGTTAATTACTAACTTGTAGCCAAGGTAATTAATCTACCTCTGATCTCCTTGCCTTTGGTTCCTGACCTCCAGCTTGACTGCTGGATCCCAACTCCTGAACTCAGACCAGGTCCATTTGTTCTTGGGGGCCCGCCCGCTCCTCCCACCTGGATCGAATTCACAGGGGGCCTCACTCTGATCAAGGAGCAGAAGGTCTTGCCATGGTCAGGACTCTGTGGTTTTGTGTTTTGTTTGTTGTTTCCACCTTGAAAAATGTGCTGGTTTTACACTGTCACAGAACAAAGAGAACCTTGACATATGGGCCTCTATTTATGTGCCTGATTCAATCAGTTAAGACACATGTTCAGTCATCTCTCTATTACTAAGAGCGCTCAGGGATGGAACTTTCTCTTCCTCCCTCCCTCCTTCCGTCTTTCCTTTCTTTCTCTTTCAACTAGTATTCCAATAGTATGTGCCCTGTGCCAGGCTGTGGGTTACATGCTGGGGGCCTGGTTGTGGGAAAAATGATCACAGACTCAACTTTATAGAACTGACCATCTAGCAGGGGACACACACACACACACACACACACATATACACACACACATATACACACACATGTCTTTTAAGTGACAGGATTGTATTGGATGTGGGGGAAAGAAACAGAAGAATCAAGAATTATTCCAATGTTTTGGGGACATCCCTAAAGTCCAGTGGTTAGGACTCGGCACTTTCACTGTGGGGGCCCAGGTTCAATCCCTGGTTGGGGAACTAAGATACCATGTATTGTGAAGTGAAGAGAGCGGAAAAAAAAAAAAGAGAGATAGAGAGAATGATTCCAATGTTTTTGGCCCAGCAAGTAGCAGAATGATGTTGCCATTGTCTCAGATGGGGAAGACTGTGGGAACAGCAAGCTGAAGGTGGGGAGATAGGGAGATCTTTTTATACGCAGTGAGTTTGAATTTGTCTGTTAGAAATCCACAGGGAGGGACTTCCTTGATGGTCCATGGTTAGGACTCTGGGCTTCCAATTGCAGGGGCTGCTGGTTCAATCTCTGGTTGGGGAACTAAAAGCCCAAATACTGCTGCAGTGTGGCAGAAAAAGGAAGAAAAGCAGAGAGAAAGAAAGGAAGAAAAAGAATCCACAGGGATACTCAGAGAGGAACCTGGAGGTTGGGGCAAGGTCAGCTCCTGGATGAGACGGCTAGGTGAGCCCAGAGAGGAACAGAGGACCAAGGCCTGCCCCAGGCCTCTGCAGACGGAGACCGGACCCTGAGGGAGGCCCCGTAAGGAGACCCAGAAGGAGCAGCCAGGGACATGTAGTCACTGTCCACAGTTTTGGTTTCCTTGTGTAACTAGGCATTAGTGGTTAATTGCCCTTCCCTCCTAGTGTGGGTGAGACTCCCGGGGGATGCAGTGAAAGTGCTCAAGACAATGTAAGGCCACGCTAGCTAAAGATGAGCAGGTTTTCTCTGACCCATCTAAAGAATGGCTAAACCTGCCTTCTGGTTTTAGCTGTGCAATGAGAGCATCATAGGGACGGTTGGAGCTCTCCTTGACCAGGCACCTAGCACTGGGGACTGCCTGAGGCCCATCCCTGAGCCCGCAGGCTTGTGCAACAGGCTTGGCCCCTGGAATAGTTGCCTGGCCACCCTCAGGGACAGGGCCTGGCCGAAGCCTGTGATTAAGGAGGGTGAGTGTCTCAAGTCCTTGTAATTGTGCTGTTCAAGAGAAATAAGACCTCATTTTGTGCTTCTGAGCCCTGAAACCCTCTCAGAGGCCTGGGGACAAAGGGAAAAGAGGCAGGTTTGCTGCATCTCAGCCTTCATAAAACGCTTAATAGTTATAAGTCTGTCATAAGTGTAGGAAGTAATATCTTTCAGTAGCCCTTCCCCACTTAGGCACTTAACCATGCATGGGTCTCACTTTAGTCCCAGCTAGCCCCTTCCCTGGTGGCTCAGACAGTAGAGAATCCACCTGTAATGCAGAAGACCTGGGTTCAATTCCTGGAGAAGGAAATGGCAACTCACTCCAGTATTCTTGCCTGGAAAATCCCATGGACAGAGGAGCCTGGTGGTTGGTGTACAGTCTATGGGGTTGCAAAGTGTCAGACACGACGGAGCGACTTAACAGGGGAATAAGATCAGTTAAAAAAATAGACAATAAATTCTTCTCAAATGGTGGCATTTGGAGGCCCACAGTTATCAGGGTGAGGGTTGTGTTTATGGGATGGAGGTGGCACAAGAAAACATTTTCAAGTCTTTGCCATCTGCCTGGGACTAGGTCAGAGTTGCCTCTATTTCCAATAAAAACAAGTCCTCCCAGGATATTAAATTCATCTTTAGAAAGATCCATTTATTAATTAAATTGGCTCATTTAATTAAAAAATGACCCCCACACCTTTGGGAGCATTCGGTGCCCAGTCCAGTGTAGGAGGGAGATGAAGAAATGAAGTGTTTCAGGGATGTCTTATGATGCTGGGGGCAAGTTATGAGGATCTCAGGATTTTAACAGCTTGGAAGAAGTGAGCTGGGCCAGTCAGAAGGAGAGGGAGGGCTTCCAGGAGGAGGTAGCAACTGAGTCCAGAGCCATAAGTTGGATGGAATGAATAAAGGTGAGTGGTTGGTTTCTGGACAAAGGGTAATTTGAAGGTCATTTGGCTTGTGATTTGATAGGTTCAGGGACTGAAGATACTTTTCTGGTTATTCTGGGAATGAGAGGGTGACCCCTGGCAACCACATAATGTCTCTGGATTTAAGACCATGGAGCTACTAACCACATCCTGGAGATGTGGAGTTTAAGCAAATTAGTATACATCAAAGAATTCTGAAGAGTTCAGAATGATGGGACAGTAGAAATGCAATGTATTATCATTAATTATATTACAGGTGGAGAAAATAGCTCTTGGGACTCAGATCCTAGGAGTTTTTCAACCTGGAATCCAATGGGTGCTGGGTGACCTGGAGGTAGTGAACACAGAAGGGGCACTGGATAAATAAAAAGCTTGTCTTCAATGAATGTATCTAGAGTTATGCAATCAGAGAATCTCAAAAGAAGCTGTTTTCATTTTAGCATATATTCAGATTTAGTGATTCATGGTTTTTATATTTTTAATTTTTTTAAATTTAGTTAATTAATTTTATTTTTGGCTGCACGGGTCTTTGTCGCTGTGCATGGGCCTGCTCTAGCGGTGGTGAGCAAGGGGCTCCTCTTTGTCGCCATGTGCAGGCTTCTCATTGTTCTGGCTTCTCTTTTTGTGGCACAAGGTCTCTAGGCTTGCAGGCTTAAGTAGCTGCAGCTCACAGGCTCTAGAGTGCATGGGTTTTAGTAGTTGTGGCACACGAGTTAGTTGCTCCTTGGCACATGGAATCCTCCTAGACCAGGGATGGAACCAGTGTTCCCTGCATTGGCAAGTGGATTCTTAACCATTGGACCAGCAGGTAAGTTCCTGACTTTTGTTTTGATTTTGATTCATGGTTGTGGGCATAGGCACTGCCATCTTTTCAATGCTTTGACCCTGGACAGGATAGTACAGTAATTTACATTTCTAGTCATTTCCCACTCCCTTCCAAACAACCTTCCAGAAACAGCTCAACCTTAACTCCCTAACCGCGTTCATCACTCCTCTTTGGAACTGTGATCATGGAGAAGCTTCTGGAATTAGAAGAATCCCATCATAATTCTGGAAATGATTGATGCTAATTAGTGTCCTGTGCCAGGCTCACAGGTTGAGGGCTTTCTGTGTCTTGTCCCCTTAATCCCTCTTGACAGCCTTACCCGGGCAATTTATGCAGGAGAACATTGAGACTCAGAGAGATAAAGTGGCTTGGTCGAGGTCACATTGGGAATGAGGATTAGAAATGGAATTTAAACCTGGTCTGCCTTATTCCACAGCAATGGCTCTTGACTACTCCCTGTGCTGCCTCCTAGGCTAGAACCAAATGGGGCAGAGAGATGTTCTCATCCTGAGTCTTCACTTTACAGGATTATCTGATATTAACACGGGACCTCATTTTCTTCCAAATCCATATGGCCAGATTCTCTGCTCAGGTTATTTTCGTGTGTATATGTGATGTTAGAGGAGGTAGAGGAGGCATGCTTGAGTGTGTGCTAAGTCACTTCAGTCGTGTCCCACTCTTTGCGACCCTGGGGACTGTAGTCCGCCAGGCTCGTCTGTCCATGGGATTCGCCAGGGAAGAATACTGGAGTGCGTAGCCATTCCCTTCTCCAGGGGATCTTCCTGACCAGGAATTGAACCTGAGTCTCTTCTGCCTCTTGCATTGGCAGGTGGGTTCTTTACTACTCGTGCCACCTGGGAATGCATGTGAGCATAAAGTTAAAAGGAAAGGAGGTTCCTTTTAAAAGACCCAGGAGAATATTTAAGTGCCTATCAAGAAATTTAGTTTTACAATAGCAAAACAGGTTCCTGACCATTCATTCAACAGCTATTTATTTAGTGTCTGTGGAAACCATGCAACTCAGATTGGAACTCGAATCCCACAGTCTTTTAACTGAGATCACATATCTGGTTTTGGCATTTAATGAAACTCAGGTTATTGATGTCTTATCGCAGAACGAATGCAGTGGGAGACAAAGTGATAGGTGAGAAGTGGATTTATTTAGAGAGAAACACACTCCACAGAGTGTGGGCCATCTTAGGTGGCCCCAAAATACAGGGTGGTTAGTTTTTATGGGTTGGGAATTTCACAGGCTAATGAGCGGGAGGATTATTCCAACTATTTTGAGAACTGGCAGAGATTTCCAGGAATTGGGCCACTTTCTGGCCTTTTATGGTTGGCCTCAGAACTGTCATGACACTGGTGGGTGTGGCATTTAGATGCTAATATATTACCATGAGCGTATAATGAGGCTCAAGGTCCAATCATCCACCATCTTGGATTTGTTGCTGTTCTATTGCTCAGTCATGTCCGACTCTTTGCAATCCCATGGACTGCATCTGGCCAGGCTTCCCTGTCCTTCACCACCTACCTGAGTTTGTTCAAACAGGTCCATTGAGTCGATGATACTGTCCAACTACTTCATTCTCTGTCACTGCCCTCTCCTCCTTCCCTTGATCTTCCCCAGCATCACGATCTTTTCTAATGAGTTGGCTCGTCGCATCAGGTGGCCAAAGTACTGGAGCTTTAGCATCAGTCCTTCCAGTGAATATTCAGGGATGATTTCTTAAGTTCTAACCAATGTTTGTCATGTCCTATGTCATTCTTTTAAAGGTTGTGGTCTGCCTCCTCCTCTCCTATTTCACTGCTGTCAACCATGCATGAAGTCCTAAGGATATAGCAACGGGCAAGGCTTCTGGATAACTAGTGCCTGTATAAACAAGGAAAAAATCCCTAAACCAACCAGGTGGACAAACAGTGATAAAGTTGATGAAAGAAGCAAATAGGGCAGCATGACGCAGTGATGGGGCAGGGAGCGACCTGAGTTTGGTCAGAGACAGCCTCTCTGGGGAGGCAGCATCTGAGCCAAGAACTGAAGGACAAGAAGGCCCCGTGCATCTGGTCAACCACAGAGCAGACACAAAGGCGATGGTCCACATGGAGAAGAGGAAGAGGCCTGGGACTGGGCTCTGGGTGGAGCTAATGTAGAAAGTGAGGGTGGCCTCCAAGCAAGACCAAGAAAGAGTAGCTCAAGGGGAGGAGAAAAACCTGAGGCACCAGGAAGCCAAGAGAATTGTTTCAACAAAGGAGTGTGTGGTAAGTGTGCTTGAGAGGCTATCTATCAGGCTTGGGAAAGTGGAGGCCACTGTGACCTTGAGAAGAGGAATTCCCATGGAAAGGTTGTCAGGCTGTCCAACGCAGACAACAGCTGGACTAGTGGTTTGGAGAAATCATGAGAGGTGACGATAACTGCTCCAAGAAATTTTGCTGTGAGTGTTGTCAGAGAAATGGGGCAGAAGCTGGAAGGGAGTGTGGGGTCGAGGGAAGGTGTGCTGGCCAGTCTCCCTTCCAAGACCCCTTCTCTGCTCATGTTCTACGCTGGGGGCTGGGAGGATGATGCTTCTGCACTGCATCACCTGAACTCTTCTGTTAGCATGCACCAGATGGCTTCAGCCCAGGGAAGGCAAAGGCAGGAGAGTCGAATGAAGGCTGGAGATAAGGGAGGTCCATGTTCTGCCCCGTACTCCTCCCTTGCTGCTTCTGCATCTGGTCTCGGGGCAGGAGCTGTGTACTCTATATCTGCAGGTCCTTCTGGGCTGCCCCTCCTCCTTGGCTCTCAGAACACCATTTCTTCCCCGGGCTCTTTCTGAGCTAGGAGTTATCACCCGCACTGAGCTTGGCTTGTCTCTGGGTGCCCAATATCCTTGATTCTTCCTTTAACTTTGTAAGTAGCCCTTTCTTTGATGTCAGTTGAATCCTCTACACGAATTCTGTTTTTCTGCTAGAACTTTAACTGATGTGGTGGTGTACTTTCCCTCCTTCCTTCCTCTTTTTCTTCCTTCTTCCCTCCCTCCCTCCTTCCTTCCCCCTCTCTCTTTCCTGAAGGAAGTTACTAGAACATTTGTGTGTGTGCAAAAGAGAACGATAAGGCAGAAAGGGAGAAGGTGCTGATGCTGAGAGAGGCAGGATACTTCCTGGAGTGGAGGCCCCAGGCCTGCTGGAGGGGATGGCTCCAGAGTCCAAGCAGCAGTGGTGTCTTGGGCTGGCTGCAGGAGGAGAGGCAGGGAGCAGAGGTATGGGCAGGAGGGCGGGCAGATTTGGTCTGATGGCTTCTAGTTTCTCAAGGAAGTGTGCACCAAGGACCTCTGCTGAGGGGAGCAGGGGAGTCTGGGGAGACAGAGGAAAGTATAGAACAGCCATCCCTGAGAACAGGAAAATGAACTTTCTAGGAAAGGTTGGTAGGCTTGCCAGGCACCAAGAGTGCCAATTTGAGGTTTGTGGTCATGAATTTAAACACCAGCCATCAGCAAGGCTGTGTGCTTTTCCCCAGCACCCAGCTGCTTGGGCACAGGCCTGGAGAAGGTGGAGGGTGGGGTTTTATAAGGGCTTGGGCCCGGCCAGGTGCAGATGGTGGGGAGAAGGGTGGTTTATGGAGGGCATTCACTGGGCAGTGATGGAGCATGGAATCTGCATGGGGTAAGAAGGGAAGGAAGGCCATGAGCACGTGTTAGTGGAAATGGATGGGGTTTTGAGGTAGCACAGGGGTGGAGAGGGCTTCCTAAGTGGCTCAGCAGAAAAGAATCCGCCAGCCAAGGCAGGAAACATGGGTTCAATCTCTGGATCAGAAAGATCCCCTGAAGAAGGGAATGACAACCTACTCCAATATTGTTGCCTGGGGAATCCCACAGACAGAGGAATCTGGAGGGCTATATAGTCCATGAAGTTGCAAAGTCAGATACTACTTCGTGACTAAACAAGAACAGATGTGGAGAGGAAAGTCACAACAGAAGACTTGACGTGATGGGGAGATTTTGGTACAAGAAGCCACAAAGTTGGGGAGCACATGGTGGACTCCAGTGGCTTCAGAAGGACAAGCAAGGACTTGGAAGCAGAAGAGGATAAATGGTTTGGACGAGGTCACTGGGAGCGAGGAGGGTACCCTCATCACCTCCTGGCCTTCCTTGGACTAGTTTCTCCCTGCATCTCCCAGAATAGTCCTCTCCCGGAATTGGGCCTGACAAGCCTGTGACAATTTGTGTGTCTTCTGTTTCAGGCTGAGAAGGCCACTTGTCAATGTGGCTCCTTCCTGTGGCCTTACCCAGAGCTGGTTCTGACCTTATGGTGCAGGTGCTGGTGATGTCTCCGAGAATGAATACTTAAGGTCCCAGGGCTCAGTGTCTGTGAACAGAGGCCCTGGTTTCTTCACCTGTAAAATGCAATCCATCCTTTGTTCATTCAAATGCACGTTAAGCACTGCTGTATACCAGGTCTATCTGCTTTACTTCCTCTACCCCTCTCAGCCATCCTGGAGGGAGAGACTATCCTCATTTTTGCAGAGGAGGAAATAAAAGCTCAAAGAGGTGAAAAACTTGCCCAAGGTCATACAGAGTCTATTTGAATCCAAGAAGACTCACTATCTAGTCAGGGAAACAGGCAGGGAGAGAACCAAAGATATGTGATCTATGCAAAGTTCTATGGAATATGGAAGTTAGAGATTGCTTCTATTGTGGGAAATGGGGTGGAAGGGCATGTGAACTACAGCTACAGGATGAATAGAAATGCATTTTGGGACGGGGCTTCTTTGGTGGTCCAATGGTTAAAAATCCACCTTGCAATGCAGGGAACACAGGTTCAATCCCTCATCGGGGACCTAACATCCTACATGCCACAGAGCAACTAAGCCTGCATGCTGCAAGGGAAGATCCTACATGAATACAATGAAAAAAAAGAAACGCATGTGGGGGACCGTGGGCAGAAATGACAGCTTGAGCAAAGGCGTGGTGACAAGACACTATACGGCGTGATCCAAGACTTGCGTAAAGGCAGTGAGGATCAAGCGGTTAAGCGGGGCTCCTAGCCGTGCCTACAGCCCCAGAGTTCAAGGCTATGCTTAAAGGAACCTACAAACCTCCTGAAGTTGTATCACAATGCATATTGGGCTGGGGCTTCTTGTGAGTAGACGTATATGACTTTTCTGGAAAGATCATTTTATTTTCATTATATCCTTATATTGAGGCACTGACTCAAAAAAGTCTTGGGTAGTAGATGCCTTGAAGAGAAATATAGGGCCTGGAAATGAAGGACCTCATAGGCCTTCTTTAAGGAATTCATACTTCCCTCTGAGGTCATCAGAGGCCCAAGGGATGGGCCTCAGGAAGACAACACAGGTGACTTTGAGCTCAAATCAAAGTCCTTTTATAAGTGATAAAGGGATATACTGTTTATTGCTCTATTCCCAGAGTCTGGCAGAGCACTGAACACATATTGGGGGCTCAGTAAACATTTGCTGAATGAATGAATGAATACTTGGTTGAACAAGCACGAGAGTGTATAATAACAGAGTTCACCTCTCCAGGGCAACTCCATGAATTTCCTGGACAACGTAACTGCAGGTGAAATCCAGGAAGCCAAAGTTCTCCCTGCACTGTACTAGGTTCTTACTATGGAGTCCTGAGTTGGGGGTGGAGGTGGGAAGGGGAGGTTGGTGGGCGTGGCAAGGAGGCTGTGGCCACACCTGACTCCAGGGTAGGGCTCGACAGCTTCTCCCATATTGCCCCAAAGTGTCTTTGGAGGAGCAAAGGATGGACGGAATCATTTCTTTCCTCCTTCAACACTGAACCCATCAGCTTGCCCTGTTGACTGTATCCCCAAAACATGTCCTCCAACCCCTCTATTTGCTCTGTCTCCTCTTCTCCCTCCCTACTCCTGCTCCCACACCTCGTCTGGACTGTTGCAGCAATCTCAAACTCAGCATCTCTGCTTCTGTCCCTGCCTCTTGACCATCCACTCTCCGTGTGGTGGCCACAGGAATTTTAATTTTATTTGGCCCTGCCTCAGACTTCTGGAATCTCAGTTCCTGGACCAGGGATTGGATTCAGGCCACAGCAGTGAAAGCCCAGAATCCTAACCACTAGGCCACCGGGGAACTCCCCAGAGGAGTCTTTTCTTTAGAAAAATATTTATTAGGCTGCACTGGGTCTTAGTTTTGGTGTGTGGCATCTTTAGTTGCTGCATGTGGGATGTAGTTCCCTGACCAAGGATTGAACCCAGACCCTCTGAATTGGGAGCACGGAGTCTTAGCTACTGGACCGCCAGGAGTTCCACCCCCAGAGGAAGCTCTTAAAACGCCTCTCAAGGAATGTGGTTTTCCTTCCACGTACTTAGAGAGCTATGCTTCCAAAACTTAAAAATCCATTCAAGTCACGTGGGGCTCTTGCTAAAATCCAGGTTTAATTCAGTTGATCTGGGGTGGGGAGACTGCATTGCTAACAAGCTCCCAGGCGATGCGGTATTCTTGGACCACACTAGGACTAACAAAGACTTAGAGAAAAATCCAAACTTCCTGCCCACGTCTTACCTTATCTGGCCTCTCTCCAGCATCCCCACGTCATCTCTAACCCCTGTTTTGCTCCCACACCACGCGGTAGCCACACTGGCCTTCATTCTGTTCCTGGAGTGTGCCAGTGTGTTCCTTCCTCAGGGCCTTTGCACGTGGTGTTCCCATTGCCCAGAATGCCCCTTTCTGAGAGCTCCAGCTGGCTGGTTCCTTTTCTTTATTTAGATCTCAGTTCAATGATCCTTCAGATAGTCCTACTTTGACCACTTCATCTAATGAGGCACTTCATCCCCTGGGAACTTGCTATCACTGTTTGCTTTCTCCCCCCTTCATAGTACTTATCATTCTGCAAATTTATTTTGGCAATATATTTGTTGACTTGTTAATTAGTGGTCTTCATTCTCACATTTGTTCCACGTGAATAAAGACTTGGTTTTTCTTGTTTGTTGGTCTGTTCATGAACGTGCTTGCGTGGCTGCTGGGGTGTTGAGATGTAGGTAGGGGAGTCCAAGCTAGGGAAACTTAAGAGGGCTGCCAACAGAGCGTCCTGTGGCAGAGGGGTAGGAGGAGAGATGAGGGGAACTTTTTGTATTGAGGGAGTCACAGAAAAAGTTTCAAGAGCCAAAGCCCAACCTAATAGATGGGGACTTCCCTTGTGATCCAGAGGCTACGACTGTATGCTCCCAATGCAGGAGTCCTGCGTTTGATCCCAGGTCAGGGAACTAAATCCCACATGCCATGATTAAGAGTTCAAATGCCCCAGTGAAGATCCTGCAGCTGCAACTAAGACCCCATGAAGCCAAATAAATAAATAAAAATTTGAAAAAATGTTAAAAGATTAAAATAAACATCTGATAGATGAATTCATCTCACTCACACTCTGGAAAATGAAGAAAATTTATTGTGAATTTACTTATTGGATAAACAAAAATATGTGGAACCCTTTCTTTGTGACCATCATTTACACAACGATCTCTGTTCATCCTCACAACACAGAATCTCCAACTTGCAAGTGAGGAGCAGGGCTCTGAGTTAAGAGACTTGCCCAAGGTCATACAACGATTCAGAGACCACACTCCAGTTCCTAAGACAGCTCTGAAACAAGACACTCCATGTCCCCTTCCAGGCTCTATGCCTTCCAGGCACCTGTTACCACCTAACATACTGTACATTCTCCTTATTTATTTTCTGTCTTCTCTCACCATAATATAAATTCCCAGAGGGTAAAGATCTTTGTTTTGTTCACTACTGTTTCCCAGAGCCCAAAACAAGGCCTGCCACATAAGTAGACACTTGTTGTTTAGCCATTAAGTCATATCCGACTCTTTGCAACCCCGTGGACTTCAGCATGCCAGACTCGCCTGTCTTTCATTATCTCCCACAGTTTCCTCAGATTCATGTCTGTTGAATCAATGATGCTATCTAACCATCTCATCCTCTGCTGCCCCCCTCTCCTTTTGCCTTCAACCTTTCCTAGCATCAGAGTCTTTTTCAATGAGTTGGCTCTTTGCATCAGATAGCCAAAGTATTGGAGCTTCAGCTTCAGCATCAGTCCTTCCAATGAATATTCAGGGTTGATTTCCTTTAGGATTGACTGGTTTACTGAATACTTATGGAATGTGAAAAGGATGAACGAAAGGATTATTTTAAAATCTTTGCTTTCTGTATCACTAAGAGGCAGTTCTGTAAATCCAGTTGAGAAGGCTGGAGTGTGCCTGAGATGAACTGGGAAGGAACACACGGCTTACTGAGTGCTCTCCACAAACCAGAAGGAAGACTGTGTCCACAGAGGAGGGACTGCTGCATGGTCTGGCGGGAGAGTAGCCAGGGATCTGGGGCTTGTCCAGTCTCCAGCCCTAACACCATTGCCTCATAGGCGTGGATGCCACAGGATGCCAGTGGCCCTTCACAGGATATGGCTTCCACATAAAGTGGCCCCAGGGAAAAATGTGTTGACCCAGGCCCAATTACAAACTTGATGTAATTGCATAGTAGGCATTTATCAGGAAATCTTTTGTGAATTCAACTAGAGAGAGCCAGTCACTCAACCCTGGCAGCTCTGGCTGTTGAACAAACAGAGGTTCTGAACCAACTGCTGTAGCCTGGGTATGGATCCTCCCTGGAGATAGTTCTCCTGGGCCATGACCTTCCTCTGTGAAAAAGATGCTCAAAGTTCAGCTCCCAGACCAGCGGCATCAGCATTATACAAGGACATGTTAGAATGCAAATTCTCCAGCTTCATCCTCGACCTAGTGACCGAGAATCTCCATGAGTGGGTTTCATCATTCTGTGGATTAAGAAGCCCTCTAGGAGATTCTGATCCACTTTCAAGTTTGAGAACCACCGTTACGCAGTTTCTCTTTCAGGGGCTAGGACCTGTGTGAAAAACTCCTGAAGTGGATTGCACAGCTTTATGGATCCCCTGCTGTGTGCCATGCTCTGGATTTGGTTCTGTGAAGAGGATACCAAGGTATTTAACCAGCAGCTTCTGCAGCCAAGGAGTTTAGGAGAGAGATTTCTTCTGGCTGGCAGATGTTGAAAGTATGGATGTGTAGGACCTTTGATCTGAGTCTTGTCTATTCAGTTTAGGCAGATAATAGAGCCCACAGGAACTCAGAGGAGGTGGGAGGGGAGGGTGGGGAATATGCTGGGGGTGTTGAATACTGAGTTAGAAGGTACAGAAAGGCATAAACAACAACTACCAGCCCAGGAGCAGTATTTTGCCCATGCCCACTGCTCAGGTGTGGGGCCACGGTTAGAAAACCTGAAGTGGAAGAGTAACCATTGAAAGCATTTCTCTAGTGCCCACACGTGGCAATTATCAATTCAGGTTCTGTATACACATTAACTCATTCTTCATATGAGGAGGAGAAGGAGATGACAGAGGATGAGATGATGGGATGGCATCACCGACTCAATGGACATGAGTTTGAGTAGGGAGATGGTGAGGGACAGGGAATCCTGGCGTACTTCAGTCCACGGGGTCGCAAAGAGTCGGACATGACTGAGTGACTACACCACCATATGACCCATACTGTGCGTGTGTGCTCAGTTGTGTCCGACTCTTTGTGACCCCCTGGACTGTAGCCCGCCTGACTCCTATGTCCATGCAATTTTCCAGGCAAGAATACTGGAGTGGGTTGCCGTTCCCTCTTCCAGGGGATCTTCCCAACCCAGGGATTAAACAGGTATTTCTGGTACTGGCCGGTGAATTCTTTACCACATGAGAAGCCCCATGAACCCTATCAGATAGGCTCTATTATCACCCCATTTTAACTGGTGGGGAACTCCGACACTCAAAGGTGAGCTGACTGCCTAAAGTCACAGTTTGGCAGTTGTTTGTTATTCAGTGGCTCAGTCGCTCTGGACTCTGCGGGATCCCATGGACTGCAGCATGCCAGGCTTCCCTATCCTCCACTACCTCCAGAAATTTGCCCAGACTCAGGTCCACTGAGCCAACCAGGCCAGTGGCTAGGCAGTGGTAGACACTACTTGAACTCAGACTGTCTCATTGCTCTCGAGCACTTCCAAAGGCACGACAAATCAACTGTCACCCCCAGTGTCTGGACTGGCCTGCTGGGTTGAGGTGGTGGAGGGATGGGACCTTTATGTTGGTGGGTAAATAGCATCTAGAAGAATGTCCTGTGTCTTTCCAAGCCTGAGCCCTTCCTCTGGCTAGACAATCGGGAGTCCTGGGCTCTGCGAACCTCCGCCCCTTCCCACTAGATGGCGGCCCCTAAACCTACAGAGAAATTCTGAAACTTCATTGTCCCTGTCTTCCAGGGTTCGGCTGAAGCCGAGGAATTGCAGGATGCGAACCCTCCTCCCGTCCAAGGGCCGTCGGCTCCACCTCGCCTCATCTGGGGGATCGTGGGAAGCCCCCAGCTAGGAGAAGTGATGGGGAGCAGGCGGGGTGGGCGGGGAGACAAGGATCCCCGGGATCCCGGCGCCGAGGGAGGAGCCGGCGCGCAGCAGACCCTCCGGGGGCGCAGAGGCGGGGCATTCCAGCGCGGCCGGTGTCCACGGCGGAAGGGAAGGCTGGGACCGCCGGCCGCCGGAGCCCGCGGGGACCCCGAGGGCGCGGGCGGCGGCAGGTGCGCGGCGGGGACTACAAGTCCCAGCATGCCCAGCTGCTCTGACCCGGCCCCCGCTGCCGCTTAAAGGCTCAGGGAGCCTCAGCCGTCGGGTCGCCGCGGCTTTCGCTTTGCCGCCGCGGCTGGGCGGGCGGACTCGGCTGCCGTGCGGTCCTCGCGTCCCAGCTCCCGCAGCGCCGAGGGGCGCTCTTCGTCCAGCCCTCGCGGCTCGAGGATTCCCTTTCGAGGCGCCCGCACCCCCGGGCTCCGCCGCCTCGGCCATCCCGCGGCCCCGATGCCGAGGCATGGATAGAGCGGCGCTGCGCGCGGCGGCGATGGGGGAGAAGAAGGAGGGCGGCGGCGGGGGGGACGCGGCGGGCGCGGATGGGGGCGCCGGGGCCGCGGCCAGCCGGGCGCTGCAGCAGTGCGGGCAGCTCCAGAAGCTCATCGACATCTCCATCGGCAGCCTGCGCGGGCTGCGCACCAAGTGCTCCGTGTCCAACGACCTCACCCAGCAGGAGATCCGGACCCTGGAGGTAAGGGGCCACGACGCCGGAGAATCGGGGGCCCCGCGCGGGGTTTGAGGAGTCAGGGGTTTGCGCCTCGGGAAGCGCCCCAACACCTCCTTCGCGGCTCCAGTTCACTCCTTCCCCGGTTGCATCCTTAAGCCCGGTCACCTCCTTTGCGGCTTCCTCTCCCTCTTCCACTCGCTGGCGCGGCGGCCCGAGGACCCGGGACCAGCCCCGTTCACCTTGGGCGGGATTTGGGGGGAGGGGCGTGGTGCGACCTGAGAGGGAGGGTGGAGGAGCCCGCGGGCTGGGTGGGCTGCGCACGGACATCCCCTCCGCCGCCTTCCGCCCCCACCGCATTTCCAGCTCGCCGGGCCGCAGGACTCATTCTCCCACTGAGTCACATGGTGGACTTTTCCCTGGGTGACGGAGCCCAGCCGCTGTGGGCTGGGGTGACGGGGCGGGAGGAGGTCCCCCCGAAGTGTGAGCGCAGGCCCTTCGTTCTCTGCCCTCCTCGCACGCCCCAGACTCTGTCTTGTTTCTTCCTTTCCTCTCCTCCAGGTTCTTGTCTGCCGCTTATCAAAGTGTTTGCTGAAACTGCATTTTTGCCTTGAGTGCGTCTCTTTCGCACTGCCACAGCGTTTCACTGCTCAAAATGTAATAACCTACCGACGCCGCCTACCCCTTCCCCCTACTGAACTTTGGTTTAGGAATGATTATGCTGAGGACCAAAGCCTTCAATGGGAAGATGACACTACTTAAGGGGTTCTAGTGGAGACAGCCTCCAGTGTAAAGAAGAAATAAGACATGCGGCCCCTACTCTCTCAAGTGATAGCTGGCTAGCCCAGTATTAAAAGGATTTGGAAGAATCAACCAAAAGGGTTATTGCATTCTTAGAGGGGGTTGGAGGGCGGTCTCTCCCTCTCCTATCATACACAATAGAGGGAAACTAGTTGCATTTCCAACTTGCTTTTGTCCAGAGGCTGGGAAAGCTGTGAAATTCCAGGCACCACTTGGTATTAATAGCTACCCTGTTTTGAAGAATGGGCCTCTTTCCACCTTGCTTGATCACATCTGGCCTTCTGCAGATCTGGAAATGTTTTGTTTTGTTAGAACCTTAACTCCTCATCCCAAACCCTCCACACCCTCTTATTGCTGATTGCCTCTGCCAGCCACCTTAGGGCCAGTGGGTGATTTGTGGCCATGATAACCAGACCCCATCCTCTGTGTGCACCAGAAGCCTGAAGCCCTATTTGATCTAAAATGCTCGGGGTAGACTTCTTTCCTTCAGTTTTATTTTCTTAAAAGCGACAAAACCAGGGACATTGGAAGGATATAATCAGTGCTGGCTATTATTATTTTTGTTTCAGTTGCTATAGCAGTGCTGACCAGGGCTTGGCTTAAAAAACAAACTGACCAGCACCCCCGCTCCCCCCCCACAACTGTCCCTCTTGCATGCATGCTGCTGTTTTCCAAGTGGTGAAGAGAAACTGGTTTCTTGAACACAGCCGGGTGTGTTTGCCCAGCAAAGTTCAGTTTTTAAACCGACACAATAGGGGGCCTGTGTGGCTCCATTCTGGGAGGAGGGGTCCTTGTCCAGCAGCATGTGTCTGGTTGGACTGCTGTGTTGTTGGGATAAGAGGTTGTCCTCTGTTGGCTTCTCTTGGATTGTCCCCCCTCACCCCCCCAGGTTGCTCTGAAATGCTCCTAGCTCGAAGAGGGAACCTGGGAGAATGATGGGTGATTTCTCTGGAAATGGTACCTTGCCTTCTTGGTACCCTGCCTCCCAAAGTCACTCATTTTGACCAAGGAATGGCATCAGGACACCCTAGAACATCCTATATTTAGGTCTCTGCACTGGTTTATTCGGTGACCTGCCTCCTAAGCGTTTATTGGATGATCAGCTGTGGCAGCCAAAAACCCATCCCAAGGCCCAGAGGGGATTGGTAGCGGAAATTAGAACAAATACCCAGCTCCCCATCTTCTCTACTGTGCTGTGGATTCAGGTCCACGCTCCTCCCTGAAAAGGCGAGACCCGGGCTGTTTGGGGGATGGGACTTTTGACCCCAGGATCTAGCTCCCTAGGCCTCTCCTCCTTATCTGAACAGCGGGGTGAGAGGTCTCTGCGGGCTCTTGCAGTTCTCAATGCTGTGGTCTATGAAGGGGCCTCAGTTGGGTGGAATCAAACATTTTTTATACACACCCCTGTGTAAGAATACCCCTGAGTAAGAATGGTTCTGAAATCTAGATTTACCAAACTGATAAAATAGGGGGAAAGTTTGTTACTCAAAGAATCCTGACCTTTGAAGGCAGTGTGGTAGGTGGAAAGCCTGAGGCTTAGAAATCAGGTCCAGGGTCTGTCTATCTGACCTTGGGTAGTAAGTCCCATGACTTCTGAATCTCAGGCTTCCCCATCTGTAAAATGGGCCAAGACTACTTAAACCTACAACCTCACATGTGTCTCTAAGTCCTTATGCTTTCTACCAAGAGATTCTGCCCATGAATTTTCCTACTGAGGATCCAGTACGGGTCACATTTGGGAGGAAGGCCCTTTGACAGCTGGCTCTTGTTCCCTAGAGGTGGGTGACACAGGCCAAGAGATAGCTCCGAAGCCCGTGGTGAGGTCACTCGGGGCAGTGGTGATGTCCATTCTGGCTTTCTTTCCTGTTCTGCAGGCTCCTCTCACATACCAGGCCAGGGCCCCCAGAGACTGGACTTGCAACATTGGATTCCTGGCTTTTGAAAAAGAGGGCTTGGCTTACGTAAGCACGCCAGACTTCTCCCAGAATCCAAGGAACCTCAGCCTACCCTGGCTGTTGTTAAATAAGCACTCAAGGAGAAGCCCTGGCAAGTCCTGACCCGGGGCCCAACTGCCGGTGCCTTATTGTAGGTCGGATGATGTGTAAAGTTCAGTCTGCCTGGCTCTTTCCTTCCACCATACAGTGGTCCACTTTGGATCCAAACGAGTGGAAGGAACCAAGGTTTAATGTCTGCCTCCTACCTGTCAGTCAGCATGCTGGACCCTTTTCAGTCTCCGAAGATTTCCAGACGTCATCATACACTTATTTTTTTTTTCCCTCTCGCTGTGAAATGAGGAGGGAGATAAAATCTGACCCTAGAGTCTGAATCGGTAAACAGAAGTAGGGAGGCTACTTTGAAGATCCCAGCAGAATATGGCGCCTTGTCTCCACCAGGCCGTCCTCAGGGGCTGAGAACTGAGCAAGATAGAATGTTCTCGTTCCCCAGATGTGCTCACAAAGGGATATCCGACTGACCTCAAAGCCCTTGCCAGTTCATTCCCTCGCTTGTGCATCTTCTTTGGGCCGGGTCTGGGCCGGGCTGTGGGGAGAGCAGGGCCGTGGGGAGAGCAGGGTGTCTCGTGAAGATTCTTGTTTTATGGACCTTGTAACTTTGCCTTTTCCTGCCAGCCTCCTGGTTCTTTTCAGAGGCAGGCCTTACCACACCGAGGAGTCTTCCCATCTGCTGCTCTTTAAAAAAAAAAAAAATTTATTTTAGTTTTGGGGGCGCTGGGTCCTCGTTGCTGCACGTGGGCTTTGTTAGTTTCTTAATAGCAGAGGCTACTCCTGGTTGTGGTGCGTGGGCTTCTTGTCACGGTGGCTTCTGTTGTTGCCGAGCATGGGGTCCAGGGCATGAGGCTCGGTAGTTTTGCTGCCCGGGGTTAGTTGCTCCAGCATGTGGGATCTTTCCAGACCAGGGAAGGAACCCATGTCCCCTGCCCTGGCAAGTGGATTCTTAACCGTGGGACCACCAGGCAAGTCCCAGCTGGTGGTCTTATGGAAAAAAGTCCCTCGTAAGCAAGCTGACCTAGAGAAAGGGGTCCCCATTAGGCCTTGACCTTCACTCAGCTCTGCCATGGCAGAGGTCAGAGGTCAAAACCCTGTGTGGAGGGCCTGAGCTTTCCCCTGTGGCCCCCTCCCCAGCCCCCTGGGGCATCTGGATGGTGGAGCTGCCAGGAAAGGAGAGGGCACTGTGGGTCCTCACAGAACTGGTCCTTGGGGTGTGCATGGATGTGCATTCACTCAACAAACCTGCGGTTATTACTGGTTTGCCTGCTGAACTGCTCACTGCTGCCACCCCGGCAAGGATTCTGAAGTAGGTAGGCTGTGTTCCTGGTGTTTGGGGACACTCTCAGACTATTGGGGAAGCCAGGCAGGTGAGCAGGACTGACTCCATTACTGTAGCCTGCTGAAATCGCTTCGGAATTGGGAATAGGACCCGACGGTTGACCAGTCCAACTCCTGCTTTTCTGGGAAATATTTCCAGAGTCTTGGTGATGACTTGTCCACGTCACACATCCCTGGCACAGCTTCCGTTTCCCCAGCCAGCCCCTGCCTCGGCGTGTGGCATTTCTCTGCTTGTGCCCTCGTTGTTGTGTTGTGTACTCAGTCACACAACTCTGTGACCCCACCGATTGTAGCCCACTACACGACTGAAGCGACTTAGCAGCAGCAGCAGGCTCCTGTATCCATGAGATTTCCCAGGCAAGAATACTGGAGTGAGTTGCCATTTCCTCCTCCAGGGGATCTTCCCGATCCAGGGATAGAACCCATGTCTTCTGCATTGGCAGACGGATTCTTTACCACTAAGCCAACTGGGAAGCCCCTACCTGGTAGTGTTAACCTCCTGCTGGAGGCTCTAACTGCAGCCGTCCCTGGAGGGAGCCAGAACTGGGGCACCCTTTGCTTTCACCTTGGCAATTTGTTTTCCTGGTGAAACTTGCTACCAGCGATCCTCCGAGGTGGTCTGGAGAAGGACCTGCGGTTTCCACGACTGGGGAGGCCTGCGGGGTGCTGGACGGAGGCCCTATCAGATTTGCAGCCCTGGTGCCAGGAGGCCTCTGGTTTGCTGCCTGGGGACAGCGATGGGAGTGCCTCCCTCCCCGCCAGGTTAGCTCAAAATCTGGGAAAGCTGCATTCCCCACCACTGTTCTGGGCCTTCTGGGCCACTGTGGCCTCGAGAATGCACCGGTTGTGGTGCTTGGCGGCAGTGTCTGCAGTGGTGGTGGCGGTGGTGGGGAGTAACATGGCTAGTGCGTGTGGCCATGCCTTCCCCAGCTGTGCATTTGAAAAAGGACATGCTTTCAGAATAGGCTGACGGGAAACTTCTACACTCAGTTCAAAGGAAAAGCTGCGCTGAGTTTATGGGAAGGGCCCTAGAGCCTGGTGAGGGGCAGGGTTTCCTCGTAGTGGAGGGATCCCGTTCCTTACAGTGGAATGAGACACCCTCTCGGTCACCTGCCCTGTGCTCGGCTCTTGGCATGTGTTCCCCATTGAAGGCTCATGGGGACCCTGCCGGGTTCTCTCTCCATTCTGCAGATAAGGACGTTGCGGCTCAGAGGGACTGAGAGACGGAGTTAGTAGGCGGTGGAACTTGGCCTGACTAGTTTTCAGAACTCATGTTCTGAACTTCGCGCCTGCTTCTAGAAACCATAGTGGGTGGGGGTGGGGTTTCTGGTCAGAGTCGTGACTGCGGAGCCCGAGGAAGTGGCCGGTAACGCAAAGGGCCGGCCCAGGGGCACTTGGTGGCCAGTTCCAGATGACGGGGCCTTCTGGTGGCCGCGCCAGAGTGTGCACCCTCTGAGCTCGAGCTTCCCTAAAGTGCGGCCTGGCACATCCTCAAAGACAGGTCCCCACCAGCGCACTGTGATGCAATCGCTCTGTGCTAGTCTCATTCTGAGAAATGAGAAGCTGCCTCGAGATCATCTTACTTGTCATTGTTTTAATGGATACCTGCTTTATCCTCACTGCATAATTCTTCTGGTAAGCATGACGTTCTTTAACTTTCCAATTGTATTAAAGTATTTTAAAATACACTTAGTGATATATGCTCACTATTGAAAAGAAAATACAGATTAAAGAAGAGAATAAAAACCACCCATAATGCCACCTCTCAGAGTTAAATCCTTTTTTATTTATTCATCTATTTTTGGCTGCTCTGCATCCTCATTGCTGTGCTCAGGCTTTCTCTAGTTGCGGCGAGCGGGCTTCTCATTGCTGGGGTGTCTCCCGTTGTGGAGCCCGAACTCTGGAGCATGTGGGCTTCAGGAGTTGTGGTGCATGGGCTTAGTTGCCCCGAGGTCCCTGAGCAGGGATCACACCTATGTCCTCTGCATTGGTAGGCAGATTCTTAACCACTAGACCACCAGGGAAGTCCCTCAGAGTTAATTCTTATTAACATTTGGCAGTTTATTCTTCCAGTGTTTTAATCCTGTGCATCTGTATACAAATATACAGAGATGTATTCATGGAGCTCACCATGCTCATTGTCTTGTAAATGTCTTCTGTCTGTTCCAGTCTATACAGATATGCACCATCATTAATTGTGGCTGTCTCCTGTAATCATATCAGTTCACTGAACCCGTCCCCACTTGTCGCCATTCGGGCTGTTTCCATGTCTTGCTGTTATAAACCTTGCTGCAGTGAGTGCATGAGTGCATTCCTAGAAGTAGAATTTGCTGGGTCAAAGTATATGAACACATTTAACAGCAGCCCCGTTCTTTGAAATCTTTAGGGCCTGATATGTTTCTCCCACCCTGCTCCCTAGCCGGAGGACTACGGTTTACAAAATGGCAGCCTTCATGCATTTACCTCTTTGCCACTGGATCTGTGTCCACCCTGAGGGCAAGGAGTGTGAACAGGAGACGGGACATGGCCCCCATGGCTGAGGTTCTGGGTGCTGGGTCAAGGATTGTGGGTTCTCATTTTGTGGTTTCCCGTAGCAAGGGCTGCCCTGGGCTGACCATTTAGAAAAGGGATCTTTCGTTGCTCCCAGGCAGCAGAGCGGGAGCTGGATGTCGGGACCCCATGGAGGGGTTTTCATCACTTGAGGCTCATGAAAGGCACCTTACGGAACTGTAAGCTCGGTTTCATCACCAGCCACAAATATTGATCAGTGCAATTTGGGTGCCTTGGTTGTGGGGTTGATTTAATAGAGTTGTGGACTCCTAAAGATCCTGAAATTCCCATCTGGTCCAGCCCTCTCATCTGCAGGTGAGGAAACTAAGTGCCCAAAGGGAAAGTGACTTGCTAGGAACACATATTAGGTTATTAACCTGAACAAAGAGTAGAGAAGAGACGGGTGGTTATGAAGGAGCACTGAGTAGGGGGTCAGACCTGAGAGCTCATGCCCTGAAGTGAGATGTTATGCCACCTTGACTGACTGCAAACAGCAGTCTGCCACCCCACCCTCCTATGTTGGAGGTTGGGGGATAGGAAGGGATCCTCGACCTCAAGGAGTTTCCTGCAAGAGGAAGCCAGCGGGTTTGCTTTCCCAGCCCCATCTCAGTATCTTAGGCACCCTGGGGACTGGAGATGTTCTTGGAGACCTGTCTGGGGTGTCCAGTAGGTGGGACCTTTTCTGAAAGCCAGCTTGCCCGATGGGCGGGCTCAGCCCCGATGGCCTGTCTTGAGTCTTTGAACCTGACCTGACTATACTTTCAAGGGCTTCTCATCCTTCGACTGAAAGATCCTCTAGGACTTGGGTGGGTGAACCTTTTCTCCTCTAAGGGTTGTGTTTATGTCCTAAATTTGTGATGATTTTGCATTCCATACCATGATACATTGTACAGGGTTTACTGTTTTGCTTCCAGAAGGTACAGCCTTTGAATCCAGTGTCTTTGTGTCTGTTTGACTTTCTGCCCTGTTCCAGAAGCATACCTTGGGGATGGATGTTGGGATAAAAAATGCTTTGTCATTTATTTCCAGGCACAATTGTTTCCCATCTGTATTGAAAAAGTCTTGATTCAAATTGCCGCCACATGCAAAACCTGCCTATTTATATACATCTGTATTTCTCTGTCGTTCTAGCCTTGGCGGGTGATAGTGTGTTTTAACAGGGAGGATTGCCTTTGACAATAATGGAGCTGAAGTCATCCTGTTTGCTTGCCATTTTTCTCCCCTCTTTTCATTTTTCCACCTTCAGAATAATTGCAAGAATGAATTAAGAATTGTGTTTAAAATTTAAATCAGAGCCAGGGGAGAAAGCATAATGCATTATGTAGAAGAGACCAGCTATGGTTAGGAAAAAGAACTTTTCATACAGCATAAACTGTAGACTTCAGTGTGTAATATATTGATCATGAGGGTTTTGCTTTCTGCAAAGCTGATGAGATAAGCTGCTTATAGAGTGGTGGGGCTTTTCTTTGACAAGGCACCTGGAGGTATTGAGTCCCAGTTTAGCCTGTTCATTTGGATTGGGTTTGGATATGGATTAGTGGAAGCAGCTTCACTCAAGGTGCACAGAAAGTTTTGCTGGTCAGAAATAAGTGACCCAAGAGTTCCTTGGCGGTCCAGTGAGTAGGACTCAGAGCTTTCACTACCATAGACCCGGGAACTAAGATCCCACAAGCCTCATGGCACTGCAAAAAAGAAAAAAAAAAGCAAACCAAAACGTATAAAAAGTGACCCGTGTGTTCTCACACATTGGGCACATATGGGGCACTATCCCCTCCTCCCAGTCTGGGACCCTTGAAAGGGCTTCATGCAGCCTTTCCTATCTGTATTCTGTGTGATGCTCTCGTGAAAGCAAGCTTCAAGTAGCTGAGAATGGGCCCCATCAGCCACCTCCTTGAACGTAGTTGGGGAAGCAGGAGCAGGAAAGGAGACGAGAAATGGTAGGTGGTTTCACCTACTGTTGGTTTCATGATACTGGGCTCCCATTTGAGGTTCCAGCTAAAATTGGGGCGGTTGAGGAGAGGCTGGTGACCCCGTCCACTTATCTACCTGTGCAAAGTTACCTTTTGTCGCGGGAAGGTACTTTCCGAAGGGAGACAGGTTGTGTTCTGGGCACACCACACCACCTGCATAGAGACAGATTTCACTTAATCCTCCCAAAAAGATGAGGAAGATGTACCCAGAGAGGTCCATAGGTCTGGAGTCGTTGAGTCCTGCCTCCTCCTGGCCCCACTGGCCAGTTAGCCTGGTGCCCGGAACACGCTTCTTTGGGGTCTACCAAGGAACCTCTTGACCCCCCATGGAGGGCGGAAAACAGTCCAGGAGAAATGCAGTTGTCTGTGAGTGTGTTTGAGCCTGGGACTGCAGAGGGCAGGGGAAGGGCTGGGCTGCAGACTGAGGAATGCTTTTTAAAACAAAAAAGGAAATGCTAGCTCAGAATGGAAAGGAAAGGAAGCAGCTTCCTGTTTCTGGTGCTGGCTCTGTGAAAGGAGGAGCTCTCTAACCCCTTGGCCAGTGGAGGCCCCAGGCCGGCTGGGGCCACCCTGGGTGCGAGAGACAGACACACAGCACCCAAACAGCTGCTCGAGGCCCAGAGGGCTGGGTCCGCCCCTTTTCATTTTCTCCAGGTAACTGATCAAATGGATATGTGGTTTTCAAAATGAATATCTATACGTGTTACAAAAGGGATGTGTCGCAATAGCTGACATTTACTGAGAGCTTACTCCAGGCCTGGGCCCCGTCTTAGGAGTTTCATGTGGCCTGTACTCCTCCCAAAGACCTTGTGAGGAAGAGTCTACTGTCATTCCCATTTTACGGATGAAGAAACTGAGGTGCGGAATGGTTAAGTGACTTGCCCAGAGTCATAGATCCAAGGAGAGACTAAGCTGTGACTTGAACCCAGATCGTCTTAATTACCTGCTGGTGCTACCTGACTTGTGTTTGCAAACTCCACATCCACCTAGAAAATCTGTTAGCAGAGAATAATTTTTTTAAAGACCTGTGTCTTTTGGCTCCAGAGGGCTGCCCCCAAACCTTGGTCAGGCCCTTGGTGATTCTTTAGGTGAAATGCCTGCATTTGATAGATTAAAGTTGCCATGTGGCAGGCATGTGGGATCTTAGTTCCCCGATGGTGGATGAAACCTGTGCCTGCTGCAGTAGAGGCACAGTCTTATCCACTGGACTGCCAGGGAAGTCCCAAGTTTATATGTATATTTTAAGTTTGATTATGGGAATGTTCACAGATGTACAAAAGTCTGGAGAATGGTACAATGGATCCCTGTGCAGGAATCCCCCCACCACAGCAATAACCGGCTTCATCCAGGCTTGGATCATCTATGGTGTTTACACTCGAATAAGCCTGTTGAAAATGGTGGTGGCGTGGGGCAGTTAGTGTTAAGGAAGCAGAGGTCTTCTGGTCCAGCCTTCTGCCTCCAGGCAGTGCTATGCGGACCCCAGCAGGCTGGGCGGAATCTCTGTACCTTTCCCCAGAAAATAACCCTTTAAAAATTTCCCCTGAAGCTTAGTGTGGCTCCTGGCGGCCCTCACGTGACAGGCAGGTCATCTCATTCTGTAAACTGAAGCTCCCAATGCACTGAAAGCTGTTTTCACATGGCAGAGTCAGGGAATGGCCATGGCCTTGTGGGAATACTTCCACAGCCCCGCCCAAGGCTGACCCTGCAGTCACACTGCGACAGTCCCAACTTCCAGCCACTCTTCTGTATATCCTAGTATCTCCTCTCCTACTCTTCCTCATTGCTTTATCTGCACATCATGAGATGAGTGTATTTCAGCCAACATTTACTGAGCGCCACTGGGTGCACCCCGGGAGAAGCGTCAGTGAGCACAGGCAGCCCGCGTCTCCAAGGAGATCCTGGCAAATCCTCATCTCTACAGTTCTGGCCTAAAAATGAGATCCAGGACCCACTGAGGGGCTTCCTTAACCTTTGTGGTTCTTCCTGTGGTTCTGCACGGTCCTCCTGAAGCCTGGTCTTGCCGGCCACTGGTACATTTCTGTTCTCTGCGGTCTCTTGCCCCCAGCAGAGGTGGTTTTCTCTGTTGCTTTCTGTTTGTTTCATTTTGTTTTGTTTGGGCTGTATTCTCACAAGCATTTCTCAGCCTTTCGCTTTTGGCCAGCTGTTTCAGATCTCTGAGTTCGGCCTCTCAAACGCAGTCATGATGTTATCATGGGAAAGGATGGTCTTGGGCACACAGTGGGACATTGAGGGCTGCCTCAGGACTTCAGGGTGTGCCTGGGCTCCGGGGGAGAGGGCCCCAGTAGCCTCTTGACTGGTAATTCCTTGCTAGCTCTGTGACCTGTGTGGCCAGTTCCTTAGCTCTGTGGACCTCAGTTTTCTTGTTCCTTAAAAGGCATAAGAGGGAGTTCCCTGGTGTTCCAGTGGCTAAGATTTCACACTTTCAATACAGGGGACCCAGGTTCGATCCCTGGTCAGCGAACTAGATCCCACACACCACAACTAAGAATTTGCATGCTGCAGTGAAAAGATCCTGCAAGCTGCAGCTAAGATTGCAGATGCTATGTGTGGCAACTAAGACCCAGTGCAGCCAAATAAATAAATACAAATATTTTAAACATAAATAAAAAATTAAAAGATAAGAATAGCTTTATTTTAGACTCTCGAGAGAAGTCATTGAGATACAGAAGGTGTGCTAGACGATACTTAGAAGGGATTCAGTATTTTCATTTCTCCTCCTCTCACTTAGCATTATTCTAAAACACTTGTCCACATGTCTCCGTTATCTCCCTTTCCGTCATTTTAATCAGTGCCTGCTATTTCACCCAGTGGGTATGCTGTAATTTACCAAAACATTTCCCCTGTTATGGGACATTTCGGTTGTTTCCAGATTCCTGCTCTTATAAACACCGTGGGGGGAATCATCTTTATACAAGCACCTCTTTATTTTTTTTCCTATTCTGAATTCATTTCCTTGGGATAATTCCCAGGAATGGAATTACTGGGTCAAAGAGCATGGATATTTTTTGTGATGGGAGTTGCAAAACTGTCCTCCAGTTTCTGCTTTTTGTACAATAGCTCTCTTAAAATTTGTATTCTTGGTTGAAAAGCTCATTTTTTCCCTTTGCAATTCTTATTGATCTCTGTGCCTTTCTTCCCCTACCTACCTGACCTTTTTTGGGGCCTTGTTAAATCATTTCCCATTTTCCTCTTTTAAAAAGCATCTTTACTGAGTTATAATTGCCAAATAAAATTGTAAGACATTTAAAGTGTGCCAGTCATCCCCTGTCTTGAATTTGCTATTTATTTCTATCTACTGCCTTCTGCCCATTCATTCACTGACTGTTTCTTGAGCATGTACTCTGTTTGGTTTTAGGTACTGGGAAAAGAGCAGTGAAGAAGACAGAGTGGTTCCTTTAATGGAAAGAGAAAAATAAGAAGTCAATAGATAGTGACAGGTAGACTGAGGAAAAGAACACTGAGAATGGGTTAGAGTGATGGGATGGGGAGAAGGCTGCTTTATTATTATTAGTTTATTTTTTATCTTTTGGTGGCACCTTGAAGCATGTGGGATCTTATTTCCCTGACCAGGGATTGGACCCAGGCGCCCTGCATTGGAAGCGCTGAGTTTTAACCACTGGACCACCAGGGAAGTTCCTAAAAGGCTGCTGCTTTAGATGGGGTCATCAGGAAAGCTTCCTTCCCAGAGAAGGTTTGAGCTGAGTGTTAAAAGATGAGAGGGCAGCAGGCTTGTGAAAGCTTGGGTGAAGAGTGTTCCAGGCAGAGGGACTAGCATGTGCAAGAGCCCTGAGGCAGAAGTGAACTTGCTGTGTTCAAGGACCAGAAAGGAGGCCAGCCTGCCTGGACACAGTGGGAAGTGGTGTTCCGTGAGGGCTGTGGTCTGCCATGACCTCAGGGAGGTCCCTTGGGCCCTTTTTCTCAAGTTGGGCCGTGGTCAAGAATTAAGGCACTAATTCATCCAGTGGTTGTGCCTGCTCCAGTTATGTGCTAGGCACTGTTGTAGGATGTGAGAGTGGATGAGAAAGTTAGCTTGGCAGGGGAGTCTGTAGATGAGTAAACCAATAGAAGGTGCCAGTGAGGTGTGAATGGAGGCCCATTGTACTGCCCGGCTGACTCATCTCTGCATCCTGAGATGTGCGGGGACTCGGGAAATGTTTCTTGATTTGAACCAAGTCGGGCTCTGGGCTGCGAGCCTTCACCGTGGCAACTGAAACTCAATTGTCTGCTGTCAGGCCTGGCAGTCGCAGCCTGCCAGGGAAGAGGCCCCGAGGACTGAGGTTGCCAGCTCAGAAGCGGGGCTGCCCGTATCAGGTATGAGTAGCTAGGCAGCACTTATGGGAAACAAGCCTGAGAAATAGGCGTGGGAAAGCCCCTGTTTACCACGCTGCTTTGCCTTGCCGCAGTCTTCCCTGATTTGTGACTCTCATTGGAAATGAAGCCTTGCAGGCTCTGTGCTTGTCCTTGTTTTCTTCTCTTGTACTGTATGCTGTGCTTAGTCGCTCAGTCGTGTCTGACTCTTTGCGACCCCATGGACTGTAGCCTGCCAGGCTCCTCTGTCCGTGGGGATTCTTCAGGCAAGAATACTGGAGTGGGTAGCTGTTCCCTTCTCCAGGGGATCTTCCCAACCCAGAGATCGAATCCAAGTCTCCTGCATTGTAGATGGATTCTTTACTGTCTGAACTACCAGGGAAGCCCGAGAACACTGGAATGGGTAGCCTATCCCTTCTCCAGGGGATCTTCCTGACCCAGGAATTGAACCGGGGTTTTCTGCGTTGCAGGCAGATTCTTTACCAGCTGAGCTACCAGGGAAGCTCTTTCTTCTGTTAGGGCAGGGCAAAGAGAAGGGGATCCCAAACTTTGGGACAGCATTGACTGTATACACCTAGTGAGCTGTGACCCTGTGGCAGTTCCAGGAAATGGACCTGGTAGATGTTGGCTGCCATTTTGTTTGGAGGTAACTCATGAGCCAACTTTGTGGCTGGGGAAGTAAGGCCCAAGGTCACAGTAGTCAGTGGAGCTGGGGTTCCAATCTGGAATTGCCTGACTTCACACCTGTGTGCATTTCACCGCATCCCTCAGAAACTTGCTTGACCTTGGTTGACCTTGGACCTTGTCTGGAACACAGAGAGGTCAGCTCTGCTCAGAATTTTGAAAGCAATAATGCTATGTAGAAAAGGGTCTGAAAATCTCTCCTTTTCCAAACCATTTGGATGGATTACCTCAAAGTTGTAAGCAGGATGAGATGACCATGGCATCAGGGTCCAGATTAGCAGATTTGCAGAGGTGGGTGCTCCTTGTTGAGGACAAAGATGGAGAGAAAAGCATCCTGGGGGAGGGGGAGGGGGGCATGTTCAGAGCAAAGGCTCTTCCCTGATTCCATTTCACATGAACTTGGCTTCTCTCTCTCTTTTTAAAAAATCTTTTGGCCACACTATGTGGCATGTGGGATCTTAGTTCCCTGACCTGGGATCAAACGTGTGCCCCCTGCATTGGCAGTCAGTTTGGAGTCTTAACCACTGGATCACCAGGGGTGTCCTTTGCCCTCTGTTTTGAAGCGCTCTGCTTAGAAAGGATAACGTTAGTTGTTAGCACTGGGCAACACTGGTGCCTGGTGGGGATGACATGCAAGCAGGGTTATATTTTACATGTTGGCGAATCTTAGGAGAAAGGAGGTGAGAAATCCCTGGGGAGATTTCCCCCTGGTGGCCCTGACTCATCATGGCCAAGGGGACTGAGCAGAGCAAGGAGGAGTCCGTCAGTGAATGGAAACTTGCCTTTTAGGGGACAGGAACCCTTCTCTGTTGTGGTTGGCCTGGTGGTTTAGGAGGAGAGGTGAGCGTTTGAGACAAAGCGCTGGGCTAGTCGTACAGCTGCATCTTTGACAATTTTGAGAGTTTTAGGAAGTAGTTCTAAAAAAAAAGAAAAATGAAAAGAAACCAAAAGCCAAAGAGGTCGTTACTCTCCGTACCTGTGTGCAGCCAGGCGGGCTGAGAGTTGCCGTGTAACTGATGGAAACTGGCTCGTGGGCCCCGCTTCACGTGTGCCCTCCCCCACGTTTTGTGGTCCCTAAGCCGGAGGGGGGTTCTGACTGTTCTCAGAAAAAGACTTAGGTGGCCTCAAATGACCAGACCTTGTCTCAGGCATCTAACAGCTTAAACTAAACTTCCTCTCTAGCCCTGTTTGGTTTAAGCAGTTTCCTGGTCTGGCAGGATTTGTTTTCTTAGCATCCGTCTTGTCAAAGCCCCAGTTCCACTTGTCACAGCAAACAGGCCCCCCTGGTCACCCTGTAGCTGCCAGACAGTGCCTGTCTTCCAAAACTCAGACGTGCTGTTCCCCTGGGGAAGTGGAGCCCAAGTGAGTGGCCTCCTGTGGTCCTCTGTCTGGGCTCCTGCCTTCTCTTCCCCATTTCGATCACAGGATGGTGCTTGTCCTTATTCTAGAAAGATCTGCTGGTTCACGGGCTGCCTGTATATTTGGAGGAAAGGCCGAGTGAGTGAGCAGCACCCTGAAGTAGGTGAGAGCATAGGTTCTGTTGTTTGGCATGGATTTACACTCTTCTCCCTTCCTGGGTAAGCTGCATGTCTTTGGGCAGATTACTTAATCTGTCTGAGCAATAGTTTCCTCATCTGTAAAATGGAGATTATAATAGAATTGCTCATAGTAAGTGAGATGAGTCATGTAAAGCACAATGCCTGACACAGAGAAAGAATCTGTCTATATATTTTATTATTCTTGGTTTTTTCAACAGGTATTTAATTAGCACCCACTCTGAGTTGGGTACCCACTCTAGGTTGGTTATTCTTCTAAACAGGGAAGTAAGTGAACAAGATAGACAAAATTGTCAGCTCTGTGGAACTTGGGTTTTGGCTGTTAGAAGGAGACATTCACAATAAGTGAATAAGGGAAATATATTGTTTGTTAAATGGTGGATGTGGTATGGAAAAAAATGAAAACAGGAAGATGGCCAAGGTGACGAGTGGTATACCTTAAATGAAGGGTCAGGATGGTTTTGCAGAAATGGTAGTATTTAAGATCTCAGCAGCCTGAGAGCGCCTCCCTGGGGATGTATCTGGGGAGGAGCTTTGGAAGAGGAGTCTAACAAGTGCAAAGGTAGGGAGTGGGCCTGGCGTCCTGGGGCTGGGTGAGGCTTCGAGATGTCCTGAGAAATGCCTAAGTGGTGCAGCCCTCAGGTGCCACCTGCCCTCAGGTGACCTTGAGCCTGGCATCTAGGAACAAGGGGGAAAAGGGTGATGAGAACAGACGTTTGTGAAGGGTACCAGGGTGGCATGTGGGCTTCTCAGCAGACCCACCCTCCATCCAGTAGAATCAAAGGAATTTTGAAACTCAACCCTCCTTTCTTTCTTTTTTAATTTTTTATTTTGTTTTGGAGTATAGCCGATTAACAACACTATGATAGTTTCAGGTGAACAGCGAAGGGACTCAGCCATGTGTATCCATGTATCCATGCTGCTCTAGACTTCCCTCCCATTCAGGCTGTCACATAACACTGAGCAGAGTTCCCTGTGCTTGACAGTAGGTCCTTGTTGTCAATCCTTATTTCTTACTAACAAATGGGAGTTTGGGGGTTGGTCCTCACTCACCTCCTATAAAAAGTCTTGTTGTTGACTTTCTGACCGTGTAGGTGAGTGGTGGGGTCCTCGATGGGACCCCCTGTGGCCCTGCCACCCACTAAGGACACGTCACTTGGGAGAGTTGATTTCATTCATTCCACAGCATTTGCTGGATCCCTGTGGGGGTAGATCGTGCCTGCACCTCCTGGTATTACTCTGCTCATCTGTAACCCCAGGCCAGCAGCTCCTCTTGAAGTCGGTCCATCCTTCCAAGGGAGCTTTCCTAAGGCAGTCATTCAGTAGAAGAGAAAAGCAACATTTATGAGGGTATTTGCATTATCCATAATACAGAAAAAAAACAAACAAACAAGGTAGCTGTCCAGTGGCGAGGAGGTAGTGGTGCATAGCACACCATGGGTAGTTGACACACGCAGCTGTTAATTATGAAGACTGGGTAGAAACATGACTGTATTTATGTTACATTGAGGGAAAACATAAAGAGTACAGAACTGCATGTATGTAGCCTTTGTAGTTATGTAAATTGTAAAACTCTGTCTGCAGATGGAAAAAACTAGAAGAGAAATGAGTTGTATATGTGGGGGGTAAGTATTTTTGGAAAAATTCTATTGTATCATTATTTTCATTCGTTTATTAAAGTAACGAATATTCGAGTGCCTGCCACACCAGAGGCATAGATACTGGTGGTCTTGACCGGAGAACCCTGCAACCCTATCCCACTCCCCCAGCCCCCAGCCGCACTCTAAAGTGCTCAGCCCCTCCCTTCTCAGTGCTCCTGGATCAAAGGCTTGCCACACGTTGTGATGCAAAACTCACACCTTCTGGAATAAACATCAGACTCTCTGTCCCACAGCTTCTCCCTCAGGGCCTTCATGGAGTCTGCTGAGAAGCAGAGAAGTTTCCAGAGCTGCCACCCCTCCTGAGTGACATGCTGTTTCTAGCAAGCAGTCCCTGTGGGTGCAGCCTGCCTGGCACCCCGAGGTCTCCCCATGCCCTGAGTTGAGATCCAGTCTTCAAGGGGGCACCCAGTCTTGGCTGCAAGGCCCGCTGGGGAGGGGCCCTTTCAGAAAGGAGAACCACTGCTGTGGCTGTTTACACTCATGGAACAAACACTGCTGGTGATGCTGCCCAGGAAGTCGGTGGTGGGCTCAGGGAGACCTGAGCGCAGATATTGACAAGCACTTACAGCCTCGCTGGCCACATTCTGTGCAAAGTTCTCTGGCTGTCTGGACGGTGATGTGGTGGTGAGGAGGACATTCGTGACCAGAGCAAACATTTACTGGGTGCTCGCTGTTCTAGGCTCTTAGCACAGAAAATGCTGTAACCGCCAGTCCTTCCAGCACCCCAGGGGTGGGTGTAGGTCTCACCTGCATTGCATAGTGGGGAGCGGAGGCCCAGAGAGGTGGGTGGAGATGGTTTAGCCTCCTGAGGTCACACCCATGGGGACAGAAGTGTTAGTCTCTCAGTTGTGTCCGACTCTTTTCGACCCCATGGACTGTAGTTTGCCAGGCTCCTCTGTCCATGGAATTCTCCAAACGAGAGTGCTGGAGCAGATTGCCATTCCCTTCCCCAGAGGATCTTCCTGACCCAGGGATTGAACCTGGGTCTTCCCGCATTGCAGGCAGATTCTTTACCATCTGAACCACAGGGAAGCCCCATGGGGACAGAGGTGAGGTTCAAATCGGAGTCTAGCTGGTTATAGCGCCCACACCTTGGTGTTTTCTGTGGCATGATGCATTCATTGGGGGAGAGGTGCTGAATCAGGCTACGCGGTGAAAACTGCAACCAGGATGCCCCTCTACCTTCCCCTTCCCTTCCCTGCTTTTCCCTCCTGGAGTGGAGTGCCCTAGCCTCTCCACTTGGCAGCCCCTCTGCTTGCCACACCAAATGCTCTGGAACAGCCTCCGGTCCTCCAAGAAGGATGACTAGTGCACTTTTGCTTTAAAGGAAGGATTTCCTGTTTCTTTCAGGACAAAGACTGTTTGACGGCTTTATCCAGAAGCTTCAGGGCCTAGTACAGTGCTTGGCACATACTAAGTACTAAGGAATCAATGAGCGTATATTGTGATCAGTATATTGAGATCAGTGCTAAATGAACCTCCCGACATTTCTAGAGAAATAATGTGAATCATTGAGAAGGACCATCCAGTGCAGGGGATGAAATGTGGCCTCCGGAGTCAGACAGCCTGGGTTTGAATTTTTCGTGGCTGTTCCATGGACTGTTTCTAACCTTGGGCAAGTTTACTTTTCTGGGTGTCAGTTTTTCCATCTGTATAATGGGGACAATCATAAGACCTTGTGGGGGCTGCTGTGAGGATTAAATGAGTAAGTGCATAAAGTGCATGGAACAAGCTTTGCTCACAGTTCAGTTCAGTTCAGTCTCTCAGTCGTGTCCCGCTCTTTGCGACCCAATGAATCACAGCACGCCAGGCCTTCCTGTCCATCACCAACTCCCGGAGTTTACCCAAACTCATGCCTTGTGCAAGCACGGGTGTGGTGAGACCCCCACGCCATTGGAGGGTCCAGGTCACTGCCGATGGAGGGGCTGCCGTACAACACAGTCGGCAGCCTGATGCGTGGGGTCATTTGGGGTGCTGCAGGCTTTCGGGGTGAGCTGTGCGGCTTGGGGCATCAGGGTCAGACGACATTCTCTACCGGCTGCTGGTCATGCAGGCAGCGGGTGGGGGGTGTCCTGGAGAGGAACCAGAGTAAGGGCGCGTCTTTGCTTTTCCTTGATGCGTGTGCGCATGCACGCACCGGTGTGTGTGTGGCCATCTTTTTTTTGGCGCGCATGCGCATACCTCTGTGGCGTTAGATCTCAACCTAAATAAGATCTTGATAAGAAGTTCAGGGAAAGATTAAATGATACAAGCTTCTCTTAAAACACATTAGTCAGCTCTTGTCAACCGTCTGCTGAGAACCCTCAGTGACTGTCAGATTCCACTTGGTGTAAAAGCCAAAGTCAGGGTCCTGGTTTTTTTCCTTCTCCCCCATGGCTCCCTCTGCCCCAACCCTACTGGCCTCCTTCCTATTATTGAACAGCCAGGCACCCCCTGCAGCCTTTGTCTCTCTTGGAATGCCCTTCCCCAGATGCCCACAGGACCCAACCCCCCTCGCCACTGCCCAGTGAGGGAGGTCTTCTCTGACCACATTCCCATCTGTCTGTCCCCTGCCCACTTAATTTTCCCTTTTCACACACACGGTGTGGTTTTACCTCTTGATTGCCATCTCCCCTCTCGAGAATGAAATTTCCAGAAAGGTAGGGATTTTTATCTGCTTTGTTCACTGATATATCCTCAATACCTAAATAGCGTAGACTGCAATCATAGTATTCAAATGAATGAGACAATGAACAAAGTTATAAAGGAAACTGCCAAAGCCTCCTGCAGCGTGCATGTCAGAGCACAGTAGGATCCTTTGAGTAATTTTCTAGTTGGGGAAAATTGGAGTGATTGTAATACCACCTGTCAAGAGTGAGAACCATCTCTTTGTGTGTGTGTGTGTGTGTGTGTGTGTGTGTGTTCTTCTGTGTCTACCAGGAATGTGCTGGGTGTGCCCCAGGCTTCTGTAATTGTTGTTATTGTTGTTTAGTTGCTAAGTCATGTCCAACTCTTTGTGACCCCATGAACTGCAGCATGCGAGGCTTTCCTGTCCTTCACCATCTCCCAGAGTTTGCTGAAATTCACGTCCATTGAGTCAGTGATGCCATCCAACCATCTCATCCTCTGTCACCTTTTCTCCTCCTGCCTTCAGTCTTTCCCAGAATCAGGAACTTTTCCAGTGAGTTGGCTCTTTGCATCAGGTGGCCATAGTATTGGCGCTTCAGTTTCAGCTTCAGCATCAGTCCTTCCAGTGAATATTCAGGGTTGATTTCCTTTAGAATGGACTGGTTTGATCTAACAGTCAAGGGACTCTCAAGAGTCTTCTCTGGCACCACAGTTTGAAAGCATCAGTTCTTTGGTGTTGACCCTTCTTTATGGTCCAACTCTCATATTCGTACATAACTACTGGAAAAACCATAGCTTTGACTATGTAGATCTTTGCTGGCAAAGTGATGTCTTTGTATTTTAATACTCTGTCTAGATTTGTCATAGCTTTTTTTCCAAGGAGTAAACGTCTTTTAATTTCAGGGCTGGAGTCACCATTGCAGTGGTTTTGGAGCCAAGAAAATAAAATCTGCTACTGTTTCCAGTTTTTATTTTGCCTTGAGGTGGTGGGACCGGATGCCATGATCTTAGTTTTCTGAGTGTTGAGTTTTAAGTCAGCTTTTTCACTGTCTTCTTTCACCTTCATCAAGAGGCTCTTTAGTTCCTCTTCCCTTTCTGCCACTAGAGTGGTATTATCTGCATATCTGAGGTTGTTGATATTTCTCTGAGCAATATTGATCCCAGCTTATGAGTCATCATGGCATTTCGCATGATGTATTCTGCATATAAGTTAAATAAGCAGGGTGACAATATACAGACAATATGCAATGTACTCCTTTCCCAAATTTGAACCAGTCTGTTGTTCCATGTCCGATTCTAACTGTTGCTTTTTGTCCTGCATACAGAGTTCTCAGGAGACAGGTAAGGTGGTCTGCTATTACCATCTCCTGAAGAATTTTCCAGTTTGTTGTGATCCACACAGGCTTCTGTGATTCCAGTTGTAATAATCCTCTGATGTCAGTTTACAAAATGAGACAAGCTTTGACTGAACCAGTTCTCATCACTCCTTTAGTTAGTGCTGTGGACATTATATCCCTTGTCTTTTTTGTTTTGTTTTATTCTGGTCAAATATACCAGAGAGATTGGACTGAATCCTTGATTTGCACGGACTGATTTTCTCTGAGATCACTTTCACCTCTAATTCTATCTTTCATGGATGAAACTAATAGAAATCATAATGTAAGTTCATAGCACATATGTACCTCACTGTAGCCAATGAAAGCATGCTGCACTTGATATGTATGAAACCATAGGATTGGTCAAAATCTGAACAAACTTTTTGGCTAATGCAATACTTACGTCCTGAAAGTGTTAGTCACTCAGTTGTGTCCAACTCTTTGTGACCCCATGGACTGTAACCTGCTAGGCTCCTCTGCCCATGGGATTCTCCAGGCAAGAATACTGGAGTGGGTAGCCATTCTCTTCTCCAGGGGATCTTCCTGACTTATGTCCTGGTTCAGTTCAGTCGCTCAGTCATGTCCGACTCTTTGCGACCCCATGAACCGCAGCACGCCAGGCCTCCCTGTCCATCACCAACTCCTGGAGTTCACCCAAAGCCATGTCCATCGAGGCGGTGATGCCATCCAACCATCTCATCCTCTGTCGTCCCCTTCTCCTCTTGCCCTCAATCTTTCCCAGCATCAGGGTCTTTTCAAATGAGTCAGCTCTTTGCATCAGGTGGCCAAAGTATTGGAATTTCAGCTTCAACATCAGTCCTTCCAATGAACACCCAGGACTGATCTCCTTTAGGATGGACTGGTTGGATCTCCTTGCAGTCCAAGGGACTCTCAAGAGTCTTCTCCAACACCACAGTTGGAAAGCATGTCCTGGGGTAGTAAGTAATTTCTCTCAGAATAGTTAGGAGGGTTCAATGTGACAATACTTTCCCACTGCTTAGGAAAAAAAAATGTACATATTACTGATGGTGCTGATGATAAAGGAGTACTGCTCTGACGTAAGGGTAAAGACTCTCCAAAAGCTGAAAATAGATCATGCAAGCTTAGGAGATCTGTAATCTACAATACTAATTTTTTGAATCAGAACTACGTTAGTGCTGCTTGGCTTAAAGTAGGTCAGAAGTCAGGTGGGATGCCTGGGGAAAGCTGGGGTTCATCTGTGTGTGCAGGTGCCTCAGGGTGCAGCAAATAGAATGTGGGGAGACCCTGGCCTGGGGTGGTTTGGGTCCTCAGCTCTTCCTGAGTTTGCAGACACAGATCTTGGCCTCAAACACCAACAAAGAGAAGGCTGGTCTGTCTCTCTGGGTTGTTGAGGCTGAGATGGGCATTAGGCTGCAGGTACCAGGAACCCATTATTTAGATTCCTCAGATGCACGTTCAATAAAGTTATATGAGTGTAGGACCTCCTTGATGGTCCAGTGGTTAAGAACCCACCTACCAATGCAGAGGACACAGGTTTAATCCCTGGCCAGGGAACTAAGATCCCATGTGCTGCAGGGCAACTAAGCCCATGCATGACAACTACGGAGCCCACGTGCCTAGAGCCTGTGCTCCGTAACCAGAGAAGCCAGGGCAATGAGAAGCCCGAGCACCACAACTAAGAATAGCCCCTGCTCCCTGCAACTAGAGGAAGGCCTCAAGCAGCGGTGAAGACCTAGTGCAGCCAAAAAATGGTATGTGAATGTTGGCACTGGGATTTGGGGTTAAGGACCAATTAGTATTTGGCCCCAATGATGTTAACCAGCATTATTTATACTGATGCCAGTGTTCTTGCCTGAAGAATCCCATGGATGGAGGAGCTTGGCGGGCTACAGTCAATGGGATCCCAAAGAGTCAGACATGACTGAGTGACTAACACTCACTTATACTGATGAAGAATTGCAAATAATTTAAATATCCATCATCCTAAACATACAACCTTGGGATATTGTGTAAGTGAGTTCATTTAGCTCTTTTGGCCTTTAAAAACAGCAAGCACTTGCTGTGAGGAATTACTGATTGAAAGAACATTTGCAACGGGGAAAAAAAAAACAGGTTACTAAACAATATTTGTTGTTGTTCTGCTCAGTTGTGTCTGATTCTGTGCGACCCTATGTACTGTAGCCCGCCAGGCTCCTCTGTCAATGGAATTTTAACAATATGACTCCAGTTAATTATTAGGAATGAAATACGTGGAGGAAAGAAAAGGTTATGCATATGCTTGTTGATGGTGGGTCCCTTCCCCGTGAATAATGGGATAATAACCTAATTTTTTCCGGATGCTTTTCTTCCCAGTTTTTTTTTTTTTTCCCCAGTAAACATGCGTTTTTCTTGTATAGGGGAGGGGAAATCATGTTATAAATATAAAAATATTTTGGATGGATTTTTATGTTCTTTAAAATACGACAAGCATTTTTCATGTTTTATTTTTACCCCCACTATAAAATTTTACCTGCTTGATTACCCAGACCTCACCCCAACATAATGCAAATATCTGCTTAGATGAGGTGGCTTGAGTCTACAGATAAAAAAATAGACTTTTTTTTCAAACGTGTGATCTAGGAACTTGAGAATGATGAGGGATAAATGGAAAAATTCATAGAGCAGCTTGTTGATGGGTTCTTTGAAGTGAAATGATGTGTTCTTAAAAAGAATCTAAAACCAGGAAAGAGAGCATTAGATCCTATCAGCTCAGTTATGAATGACATAAAAATAACAGACAAGTGCTTTTCCCCTGTGAGCTTACATGTCATCTCATTCTGAGATCATTGGGATGATCTGGTTTAAGCGAAATTCTTGAGGGAACCATTTGCAAAGGTTGAGATGCATCAAAAAGATTGTGTTGCCCAGACTTATGGCAGAGCTCACTCTCACATCCCAACAGCCATGGGTGATGGCTGATTAGAGTCCAGTCCCACTGCAGGAATTGCCTTCAGGCCCAGGGAGCTTCCTCTCTCAAAGTAACCTCCCATCCACGATGGGGTACAAAGGGCTGGCCCCTTGTCTCCATCTGGGACAGCTCTGATGGTTTAGCTCCAGAGTTCCAGAGTTCCGCATGGGCCTGGTTGCAGTCTCTTTTTTGAATCTGAGTCATACAGAGCCCAACTGCCCAGGCTTGCTTCCCCGCACACAGACATCCATTCCAGTCTGTGTCTCGGGAAACCCTACCTCAGAGCCCGGATTTTACAGAGAGTAGGTTGTGGGGAAGGAAGTGGGACTGTCCTCTCTCAAGCTCTGGCACTCTTGGTTGGCATTACCCTCAGCATTGTCGTCTGGCGTCTCCTTGCCCTCTAACCACGTTCAGAGCAAGTGGCTGAGATTCTTGGGGTCCCTAGTGAACACTGAATGCTGCAGACCTGGGTGGGGGCCAGTGAATTTTCTTAACTCTCCCCGTGCGCCTCCCCCACCTCCACCTTCTGGGACTGTTGACAGTGGCTGCTCCCAGAGGCTGGGCCAAGCTGCCTGCTGGGGACAAGCTGCCCAGCACAATCCCTGCCTCTAAGAGCTTGGACCTGAAGGGCGTCCACCTGTACCTGGAACAGATCTGTGCTTCTGCTGAGGCCAGCATCTGTGGCAACGCTTTGCCTGGGGCATCCAAGCACTAAGTTTTACTGCTACAAAGATCTCAGATCATTACCCAGTCAAGTGGCCGCCTGTTGATAAGCAGACGGACAAATGGAGGACGGTTGCTTCCTCTGTGTTGGGTTGGGGGCCACTCCTCATGCCTGCAGGACCGAGTTCCACCTCCTCAGCATGACACTGCCTGCCTCTGCTCCTGTCTGCTCCCTGTCCCCACCCCCGGAATCTCAGAGCACACGGCGATCTCCCTGAGTGCCTTGCTGTTTCATGCCTTCTAGCCTCTTCTCTGTGGAATGTCCGGAATCCCCCTTGTCTCACTGATGGCCCCTCTCATCTGTTTCCTCTTTCTCGCCCTGTCTTTCCCCAGCAGGGAATGTGCTAGGCCTTGAGCAGCTCATTTTCGAGACTTCCCCTCTCTTTGTTCCTTCGTGGCCCCCCCACCCCCGCACCCCACCCTAGAAACCCCAGAGACTTCTCTCCTGCCCTTACCTTGCTGTGTTGGTGTGGCCCATTCCCTGGCTGGACCTCTGGTCCCTAAGCTTGCTCTGGTATGCCTACCAGGAAAGAAATATTGATCATGGGTTCCCAACATAGGCATTTTCAGGTACAAATTATATCAGGCTTCCCTAGTGGTCCAGTGGTTAAGAATCCTCTGTGTTTAATGTATGGCAAAAACCAATACAATATTGTAAAGTAATTAGCCTCCAATTAAAATAAATAAATTTAAATTAAAAAAAAAAAAAAGAATCCTCCGTGCACTGCAGGGGACACGGGTTTGATCCCTGGTCCGGGAAGATTCCACATGCCTCAAGGCAGCTAAGCCTCTGCACCACAACTGCTGAGCCTGAGCGCTCTAGAGCCCCTGAGCTGCAGCCACCGAAGTCTGCAGGCTCTAGAGCTGTGCTCTGTACCAAGAGAAGCCATTGCAAGGAGAAGCCCACACAGCACACAAAGCGCACTTCCTGCAACTAGAGAAAGCCTGTGAGCCCTAAATAAATAAATAAGTAAATACTTAAAAAAATAGACGCTCGAAAGGGTGGAATTCCTAGATTGGGAGCTCCTGGGTTGGGGGAGGGGGCAGGTCAGAGACTGAGTCTTGCCTGCATCCTCAGTGCCAGGTACAGACGAGGCGGACTTTGCTTCACGGAGGGAAGTTTGTGGGTATGAGAAGAACTTGCTGGAAAGCAGACAATGCAGGGAGATTTGGGTGTTCTGTTCTGATGGTCCTGGTCAGTCCCAGTGTTGGAGGCCTTTGTGGGGAGCCACCCTCCCTCCCCTGCCCTGAGGGTTCTGTCCTGTTCACAGATTCCAGGGAGTGATAATGACAGTACTGATAATTCTCATTTATTTCGTAAACATTACTGAGCACCTAATACATGCCAGACACCATGTTGTTTCTGCTGCTCTACTGGGAGTGGTGGGGCTTTCCCAGGTGGTGCAGTGGTAAAGAGCCTTCTTGCTAATGCAGGGAGCAGAAGAGTGGGTTCGATCCCTGGGTTGGGAAGGTGCTCTGGAGTAGGAAATGGGGACTCTCTCCAGTATTCTTGCCTGGGAAGTCCCATGGACAGAGGAGCCCGGTGGGCTGCAGTCCATGCGGTTGCAAGGAGTCAGACATGACTGAGCGACTGAGCACGCACACATGCACGCACTGGGAGTGATACCTCACATGTGTAAACTCTGTCTTGTGTGTTTTTAAGCTCTTTCAAGAAGTTTACATGACTGAGTCTCTTTAACAATATTCCCCTGCCTGGGATTTCTCTGCTGGTCCAGTGGCTAAGACTCCATGCTCCCAGTGCAGGGGGCCTGGATTAGAGCCCTGATTGGGGAGCTAGAGCCCACATGCCACAATTTAGGGTTCGTATGCTGCAACTAAGACCCAGAGCAGCCAAATAAATAAATAAATATTACAAAAACCCCAACACTCCCTTCCCCATGGGATTTGGGGGTTTACCCCATTTTTACAGGTGTGGAGACATCCAGAGAGAGAGATTAGGGAAATTTCCCAAAAACAGCCAGTGGCAGAACCTAGATTAGAACCCACTTTCCATGGCCAGCCAAGTTCCCTAGCCCTGCAGCACCACCCCCTGCCTGCTGGAAGGACTGTCCTGACCTTCAGAGCAAGGGAAGTGCGGAGAGGGTCCCGCTTCTCTGGGCCCCTGCGGAGTTGGGTCTCCATCAATGGGGGTGAGGGTGTGGAGTCCCTTCTCACACGAATCCTCCTGGCTCAGGCTGTCACCCTGGCTTGGTGTCAGTATGTAGGTCATCAGGGCCCTTAGTCTGGAGCTCAATCAGAGAGGCAAGGTTCATGGATGGATTCTGGGCTCTTGATTTGTTTGGAACTCCTGGGGAGAATCTCCCCAACCCCAGAGTTGAGGAGGGAATGGGAAGTAACAGGCCTGATTAGCCCTTCATAGGCAGAGCAGATTTAGAGGAAGCCCAGATTCACTCCCTGCCCTCCGCCCCCATCTCCACCCCTCTCTGCTCTAGAGCCCTTGTGCACTGGGCAGTGTCTCACTCAATGAGTGGGAATGGGCTCTGGAGACTGGCAGACCTCAGTTTGCTATCTGCTAGCTGTCTGACCTTGGACAAGTTACCTCCCCTGCCAAAGCCTTGACTTCCTCCTCCGTGAAATGGGATAACAACAGATTATCCCACAGAACTGCTCTGAGGACTAAATGAAGTCCTGTGTGCTAGGAGGCCAAGTATGTATTAAGCCAGGGGTCCCCAGTCTCTGGAATCTAATGCCTGATGATCTGAGGTGGAGCTGATATAATAATAGAAATAAAGCGTACCATAAATGTAATGCGCTTGAATCATCCACCCCTTGCCCAACCCCATCCTAGTCGGTGGAAAAATTATCTTCTGCGAAACCAGCCCCTGGTGCCAAAAAGATTGGGAACCGCTGAGTTAAGTTATAGAGTAAACGTTTTCCAAATGTTAGCTGTTCTAATTGCCATCCGTGCTCCCAGTGCCTGGCTCGTGGTGAGGTACTGTTTGCTGAACAGAATATATGAACTCAGGTTTGTTAGCATTTGTTAAATAAGGAAGTATTAAAATTTGGTTGGAGTTGCTTGTGGCCTTCCATGAATGAAGCAGGCATGGTGGATTTTAGGATCCAGTTTTCCTAACCCCCCTCCCCCCACCCCTGAGGTTTTATGATTCTTCTGCGCTGCCCTTAAGATGTCTTTCCATGTAAACACACCGACAAGGTGGGTATTTTACAACCAGCATCTGGTTTGGCTCCTGGTGTCCACCGCTGGCTTGGGTCTGGATCTAAGGCTATTGAGCTTGTCGGTCTGGTGCCTGGTTGCTGGCAGGAAGACCTCAGGGTAAGTGCTTCCCCTCCTGTCCAGCTGTGGTTATGACTGCAAAGTGGCCAGAATGTGGGACTCCTCCAGCGGGTTTGCTAGGGTAGGGGCGTAGGGTCAGTTTTCCAGGAGGATGCCTGCTGAGGACAGGGGAGAAGCCATGCGATTACAGCGCCCGGCGTGTCAGGATGGGAGCTAGGAACCCGGAAGCCTGCCCGTCGGTGTGCCCACAGGCCGGAGGCAGCCTCCAGAGCTGGTGGCTCCAGCCTCGACTCCGCCCCTCACTCCCATCCCAGGCCCCTCCCCTGATTCTCCTTGCCCCGTCTGTGACTGAGGTTGGGGGGAAGTGGGTGCCGGAGGCTGTGGCCAGGCTGGGCGGGGGTGGTCTTTGGGTAGGAGCTGCCCAGGAGCCCCTGGTTGAGAGAGTGAGGGCGGAGGACACTGGCCTGCACCTGGAGTCCTGGCTTGGCTTCCTGAGTCTGTCTACACGCTGTGTGGCCGTGGATCGGAGCTCTGAGCTTCTGAGCTGCGGCTTCTTCAGCTGTAAAATGAGGAAACTGGCCCTGTGGGTGCTTTCCCGACTTGTGATGCTGAAACACCCTGGAGAATTGCCAGTGACTGGTGTGGGTTTTCTTTTTTTTTTAAGATGGGCAATTCCTGCCTATGGTAAAAGATATTGAAAAGTTATAAAAGGATATAGAGTCAAAGTAACTCTCCCTCCTGTTACCCCACTGGCTCCCCCACCCCCAGTTTCCCTTCTCAGAGGCATTCACTCTTTGAAGTTTTTAGAGATTTTCTGTGCATATGCGCCCATAAATGTATACACATGTTCCCACCTTTAAAATTTTTAGTTGTGAAATAAGTGAAAGTGCAAGTCGCTCAGTTGTGTCCAACTCTTAGCGACCCCGTGGACTATACATTGCATTGCAGGCGAATTCTTTGCCAACTGAGCTACTAGGGAAGCCCAGTTGTGAAACAGCATACATCCAAAAACATGTACGCAATGTATGTACAGTCTAAAGAATGAATACCTGTGTACCCATCACTCAGGCTGAGAAGCAGAATTCCCAGTGCCTTAGATGGGAGTCTCCCATATTCTTGCCTGGGAAATGCCATGGACAGAGGAGGCTGGCAGGCTACAGTCATAGGGTTGCAAAGAGTTGGACACCACTAAAGCGACTGAGCTCGCACATTCCATAGGAACACATTCCATGTGTTCCTCATGCCGTTTACTCAAACAAACATGCTCTTTACGTTCTTTTGTACTTTATTATTATTATTTTTTAATCTTTTGCTGTGCTACATGGCACGTGGGATCTTAGTTCCCCCACCAGGGATCGAACCTGTGCCCTCTGCATTGGCGTCTTAGCCCCTGGACTGCCAGGGAAGTCCCTTTCTTTTTCACTCATTTTATCTGGGGGATTGGCTTATATCAGGACATATCAAGCTACCTTGTTCTTTTTAATAGCTTCATGACATCCCCTATATGTGGATGTGCCATTATTTTATTTGTTTAACAATTCCTTTTGATGGATATTCAGGGTGTTTCCAATCTTTTGCCATTACCGACAATGCTGCAATAATTCTTCCGGCTTCCAGGAACTGACAGTAATCAAAACACACTGTAAGAGGTTCAGTTGCTTCAGCTGCTTCTCTTGCATCGAAACAGCATGGAGTCAGACCAGGGAAGCCCTGCATGGATGGCGCTGGCCTCCTCTCACCTGGATGTCCTGCGCTCCTCTCCTCGTGCCTTCCAGGAGCCAGCAATGCCTGTCTGATGCCATGCTTTCCTTGAAGCCCTCAGGGCTGGGCCCTCTGGGAAAGTACGGGATACCCCGCTGATGGGAACTCAGCTGCAAGCTTCTCTCCAAGCAGAAATGTTCCTTTTCTTTTGATTATGCAATGTTCCTGCGAGGGACCAGGGTCTGCACTTCTGCTTTTCTTCATCTTCCTGCAGACGGAATGAAGCAGGGAGCTGGTTTGGGGGTTCAAGACTAGGCCGCTGGTGCTTTTGAGACGATCCTTTTCACGTTCCCTTTCCTTCTCCATCTTCCCCTTCCTCATTTCTTCTTTTTCTTTTCTCTCCCCCCATTTTGCTTTTTTTTCCTTTTTGCATCCCCACACCTACCCTTTTGGACTGAAATTCCTGGAACTCAGGCTCGTGCTGCCATTCACACTTGGAAATGTTCTGGCTCCTTGCCTTCTGAATGTGGATGGGCTCCATGAGAGGAATTGAGGGGTGGCAGATGCTAAGGTCAGGGGCTTCCAAGGTGGCACCAGTGGTGAAGAATCCCCCTGCTACTGCAGGAGAGGTGAGAGATGCAGTTTTGATCCCTGGGTCAGGAAGACCCCCTGGGGAAGGAATTGACAACCCACTCCAGTATTCTTGCCTGAAGAATCCCATGGACACTGAATTGGAGGTAGCAGGGCCTTGGCTCCTTCCTGCTGCTTCTTGGTGAGCGATCTTCTGCCTCTGGTCTCTTTACTTCTTCCTTCTTCAGGGTGTGCAGCCGTGAAATGGGAAGGGCAGCCCTGAAACAGGAGGAGGCCCTGAAGAGTCAGTAATACAGATGATGATGGCCTTTGGGTTTGAGGGGCAAGGGAATGGGAGGTGGCAGGGCCCTCAGGGAGAAGACGAGGTGCAGGCATCTTCTCAAAGTGACAGTGTTCCCTGGGTTCACCAGTCTGGGCAGAAAGCTGATGACCTAGAAGCTTCTCAAATAAAGTTGGTTCAAAGAAGTCAATAGGCCTAGCTCTGGAAGCACATTTGTATTTGTGGGTCTGTGTGTTCAATCCTCTCTCTGGAGGGTAATAAAAGTGCAGTTGCCTAAGTCTGTCTAGGCTCCATCTCTTGTCAGCATACTTATAAAAGTCACTTTTCTATGCCTCAGTTTCCACATCTGTAAAATGGGGCTATTGAAGCATGAAAGGAAATTTTCCTTGTAAAGCATTCAGCACACAGTAAATACTGCATCAGTGTTAGCAGTTATGAATATCATTTAGGTGGTTTTCAAACATTTTAGGCAGAGCAGCCCTCCTTTCTTTCCCTGGTAAAATTTTCCATGGAAAGCCAATATATTAAGAGAATGAAATGGAGTGGTACTGATTGAAAGGATGGGGTGAGGTGGTGGAAGGTGGCTTAGGGGTCTTTATTCTGGGCCCCTGAGCTTTTTTCCTGTGATCCAGGGAGCAGCTTGCAACTCTTGGACATATTGAGTTGTGCAAATTGGTACTACCTTTTTGGATGGTACTTTGACAGTACTTACTAAAACTGAAAATTCCTTGGATCCAGTATTCCAAGTCCTGGGAATCTGACAGGTGTACATATAGGCACAGGCTGTTCAGTGTATCATTGTGACTGCAAGTAAAAGTTTAGAGATGCCCAAGTCTAGTAGTAAGGGAAAGAGTGAATCAATTATGAAATCCGACATACTATAAAGTGGACTGTCTTGGAAAGAGTTTCATGATATATTGTTAAAAAAATCAGATGCAGAATGACATATCTGGTGTATTCCTGTGTTTTGAAAGCATGTGCATATGTATTTATACCTTTAGCTGCAGATATACACAGATGCATGGGGACCGCATCATTCCCTGGTACAAGAACCAGCTAGGAAGGGTACCCACAAATGGTGAACTTGCTGTTTAGGCAATGAAGGGGAGGCTGGTGTTTCTTATTTTCTGATGTTCTTCCTGGTCCCCCCAAAGACTAGTGCTTTGGGTAAATTTGCTTTCTAGTTGGTGTTTTCCTCCAAATTAGAAAGACAGAGGTCAACTTGGAGGTAAGAAAACAGCTCCACGCCGCGTGATGGGTTGGCCCAGTGTCACATAGGTCTTTGCACGGGGAGCCCGGCTGCAGGTGCAGGCTCTGATGTTTTGAAAGCTGGCCTGCTGAACGGGGTCGGGGGGGCCCTGGCTCCTGCCTTGTTTTTCCCCTTGGCAGGCTGGCTCCGTGGGCTGCATTCCTGATACAGTCTGCTCACCATCTGTTGAGGAAGCAGTTGTGAGGCTGTTGGCGGCTCCTCCCTACCATGCCTAATTTAATAAGCCGCTCTTCTCTCAATGGGCCTCACCTAGGCTAGGGGATCACCCTTTAATTATTCACAGGGGTCAGCCACCTGATGAATCTCCTTTGCTGGAGACAGATGGTGCAGACGAGCAGATGCGTGGCTGTTGGGAGGCGAGGAGAGACTCCTTGTGTGCGATAGCAAGGAGTGGGTGGCCTCAGAATAGAAATTCATGAAGCATCTAGGAAGGTAATTTTAAACACCAATAGTCTCGAGACTGTGGTTCAGCGGTGAGCCAAGCTGAAGACCTGTGAGCCTGGGGAGGGAGGGGTCAGTTTAGCTCACCTTCGCATCACTCGGAGATCTGTTTGGAGCTCTGCCTGCTTGTTCCTGGTGCTGGCTCAGTCCCCCGGCAACCATCTGGCATCCACTGGTCAGATCCTTGTCCAGAATCACTGGACCTGAAGCCGAATACTGGCTCTGCCTCTAACCTGTCATGTGACCTTGGACAGGCCACTTCCCCTCCCTTGGACTTAGAGAATTTCTAATACTCCTCGAACATTCTGTGAGTGATATGCCCTACATTCCATTTTCAGGGAGTCATGAACTGGATAAAAGTCCCCGAAAGTTGAGGGTGCTTGCAGCTAGGCAGATCCTGAGCAATCACAGGGCAACGAGACTGGCCTGGAGTTGAGAGGAGGAGGGACACCTTTTGAGCCTGAGTACCCCACCTGAAAAATAGAACTGACAGTCCTCACCTTGCAGGATGATGAGGATCTGTGGAAACATGGTTAAATTCCTGGCATGTGGCAGGTGTTTAAATGGTATTATACACTTAGTACTTGGCATTCCCAACCCTGCTTTTTCTCTTAGCTGGAAAATATATTTCATGTTGGGGAGGGGATGGGCATCGTCTTGCTTTATAGATGCCACTTCATAGAAAGCGTTGGCCTCATTAACCTTTCCCAAAGCAATGTGTGTTCCTCCGTCACTCTGAATATGGGTCATGTTGAGCATCTGTTGTGTATGATGCTCGTGACGACTTTGATCGCCTTTAATCCTCATGAAGCCCTGTGAAGTAATAGGGACTATTATCCCCATTTTATAAGTAAACAGATTGACACTCTGGGAGGTTAAGTGACGTGCCCAGGGTCACACAGTCAGTTCAGTGGTGAAGCGGGGGCTGGAGTCGTGTCTTTCAGATCTTACAGTCCTTGTCCTTAATCATCGTGTGTGCTTTTCAGAAAAGAGGCTGCATTTGGGGATCAAGAAGAAGCTCTTGGACAGTCAGATGGGAAGTCATGTCCTTGAATTCCTTAAGGTGGTAGATTTTTCTAAGTCATAGACCTTAAGGATCAGCCCCGTACAGTGCTTCTGGCTTGTCAGACCCTGGGATGGTCGAGCCTGTGGCCCACATAGACCTGATGATTCAGTTTTGTTTTGTTTATTTGCTGGTGACCTTGAATTACCTAAACCCCAGAGAAATGTGTTCTTAATTTGCCCTGTTCACGATGCTGATATTTTTCCCCCCTGTAACTCAGATTTAAATAACCCTTCCTTCTGTGTTGTCACGCACTTAAAAAGCAGCATCATAAAAAACCCCAGCCCTCAACTCTCTAATTATGGGGTATAGTGGAGAGGGAGGGGCACGGAATAGGAAATAATGGGATCATCAGAGCATTCTAAGTTGTAGGGTGACATTCGGTAGCGGGGTTGAAGGCTTGTGTCTGCTGCTGGGACGGTTAAAACGCAAAGCAGCCCCTGCTTCAGCCAAGATGGTTGCCTGTTGGGTTTACACCCTTTAATTTGGGACACACAAGGGTCCCATAGTGGGGACCATGGACGTGGCTGAGCCCGCCTCTTCCTGGCTGGAGGGAAGCCTGGGGCTCTTGGGGAGGTTTGGCTTTGTCCCCACCATTCGAGGTGGCTGCCATCCTTGTGGGCCTTTGATGTCTGCCAGGGTCTGGAGTAGAGGTCCGGAAATGCTCTTGGGTCTCTGCGGACTAGAAACCACGCTCTTTCTCCCCCTCCTCTGTCTGACCACAGGGCAAGGGGGGATGGGAGTACAAAGAGCTACCGGGAACAAGCAAGGGTTTTATTTTTAAGCCCTCAAACAAAGACGGGAACATTGAGAGTGATATAGTGGGAAGTGTAGAGGATCATGGGCGTCCCCGGTGGCTGAGATGGTAAAGAATCTGCCTGCAATGCAGGAGACCCGGTTTTGATCCCTGGGTCAGAAAGATCCCCTGGAGTAGGAAATGGCACTCCAGTATTCTTGCCTGGAAAATTCCATGGGCAGGGGAGCCTGGTGGGCTGCAGTCCATGGGGTTGCCAAGAGTTGGACACAACTGAGTGACTAACACATGCGCGTGCACACACACACACATAGAGGATCATTCCTGGGGAGGCGGGCTTGTGAGGGTGAGGAATGAAGGAAGTGCATCGGCCTGGACATCCAAGCAGGCGATGTCGTGGGCCTGTGGGAAGGAAGGGAAGGCCACAGCAGGTGGCAGTAATGTGGACCACCTCTGAGTGAGGTTAAGAGAACGCCTCTATCTCAGGTATTTAAAAAGCTAGTGAAGGGACTTTCCTGGTGGTCCAGGGGATAAGACTCCATGCAGCTCCTAGGGCAGGTGTCTTGCTTCCATCCCTGGTTTGATCCCTGGTCAGGGAATGAAGATCCCACATGTGGCAACTAAGCCTGAGTTCCACGACTCCTGAGACCCCGCCCTGGAGCGCAGCGCTGCAAAAAGAAGTCATAATAATAATAATAAAAGTCGAGTGAAAGGGATTAGATTTCACCAGCCTGGGGTCATGTGCCTGGTCTGCATCCTTAACCGGACCTGGGATGCAGCGCCTCTGACTCGCTGAGCATCCAGCTTGTCTCGACTCTACAGGGTTAATGTTTTCTCAGAGACCTGTTCAGGGACGTGTAGGTTAGAATACTCTGGAGACGTGAACAAACAGGCCTTTGAATTTACATTCAAAAGCCATCAAGAGCGGGAAGGAGATTTCTGGCACTTGGCTTGTGTGAAAGCCAACTGGATGTCGGATCCCGATGGCGCTGTTTCCGAGTCGATGGCCCCGTCGTGGAGGCTCCCCTAAGCGGGCGGCGTCCCTTCCAGGTCGTCCAGGAAGCCGACGGTGGACCCTGGCCGCTGACTCAGTGTGGCCTGCTGGGTGGCTCCCTGCTCCCGGGAGGCGGCCCTGGCAGTGTCCCTGGGCCCAGCCCATGAGCAGGTGCCCCAGGTAATCCTGCCCAGACGCTGCGGCGGCGGTGGCGGCGGCGGCGGCGGCGGCAGCGGCGGGAGGGACCGCGGGAAGGAGCCGAGGGCAGGGCGGACCGAGGTGGGTGCCGTGGGTCAGCCGGCTGCTGGCCGGGAGTGTGCAGGGCAGGTGTGAGTTGCCTCCAAGTGGGGGAGGCCTGGGATTGTTGGCTGGTTGTTTCCTTTATCTGTCGGGGTTGCAGGGGGTGGGGGTGGGAAAGAAATTGGAAAAGCTGAGCTGATTTTGGAGGAGTCTGCTGGGAACTTGGTCTCAGGAGAGCAGAAACTTCTGGGCTTTTGAAAAGAATGTGCAGCTTGGAGGTGGAGGGGATGGGATGTCATCAGGAGCTGCTCCTCTTTTACACCCCCTCCAGCCCCGGCCCTGCCTGGGTCTCTCACTTCCAGTTGGCAGAAAAGCAAGTCTGCGTATGTCTAACTCAGGAGTCCAGGGCACCTCTCACACAGAGTGGGTGGGGTGAATAGTCAGCCTGGACAGGAGTTTGAGGACTTGGGGCCCCATGTCTGTCCCGATGCTGATGTAGGCCTGGTTCCTTGGTCTCCCTGGCACACAGACCCCTGCCTTCCCTGCCCTCAAGGGTGGAGATGGGCAATGAAGGAGAGGGAGGCTGGGTGATCCTTTCCAATGCCCCTCCAGCTCTGAAATCCTAAGTGTGATGTTGTCCAGAAAGACCGCCTCCTCCAGGTAACACATGACTGCCGAGTGGGTATTTTAATCGCTCTGACTTCAGAATAACAGGGCCAGTTTTCATGAGGGCTTACTGCTTCGCCGCTCATGCGATCCCGGTGGAACCTGAGTTGACGGCGAGGCTACAGTCGGTTCAGTTTTCTTGGAGCGGTCTGACACTGATCGGGCCCAGATACTCTCTTCAAAGCCTATGATTGCCTTATTTTTTAAGATGGACTCATGTTTGCCTGTTATGGTTGGTAAAATTTTGTTTCCCTGTGTTTCCCCTGGTACCTCAGAGGGAAGAGTTTGGAAAATGGGTCCTTTTCGGGGATGGGATTCCATTGCCTGTAAGCCTGATTTATGCCTGGGTCTTTTGTGGGCTTCTGGAACCTTCTGGACTCTGCCCACTGCCCCGAGAGGAGCCCCAGACTCTGGCTTGTTGGGTGGGACCTCAGAGGCCAGTGGTCTGACTTGGCATTTTGCTCCCAGAATGGGCCTGTCTCTTCTTTAGGAAATGCATCATGAGCAGGTGTTACTCTGAGCAAGAGACTGAGGCCCGAGGGTGGTGTTTGATGTTTGCCCAAGGGGATGCCTCATCTTCTATAACCACCTAGATGCACCTAGAAAGAAACAGTCATGATGCTTTTGTCTCCCATTCTGTTTAATAAGATGTGGGGGTGGGGGATACACATAAGAGATACTTCCAGTTAATGAAATTCCAACTTCTCCTAAAATTAGAAACCTTGAAATCCACGAGTTGACTAGAAAAAGCCAGATTATTTGCTGCCTTCTGTCTCTGTCTTGTCGAACCCTGTGGCTGATCCTGTTGGATTTAAGTCTTGTAAATCTGTCACAGCCTGGTTTCCTGGCCCTCCTTCCTTGTCCCCCTGGACAGAGGGGAGGGTCCTGGCATGACACTGGTGCTGCCCAGCTGGGCCTCTGGCTGAGAGGACCCTGGAGCAAGAATTTGGGTTGGGACCTCATGGGTGTCATGGTAACCAGCAAGCAAGGTCTGGGGGACCTGAGATTAATGATTAAGCCCTTCATGCCATTTCAGATGAGTCAGTGGCCCTCAGCATTCCCAACCCCCAGTCAAACTTGAGTGCTTTTGACTTCTGATAGTCGTTCCCGCTGAATGAAGATGAAAAGTGTCTCGGAGGGGTACTGAGGGGCTCGCAGGGTGGAGGTTGGGAGCGTGGCTGTCAGTGGGGCCAGTGAGTGTCCTGGTAGCCACAGCCATGCCAGGACATCTTCTAAAGGTGAGAGTGCAGGACGAGCCCCCCAGGCCTACCCTGAAGTTCAGCTTCTGATCAGAAAGTTTTAAAAGCCCAGTATTTTCATTTTTCTGTAAATAGGAAGCATCAGGTGCTGACTGATCTGGCATTTTCTGTGGGCGGTGGCGGGGAGTGGTGCAGCAGTAGGTGGTCCTTTCTTCCCTCCCACTGGGAGAAGGAGATGAGAAGATATTTGGTCTTCAGCTCTTTTAGTCCCATCTTTGTTTTGTGTGAGGACAGCGGACGTCTGCCTGGGGCTCGCTGTGTGCGTCCCTGATGGTTCCATTCTATCCCATAGTATTTACACAGAGAGGAAGAAGCAGCTTGTTGGTGTTTAGTCGTGCAGTCGTGTCCAGCTCTTTGTGACCCCATAGACTGTAGCTCGTCAGGCTCCTCTGTCCATGGGATTTCCCAGGCAAGAATACTGGAGTGGGTTGCCATGCCTTCCTCCAGGGAATCTTCCCAACCCAGGCATCGAACCCACATCTCCTGTACTGCTGGCGGATTCTTCACTGCTGAGCCACCAGGGAAGCCCTGAAGGAGCAGCAGTCCCCTGCAAAACACTGAAGCAGGGAAAAGTTGAGTAACCAGTGTCAGGTTGGGCAGAGGGGAGTTCCGGCTAGTGGATGCGATCTTTCTCTTTGTCATTACAGGGCCGGCAATCCCAGCGTCGCACATCTCAGTATGGCTGTCCTTCCTAGAAAACTGGGCTGAAGACAAAGGGCAGGGTGGGCACCCCAGTTGATTTTAGGGGATGCTCAGATGTGGCATTAGCTACATTAAATCCCATAACAAAGCACTTGGCTCCATAGAGCCCCTCTCCCAGCCTTCAGTGGGCCTTTGAATCCCAGGCTTTCACAGGCAACAAGGTCTGCTAGATTTAATAACATTGTCTTATTTCAATTAGACTTTTTTTTTCTTTTTTCGGCTTGTGGGATCTTAGTTCCCCAACCAGGGAACAAACTCTCACCCCCTTGCATTGGAAGTGCAGAGTCTTAACCATTGGACTGCCAGGGAAGTCCCAATAAGACTTTTTTTTGTGTGGAAATCCTCTCAGTTTGGCATGGATAATGGTGTCTCTTGAAGGCAGTGATGTTAATTTTTTGAAAAGTGAATAGATTTAATAAAAAATACTAAATAATAGCACTGGTGGTATATACATCAGAAGAGAACAATATTTGAGAAACCTTGCTCGGCTATAACAGCAGGTATGCCAGGAGGAAACTCAGGAACTGACCCGGAAGGGAATGTATCTTTCTGGAAAGTCAGGCAGAGGTGATGCACACGTGCACGCGTGCGTGCACACACACACATACACTACTGTCAGGGTGGCAGTTTCCTTCCGGAATGGGCAGACAGGTTTGTACAGGTTTTGCTGCAAAAAAAGGGGAGTGTGTGCTGTTTTCGCCTTCAGCAGTAGTATTACTTTGCCCTGATGCCTCCCGACTGGCTGGCCCTACTTACCGTCAGCTTGGTGTGACCATTTCTGTTTGAGTGATTTTTGTCCACAAGAAAGCAGCCCAGGAGTTTCCAAGGAAGAAGCCCAGTTGTCCACCTCCGCCCTTTAAATTATTTATTTATTTAGTTTTGACTGTGCCGTGTATTTGTTGCTGCATGGGCTTTCTCTAGTTGCAGTGAGTGGGGCCTACGGTCTAGTTGTGATGTGCCAGCTTCTCCTTGCAGTGGCTTCTCTTGTCATGGAGCACAGGCTCTAGAGCGCTGGCTCAGTCATTGTGGAGAACAGGCTTAGTTGCCCCGCAGCATGTGGGATCTTCCTCGACCGGGGACGGAACCTTCGTCCCCTGCACTGGCAGGCGGATTCTTAACCACTGGACCACGAGGGAAGTCCCAAACCCCATTTTAAGACAGTGTCTAATGTCCTGTTTTCCAGACAGTCTGGTGGTTCTCAAAGTTTAGCCATGACCAGTGTCACCTGGGGAATCTTGTTGTTCAGTTACTCAGTCGTGTCCGACTCTGCGACCCCACGGACTGCAGCATGCCAGGCTTCCCTGTTGATCACCAGCTCCCGGAGCTTGCTTGAACTCATGTCCATTGAGTCAGTGATGCCATCCAACCATCTCATCCTCTGTTGTCCCCTTCTCCTCCTGCTTTTGATCTTTCCCAGCATCAGGGTCTTTTCTCAAAAGTCATCTCTTTGCATCAGGTGGTCAAAGTATTGGAGCTTTAGCATCATTCTTTCCAATGAATACTCAGTGTTGATTTCCTTTAGGATTGACTGGTTTGATGTCCTTTCAGTCCAAGGGAGTCTCAAGAGTCTTCTCCAACACCACAGTTCAAAAGCATCAATTCTTCAGCACTCAGCTTTCTTTATGGTCCAATTCTCACATCCATACATGACTACTGGAAAAACCATAGCTTTGACTAGATGGACATTTGTCAGCAAAGTAATGTCTCTGCTTTTTAATACACTGTCGAGGTTTGTCATAGCTTTTCTTCCAAGGAGCAAGTGTCTTTTAATTTCATGCTGCAGTCACCATCTGCAGTGATTTTGGAGCCCAAGAAATCTTGGGGACCTTGATGGGGGACAAAAACTCTGGACCTGCCCTACCCCACCTAGTAGGGCCTCTGTGTGCCCCAGACGATCCCCATATACACTGGTGTCTCAGCGCATGGTCCCATCATAGGCTGTGGGTCCCAGCTCTGACTACCCGTGGGAGTCACTTGCAGAGCTGTTGAAGATTTGAGGCCTGGATTCCACCTCAGAGAAGCCTGCCCCCAATCTGTGGGGCTGGGGCTTGGCTTTAAGAATTTTTAAATGCTCCCCAGGTGCTTCTGCTGTGTGGTGGAGATGCACTGGCTTGGTAGAGACTTTGGGGTTGACTTTAATCACACCTGGGGATGCTCACAATGAAGAGGTTAAGGGATGTGTGAGGCCTTTACAGAAATTAGTGTGTCTGCAGAGGAAACTCACAGGTCTGAGTTTAGGGTTTGTTCAGAGTGAGAAGAGCAACGGCACAGTAAACTGCAGCTTGGTCCAGGCCACGCGGTGGAGAGCTTTGGGAGACAGAGGGTGAAGGGGAACAGGGTGACAGCTCATGTGGCCTCTCGGTTCTGTTAGGTCCCTGCGCAGCAAGGGTGCCCCACCCAGAAGCAAGCGAACTGAGCTGGAGACAGCCGGAGAACACTGGCTGCTTTCTTTCCTTTCCTTTTCTTCCTTCCTTTTTTTTTTTTTTTGTTTAAGCTGCATCTTTAAAAAAAAAAATTATTTATTTTTAAATTGAAGGATAATTGCTTTACAGAATTTTGTTGGTTTCTGCCAAACATCGACATGAATCAGCCATGGGTATACATATGTCCCCTCCCTCTGAACCTCCCTCCCACTTCCCTCTGCATCCCACCCCTCTAGGTTGTTATAGAGCCCCAGTTTGAGTTCCCTGAGTCATACAACAAATTCTCACTGGGTATTTATTTTACATAGGGTAGTGTAAGTTTCCATGTTACTCTCTCCACACATCCCACCCTCTCCTTCCTCCCCGCCCCTCACCCCGTGTCCATAAGTCTGTTCTCTATTTCTATGTCTCCATTGCCGTGTTTTGGCTGCATCTTGCAGCATGCAAGATCTTAGTTCCCAGACCAGGGATGGAACCTGTGACCCTGCAATAAAAGGAGAGTCCTCAGCACTGGACTACCAGCAAATTCTGTCTCCCCTCACCTTTTGTTCCAGCTGCTTTCAATGAGGCCACCCCTGTGTCATCCTGGGCACTGGGGAACCAGGTCATCCATCATTTTTGGTCAATTTAAGGAGCTTTCAAGGGAGAGCCAGGCTCCTGAAGACTGCAGGGAGGGGAGGCAAAAGTTGTCCTGGCTTTTAAGAAGTTAGGAAATAGTGAATTCTAGAAACCCTAGTCCGGTGATCTTGGGCTTAGCAAGAAACTTCCCCCAAACATGACTAAGCAGCTGTTTTGTGAGCAGGTATGAAGCCCAGTCTGGGTCAAGGTGATGGCTTTCTTTTTTTTTTTTTTTCAGATGAGGCATGCTAGGCTGGCCTTTCCTGTTCTGGTAGGTAGCTGACTGCCAGGTGGGGGAGTGCCTGAGGCCGCTTGACTAAGCATTTGGCCAAGCACCTGTGCTGTTTCTTCATGGGCTGCCCGAGTCTAATGGGTCAGTGAAAATCCTCATGGAGAGATAGGAACTGGAGGGGATACAGCTGTGTGTATGGCTTCAGAGTCAATTCATCAGCCACCCCTCAAAGCAGAAATTGGATGTAGAAGAGGTCTGGTCAGGCTTTCTCCCTGGAAGGAGAGCAAAGGGGATTTGAGAGTGTGGCAAGCATCCAAGTTCTTATTTAAGTTGCCTGTTATCTGAGGGTAGTCTGAGAGGACTGGTGACGATGGGAGAGGCTGAAATCATCTGTCATGTCTGCACTGCGCTCTGCCCTCTTCTTGCTGGTGGATCTGAGTCAGTCTGGAGAATCTTTGCAGCACTTGGATAAAGGCATGTTTCCTAATGGGTAGTCCTGAGCCAGGGTGGGTGACCATCCAGCTTATAAAGAGTATAGTGGGCCTTTCATATCTGTGGGTTCCAGTCCATGGATTCAACCAACCATGGATCAGGTATGGTGTTTTCTGTCCCTGGTTGGTTGAATCGGTGAATGTGGAACCTGCGGATTTGGAGAGCTAATTCTGGGATGTGAGCATCCTCGAATTTTGGTCCCCACAGACGGTTCTAGAGCCAATCCCCTGTGGATCCTGAGGGTCAACGGTATAGGGTCGGTAGGCTGACCTGCCTGAGGGAAGTTTCCTGTAGTACTGGGGATATAAAGCTTCGCACCTGATCAGAAGGCTCCTAAGTGGTACCCTTGAAGCCTGTCAGAAGTGGGCCTTGAGATGATGAAAGTTGAGGCTGGAGAGGTGAAGTGACATTCCCAAAGCCACCCAGCCAGTAAGCGACAGGTGCGCAAGTGCATATGGAACAGTCTAGGTTTGACAGTGTGAACGAGACGGATTTCAGTTGCCATTGTGCTCCAGAGGCAAGGCCGTCTGCCTGCCAGCAAGGTGAAGGTGGGGCTTGGGCGTGGCAATCAAAGTTTGGCATTCAGACGTCATCCCGGCTCAGGTGGACCAGCCAGGCCTAATCTGACACTCATGTTCTATTTTGCATACTCCATTTTAATATTCGATTAAGTTAGAAATCGTTTTTAAAAGAATATTTTAAAGTTCTAGTAGTAACATTGTATGGAAAAGACCCTGATGCTGTGAAAGATTAAAGGCAAAAGAATAAGGGGCCGGCACATGAGTACATGGTTAAATAACATCAGTGACTCAATGGACATGAATTTGAGCAAACTGGGAGATAGTGGAAGACAGAGGAGCCTGGCGTACTACAGTCCACGAGGTCACAAGAGTGGGACACAGCTTAGTGACTGAACAGCAACAAATAACATTGTAACAACAGAAAAGTTTGGAAAAACTGAGGCTACATTTTGGAAGGATGTTGACAGACAGGGTAATTAAGGTTATGGAGATATGAGAAATGGGAAGACAAGGCCTGGATTGTCCTTTTGCAAGGAGGAGGGGAGAGGGGGCTCACTGGTCATAGTTCTGACTCTGCCAGGTCCAGCCCAGGTCACATGGCTTCACTCTGAATCCTTGGCACAGTCTTTCCAAGAGATCACACTTACGTGAACCTCCAGGATTCTGAAATCAAATCAAAGGGTATGCAAGTTATGTAATAACAGCGGCTGACATTTTTCTGACCCCTTCCTCTGAGCCAGGCGTTTTGCTAAGATTACGGTTGTGTGAGCTCCAGGATGCAGAATTCAGACTCAAGGTTGTGCACGTCTCTAATAATCATTGCTGATGTTTGTGGAGCCATTCCTATTATGCTAAGCGACTCTTGTACATTATTTCATTTAATTCTCACTGCTGCCCCACACGGCAGCATTTAGGTTAGTTCTGGTTGCTTTGGAGGTAAGGCATTGACCAAGGTTATAAAGTACATCATCGTCATCATTGAGAGTTACATTAATTTTCATGCAGTGATCACTGAGCACTTTCTATATGCCAGGCACTGCAGAACACTTTGCGTCATTAATCTTCATCACACCTCAGTGGAGGTTTAGGGATTTTTATTCCCATCTTGAAGTGGAGGAACTATCAGTTTGCCCCTATGGCAAATCCATGCTCGTTGTTTAGTCTCTAAGTCACGTCTGGCTCTTTTGCGACCCCATGGAGTCTAGCCTGCCAGGTCTCTCTGTCCATAGGACTTCCCAGGAAAGAATACTGGAGTGGGTTGCCATTTCCTTTTCTAGGGGATCTTCCCAACTCAGGGATCGAACCCGCATCTCCTGCATTGGCAGGTGGATTCTTTTACCTCTGAGCCATCAACTGCATGCAAATTACTAAAGGGTGTCCCTCAGGTGAACCAGGCCAGGGTGCCTGGTTTGGTGAGGTCGTGCGGGCTGGTTTCCTCCCAACCAGCGTGTCCCCTGGTCTGGTGTCTTTAGTGCAGGGCTCAGACTGCATAGCTGTAGGCGAGGACCCTGGGGACGAGCACGGCTGAGGAGCTGGTGAAAGCCACACAGGAGATGCCAGAGCTGGAATCCCAAGCCATGCCTGTGATTTGGGAGCTCATGCTCCTAACCAATGCCCAGGAGAGAGCCTTGTGCCCATCAGAGCCTTCCAGTTGGACGGAACCATCCTTGGGCTCATCCTTGGACGTGTTCCTGAGAAACAGGTGTCAGGGTGGAGGACGCTGGCCTCAGTGACTACGAAGGGCCCTTCTGCCAATTCAGAGAGCTTGTGCTCCAAATGAGGCATTCGTGTAAGCCTAACATCTTCAAATCCGCCATCTCTCCTCCATGTGCCTTTTGTTTCCTTTGGCTTAAAGTCAACTCCGACCTCTCCTCCCCTCCCCACCCCCACCCCCACCCTTCAGCCCTGGGTGAAAAGGCTACTTGACTCCGGTGGGGGCTGGGTCACAGATGCTGGGAGGGGTGGGGCCAGCCTGGAGCTGTGTGCAAGCCTCACAGATGGTCATTGTAGCCGGCGGGTGACCGCGTCGCTGGCTGTAGACCCTCGTTTATCATCTCTCCGTGCTTGCCCACACTTGAGTGTCAGCGCATTCTGCCTCCTCTGTCTGGCATAATCATGACACAGATGTTGTTTGACTTGGAGCACTGGGGGCTGGATTGCAAATAGCAAGAATTCTGCAGCAGCCTCCCAGCCTAGACTCGGACCCCTGCCAGGAGGTAGGAATGACCTTGGGCTGAGTGAGTGAGTGGTCTGCCGTTTTCTTGGGAAGAAGTCTATGCTGGCCGTTCCCATATATTCACGTGCGCGGCAGAGCTCGCAGGAGCGCTGGTGGTGATGGTCACACTGCACCACAGCTGGCTCGCCTTTTCCATGTGCCAGGCCCTTACCAGCACTTGCTGATTTAATCCTCACAATGACCCTGTAAAGTGGCTTCAATGATTATCCCTAGCAAATGAGAAACCTGTCTTTTAAGCTAATTCTGAGTGGGAAATCTTAACAAAAGACGATGTTATTTTCCACTTAAAGAGACAGTATGCTTCTTGTAAATCTAAAGCAGAGGTTTTCAACTGGGAGCCATTTGGCTTCTAGGGGACATTTAACCATGTCCAGAGACATTTAAAAATTTATTTATTTGGCTACTCTGGGTCTTAGTTGCAGCTTCTGGGATCTAGTTCCCTGACCAGAGATCGAACCTGGGGCCCCTGCGTTGGGAGCCATTGGACCATTGGGAAGTTTCCCTTGGAGACATTTTTGGTTGTCACAGTTTGGGAAAGGATTTGGTACTGGCACCTCGTGGGTAGAGGCCAGGGATGCTGCTACATATCCTCTAACGCACAGGACAGCACCCCCATGACAAAGAATTATCCATCTCCAGTATCAATAGTGGCAGGTTGAGAAACTCGGATCTAAAGGGAAGAAAAAGACAGTATTTATCCTGTCACCCTCTAACTCCTGCTCAAACCCTGCTTGTGGTCATTGGTGCTATTCATCACCTCTTTCTGGTTTGCCCATGAAACCCGTGGGAGGATTGCGCTTCCCTGCCTTCTCTTAGGTGGAGATGTGGCTTATGTTGGCCAAAGAACTGTGAGCAGGAGGTACCATGGCACTTTAATGTTGAAAGCTTCAAGAACTCAGGTGTAATTTGCCACATTCCTTCCCACTTACGATGGCAACCACCAATGCTTCCAGCTGGTAGAGGCTCCATCAGCCTGTGTCTTGGAGTCAGGAAGCCAGAGGGAGAGCTCCTGATTAACTCACATGGATGTGCAGGATGAATGAGGAATGCGTGCATGTGTGCTAAGTCGCTCAGTCGAGTCTGACTCTTTGCGACCCTGTGGACTATAGCCCGCCAGGCTCCTCTGTCCATGGGATTCTCCTGGCAAGAATACTAGAGTGGGTTGCCACGCCCTCCTCCAACGGATCTCGGCAACTCAGGGATCAAACCCGCATCTCTTATGTCTCCTGCGTTGGCAGGCAGGTTCTTTACCACTACTGCCAACTGGGAAGTACTGAATGAAAAATACTTTGTTATTTAAACCACTGAGATTTGGGAGTTGCTTTATTACCATGGTATATAATCTATCAGATCCTGACTGATGTATTCTAAAGAGAACAAAACTAAGAAGTTTAGGGGGCTTCCCAGGTGGTGCTAGGGGTAAAGAACCCACCTGCAAATGCAAGATACATGAGATGAAGGTTCGATCCCTGGGTTGGAAAGATCCCCTAGAAGAGGGCAAGTCAACCCACTCCAGTATTTTTGACTGGAGAATCCCATGGACAGAGGAGCCTGGTAGACTACAGTCCATGGTGTTGCAAAGAGTCGGACGTGACTGAAGTGACTTAGCACACACACACAAGAAGTTTAGGATTTGAATCAGCAGGTGGTATGTGATTTTGTTTCTGTCTGGATTCTGATGTGGGCTACTCAAGCATCAGGTGTTTATGGATTTGTTTACTCTTAGGAAGATATTGTGTTTAGCTCTGTGGGAGATTTGGAGATGCTGCCAGATTGATGGCTTCATTGAAGGAATGGAAGGGAGTGTAGAAGATCTGTCAGGGCCCATCTAGACCTCTTTGATGTCTAAAGAGGTTAAGTGACTCACCCAATCATCCGAATCTCCTACTGGGATCAAGAAAGCCTACTCAGACTGTGGCTCTGTGAAGCTGCGCTTACCGAACTTGGTGAGAGGCTTTTAATCAGTTAACTGGTCTCTGAAGGCCTGGAGGACAAAGCCTGTTTTTACCTGCCTTGGGCTTCGTGTAGCATCTGGCCCAGTGGTGTTCATTGAGTGAATTGAGTTGGGGTTGCGGATGGGGTAGGGAGTGAGTAGTGCCGTGATGGGGGCACAACTTTGAGGGCTCTGAGGGTTCTGGGGGAAGAGATGACTGGAAGTGGCCAGTGGGGACACAGAGCCTGCTTTCTGGGGTGGGTACCATGAAGGATGGGACCTGAGTGGAGGGGAGGGAGGAACTGGGCATTTCTCACTTTTCTGTGGGTTTCACATGTGAAGCAGCAAGCACTCCAATTCTGGGGTCTCCATGAAGAAGGAGGACTTTAGGGTGGGTTGTCCTCTTTCAGCAGGTCTTGGAGAGGGCCTCCTGGCTTCCCAGGTGTCTCAGTGGGTAAAGAGCCCGCCTGCAATGCAAGAAACCCAGGAGACACGGGTTCAACCCCTGCGTCAGGAAGATGCCCTGGAGGAAAGCATGGGAACCCACCCCAGTATTCTTGCCTGGAGAATCCCATGGACAGAGGAGCCTGCTGGGCTGCAAAGAGTCGGATGTGAGGAAATGACTGAGTGTGTGTGCACCCACGGAGAGGGCCCTTGGTGTCCCCGGCTTTGCCTGGGCAGCCACTACCTTACTGGGCAGAATGTACCCTGGGAAGCGGGTGTTACCTCCTGGAATTGCTCTGAAGGCTCATGCGTTGTGCTCGTCTCTTGCTTCGGGGGCTTGGGGGTTGATCATTTGGTGCCAGGAGCCAGCTTATCCTGGCACAGAGCCAGAGCCCTTCCCAGCAGTGCAGAACAAAGTCAGCTTGACTCATACTCCCAGCACCTCAGTGTTTCCGTCCACAAAAGGGGCATCATCGGGAGAGCTCACCGGATCTGCCTTTGGCGAAGGTTGTCGTGCTGGAGGGTTCTGCCGTGTAAAGCATTTCCCTGGCTTTAGAAAGGGAGAAAAGGGAGGAATCACAGATCAGTCTCTTGCCACCCAATTCAGTTCTCCAAGGAGCTCGGGCCTGGCGGGGGATGGGATGGGAGCCTGGGGACAGCTCTGGCAGCACCGGCGGGCTCTGCTGACCCTTGGGGGTGGGATTGACCATTTGGCTGCTCTGGGTGCGGGCCAGAGGGGTTTGTCTTTCTGCCTCCTGCAGGCCCAGCCTCTCCCTCTGGGTGCTCCTAGCCTCACAGGTTGATCCTAACCCGTGTGGCTTCCGCAGCGCAGCCCACTTGCCCAGCCAGCTTGCCTTTCCCACGGTGCCTGCAGGTGCATGGGCGTGTTTCCTGTAAGTCAGTCCCCTCCCCCCGTCCACTGCCCGCATTAACCCAGCAGGGACTGGATCTTAAGTCTACTGAGGTACCAGCAGTCTCCACCTCAGCTGGGTGATTCATGCAGATTCAGGCAGCCAGGAGGTTATTATTATTGTTAAAAGAGACTGAATATACAACATAGAGAGGTCCTGCTTGGAGCCAGACTGTTGGGGCTTGAGGCCCAGCCCGGCCACTCCCTAGCTGTGTGGTCTTGAGAAAGTTATTCATCTCCCCGAGACTCAGTTGCCTTATCAATAAAACTGGGTGATCACAGTACTTAGCTCAACTGGGTTGTTGTGAGTTTCAGATGAATGAGTATATTTAATACCTGCAAAATGCTTCCAACAGGGCCTACCTGCCTGCTTAGTCGCTTCAGTCTTGTCCGATTCTTTGCAACCCCATGGACTGTTGCCCACCATGTTCCTCTGTCCATGGGATTCTCCAGGCAAGAATACTGGAGTGGGTAGCCTTTCCCTTCTCCAGGGGATCTTCCCAACCCAGGGACTGAACTCAGGTCTCCCACATTGCAGGCAGATTCTTTACCAGCTGAACCACTAGGGAAGCCAAAGAATACTGGAGTGGGTAGCCTATCCCTTCTCCAGGGGATCTTCCCGACCCAGGAATCGAACCGGGATCTCCTGCATTGTAGGTAGATTCTTTACCGATGAGCCACTGGAGAAGCCCAGGACACCAAAAATGTACTGGCTGTTCACGTTTTTGTGCCAGGTATTGGTGTCACTGGGCTTCCCTCGTGGCTCAGCTGGTAAAGAATCCGCCTGCAACACGGGAGACCTGGACTGTATAGTCCATGGGGTCGCAAAGAGTTGGACACGACTGAGTGACTTTCATTTTCGCTTTCACTATTGGTGTCACTAAGGGGTTGCCATCAACCATGCCTCGGCCCAGTTCTTTGATGTAAACAATTCTGTTTTCAGTCTTACTGGAAACATCATGCAAACATAGTTCAAGCCTCAGTCCTGCCTGCCTTGGGGAATGTGCGACTCCAGACCTTGGGGGTGACCAGGACAGCTACCTGCATGGTTTTCTTGATATTTCTATCATTTTTACACTCTTCCCAGAATACAGCTGCCTTTAAAAAAAAAAAAAAAGATGCATTACATAAACAAAGTAACAGTGTTAAAAAGGAAACAATTGCCTTATTGCCCCTGACCTAATTTAAACTGTTTTTCTGTCTCTGTGTTTTCTCCCTATCCTTGTCTGGAGCAGATATGCATCTAGCAATGGTTAATTAAAGAGCAAAGACACTTTTTGATGATGTTACACCCTGCCCCTCTCCCCAGTAAATAACTGTTCTATTAATATACACCAGGAGCAGTAGAATCATAATACATTTGCGGCCTGGGGTCTGGTGGGCTGTGGCTCAGTGTGACCTTGGCCCTTGCTGGCCGGCGCATCTTGTTGTTCACTCACTAAGTCACGTCTGGCTTTTTGTGACTCCATTGACTGCACCACCCAGGCTTCCCTGTCCTTCACCATCTCCTGGAGTTTGCTCAAACCCGTGTCCACTGGTGCCATCCGACCATCTCATCCTCTGTCCCCGCTTCCCCTCCTGCCCTCAGTCTTTCCCAGCATCAGGGTCTTTTTCAAGGAATCGGCTCTTTGTGTCAAGGGGCCAAAGTATTGGAGCTTCAGCTTCGGTTCTTCCAATGAATCTTCAGGGTTGACTTCCTTTAGGATTGACTGGTTTGATCTCCTTGCTGTCCAAGGGACTCTCAAGAGTCTTCTCCAACACCATCATGGGCAAGTTAATCTGACTTTGCACTCTCCCTCGGGTAGCAGGGGAGTGACATTGCTGCTATCATGGAAGAAATGGTCTAGGTAAAGGATCTAGCTTGGTAAAGGCATACTTTTTAGAGTTTTCATGGTTGCCTGATATGTGGTCGTCTAGACAGAGGTGGATTTTTCCCCTCTGGAGGGAGCAGTCCTGGGGGTTGGCAGCTGGGAACCTCTGGAGTCAGACCTCTCCCTTTATCGTCAGTAACTTGGTGTTTGTCCAGCTAAGATGCAGCCCAGAGCCCTGCTGAGGGTCAGCCTTTATCTTCTGTCTCCCTGCTCCCCCGCCCCCAGGCCCTAGGCTGGATTTTTCTCTTCTGTGGGTCTGGGTGTGGGTTTAGCTCCCTGGGGGGACACGGCTTTGGGTTCTGCAGGTGCCCTGGAAACCCCCCAGCCCTGCCCAAGCCTGGGGAAGAAGGAGGGGAAAACTTTTTCTTAGGCAGACAAACAGGTATTTCCTGTCAGCCCCCAGCTGTCTGAGAAATCAGCCCCCTGTGTAATTCAGAAAAATGAGCCCCACCCAGGCCACTCCCCAGCCCCGAGGGCCTGCAACCCCCAGGACTTAGTGAAGGAGGACGGCCGCACTGTCCAGTAGAACTTTCTCCCGTAATGGAAATGTTCCTTCTGCTCTTTCCAATATGGTAGCTGTTGGCCACACAGGACTGTTGAGGCCTAAAATGGGGCTTAGTCTAAACTGGCACGTGACGTGTTCTAATACGTGGCAGATTTAGCACAAACAAAAGAATTGACTGCAGCTCATTGGGAAAAAAAAAATTATTTATTTGGCCGAGTCAGGTCTTAGCTGCAGCACGTAGGATCTTTTGTTTCCGTGCAGGGACTCTCCAGTTGTCACGCTCAGGCTTCCGTAGTTGTGGCGTGCAGGCGTGTGGGATTGCCCGACCAGAGAGCAAACCCATGTTCCCTGCACTACAAGGCAGATTCTTAACCACTGGACCACCAGGGAAAGTGTTAGTCGCTCAGTCTAACTGCCTCTTTGCGACCCCATGGAATGTAGCCTGCCAGGCTCCTCTGTCCATGGGATTCTCCAGGCAAGAATACTGGAGTGGGTTGCCATGCCCTCCTCCAGGGGATCTTCCCAACCCAGGGATCAAACAGGGGTCTCCTGCATTGCAGGCAGATTCTTTACAAGCTGAGCTACCAGGGAAGCCCATTCATGTTGGCTAGAAAGTATAAAATTTATACTTATACTATAAAATTATACTGATTTTTATACAAAAAAGTATAAAGTTCCCTAGGGACTAGTATTGTACTTTGGTTGGAGGGTACTGTTTTCAAGTGTAGACTGGAAGCTGCTGTCCTGCCCCATGAAGGGCTTAGAGCCGGCAGAAGTGAAACCCACCTGGGCACCCACCTAGTCCCCATGTGCCTAGTGCCTCCTGCTGCCAGACCTGCCTACATGGACGAGAAGGAGCAAGTGTCCTGGGGCAGAGAGTTCACTGTGGCCGCCACCCTGGTAACACCTCTGGGTGTTAGGCCTAGACAGTCAGTTCCCTGAGCGAGCTTCTCAGTGGGACTGAATGGCTTAGGGTGAACCTTGGAAGGCACGGACGTGGGCTCCAAGGTGCCATGCTGGACATTGAGGTCTTGAGCCCTGGCTGGAATCCTGATTCTGGGCACTTAGAATATTGGCTACCATTTACTGGTTGCTTATGACATGCCAAGCCCTGTGCTGGGCACTTTATCATCCCACTGAATCCTCCCACTGGGCTGGGAGGTGCCATGGTGCCCATTTTGCAGATGAGGATCACTGAGGGCCTAAGTAGTAATATATAGGCCTGGGGTCCTGCTGTCTGGCAAGTGTCAGAGCTTATAGCGAGCCCCCTGTCTAATTTAGTGTCCTGCTCTTTGCCACATACCAGTCCTCTCAGGATTCAGTCCCTCTGGCTCCTCTGACCCTCAGTTTCATGACAAGACAGAGCGGCAGATGCTTGCTCACAGGAGGCAGAGGAAGGTAGGGGTAGATAGAATGTTGCCTTTCAATTCAGGGTTCCCATCCTGGAGGGAGAGGGGACATGTGTGCTTGTGTTGAGCAACCTTCTTTCCTGTGTTAACTGAGTTTGAGTTTGGGTCTGAATTTTGAACAGACCCTGAGAGAACCCAGGTGCTCAGAGGCTGGACAGCGAGACCTGAGGCCCCAGCACATCTTCTGCAGGGTAATGGGGGAAGGCCCAGGTTTCTGTGTTGCAGGCACTTGGGTACAGCTCTGCTTCACAGTCAAGTGCCTTTTAAACACTGAATAAATATTGGTCTAAGAGGTCAGAGACCTCTATTAGGTGTGCGCTAGAGAGAAGAGGCAAAATCCAGCCTTGGCCTCTAGCCCCTGGCCCAGGGGCTAGGAGTAGGGGTGATCATGTAATCTAAACTCGGGGGCCAGCGCCCCCCAACATCTTCCTCCTAGCATCCAGGGAATTGAGCTATCTGTCTCCGGAAAAATCTACCTGGGCCCACTTGACTGCCCACTCCACCCTGACCAGAGATAACCACTGTGGTTTTCCCTCTTCTGTGGACTTGCCACCCTCCCTTCTGAGGGCAGTGAGTCATGGCAGAAGCAACAGTCGGGGAAAGACCACCCCTGATTAGCCTGTGAAGGTGGCAGGGCCTGCCCTCCTTGATCTCAGTGACCTTGTGCAAGTCACTCCACCTCCCTGAGCCTCAGTTTCCTCGTGTATAAAATGGGAATGTTGGTGGCGCTGAAACAGACCCCAGAGCGTTGTAAGGGACAAGGGAGAACGTGTACTAGGGTTTGGTGAAGCGTGTAAGAGCCGTGTGAGGGTCGTTTTCTATAGTGTCATGGACGTCTTGCAGACAAAATGGAATTGGAAAGAAAATGGGAGCTAGAGTGTATCTGAGTCCTGACGCTGAATAGCTGAATGGTCTTAGCTTAAGGTAACCTTCCAGGCCTCAGTGTCCTGGTCTGTAAAATGGGCTGGTTGAAGAGGCCTTGAACGTGACTCTGTGTGCCTGGCATGGGCCTGGCGGATGCTCTGTAGAGTCTCCATTTTCCTGAACGCTTGGGCGTGATGGGATCTGCTTAGCTGAAGGCCATCAAGAGAATGCTTGCTTAGCTTCTTTTTAAGGTGGATGAATACCATTTCCTGGTTCATTTCTGAGCTGCGGATGAGTTTTAATCCTCTGAGCATCCCGCGGTGCCTCCTGGGTGCACTCCTGGGCCAGTGTGATCTCCATATTGACAGCTGTTCTGCCCCAGTAACTGTGCGGCATCTTAAATGACAGAGCGCCTTCACACCCCCCATGCTCACAGCTGTCCTGACTGTGGGCAGGACCTGCACTGTTCCATCTTAGAAGACGGGGTCTCAGAAGGTGGCAGTGATCATACCTGTGCACACACAGCCCTGGGAAGAATAGTCCAGAAATTCTCTAGATAAAAAACCCTTGCCATAAGCTTCTTTGCTGTTGGTTTCTTTCTTAGCAAAAGAATGAGAAAGATGGGATAGAGATTTTAGAGTTAATACATCTTGCTTATGCAGAAGGGTTGGCTGTGAAGAGATAGACAAGGAGCATGGTGGTGGGGACAGCGGGCTGGGGCTGGAAATTTTGTTTATATGTTGGCTACACTTGGTCTTCTTTGCTGCGTGTGGGCTTTAGTAGATTCAGCTCAGAGCCTCTAGAACGCAGGCTTAGTTGTTGTAGCACATGGGCTTAGTAGCCCATGGCATGTGGGATCTTCCCTGACCAGGGATCGAACCTGTGTCCCCTGCACTGGCAGGCAGATTCGTACCCATTGGACCACCAGGGAAGTCCAGGGGCTGGAAAGCTGTCATTGATAGAGCACCTTGAGGGAGCTGACAGTTGAGGGTCAATACCTTCATGACAACTCAGCCAGGAAGGGTCTCTGCTTTTATGTCCCTCCCAGTCTGAGTGCTTTGAGGGTTCTGGGGTGGTGGTAGGTAAGCACCTCGAAGTAGCTTTGCTATGGCGGAGGGTGGAGTGGAGGGTAGTCGAGGATGTGCCAGGGACTGTAGGCTGCTGTACTCTGCTGGGAAGGAGCTTAACGCCCATTAATGGGTAGGAGGGTCAGGACATACTCCGGGACTGGAACTCAGGAAGGAAGTTCAGTAGTCTGCCCCCTGGACGTCTCAGAGTCCACTTGTGAGGAACCTGTGGACGGCTGGGCAAAGTATCCAACAGGATCCCATGGCGGGTGGGGAGTGGTCCCCGGACCAGCAGGGTTTGGCTGTGGCTCAGTTTAGATATCTTAGTAGAGAGAATGTATGATTTTTTTTGGGGGGGGGGTTGCTGCATCTTGAGGCTTGTGGGATCCTAGTTCCTCTGACTAGGGACTGAACCCAGGCCCTCACGGATAGCTCCGAGTCCTAACCACTGGACTGCCAGGGACTATGTGATTTAAAGGTGGCTTGCTTGGGGGAGAAGGGATACATGTATATGTATGGCTGAGTCCCTTTGCTGTGTATCTGAAACTATTACAATCTTATTAACTGGTTACACTCCAATATAAAATAAAAAGTAAAAAAATAAAACAACTAGAAAAAAAAATATGAAGATGGCTTGGTCATCCATGGAAGCTTAGAAAAGGGGAGGGGTCCTGAGTCAACCTTGGCAGTGCCCAACAAGGTTGCTCAGGGGAGCGGGCACCCAGCCATTAGACTTCTGTGCGTTTCATCACTATGCTTAGCTGCAAGCATTCCACACGCCCCCCCACCCACACCCCCACCCCACACCCCCCGCCCCTCGCCCCTTCCCTTCGATCCCACTAAATATAGCAGTTCTCAAACTAGGTGCTAGGTAAGGACAAGCTCACCTAGAAGACATCTGCTGAAGTGTGATAATAAGCCTGTGTACCAGGAGGAGAATACACTGATTTATGCAGACTTTCTAGGATAGCAGAACCCAAGGTGGCCATTTCTCACCATAAAACAATAAAGTGGCTTTTTGCTAGTGTATAATAATCTTGTGGCTGTTCAGTTAGGTTGGGCCCCCTGTCAGGGCTGGGACTGGGCCAGACCCTGGACCTCTGTCTCCTTGTAGAGGTCCTGACCATGGACTGGGCTCTAAACTTTGCTGTGATGACCCAGCAAAATGTCCATCTCCTCCTCCTGCAGTGACTTTCCTAGTGCTTTCTGTTCTAGTTGGGCTTCCCTGATGGCTCAGCTGGTAAAGAATCCACTTGCAATGTGGGAGACCTGGGTTCAGTCAGTCCCTGGGTTGAGCAGATCCCCTGAAGGAGGGCAGGGCCACCCACTCCAGTATTCTTGTGTGGAGAATCCCATGGATAGAGGAGCCTGGTGGGCTATGGTCCATAGGATCACAAAGTTGGACATGACTGAAGCAACTTAGCATACATGTACTAATCTGTCTAGTTAAGTATGTGTTCCAAGCTGTTTCTTTCCTCCAAGGAGCTTGCAATTCTGTTTGGGAAGATAGAGCTGAATATACTGGAGGCATCAGAGAGGGATGAAATGCTGAATCTTTGACTTGGCACTGATATGGGCACCCCTCAGTTTCTGAAGAGAAGGCTGGATTTGTTATCTAGGCATCATTCTTTTTCACTTCTAATTTTTGGCTGTTTCTATTGCACAATACAACACAGATTCAGAAAAGTACACAAAGCATAAATGCACAGCTCAAGGAGTTATCTCAAAGGGAACACCCTCGTAACCACTGTCTAAAGCAAGAAAGGGAACCCTGCCAGTACTCCAGAACTCTCCTGCTCCTAACCCCTTCCCTTACTACCAATATCACACAGGAGACTTAAGAGACTCGGGTTTGATCCCTGGGTTGGGAAGATCCTCTGGAGAAGGGCACGGCAACCCACTCCAGTATTCTTGCCTGGAGGATCCCATGGACAGAGGAGCCTGGCTGGCCACAGTCCACGGGGTCTCAAAGAGTCGGATAGGGCTGAAGTGACTTAGGACAGCACAGTGACACTGGCCTGACTTTTTTTTTCCTCCAAAAACAACTTTTATGGAATTATAGTTGATTTGCAATGTTATAATTTCTGCTGCAAGGTGATTCAATTATACATACATATTCAATTATACACATATAAAAGTGATTCAATTGTACATATATTATTCTTTTTCAGTTTCTTTTCCATTATAGGTTATTACATGATATTGTGCTATATAATAGGTCCTTGTTATTTACTTAGTCCATACATAATGGTGTGTATCTATTGATCTCATACTCCTAGTTATCCCTCCCTACTCCCTTCCCCTTGATAACCATAAATTTGTTTTCTATCTTTGTGAAACTATTTTTGTTTTGTTCATTTGTATCTTTTTTAAGATTCCACATATCAGATCAGATCAGTCACTCGGTCGTGTCCGACTCTTTGCGACCCAATGAATCGCAGCACGCCGGGCCTCCCTGTCCATCACCAACTCCTGGAGTTCACCCAGACTCACATCCATCGAGTCAGTGATGCCATCCAGCCATCTCATCCTCTGTTGTCCCCTTCTCCTCTTGCCCCCAGTCCCTCCCAGCATCAGAGTCTTTTCCAATGAGTCAACTCTTCCCATGAGGTGGCCAAAGTACTGGAGTTTCAGCTTTAGCATCATTCCTTCCAAAGAAATCCCAGGGCTGATCTCCTTCAGAATGGACTGGTTGGATCTCCTTGCAGTCCAAGGGACTCTCAAGAGTCTTCTCCAACACCACAGTTCAAAAGCATCAATTCTTCGGCACTCAGCCTTCTTCACAGTCCAACTTTCACATCCATACATGACCACAGGAAAAACCATAGCCTTGACTAGACAGACCTTTGTTGGCAAAGTAATGCCTCTGCTTTTGAATATGCTATCTAGGTTGGTCATAACTTTCCTTCCAAGGAGTAAGCGTCTTTTAATTTCATGGCTGCAGTCACCATCTGTAGTGATTTTGGAGCCCAGAAAAATAAAGTCTGACACTGTTTCCACTGTTTCCCCATCTATTTCCCATGAAGTGGTGGGACTGGATGCCATGATCTTCGTTTTCTGAATGTTGAGCTTTAAGCCAATTTTTTCACTCTCCACTTTCACTTTCATCAAGAGGCTTTTGAGTTCTTCTTCACTTTCTGCCATAAGGGTGGTGTCATCTGCGTATCTGAGGTTATTGATATTTCTCCCGGCAATCTTGATTCCAGTTTGTGTTTCTCATGAGTCCAGCGTTTCTCATGATGTACTCTGCATATAAGTTAAATAAACAGGGTGACAATATACAGCCTTGACGAACTCCTTTTCCTATTTGGAACCAGTCTGTTGTGCTATCATATGCTATTGGTCTTTTTCTGCCTTACTTCACTTTGTATGACAGTCTCTAGGTCCATCCAGGTTGCTGCAAATGGCATTTTGAAATAACTTTTATGGCTGAGTTGTATTCCTGTGTGTGTGTGTGTGTGTGTAACGCATCTTCGTTATCCATTCATTTGTCTATGAACATTTAGGTTGCTTCCATGTCTTAGCTATTAAAAATAGTGCTGCTATGAACATGAGACTGCATGTATATTTTTGAACTAGAGTTTTTGTCTTTTCTGGACATATGCCCAGGAATGGGACTGCAGGATCATATGGTAGCTCTATTTTTAGTTTTTTAAGGAACCACCATGCTGTTATCCATTGTGGTTGCACCAGCTCACAGTCTCACCAACAGTGTGGGAGGGTTCCCTTTACTCCACACTCTGTCTAGCATTTATTTGTAGACTTTCTGTTGACGGCCATTCTGACCAGGGTGAGGAGTTACCTCATTGTATTAACAGTTTTGATTTGCATTTCTCTGTTGATTAGCAATGTTGAGCATCTTTTCATGTGCCTATTACTTCTCAACACAGTGATCTCAGCACTCAGAAGTGCCCCTAAGCACTGTGATTTAGTTTTGCCTGTTTTTTTTGAGCTTTCTAGACGGAGAATGGTTACATATTCTTTGGTATTTAGCTTCTTTTGCACAACGCTATTTGTGAAATTAATGCAGTTTTACATGTGTGGGCATGCTAAGTTGCTTCAGTTGTGTCCGACTCTTTGCAACCCCCCTGAGCTGTAGCCCACCAGGCTCCTCTGCCCATGGGATTCTCCAGGCAAGAATACTGGGGTGGACTGCCGTGCCCTCCTCTAGGGGATCTTCCTGACCCAGGGATGGAGCCCACGTCTCTTAAGTCTCCTCCATTGGCAGGTGGGTTCTTTACCACCAGTGCCACCTGGGAAGCCCTGCAGTTTTGCATGTAGGTATCATTTATTCATGTCCATTGTTGTAGATTACTCTGTTGAATGATTTGCAAAATTTTTGTCTCTGTTTTGCTGATACACACTTGATTTGTTTGCGGTTGGAAATGTCACCCCAAAATGCTGCTGTGATCAGCATTGGACATGTCTCTTGATAAGCGTGTGTGTGTGTGTGTGTGTGTTTGTGCACGCGTGCGCACACGTTTTCTCTTGGGTATACTTGCCAGTGGATCGCAACATGTCGGTCTGTCCTCACAGTGGCCTTGTCAGTGTGTGGGGAGGGTTGGCTGAGCTCAGCAGTGTGGGAAGCTTTCCTCACTGTCCTGCCTCTGTGCACCTTGACTTGTCTCTGAGCTCCCACTGGGGCCATATCACCTTTCCAGGCAATGAGAGATCAGGGCACTAAATTTTGTGTGTGCTGCACATGGGTAGCTCTGCAGGTGTGAGGTGTGAGTGGCATGTAGCAGCCTGGTCGGGGGCATGCAGGCAGTCTTGTGGGCACAGCCTGTTCATCACAGTCCTCCAGGTGGACCTGAATGCCTGGCCCCGTAAGCTTGAGTGTCTGCTTGCCTCGTTTCCTCCTGAGTGGCTTGGGCCCCCTTCCAGCATAGTGAGTGAAGAATGGTCAGGGAGGCTGAGGCCTCAGCCGAGTCTCCTGGCCACTGCTTGCAGGGCAGCTGAGCTCTTAATGTGTTTCCATAATCAAAGCAGAAAGGTCCCATTGTGGGACTAACGCTTTTGCCATAAAGCGCTTTTTGTTTCCTAACAAAATTCCAAGTTGCAAGAGCAAGTCAGCTTAGCAAAGACACAATACCAATTAATGGCCATTTGCCACTTGCAGCAGCTAGGCAAGCTCCTAGTGAGTAACGGTCCGCCAGCTTGTTTTTTATTGGGGTACCCCAAGGACGCAAAAACACTTTTGCAGCTTCTTGGAAGAACACAGGAAGGTATTAGGAGTCATCTTTATCAACCCGGAGTTATAATCTGATATTAATGTGTCACTTAGTGTTCACTTGGACTTCCCTGGTGGCTCAGACGGTAAAGTGTCTATCTACAACGTGGGAGACCCGGGTTCAATCCCTGGTTTGGGAAGATCCCCTGGAGAAGGAAGTGGCAATCCACTCCAGTACTATTGCCTGGAAAATCCCATGGACAGAGGAGCCTGGTAGGCTACAGTCCATGGGGTCGCAAAGAGTCGGACACGACTGAGCGACTTCACTTCACTCTAGGGTTCACTTGGCTCCATGTTTAGAAAATACAAATAACACTTGTATTATTCAAGTTCAACACTTGGTTGAACAAGGAAGGGAATTATTGGGTTGGCCAAAAAGTTCATTCGAGTTTTTCCATACAATGGAAAACAGATGGTATGGGAAAATGGGAAAACAAATCCCATTACCACCATACTATGGTAACAGAATATGCAGTGTTTTTCTCATGACACAAGAGGTCTAGAGGCAGGCCGTCAGTCCTAGGGCTCCACGTTGATTCCGTATGTCTTTTTGCTCTATCATCCTCAGCACGTGGCCTCTTTTCCTCATGCTCTCAAAATGGCTGCTGTATCTATAGGCTTCACATCTGCATTCCAGGCAAGAAGAAAGGGAGAGGGAAGCTGGCTTTTGCCAACTGACTTACCCATTTTAATGAGGGACACTAACTTTGTGGAAGTACCAAGCAATAGGCTTCCCCTTACATTTCATTGGCTAGAACTGGGACATGTGGCAACCGCTGATTTCAGGGGTGTCTGGGAACTGAGCACATTGTTACTCTGAACAAAATCAGGGATCCCCATAGTTCAGGAAGAAGGGGAGAATGGACATAGGAAGCCAGCTAATAGCAGGTGCCACAATTTCATAGATACTGTAGGGAACAAGTTTCAAATGGAGTAAAACATTCCTTGGTAAGAAACTTATTCCTGTGAGCGCCGAAATGTATTTTCATCATTTTAAATGGTTCAAGAAAGGGACTTCCCTGGTGGTCCCATGGCTAAGACTCTGCACTCCCAAGGCAGGGGACCCTGGTTCGATCCCTGGTCAGAGAACTAGATCCCACATCAGGGAACTAGATCTCACATGCTGCAATTAAGAGATCCCTCAGCTGCATCGTAAGACCCGGTATAGCCAGCTAGATAAATAAAAATAAATATTAAAGAGAATACAAAATAAAAAGCTGGGACCACCTCGTGCTCTGTTCTGTAACGTGCTTCCATTTCTCTAGTGCAGTAAATCACAGGTGAATGCTCACCTGTTAAGTACGGCGGTGTAGCTTCCCTTGGCTAGATTTTTTCCGGGAATTGGATGACACCCCTGAGATGTGAAGACTGCCTGACTCTCCTGGGCATTCTTAGGGAAAACCCCCTTGGCTCAGTTCCAAACTGGAAAACCCTGCTAAGGGGCCGAGTGGATTACGATTGGGTCCCCATGTTTGGGGCTTCCCTCAGCTCAGTCAGTAAAGAATCTGCCAGCAGTGCAGGAGACCTGGGTCCGATTCCTGGGTTCGGAAGATCCACTGGAGAAGGAAATGGCAACCCACTCCAGTATTCTCGCCTGGAGAATCCCATGGACAGAGGAGCCTGGCGGGCTACAGACCGTGGGATCACAAGAGTCGGACACGACTTAGCGACCAAACCACCCCCCTGTATGCTGCTATTGTGAGTGTTATAAGCTAGGATGGTGAGTAGAAGATGTGGGGGCCTGCAGCGGTTTCAGATATAGGCAGGAACATACTTAAGGAGGCTAAAGCGGTCCAACAGTTCAAGCTGTTTGTTCATTTAGTCATTATTGAGGACTTGCTGTGTGCTGCCACATCAGGCTAGGTGTTGTTCTTGATGCAGAAACAGACAAGACAGGGCCCACCTGGATCTTCCCTGGAGGTCCAGTGGCTAAGACTGCACTCCCAATGCAAGGGGCCTGGGTTCGATCCCTGGTTGGGGAACTAGATTCCACATGCTGAAACTAAAGTCCTGCATGCCATAGCTAAGACCTGGTACAGACAAATAAATAAAAATAAGTATATATATATATATAAAAAAAAGGTGGGGGGAGGAGGCCAGGAGCCCTCATGGAGCTTCTAGTCTTAGAGTCAGACTAGTCTCTGGGGGATGACTTAGAAAAGCAGTTGTTAGGGATGCTCTCCCCAGAGGGAGCCCCACGGATGGGGAGCTTAGTCTTGCTAAGGGGGCCAAGGTGAGTTAGGGTGGTGGTGACGGGATTTGGAACCTCAGAGTCTATGTAGGAGGTCATTCCAGGTGAGGGAACCTTGGGAGCAAGGCCCTGGAGGTGTGAAACAGCTTGACTGGATTAAATTAGCAACAAGATGAAGTAATAGCTACACCTTTTCATTTCTCAAGCCACTTAATGCTGGGCGGGGAAGTTCCACTTGTGAACTTTAATATTCTTAAAGTAAGAAGAAAAGACCGAAGGAACTTGTTTTGTAAGTATGCCCAAAGGTTTGTAAACCTGAAGGTTTTCCTGCCATTCTTTCTCTAAGAACTGCAGATGTTCCCCCAGAAAATCAGAGAAGCCGTGTCTAGTAATTCTGGTCTTTGCAGTCCTTCTGCCCATCCATCCATCCATCACCTGGTAGAGTGCCTACTCTCTACCAGGCCTTGTCCTGGGTGACCAGAGCCTGCCCTTACTGGGCCCCCACAGGGTGTGGAGGGAGGTGGGCATCTGGGTGAACAACTGACGTTCTGGGCTAGTTCCTATGGGAACTAGGGAGGTCAGCCAAGAATTCTGTCTTCAGGAGTGGGGCAGCCTTAAGGTTGTGATGTTGAAAGGGGAGGAAAAGTGTTATTGAGATCCCCTTCTGTCTCCCTAAAAGGCATAGTCCCCCGTAGTGCGGGGGAGGAGTTTCCACATGCCTTAGCTGTGCAGCCGTTCGAGGGAGCTGCCATTCACTGGAGCTGGCCCTGAGTGGGGACTGTGGTGGGACACATGTATCAGCCCCCGAGTGGTGTTTTAGAGCCAGGACACCGTGGCTCAAGTGCTGGGTGGTTTGTCCAGGGTCACATGGCCTAGAAGTGGTGAGACTGGCGTTTCTCCTGGGCTTACTTGATCCTGAAGCCTTGAGCTGCAGATCTCGATTCTGGGCCTTGCAAGCTGCTGCTGGATGTGGGATTGGGGAGTAGAGGAGGCCTCCTCCCGATAATGACTTGGGGTGGTCAGCAAGTGGAAATCGGCTGAGCTTCTACTGCAGAGGGCAGTCCTGATGACTCGGACATGAGGTTTTTGTTTAATCAAGGTGGTAACTTACCGGGGAATTTGTGTGGTGGTTCATTGGGTAAGACTCCATGCTTCCACTGTAGGAGGCACGGGTTCAATCTCTGGTTGGGAAACTAAGATCCCACATGCCGCCCAGTGCAACAGCAACAAAAAACAAAATGTGGACTCAGGATTCAGCAAATAATTGAATTACTTAGATGCAGAAAATATAATAAAGTCCTTTAAGAATATTTTTATTTTTTATTATTTGTTTTATTTATTTATTATCTATTTGGCTACGTGTGAGCGTTCTCTAGTTGTGGCGAGTCGGGGTTTCTCTTTCGTTGCAGTACGTGGGCTCCTCATCATGGTGGCTCCTCTCGTTTCAGAGCACAGGCTCTAGGCTCTTGGGCTTCAGTAGTTTAGTTGCTCCTTGGTACGTGGAATCTTTCTGGACCAGGGATCAAACCTTTGTCCCTTACACTGGCAGGCAGATTCTTATCCACTTTACCACCAGGGAAAGTGAAAAGTGAAAGTCGCTCAGTCGTGTCCAACTCTTTGTGATCCCATGGGCTATACAGTCCATGTAATTCTCCAGGCCAGAATACTGGAGTGGGTAGCCTTTCCCTTCTCCAGGGGATCTTCCCAACCCAGGGATTGAACCCAGGTCTCCCTCATTGGAGGTGGACTCTTTACCAACTGAGCCACAAGGAAAGCCCACCACCAGGGAAGGGCAAATCTTTTTTTTTTTGTTAAAGATTTTTTTGTTGTGGACCATTTTTAAACACTATTGAATTTGTTACAGTATCACTTCTGTTTTATGTTTTGGGTTGTTTGACTGCTAGACATGTGAGATCTTAGCTCCCCAACTGGGAATCAAATGCGCCCCCCCTGCATTGGAAGGCAAAGCCTTAACCACTGGACCATCAGGGAAGTCCCTATAATAAAGTGTTAAAAAAAAAAAATTGTAACTTACCTGGATGGCCCTTATCCCTTAACAATCCCCAATAGCTCCCCACCCTTCTGACGTGGGAGTCTGGGAGCCGCTGTCCTCCTCTGCGCCCTGGTTCCCACTCTCCAAACGCGGGTCCAGGCCTGCCCTGTGGCTCAAGCGTGGGGCAACATTGGGGTTGAATCAACCGCTCCCCTAGGGCTCCCAGAAGCAGGAAGACAGGAAATCCCTTCGAGGTTGTTTCGTTCAGCCCCGTGCTCCCCACACCCATGTTGCAGCCGAGGAAACCGAGGCTCTTGAACCCCAAGCGTTTGGCACTTCTGTGGTGTTGGCGCGATTTCCTCTCTTCCTGTACTAGGCAGCTTTGATGCCAAAAATGAGTAAGTGGGATGGTGACCGTCTATGGCACACGGAAAGTCACAAGACTAATTGTCCCCAGAGTGAGACCCCCCCTCTTCTCTGCTCAGCCTTGCCTTGGACACCTGACACAGGTGGGGACCGAGGTTCCTGCCCTGAGGGGACTGCAGTGAGAGCGGCCAGGTTGTAGGGGGTGGGTTTGACATGGTTCAAACCGAACCGAACCGAACAAAAACCGAACAAAAACCGAACAAAAACCGAACAAAAAGGAGTGCTACTGAGCTTTAGGATTGTTTAAACCCTAGACCTGGGTGGGGCACAGGACAGAGGACAGGGACTCAGAGCCAGGGCCACAGGAAACTCTGTGGTGCAGGCTTTGAACCTGGGCTCCACAGAAGTTCTTTCTCCAGGGTTGCCACAGTTTCCCCATCTGGAAATGGGGGTTGTAACTCAGCTTCACTGGGCTGCCTTGAGATTAAGGCAGTGAGGTCCAGTGATGATGGGATGGCGCTTTGCAGGTGGGAGAAGGGAAGAGCCCTCAGTTGATGTCAGGCCATTTGCCAAGATTGTCACATCTAATTACAGTAAGCCCCCTATGTATAAACCAGTTCCACTTCCAGACTGTGTTTGTAAGTCCCGTTTGTTTGTAAATCCAACAAACTTAGCCTAGGACCCAATGAACACATTCGGCTATTTAGTACTATACTGTAATACAGTAAGATAGTACTGCATTGTGATGGGGCTTTCTGGCGCTAGTGGTAAAGAATCCACCTGCAAACGCAGGAGATATAAGAGATGCAGGTTCGATCCCTGGGTAGGGAAGATCCCCTGGAGGGAGAAATGGCAACCCACTCCAGTATTTTTGCTTGGAGAATTCCATGCACAGAGGAGCCTGGCAGGTTACAGTCCATGGAGTCACAGAGAGTTGGACACAACTGAGTGATTGAGTAATAGTAGTTTCTGTACAAATAATTTGTAAAAAACAATAAACACAAAAAATAACATTTTTAATCGTATAGTACAGTATCTTGAAGTACAGTAGTACAGTATAACAGCCTCCATACAGGGGCTGGCATTGAGTGGACAGGAAGGAAGAGTTACCGACTCGAGGAGGGAGAGGAGGTGGGAGATGTTAGGGCTGAAGGATCATCAGGAATAGGAGATGGAGGGCATTTCACTCATGCCTGGCTTTGATGGAACGCACATTTGCATCTTTGAAAGTTCGCAGCTTTAAGGTTCATATGTAGGGACTTCCTGTAATCCATTTCACCCCCACACCTCCTCTGAGGTCAGTGATGACACTGTTCTTATTGTACAGACATAAAGGCGAGATTCGGAGAAGTCATGATTGTTGTGTGAGTTCACATATCAAGTGGAGTTTGTCTCCCCAGTCCTTTCCACCTCGCCATGACACAATTTCTGTTCCTACGGAGGATGGCCCTGCATTATAGCAACAGAGGAATTTAGGTCACAGCCTGGGATGCAGTCCCAGATCCAAGTGGTGTGTGTATCTCATCTCAGGCCAGGCAGTGGCAGAATGCAGGGGGTAAATATCATCCTTGGATGGTTCGTGTACCTGTGGAGGAGGGAGAATTAGATCTTCCCCCTCCCTGGATGTTGCCTTTGGAAAGCTTGACCTGCTAAATTTGTGGCCAACAGTGTGATCAGAAACTAAACAGGGACTATTTGGAAGGGCTTTGGGCTATGCCTGGCACATACTAAGTGTCCATTAGATGCAGTGAAGGTAAATAAATAAATAAGTAAAATGCTAATGCCACCCCCGTTGGCCCCAAAGTCTCCCTGTCTCGGCTGACTTTTTCAAACGTGCACAGTGGAGCTTTGTTCTTCTGCCCCTTTGTCTGAAAGCAGCCTCTGTGAGGCTGACTCACAGGCGGGAGGCTGGGCTATGCCCGTCCACGGTTCCCAGGCTCCGGCTGCCTCTAACTCCTGCTCTTCTGCACCAGGAGCTCCCTTAAGGGGAGGTGACCCCTGTTCAGTGGATGGAGGGGATGCCGCTGTGTCCTGTGAAGGTGACCTTTTTTTATTTCCTAACCCACTCCCAGGACTGAGCATCTTCAGCCTGCGGAGAGCAGGTAGAGAGAGAGAGCGAGCTTTGGAGATGATGTATGCCTTATTTTCTTGTCTTCCTAACTGGATCTTAGGGAATTCTGCCTTGAATCATTACATTCCTGTGAGAAGAGAACAGGTGCTTAGGGGCTCTGTGGCCTCTGTCTGCTCCCTGACTTGGGCAAGTTGTGGGTTGTTCTGTGAAACGGGATACCCATCCTTCAAGCATCACCACCAGAACATCATTGGCCTCATGGTTCTTAACCCTGTCTGCACATTTGAATCACTGCTGCTGCTGCTGCTACTGCTAAGTTGCTTCAGTCATGTCCGACTCTGTGCAACCCCGTAGACGGCAGCCCACCAGGCTCCCCTGTCCCTGGGATTCTCCAGGCAAGAACACTGGAGTGGGTTGCCATTTCCTTCTCCAATGCATGAAAGTGAAAAGTGAAAGTGAAGTCACTCAATGTCCAACTCTTCGAGACCCCATGGACTGCAGCCCTCCAGGCTCCTCCATCCATGGGATTTTCCAGGCAAGAGTACTGGAGTAGGGTGCCATCGCCTTCTCCGTTTGAATCACTAGAATGCTTTTTTAAAACCTATGGATATTGGGGGCACAGCCCCAGACCAATTGACTTAATATCTTTGGGGTGGGTCCCAGGTGTCCATTCCTATACTTCCTTCCTGTGGGTATGGCACACAGAGAGGGTTGGAGCTGAGCGGACTGTTCTGAGACACTCGTCCACCCTTCAGTTTACCCACCAGAAGGATGTTGACTTGGCAGAGTCGATGTTGGTGGAGGCAGATTGGGTTAGAACCAGGTCTTCCGTTGTGGGACCTGGGGCTTTCCTCCAACACTGACTGCTGTGTGGTTACTTCTCATGTCCATGGTTATGGGAAAGGAAGGCAGTGGTTGGGGTTGTGATGTTGATAATCAAATGTATGCTCATCACCCAAACTGGTAGGGAAACCAAGCTTAGCATCACCATGTTCAGAAAGTCTTGCCAGAATTTTTCAACTCAAGTTTAATCTTTCCCTTCTCTGTGCTTCCTTTTCCTTTTAAAATGTTAATCACATATTTTAAAAAATATATTAAAAAATTTTTTTATTTACTTATTTGACTGCACCAGGTCTTGGTTGTGGCATGCAGGATCTAGTTCCCTGACCAAGGATTGAACCTAGGCCCCCTGTATTGGGATCGTAGAATCTTAACTACTGGACCACCAGGGAAGGCCCTCTCCAACCTTCCTTTATCTCACACCCAGTAGTCAGCCCTCTGTGTCTGTGGGTTCAGTGTCCGACTGAACCACATCGTTTTATATAAGGGACTACTTGAATATCCTCTGATTTTGGTATCTGGGGGTGGGGTGTGTCCTGGAACCAATCCCCCACAGGTACCAAGGGATGACTGTATTTACCATTGCATCTTTTCACTTAGCATCACACGTGTTTACTTACTAGGCCCTGAGCTTCCAGGGGCAGGTTCTGAGTGAAAGGCATCATTCTAAACCAACGCCTGGATGGAAGAGGCACTCAGTAGGTGTTCATGGAGCGAGAGAGTGGATATCCACCCGGGAACCTCTGTCGCTCTTCGTGAGCCCCTAGGTTAAGTGGGTCGAGGCAACTGCTTTCTGTGTTTGGGGCAAGTCCAGATGAAAAATGCACCGCCAGGCAGAGTCAGGAAAAACAGGACTAGGAGGGAGCTGTGTGCTTGATCCAGGGAAGACCAGCTTACCTAAAAATAAACAGCCCTTTCTCATCCTGTGCAGCCTTAGTCGTCCCTCCCTCAGCCCTCCCGCCCAGCTCCCTTTCTCAGTGGGAAGATCCAGTGTACATGTCACAGCTGGAATCTGGCTTGTGTTTGGAAATAAACAAGTTGGCCCCTCTCTCTGCCTGGAACTTTCCTTTATCAGGAAACACTAGCCACCACCCGAGAGATGAAAGGTTTCCTTCCAGCCTCTGGAGAACTCTGGGGAGAAGAAGGAGGGCCCAGGGGACTTCCATGGTGGTCCAGTGGCTAAGACTCTGCACTCCCAGTGCATACAGCATGGGCTCGATGCCCGGCCTGGGAACTAGGTGCCACTGAGTTTGGATGGCACAACTAAAGATCCTGCCTGCTGCAATGAAGATCACACAGGATGCAATTAAGACCCAATGCAGTCACATATAAATGATTTTTTTTTTTAAAGGGACGACTTGGGGTGGGCCAGACACCTCTAAATTGTCCTCTTCTGTCTTCATGTTGGTAATTGGGGCGGGCTTGAGCAAGTGAGAATGGCAACCCACTCCAGTGTTCTTGCCTGGAGAATTCCATGGACAGAGGAGCCTGGTGAGCTACAGTCCATGGGGTCACAAAGAGTCAGACACGACTGAGTGACTAACACTTTTCACTTGCTTGAACAAGTGGGCTTGATATAAAATAGTTTTGCGCAGGGTGGGGGAGTTTGTGGAGGACCCCCTCCCCACCACTCCAAATGCTGCTGGAGGGAAAAGAATCTGATTCCATCTTACAGGGAGATGTGATGCAAGGAAAATAATGTGTATCCTCACTCAGAATGTTGGCTGCCCAGCTAGACGGCTTTTGACATAGAAGTCAGGCAGCCTTTTGGGAAGAGGAACTCAGGCTGAGGGTCTTTCTGTGTTTCTGCTGTAGCTTATTCAAAGTATTAGGATGCAAGCAAGAGAAGGGGATGACATGAATGAGAATGGGAATGAGAGAGTTTCCTGCCACCATAGAGTTAGGCAGGAGCTAGTGGTTCAGGAATAAATATGGTATGGCTGGGAGGAAAGGCCCCTCTCTCACACAAGGGGGACCATAAATTGGTACAGCTAATCTCAAAAGGAAGTTGACTAGATGGTAAAGTTAAGGGTGCCCGTGTCCTACAGCCAGAAACTTCTAGTATCTGTATTAGGAAATCTACCATGCAGGTGCTCAAGGAGAAATAGATAGGGATGCACATTGTAGCATCTTTTATCCTGAAAAGCTGGGAGCAACCTAAATGCTTATCAGGAGGGAAATATATCAGTAAATGGTGGAACTATTCAGAGGTTAAACCTAACATGAATCAGCCTGGCTACTTTAAGAGAAAGATGGGTAGAAAGTCAAGTTATAGTATATGTGTAGTCATCATGACCATTTGTAAGTTAAAACAATCAAAACGATGGAGCAAAACTATAAAATCCTTGACAGGAAGAATACCCATTAGCTTCACCCTAGTGGTTGCCTATAGAGGCACTGCTGCTGCTGCTGCTGCTAAGTCGCTTCAGTCATGTCCGACTCTGTGCGACCCCATAGACAGCAGCCCACCAGGCTCCCCCGTCCCTGGGTTTCTCCAGGCAAGAACACTGGAATGGGTTGCCATTTCCTTCTCCAATGCATGAAAGTGAAAAGTGAAAGTGAAGTCGCTCAGTCGTGTCCGACTCTTAGCGACCCCATGGACTGCAGCCCACCAGGCTCCTCCGTCCATGGGATTTTCCAGGCAAGGTTAAAAGGCTCTAGGAGCACTTCCCTGGTGGTCCAGTGGTTAAGACTTCGAGCTCCCAATGCAGAGGGCCTGGGTTCAATCCCTGGTCAGGGAATTAGATTCCATATGCAGCATCTAAGGCCCAGTACCGCCAAAAAACAAAAAAGGCACTAAGTAGCACAGCCAAAAAAAAAAAGGCTCTAGGAAGGACTATAAGGGATTTTTAACCTCAATTATAATGTTTCATTTCTTACTAAAAATGTCTGAAACAAATGTGATAAAGTGTTAACATTTGTTAAATCTGGTGGTGAAGGTATGTTATGTTGCACTTTTTGGGGGGATGTTTGAAATGTTTTATGTAAAAAGTGAGAGACATGTTCCTATCATTTAGTTGCTAATAATCTCATGGGGGGAATTGACAAATAAGCAGCCAGGGGCCCTCAGATATGAATGTTGATATTATTGACCGAGACTGCTTTAGATGGACTATTAGTTAAAATTAAGTTAAGCTTCATTCACAATGACATCAGCAAAGTAAAATAACTGTGACTTAGTCACCAAATCAGTGCTTCTGTGTATCTTGTCTCACAGCTTCAGGACTTGCAGCACTCTGGCTCAGTAGTTGTGGTGCACGCCCTTAGGTGCTTTGTGGCATGTGGAATCTTCCCAGACCAGGGATGGAACCTGTGTCCTCTGCGTTGGCTGGTGGATGCTTATCTACTGTGCCATTAGGGAAGCGCTGCATGACTTCTGATACAGTCAAGGGTTGTGCACTGCACAAGGAGGTGAGAGGATGCTGAAATCCAGACTGTCTCCAGTTGCCAGGTGTGTGTGCTGTGTAGGGCTGTGCTGCGTCTCTCTAGAGGTAGGGGTACTCTCTTCCAGCTTGCACAAAGGCCCTGGATGGGCTGGTTCTGGGCCTGACCCCAGGCGAGTTGCTTGCCCTCTTTATGCGTGTCTCTTCTTCTATTGTGAGCATCAGTGAGTTACTGTATGTAAAGTGCTCAGAACGGCACCTGTCATGTAATAACCACTGCGTAAGGGTTAGCTTGGAGAAGGCAATGGCACCCCACTCCAGTACTCTTGCCTGGAAATCCCATGGATGGAGGAGCCTGGAGGGCTGCAGTCCATGGGGTCACTAGGAGTCGGACACGACCGAGAGACTTCACTTTCACTTTTCCCTTTCATGCCTTGGAGAAGGAAATGGGAACCCACTCCAGTGTTCTCGCCTTGAGAATCCCAGGCACGGGGGAGCCTTGTGGGCTGCCGTCTATGGGGTCGCACAGAAGCGACTTAGCAGCAGTAGCAGCAGCAAGGGTTAGCTGCTGTGATCATACATAATTGAGAATGAACCAAGCCTCCTGGGTCTCTTCTTCTGAAGGCTTATCTTGTTGGATTTGCCAAAGCCTGGCATTGGGAGGGGTTGAGGCTCTGGATTATTTATAATTTGTTCCCTGAGCTTGCATTTCTTTCCAAAAGATTCTTTCCAAAGCTTAAGCTTTTCCAGGGTGTGGCTTCTTACCCCCAAGGCAGCTGACCTTGGCATTTTTGGTGCCTTTTTCATCTGAAAGAAGATGGGGTGGTCGGGACTAGGGTACCCCAGGTAGGCTGGGAAGAGAATTTTGCCTCAATTCTGTTTTAGTGTTGAATTGGGGAAATATAGGCAGATTCCGGAGAGAAAAAGAGTGGTGCGCTCTAATCCAGACTTTCTGTGGAAGGTGGAGTCTCACCCCTGCAGTCTGCTTAGGAACTGGAATCTGACTTTCTTGTCTATTTCCTCATTTTGGACACAATTCAGACCCATTAAGCAGCATTCGGATGACATTAATGCTTGAGTTGTGACCAAAGGCTTCACCTGGTCATCACCATCTTTAGAAGAGAGAGATTTTCATATTTTCTTGATTTTAGACAAATATCTTGTCAGAGTTTACTATTTCTGAAATTGGGATGCGTTACATACTGGCTTCTAATGTAACACTTCTTTGTATTCCCCAAATGCTCTCATTACATACCTGGTGTGTCTTATAAATGAGAATTCCTGCCTTACCTGTGTGCATCCAAAGTGAATTTTGGAGACTTTCCTGGTAGTCCAGTGGCTAAGACTCTGCACACCCAATGCAGGGGGCCCGGGTTTGATCTCTGGCCAGGGAACCAGATCCCATATGCCGTGATGAAGAGTGAAGATCCCGCATGCTACGAATAAGACCTGGCACAACCAAACAAATAGATGAATATAAAACACACACACAACAACAATAAAAAACAGAGCCAAAATGGATTTTGTTTCATGGTTGGTAGAAAGGGCTCTAAATGTACAAACTTCTGAGAGAGCGTTGATGGGGGCCCCTGGCCAGCGTATTAAGTCGGTGCTTTGTTTAAGTTGGGCCTTCCCTTGTTTAAGATGATGTCTTTGAAGGAGACCGAAGCTCAAGAGGCGTTCTGTTCAGTACTTTGTTGAAGGTCACACAATTAGAAAATAATGGATCCAGCACTTAAACTGAGCTCTATCTTGCAAAGTTCAGCCATTTTTCCTCCACAGGAATTCCCATATTTCTCAACTTCTGCTTTCTGCTGTGTTCTGTCTGTAATGCCCCCTTCTCGCCCCATTGAAAACCCATCTAACATATCTTATACTTTCATTTGGAATAACATTATACAAATGTCATTATAGGAAAAATACCAGAAAGTAAAAACATCAACATAGACTATATTTCCAGTGTCAAAGTTTTGATATATTTATTTTGCTACAAGATATAAATTGACTTCTATAAAGGTGAAAAAAGAAAAATAATGCTTTAAAATTTTAAAAAGTTAATTTGGGGAGGGGTTTATGCTGAAAATAGATTCTCTCGAGCTGTTAAGTTGCTATATCATGGACATTGTCCATGTCATTAAATGTTCTTTGAAAATGGGATTTTTTTTTTAGTTGCTATATAAACATATCAGAATTTAGTTACCCACTTCCCTATGGTTGGCTATTTTAAGTTACACTTCCGTGAATAGCCTTCAGCTCATGCTTAATTGTTTCTTTAGGATAAATTCCTAGAAATGGACTTGCTGGCTCAAAGTGTGCGTGCCGATTTGCAAGCTGCTGCTGCAGAGTCGTATTTCTTGGCTGCCATCCAGCAAGGCTATACCGCTCAGCTCAGCGCTCCCACCACAGCCCAGCCAGGGACTTTTCGGAGTCACCCTGCCATTTGTTTTCATTTTGCACTTCCTTGCTTATAATTCAGGTGGAGAGGTTTGCTTCCATCTGTAACTTTCTTTTGAGGTAAGCACGTGTATTTACCTGGCTTATCTTCCTGACCCTTTTCTGGACACCCGCTCTTTCTCCAAGACCAAATTCAAAGCCCACCTTGGCCACGAACCCTTGTCTGCTGTTTCTCAGAAGCTGGAAATGATGTTTTATTTTCTCATCTCTGAATTCTCACTACAGCTCACATCGTAGAACAACTTGTCAAATACCCTTCTGTGTTGTCACTTGGTATCCTCGGCCCCTGTTAGAATCTAGTCTTTCAGGTGGGAAATGGGTCTTACTCGTTTCTGTATTACCTGTAGGGCGTGGCATAGTGGGTACTCCATATTCTTAAATGGACACAGACTGTTCTTAAAAATTAAGTTAAAAGTTGTGGTGAAATGAATGCCATCTCATCAAATTGTTTTCTTCCCTTCCTCCCCTTTTCCTTCGGAATCAGTGAGTTTTTTGCTCCATCTGAGACCCAGCCAGGCAGGTGGAGTAACCAGCTGTGGCAACCTTTGTGGGAAGGCTGGGTGTGGCCGCTCCGGGCAGGGCTCTGCTCCGGATAGGACTTGAGGTTGGCTGCCTACCCAGACTTTTTGTCTTTTTGCTGGAAGAGAATCACCACCACCCTCTTTTGACAATTTAAAATGTATTATTAATGGGACTTGCCTGGAGGTCCAGTGGCTAAGACTCTGAGCTCCTGATGCAGGGGGCCTGGGTCTGATCCCTGGTCAGAGGACTAGACCCCACATGCTGCAGCTAAGACTTCACTTGTTGCCACTATAGGACAAGGTCCTGCATGCCACAACTAGAGACCCTGCATGCTGAAACTAAGACCCGGTGCGGTCAAATAATTAAATAAATAAATACTAAAAAAAAAAGCAAAATGTATTATAATTGTCAATCGCCTTATATTAATAAAATCAGGATATGGTAATTATAGAACATTTGGAAAACAGAGAAGGAGAAGAAAAGATTACCTACAGCTCTCCCTCCCCGCCCCCCATACTCAACTCACTTGGCGATAGATGTTTCTTATAGATGCATTTTCTAGGCAAAAATGTTTTATGTTTTTCCCCCAACATCTATAGTGCAGTTCTTTTTTCCTGCCTTCTCAATAGAATGATACAAAAAACTTCCCATGTTTCTCGTCAGCGCGTTCAATGGTTTTGTAATACTTTAAGTGGTTTTACCATAACCTACTCAGCCATGCTTCTGCGATTGGGTCTTTGGGTTGTTCCCATCGTGTCAGTGGTGAACAGGAGTGGACAAGATCAGGCACATTGTCTCCTCGTGTTTCACGAGGGCACGTTCAGGCTCACCAGCCCACGCCAGCCCCTCCCCCTCAGTCTCTTCCCTTTGGGGCCGGTGCCCCGTTTGCCTCTCGGCTTGTGTTTCTCAGTATCCGCGTGTAGCAACCCCGTTGAGAAATGGCTTCCTTTTTCAGGAAGAAGACTCAAGTGCTTGAGCCTCGAGGAGTCTGCACAAGAGTGCAGAATCATGGCCCCTGGGGTCAGGGCCTGGGGGCTGCACAGCGGTTGCTCCTCTCCTTCTAGGCCCGGGGTGCAGGGGAGGGGTGGCCAGCCTTGGGAGGGCCACCGGCCTCAGACCTGACCACGCTGCTCTTCCCAGCTGCAAACTCTGGTCCCCGCATTCCAGGCCCCCCAGGAGTTTACGGACTTTCCTGGTGGCTCAGTTGGTAAAGAATCCACCTACAATGCAGGAGACCCGGGGTTCGATCCCTGGGTCAGGAAGATCCCCTGGAGAAGGGAATAGCTATCCACTCCAGTATTCTGGCCTAGAAAATTCCATGGGGAGCCCGGTGGGCTACAGTCCATAGGGGCTGTAAAGAGTTGGACACGACTGAGCGACTAACACACACACACACACACCGGAGTTTACAGAGTCCCTTCTCTGGCTGGTCCCAGACTTGCATCCTGGGTGGCAGGTCTGTTCCCTGCATTCTCTGGGCAAATCCAGGGGAGCTGCTGGGATGGGCACAGTCCTGGAGTCATCTTTGGGGCCCTGCTTTTCTGAAGAACAGCTGTCCTAACCAACTGTTTACTGTGAGGGGCTGCAGTCACAAATGCAGCCTGGGCCAACGGTCCAGGCCCTGGAGGTGGAGTAACACTGTCTGAGTTCACATCCTGCCCCCGACAGTTACTTTATCTCTGTGTCTTACTTTCATCCCCAAGTGGGGATGGTAATAACATCTTGCTCCTCTGATGAAATGAGTTAACGTGTATAAACTTCTTTAAACAGTCCCTAATTTGCTAAATAAAAACTAGAGAACTGGAGGCCCAGCCAAGCGTCTCTCTCATACAGCAAGTTGAACCCAGACCTTCTATTGTCCGGTAAGGAGAAAAGAGCCCTGGGTAGGAGCCTGGGGGCCTGGTTTCTGTCCTGGCATTGCCTTCTAACTTCCTGTGTTTCTTTGACAAGTCACTGCCCCTCTCTGGACCTCATTTTGTTTTTTGTTGTTGTTGCTGGGTATCCATCTTTGTAAAATATTAATTAATTAATTTGGCTGCCCCAGGTCCTGGTTGCATCATGTAGGATCTTTCCTTGCCGTGAAGATGGTCTATTTGGGGTACACAGGCTTAGTGGCTCCACGGCATGTGGGATCTTAGTTCCCTGACCAGGGATTGAACTCATGTCCTCTGCATTGCAAGGTGAATTCTTAATCACAGGACCACCAGGGAAGTCCCCATGAGTGAGGCCATCTTGAAGGTTCTTCTCATTGTAGAAAATTCTTGGATTTTTGTGACTTAAAAGGATGCGAGAAATCTCAAGAAGGGTCAGGTTTTGCCAATTGAGCCCCCTGCCGACCCCCGCCTCGGTCCTCGGTGGGGGCTGGCTGAAAAGACTGCTGGGCAGGAGGTCCAGAGCCCTCTAGGATTTTTCCAGGTTGTGCTCTGTGCAGGTGAGCCCTCCTCCACCTGGATGGGGAATTAGAGTATCTGGGTCACCTGGAAATGGGCCATGGGAGAACTCGCCTCCTCAGAGTGTGAGACGTGTGCCGTCCTGCCCTGTGGTGTGGGCCGCCGGTACAGCCCGGCCCTCAGAGCTCACCACTTGCCCCCGAGTTCTGTGTGTGAGTGAAACCGGTCCTTATCCAAGAGCCTGTGTGTATCTCTCCACCTCGAGCAGTTGCATCAGAAGGCCAGATATGCAGAGCTCCTGCCATCGGGGACCCAGCAGTAGGCTTTTGGTCTGGTTCTTTCTGTGGACAGCTAGGAGGGAGTAGGAGATGGCTGGCCAGGCCCCAGAGGAGGGAGCTGTGCCGAGGAAGCGGGTGGAGACTCGTGGGTTCTCTCCTGGGTTCCGCAGGTTCCCCAGGCCTGCTGGCCAGGCAGCAGAGCCTCGCCTGGGTTTGTACGCAGTGTGTCGCTGATGTGTCTGTCTGCATGGTGGGAAGGTCCTTGTCTGAACTGTAGGTTTGGGCTGGGGTGTTCTATAAGGTCAAACCCAGCATGGGGCATCAGCTCCACCCCCACCCCCCCACCAGGTTTAAGTCGGCTGTTGGCATGACCAGCTCGGTGGGTCCTTGTATAAATGAGAATCCTCCTACCACGGTGGCCAGCACTGGCCTGACTCTGGTAGGGGCCTCAAACAGCTCAGGCACTCCTGGAGGTAGCAGAGCCCAGGGGCAGATCGTGGACTCAGCAGTTAAAGGACCTGGGTTCAAGTCCCTGCTCTGCCACTTCCTACTTGTGTGACTTGAGACCGCTCTTTGTGCTTCATTTGCGTTGTGGGCTCAGTCCTGTCCGACTCTGCAGCCCCATGGACCGTAGCCCGCCAGCCTCCTCTGGCCATGGGATTTCCCGGGCAAGAATACTGGAGTGGGTTGCCATTTCCTCCTCCAGGGGATCTTCCCGACCCAGGGACTGAACCTGGGTCTGTTGCGTTGCAGGCGGATTCTTTACCGTCTGAGCCACCAGGGAAGCCATATATACCAATTAAACCAATGCTTGGCACATGATGGACTCCTTGTCAGTGTTCGCTATTATTATCTAGTTTCTTCAACAAGTTGCGGTTAGTTGATTTCCTGGGCAGTTGGCAGCCCACCTGCTCTGTTTATTTTGAAATGGGGTCCCTCTTTGTTCAGCCATAGCTTGTCTAGGATGGCAGGTGTGTGTGTGTGTGTGTGTGAGAGCTGTGTCACCTCTGCCCCGGCCTGGAGGACAGCTCCTGTGACAGCCTGTGTGCCAGGCCTGGTGGCCACCGTGCCCACCCCTCCCAGGCCCTCCTGGGCTTGCCACCTCAGGTTGCCTGCATCTTAATAGCTGTCCTGGTTTGTCTCACTCTGCTGCTCGGTCAACTCACTGGGGCACCTGTCAGAACAGGTCCGCTTGTGTTGCCTGCTCTTGACCTGTCAGTATTAGTAGGGTCAGGAAGGCTCTGGGGTGAGTGTGTTCCAGCCTCTCCTGGCCCTGTCTGCATTTGCCCCTTTTAGGGGGACACATGAAAATAGCTTGCAATTTGCCATGTGTATGGACTTGCTCAGGAACATGCTCAAGAATCTTAAGGGAATCAACAAGTCAGAATTTTAACTAAATTTAACTATTTTCAAAGAGAGCATTTTCTTGATAAAGATGTCTGGCTGTGAGTATTAACCATCTACCAGGCCTAGTGCTGGGCTTCCCGGGTGGCACTAGTGGTAAAGAACCTGCCTGCCAGTGCAGGAGACGCAAGAGATGAGGGTTCGCTCCCTGGGTCGGGAAGATCCCGTGGAGGAGGAAATGGCAACTCACTCCAGTATTCTTGCCTGGAAAATTCCATGGACAGAGGAACCTGGCTACAGTCCACAGAGTCGCAAAGAGTCGGACACGACTAAGCACGCGAGCTACTGATACTGAAGCCTAGTGCCGGGCATCGTACATCTCCTGCCATGAAGGTGGTCCTGTTATTCCTCCATTTTACAGATGAGGAAACTAAGGCATAGAACGGCTGAATAACTGGACTCAGGCAACTGTCCAGCAGTAGAGCTGGGATGTGAACCCAGGTCTGACCATCCCTCTAGGGAGAGCTGGGCTGGCATTCCTGGGATGGCTCAGTAGTGACATTCTGCTGTCTGAGCCCTTTCTCACTCTCCATAGTGTTGGTGATGTCAGCCCCGTTACAGCTGAGGGACGTGCACAGGGCTTAGGGACAGACACCCTGTATCTCTGAGCCTTTGTGCGCTGGAGAGGGTGGTCCCAGAGCTGATGTCACCTCAACCCCACTGCAATTCCGTTCCTGGGTTCCAGGTCCGATTTCTTTCTTGTGTTACCTAAGCCCTGTATGTCCTTATCTTGCTCTGCCCAGATAAAACGGTCTCTTAAGAAGAGAGCTGGGAAGATTTTATAACAGAGAAGGCTGTGGGTAGTCGAATGGCCTTGGCAGATCCCTGGTGAAAAGAGGTGTGGATACACTTGCCAAGCACCCCCGGTCTTCCTTTCCTGAGAGATGTCTGAGGAGTCCCAGCCGGGAGTGGCCCCAGGGAGTCCCACTGTTTCAGCTGCGTGCTGGTTTTTAGTCTATTAACTTAAAACCATTTTGTCTACTCTGGGGGCTTGGGGGAGGGGTGAAAGCACTGACAACTGGACTGAAGATCATGGCGGTGGGGACTTCCCTGGTGGTTCAGTGGTTAAGACTCCAAGCTTTCATTGCAGGGAGCACAGGTGTGATTCTTGGTCAGGGAATTAAGATCCTCCATGCCGCAGGGTGGCCAAAGAAAACAGGAAAAAACCCTGATTCCTACCGATAGGTCATTCTCTGGGAATACGTCTAAAATAATATATATGTATATATGTTAGTCCCTCAGTCATGTCCGACTCTTTGTGACCCCATGAACTATATGTAGCCTGCCAGGCTCCTCTGTCCATGGGATTCTCCAGGCAGGAATACTGGAGTGGGTTGCCATTCCCTTCTCCAAACACATATATTTATGTATATAAAATACATATATATATAAAACATATATGTGTATATATACATATATAAATAAAAATACATAAATACATAAATAAAACACACATATATATGTAAAATACACACACACACACACACACATATATCTAAAAGCATGGGTGTGGAGTTGCTGCCTCAATGCAGTAAAGGCCGTGTGATCTGAGGGATGTCACTTAGCCTCTGAGTCTTGGGGATGAGGATGGTCCTCGTGGGCCCGTGGGGAGGGTAGGTTAGGATGAGGGCTGTAAACTGTGATGGGTGGGAGGCATCTGCCCAAGATACCTGATCTGCACACGATCCAATGTCATCTCTTGGGTGCGCTTCAAGCTAGAACGGACAGTCACATCACTAGTGGGGCATCCTGGTCTCACCTGGAGCTCAAGGTGGTGGTTCAGTGTCAGAGGTGTTGCTTAGACCTTGACGGTAGAGAATGGATTGTAAAAGTGGGGGTAATGCTGACCCCACCCCACCCCCCACCTTGTGCTCAGAACTGTTTCTACAATCAGATCTCTGCTTTGTTCCATGGGAGCCTGCAGGTATCTCAGCAGATCAGTAATCCACCCCGGCCATTTGGACACTCACCTTTTGGGATCTCCCCCCACCCCCTGTCCTGGGCTCCCTGCCAGTCATCAAAGCCACAGCCTTACCCATGACTAAGGCCACAGAGATGGGAGATGGGAGTAGATATATGCAGGTGCCTGCGGGCATACTGGCTGCATATGGGCATTCCAGCTGCTGGATACGTTTTGTCTCCATGGTGATCTTTGGAGGCCGATCTTTCCCCTCATTTACAAGAGAGGAAATGATGGCTCAGGGACATGGGCCATGGCCTGCAGTCCTTGAGCTGGTAGGAGGTGGGGGTGAGATTTGAACTTGAGTATCTCTCTGGCTCTGATCCCCATGATCTTTCCATTGAAGATGGGGAGAGCTCCCTCTTTCTCTTGCAGGAACACCTGGGCAGCTCTCCTTGAAGGGGATGCAGTGCTCTGCGTGTGGCCTGGAGCGGGCAGGCTGGCGATGCTCCTCCTGGAGCTGGCTGCTCTGGCAGTTTCTGCGTCTCTCCAGCCTCTTTCTGTCTGATCTCCTCTGGGGGTTTCAGGAGGAGCTGAAGATGGGGATTCTGGGGAATGACTTTTACCTTTGGTGGGTGCAGGGCACCCCTCTGCCTGGGAGGTGGAGAAGGGGGCAGACCTCAAGTGGGGAGCCACCTGGGCTGAGGTGCCTGGGCCAAGTTAGACCTTGGGGCCTGAAGGCTTCTGATGGGTAGCCGGCCCCCTCCCCCCTGAAGCACCGAGCTCCAAGAAGTCAAACACGTGTTGACTCATTTGTTGGAGAAATTCAGCTCACGGGCTTCCTGCATTCCAGGGTGCTGGTATGCCAGAAATTCTCTGGAGGAGCAAGCAGGGAAGTCTTGTCTTAGAGTAAAAATGCTAATAAAACATCTCTAGAATCTGCTCCTTCCTTTTCACCCACACAGCCACTGACTAAATTACCTTTTGTTCTCATTTGCTGAATTGCCTTGGCTGCTTAATTGGCTTCCCTGTTTCTGGTTTCTCCACACCCACTTCAATCTGTCCTCCACATGGTTTCCAGAATGATCATTCAAAAATGCAGATCTGACCACGTTTCTGCCTTTGTATTCCTCCCCACGCCTGCAAGATTGAGTGCAGATGCCTTAGTGTGGCCTTCCTGGACCTTCCAGAACCTTCTGGGGTCTGCAAGAGGGGTCTGCCCCCTGGCTGACTTTGCTCTCCCGTCTTCCCCATCCCCACTAGTCTCTGGCTACTTGCCATATAAATATATCCCTTTCTTTTTTTCCCCATAAAGGTTTTCTTGTGACTGGCCTTGCCTCCGCTCTGCCCCCCACCTGGGTGTCGTCCCTGCCCCTTACCTTCTGTCCGTGTGTCACACTCCACACCCCACCCCAACCTATTGAATCCATTTCGGGGATTATCTCCTCTTTGATGTCTTTCTAGGATTTCAGCCCCCCCACCCCACAGACCCAGTCCCCCTGGGATCCCACAGACCTCTGTGGCAGGACCCAGGTGGCATACTCCATGTGGCATCAGCTGTCCCCATCTGGAGGGCCCCACCCTCCCTCTCTGTACAGGCTCAGAGTCTCTCCACGTGGTCCCTCCCTCAGAGTGGTCATGGCAAGAAAATAAAAAGTACAAACCAAAAAAGAAAAAAAAAAGGCTAACTTGGGCTTAATAAAAATGTAGCTGCTCTTTGAAATTTGCGAAGACGTTTGGAGGAATGCTTGTGGATTGCACGGGACCCCAAGAAGAATGGAGAGATACCTTTTTTTTCCTTCTGTAGGTTTTCCAGAAGCAAACAGGAAGACTTACAAGATTTTAGAAGGAGGTTTGAGATGGTGCTGGGAGGGATTGGGGGCAGGAGAAGGGGACAACAGAGGATGAGATGGCTGGATGGCATCACCAGCTCGATGGACGTGAGTTTGAGTGAACTCCGGGAGTTGGTGATGGACAGGGAGGCCTGGCGTGCTGCAATTCATGGGGTCGCAAAGAGTTGGACACAACTGAGCGACTGAACTGAACTTGAGATAGTGCAAGCTTAATAAATGTTAGCAGTAAAGACTGCTTTCGACCGCAAGTAACAGAAAATGTGAGTTCCACAAACAGTCTCTGATGTCTCTCCTGCAATGAGAAGTTTGGAGTTAGGTGGCTCATGTGTTTAGCAGCTGGACAGAGGTGTCTTTGGACAACTCTTGGCTATTCTAATCTTCAAAGCAGGGCTGTGGGAAGCCCCAGAGACTGCCCCACTTGTGAGGGAAACACTTTCCCGGCATTTCCAGTGGACACGCCCTCGTATCTCGTTGACCAGACCTGTCATACATAGTTAATTTCAAAGGAAGCTGGAGGTGGGCCCCGATCATGAAAGAGCCGTGCTGGATCCCATCCTAGGTTGATTATGTGGATGTAAAGTCAGGGTTGAGAACCGCTGACTCGGATCAGTTCATCACCGGGCATGGTGCTGCCCTAAACAAAATCGGCCTGTGAGTGCAGAAGAGGTCAGGCATGGCTATCAGATGGGTAGTGAGCAGCACCTAACATGGCACCCATCATGCCAGGGGAGATGGCTATCACATTTGTCAGCCCCAGGTATTTGAGGAGCTCCCCTGCCCTGGCCGCTCACCCCTGCACGGTTCTTTATCCTTTTCTGTGACGGTCTCAGTCGCTAGGCAAACAGTTGTGTTTCTGGAAAGAAAGACCTGCCTCCCCAGTATACACATTGCAGGCGCTTTCAGATCAGGGTTTGAAGTGGGCCCACTGGCAAGAACCCGCCTTTGCCGTTAGGTGCAGCCTCTGCCTTTTTTCCAGGTCTCTGCTTGATAACTCACATCCGGGTCCCTTCTGGTGTGCAGTGTCAGGAACTCTCTGGGATTTCCTCTTGTCATCCAGGGCTTGAGAGCTAAGCCGTGCTCTGTGGGCTGGTGAACTTCAGACAGGCATGTGGAGTATGTTTGAGTTGAGACACAGGCTGTGTCGATTAAGGGGTCTGGTTTGTGGGTGCCTCAACCCCTGTGTCTCCTGACGGCTGCTCAGCAGACGCGCTAAGTGTTGGGGCCATCAGGGATGCTCCGACGATGGACATACCTGCTCCCCTTTCTTTGTCTCCCCCCGTCCGGTCAGATCTGTCTGTGGACACATCTGTCACTAGTTGATGGCTCATCTCACACATCAGTTCTTCAAGCTTATGCGCCAGGCTGCTTATGGCCATGTCGCAGTGCCTCTCGGTGCTGGGAGCCCGGACCAACTTTCCCGATGATTTGTTGAACGAATGGGTGATGTATAGAGGTTCTTCTTCCTTCCCTTGTGTTGTCATTTCAGGCCCAGGGCAGTTAGGGGTTGAAGCAGGTGTTTGGCTTTCTCGTGATTTAGTCCAGTATGTTCCCGCAGCCCCTGAGGACTGCTGGTTCTGAAAAGCCCATGGGGGTATTGGGCGCTTGTAGTGTTGAATTGACGTGGGAAGCAAACCTACCACGGCAGCCCCAAGACTGCTCACGCACTGGCTTTTTAAGGCCAGCGTTGCTTTCTAGAGCACATTCACTTGGCCCACCCTTGGCCTCTCAGGTAGCAGCTGTCTTAGGATATGTAGGTCAAGGGAATGCCTTTCTCTTGGAAACCTTTCCTTCTGAGTCTCAGGACCTCAGTGGAATGGCAGGTGTTGCCGAGAAAACGAGGCTCCTTGGCTGTCCACCCTAGCCTGGCTCAAGCTCCCTCTTTCCCCAGAAGCCTCTTGGATACTTCTGAGCCTAATCAGTCCCTCTTTTCCTGCCTACTTAACACCCAGCACCAGAGCAATTAGAATGGGCGTTGCTATCTAATGGGGATGCTAATTGCGCAGAGGAACTTAACAAAGTCATCATCGCCTCTGGGCAGGGTCTCCCTGCACCCTCTGCTATAATGGCCCCTGGTACTCTCAGCCATCAGCAAAACCAAAGACTGATCCTATTTTGTCTTGGTCGGGGGGTTTGAAGCTCCCATTTGCCGCTGGTTGTCAGGCCCCAGAGTTCGCAGCCCCACTGGAGCCAAGGAAGAGGGCGGGAGGCCCTGAGTTTCCAGCTGTGGCCTTCTCACCCCTGGCCTCCTTGGGAACGGCTCCACTTGTGGTCTGGGGCAGACTTGTTTGTTTGTGTTTGAAGTTCCCCGACTCCGAGTTTGACGTCAGGGCAGGGTTACTGGCGGGAGGCTTGGCGGGGAGAGTGTCTCTGTAACAAATGCACGTGTCTGGCAGCTTCTCCTGGAGGGAGACCACGGGTGCGTGGGGTGGAGGGAGCGAAGGATGGCTGGTTGCGAAATGCCCAGTTTGGGAACTGAGGTCACTTTCTCCTCTGCTCATCCCCACTTTCCCTGGCATGCTGGCTCTGCCCCTTGCCTGCTCACGGCAGCCCCCCGGGTACCCTTGAGAGATCCGTGGGACTCAGCAGTGCCAGGGCTGAGGCACTCTTGAAGCCAAGCTCCTGGTCACACCCACAGGGGAGCCGTCAGCCGAGTCATGACCTCCAGAGCCTTCCTTACTATCTCAGAAATAATTTCGCAACATGTTGGCCATGGCAACCAGACCAGACTGCTTAGCTGGCGGGGTTAGCCGGGGGTCTCCAGAAGCGCACTCCAGTTTCGGGGAGGAGATGGGAGAAGTAAGAGGAGCCGCCCGAGGCCCTGGCAGACCTGGCTGGTGCCCAGGAAGGAGCTGCAGCTTCAGGGACTGTCCGGGGAAGGCTGGAGTAAGTCCTGAGAGCTTTGGCGACTTCCTAAAGTTTGGGATGGGTTAGACAGGGACCTGGGCTTCCCAGCTGGCACTAGTGGTAAAGAACCCTCCTGCCAGTTGCAGGAGACAAAAGAGACATGGGTTCGATTCCTGGGTCGGGAAGATCCTCTGGAGGAGGGCTTGGCAACCTACTCTAGTATTCTTGCTTGGAGAATCCCATGGACAGAGGAATCTGGAGGGCTGAGATCCATGGGCGTTGCAGAGTCGGACATGACTGAAGTGACTTAGCATGCATGAAAGCACAGGAATATGGCACTAGCAAAGACTGCCATGGACGTCCTCTTAAGAATATTTCGTGCAGCCCACCTAGGAGGAAGGAGTCAGGGTCCCATAGGTGTGGGTGAGCTGGAGGCTGGTCTGTGAACTGTCCCTGCTGGCTGGAGGGCTGAGTGAGCCGGGGGAAGGGGTGGAGGTGTGCAGGGGCCTGCAGGGGCCTCGCTTCACTCTGCAAAGCATGGTAGGGTCTCCTTGAAAGGGGCAGTCCCCTGGCATCGGGCAGGGTGGTAGTTGGTTTTAATGATTTCAGAGCAGGGGTCAGGTGTAGCCCAGAGGGTAGGTTCTTGCACAGAGGACCAGAGGCGGTGGCGGCCCATCGTGGCTGGAGAGCGTGGAGAATGTAGGGCAGTCTGTGGCTTTTATTCAGAGGACTCACTGCCTGGGACAGTCTGGACATGACTGGATCCGATTGAGCCAGGTAGGCTGCCCAGCACCCACATCTTGACATCGCTCTTCTTGTCTCCCATCAAGAGTCTGAATGGATTGTGACCTTTTTGGTTGTACAGAGCTATTCTGTGGGAAAATGCTCTGCTTAGGGGCTTTGGGGTTGTGTGAATGTTGGGACACCATGCTTACCTCCTGGAATTTTCATTGAGAACCCAGGGAGAGAAGAGGATAATGTACTAAGTAAATAGAAGAGAGAGACTTGCCTGGCGGTCCAGTGGTTGAGACTCCAAGCTGCCAATGGAGGGGGTGTGGGTTTGATCCTTGGAGGGGAACCAGGATTTTTACAAGCTGCATATATGGAGAAAAAATAGATACGATTATGATTACTACCAGGGTTGCTGATTGAGGATTGAGGTGATCTGCATAATTGAGAGAGCTCACTGTTGTACATGGGAGTCTGGTGTCCCTCTCCGCCTGTGCTGGGATTCGTTGCCCATTTATGCCTGTCACCTCTGTCCTTATAGACTGGCCCGCCTGCCCTGCTTGAGATGGCACGTCCTGGGACTCTGGGAGGGCCTGGCACTTTGCCGAACGTTTTACATCCGGATTTTCTCATGTAAATCGTCACAGTAGCCCTTTGGGAAATCAGCCCCATTTTACAGGTGGGGAGCTGAGGCTGACAGGTTACATCTGTGTTCACTGCTGGGGGAGGGTGATGGGGAGGGGCTTGGAGGCCAGGTCTCTGTGTCCCGAGAGCCAAGGTCTTCCTCGGAGCTACACTGCGTCTTGGGTGTGTTTGGTGTAACCGGTGGAAACCTTCTGGGGCTTGTGTTTTTGTTGGTGGTGTTGTTCCAAGCTCTTTCACATATAGTTATTTTGACTCCAGCTTCTCTAAAACAATACCGTTTTATGGTAAGATTGAAGCTGAGCTAAGGGAGATTTCCCCAAGAGCCTTGATCTTACATGTCAGAACTGGAACCGGAGCCCAGATCTTTGAGCCTCGGACACTCGGTGAACACTTGCCATGCGTCATGTCTTGGTGATACCCAGCGGCTGTTTGTCGGCTGACTTGATGCTCTTCTGCTCCTTCTTTAAGTCTGACTGAGCCTCAGGGCAGGCGCAGGATGCATGCTCATGACGTGAAAGAGTATCAGAGGCGGACGGAGACTTTCGTTCCAGCCTCGGTCCGCCCCTGTGGCCATGGTGCTGATGACTCTTTCCCTCTCGCCGCTGGGTCCCATTGCTGAAACCCCAGGTGTTCTTCCCTTCTGGAATTTCTATCTGGCGGTTTTGTGGTTAAGAGAAAATGACGCTACCCATGAAAGGCCCTGGTGGAGGCCCCTAGGGCTGGGCTGGCCAGCCCGCTGTGGTTTGTCTGGGAAAATAACCCCTGGGTGGTTCTACAACTGTGGCCAACTTTCCAAAAAGTGAGAGCAGTCTTATTTTGCTTGGGTAGGCACTGTGCGCAGCACGCCGGACACCTCCTCCAGCAGAACACAAATCTGCAGGTGTCGTTTCTTCTTTCCAAGCTTCAGGACACCAACCCCCCCTTGCCCATGACTCATTCTCCTTCCTGGTCTTCACGGCCAGCCAGGGCTATGGATTGTCACCTGGGTACAGTGAGGAATTCCTTTAAGTTCTGCTGGGTCCTACCCACTAGTCACTCTGGCTGCCTTTTGACAGGAACTCTGAAAAAAAATGAAAGTGTTAATTGCTGAGTTGTGTCCGACTCTTTGCAACCCCATGGACTGTAGCCTGCCAGGCTCCTCTGTCCATGGGATTCTCCAGGCAAGAATACTGGAGTGGGTTACCATTCCCTTCTCCAGGGGATCTTCCCCACCCAGGGATCAAACCTGCGCCTCCCGAATTGCAGGCAGATTCTTTACCATCTGAGCCACCTGGGAAGACCAGTGAGGACCTCTAGCAGCCTTTAAAAAAAGAAACCTTTCACTCCGCTTCAGGGGAACCCACTCTGATTTTTGAGACTTTCCTGAGCCATCACTTGTCCAACTGACGTTTGTTTTCAACTCTCATTTTAATAAACATGAGTGCCTGTCAGGGCTACAGAATGTAATATGTGTTCAGTTGTTCATTCATTCAACAAAGGTTTTACCATAGCAGACCATACGCCAGGTGCTATGCTGGCTCCTGGGGACACAGTGGTGATCAGGTGATCAAGAACATAGACTAGGCACCTGGCCTCAGGGATTTTCCCATCTAAAGAAGGAAGAAGACAAGCCAAATATTAAATGTGTGATCTGATAGAGGACAAGGGCTGAGGGCCTGGAGGCTGAAAAGGGCTGGACTTGGTGATGGGGCTGAACTAGAGAAGCCCCCAGATCCTGGCTCATTGCCAAGGCCAGGTTGGCTGATCTTGATGTTGCCCTGTGTTGGCCAAAGTCTTAGCACAATGAACAGGTTATTCATCGGCTCCCAGGGGTGTGGCCCTTGAAACACTCCGGCTGGGGACGGATAGACCTCTTTGCTGCTGATGTCAATGTCAGCAGCCCGACCTTGTTGCTTCATGCGGAAGAGAATGGTTTTGACTTTGCACAGTTAATTGATTTATTGCCCTATCTTTGGTCAGCAATTTGACGCTGTGGTTTGAGAGCAGTTTGGAGTGGAGGGCGGGCTGTGGGAAACTGTTTAATGTGGGGATAAGGCCCCTGTATTTCCTTCTCTCCTTCCTTTCTCAGGCATCTTTGAGCACACATTATGTGCCAGGTGCAATAATAGGCTTGAGGGGACAGTCCAACACGGTGGGCATAGTTCCTGCCCTGATGTATAATAATGGGGGACTAAGCAACCCACTCCAGCATTCTTGCCTGGAAAATCCCATGGTTAGAGTAGCCTGATAGGTTACAGTCCATGGGGTCGAGAAGAGTCGGACACGACTTAGAGACTTCACTTTACAACCTAGTTTTGGGGGGAAGTTTCCACACTATAGTTCAATCCTCCCACCTGACTGTGAGCTGGAATCATCCTTGCTCTTGTACAGATGAGAGAACCAAGACTCAGGAAAATTAATGAACTTTCCTAAGGTCACACAGTTAAATGACAGAAACTAGATCTGAATCAGATTCTTTTTTTTTCTTTTTTTAAAATTATGAAAGTATGATAACACATTTACATAACACATTAAATTATCAAAGTCTGATAACACATTTATGTTACAAGACATTGCAAAATACAGAACAAAGTTACATGTAGTTCTACTATATATTACAGTTCTTTTTTTAAGTGGATAAATTAAGATTTTCAGTTGGAGTTCCAGTATTGAATCCAGATTCTGTTCAACTCCAAAATCTGTGCTGTGTTCACTGCCCTGGGAGCTCACATCTGGAGGGGGGGACCTGGTTAGAAGCTTGAACATGAGGCCCTCTGTAATAGCGGCTCCCAGAGAGGTGTGGACAGGGCACTAGGAAGGGGAGAACGGGGAGGATTCTAATTAGCCTAGGGGGTCTTGACCAGACCAAGGACACTGTGGCTGGAAGAGAGAAGGACGTCCAGCTGCTACAGACATTTGAGCAGAGGCCCAGGAGTACAGACGTACAGAAAGTATTAATATTTGAGGACCAGGTCCTAGGTGAGTGCTCACCTGGAGAGTCGACTGGGTGGGTCAGGGGTAGGGTGGAATGGAGATGAGGCTGGAAAAGAAAGCTGAGGTCCTGAACTCGGAGTGGCCTCTCGTCACACTTGGAGAAGGGCTCCCCAGGTGGTGCTAGTGATGAAGAACCTGCCTGCCAATGCAGGAGACACAAGAGACGATCTCTGGGTTGGGAAGATCCCCTGGAGGAGGGCACAGCCACCCACTCCAGTATCTGGAGAATCCCTTGGACAGAGGAGCCTGGCGGGCTAGGGTCTATAGGGTCCCAAAGAGTTGGACACACTGAGATATTTACAGATAAAAGAACAAGGAATGAATTAGCAATAGCAAAAACTCTCGGGGCTGGTGGGGGGGCAGTAGGTACTGGGAAGTGGCTCCCGAGGGCAGGGTTCATTCATGCAAGACTTTGAAGGTGGTGCTTGTCTTGAGGGGAAGCTCCTGAGTTGCCATCTCGGCAGCTCTCATGGGGTCCCCGGGTCGCTGAGTCTCAGTGGGACCTTCCCTCTTTGGGTTGTCGCTCATTTCCCTCTGTTTGAGTCCACTCCCTCTTCTTAATCAGTCCCAGCTGCACTCTGCCCTGAAGGTCTTGCCCCTCCACATTCCTCAGCACGGTGTGAGGCTGTCGGGCCCAGCATTTGTCAAACAGAATACTAGTATTTACTCTTATATTATTTGCAGCTTTAGCCTTTTGAGACTCTTTTGAAACCCGTGGATGGGCTTTGCCCGGAAAACACATAGATTCATGTGTCTGAAATTTGCATGCATGTCAGGGAGCGGGTCTTGAAAGCCTCTTGGTGGACCCCAGTCAGGGACCTTGGCCAATAGAGCCACAGCCCACCGGCCTGGCCGGCCCTCAGGATGTGCGTGCCGTGGGCTGGGCACTCATGCTGAGGGCTTCGTTTCTTCTTAGCCTCCCTGAGAGGAGGTTCTATTCTTACCCCCCATTTTCTGGAGCAGGAAACTGAGACTTTCCTGGGGGCTGGGCGTTCTGTAGCTTGTCTGAGGTCACAGGGCTCGGGTGTGTCTGAGCCCTCGGGTCCTAGCTCGGGTAATCTGATTCTTGGCTGGAAGTCTCTTAAGTGGAAGGTTACTCATCCTCCCCAGGCCCCTGCGTTTTTCACATCATCCATCGCTGACTGCCCCTACCCCTCCCCTCCTCCCAAGCAGGAAGCCCTTCTTCTTCCCGTTCTCTGTTCTGCCCAGTCTTGCCCATTACTTTCTGAAGAGCGTGGTCCTTGGTGGGAGGTGGGGAGGGTGGTGTGGCCGCCGGCCTTGGGTGGGACAGAGGGTGGGGGTTGGTTCTCTAGGCTTCCCTGCTGGCTCTCCCAGACCCTACTCCTCTTCTCCTGCCGCCTCGGTTTCCTGCTTCACCCTGCTTGAATGGCAGCAGAGGGGCCACCCGGCAGGCCCCCGTCCTTATCTCACGGCTCGTGTTTGCCAGAGCTCCCCGAATCACGTCCACGTGCCCCGAGTGAACCCGCTTTTCTGTCCTGGGCTCCCCGCAGGCGAAGCTGCTCCGGTACATCTGCAAGCAGTGGCACTGCAAGCTGAGCGTGGCTCCGGGCGAGAGGACCTCGGAGCTCGACAGCTACCCTCACTTCAGCGACTGGCTGTACACCTTCAACGTGAGGCCGGACGTGGTACAGGTACGGGGGCTACGCCATGGGGACTGGGGTCTTCGGGTGGGAGGTGGGTGAGGTGTCGAGCAAAGGGACCACACACAAACCCGAGGACCGGCTCCACAGTGGCTACGACCCATGGGGCAGGGGACGGCAGCCACAGGAGGGACCCAGGGACACGTGGCTCTAGCATGCATCCTGGGTGCCATCACTCTATGAGCCAGACAGCCTGACCCCACTGCTCATAGGTTCATCATGAGGACAGCAGCCAGCGTTTCTGGAAACACTGACTGTGCAACAGACACGGTGTTGAATACTCTGTATAAATAATCTCACTGCATTCCCAAAAAGCCCTGTGAAGGAGTTACTATCATGATTGCTGTTTTACACTTGAGAAAATTAAAGCACCGTTTTATACTTGAACAAATTAAAGTGTGGATAGGTCAAATAGCTTGTTTAAAATCATACAGCTGATAAATGATAGTTTTGGAATTTAGAAGCAAGGATCTGAGTTTAGTTTTCCCCTGTAAGGCCAGTAATAATACTGTTTTCCTTCCTTTGTTCTCTTTTCCCATCCATCTAACCTACCTACCTACCTACCCACTAAAGTAATCAACCAGTATGCAAGGAGAAGGTCAGAGGTCAGAGGCAGCTCTCTTGGGGTATCAATAAATCAGTGCTTGACAGGTGTTGTTCACCCAGGCAGGTCTTTTAAATCCCTCATTTCTCTTCTAAAATGGAAAAGATGGACTTTACTGTTGTTGTAAAAGTAACACGAATTCATTTTATTTAGACACTTTGGAAAACAGAAGAAGAAGGGGGAAAAAATCACATACATATTACCACCACTCAGAGAAAAAAATCTGTGATCATTAAGATTTTGATAGTTCCTTCCAGCCTTTTTTTTTACCCTAATACTTAAGTCTTTAAAAAAAAAAATCTCTAGATGGGTTAGACCTGTGCTGTCTAGTAAGGTAGCTAATATTATGTTCTTGGAATGTGGCAAGTCCACACTGAGATGTGTTATGATTTCAAAGACATAAATTCAAAGATGTGCTGAATTCTGACGACGTGATCCAGAAAAAAAGAAAATAGTAATAACTTAATATTTAATCTGTTGAGATGCTATTTTGGTTATATGAAGCTAAATAAAATGATTTAAATTTATTTCATATATATTTACTTTTTAAAGTGTGGCTATTCAAAAATTAAAATTTAAGTATGTGGTTTGCATTATATTTCTCTAGGGCAACACTGATTTAAACCATCCTGAATAAACAATTTTATATTTTACTCTTATCATTGGACATGCTAACCAGCATGTTTTCCTTGTATTTTCACACTTGGTAACCACCTCCCACCCCACTTTCTTTCAGGAGCTTTATAATGTCTGAGTATATGTGCTGTCGTTTACCAGGCAGAGGTTAATTCCAGTTGTTGACTATTGTATATGTCATGGTGGTTAATATTATTTATGAAGCTGCTTGTATATTTAAGAATTTTCACTAGGAGAGAGTCCTTGGACAGGAGGTGACTTGAACTTAAGAAATTCCTGTCATGGGTGAGAGAAGATGGGGTGAAGGCGGGCTACCCACAGGGCTCTTCTAGCACCTTACACGCTTCCAGCCCTGGTCCTGGCCCCAGTGGTCCTCACAGTTGTGACCTACGTCAACTTTTAAGAAGCTGGCAGAAAAGAGTTGGCTCATGAGAAGTTTGAAGGAAACTGCTTTGTGAGATGGGGGTGCCTTGGGTGTATTGTTAACAGTCACAGGCACGCATGCACATAATATGTGTGTTGTTAGTCGCTCAGTCACGTCGGACTCTTTGTGACCCCTTGGACTGTAGCCAACCAGGCTCCTCCGTCCATAGAATTCTCCAGGCAAGAATACTGGAGTGGGTAGCCTTTCCCTTCTCCAAGGATCTTCCTGACCCAGTTATTGAACCCGGGTCTCCTGCACTGCAGGCGGATTCGTTACCGTCTGAGCCACCAGGGTACCACCAGCTGCTTAGTCGCTCAGTGTGTCCGACTCTTTGTGACCCCATGGACTCATGGCCCACCAGACTCATGTCTGTAGCCTACCTGGAAGGTGCTGGGGCCCCACGTGGGCAATGACTTGCCCAGCATCGCATCAGCGTCATCCCTACTTGATGATGAGGACCACCGGCTTCAGAGTGGCCAAGTTACTCTATGAAGGTCCCCAAGCTGTTAACAGGGGCAGACTTGAGGGTCAAACCCGGGGCTGCTGGACTCCAAACTGTGCCTTCTAACTTCCTTTCTTGGGCTTAAGACATCTTTGGCAGATGGCTTTGCTCCGTGAGGGATTTCCCTCAGATCTGCAGAGATATGAAATATGTTGGAGACCCAGCCTCACCCATGTCCGTCTTTGAGAGAGGAGCCAGCCGTGCCCAGGGCAGAAGCTAGGACCCTGGAGGCAGGCTGCAGGAGCTTTTTGGCCTCTAGGGAGCCCTCTGGTGGCAGCCGGGACAGGGGTCTCCCAGCCGGGCCCAGAGGTGTTGTGGATCCTGAGTTAAGTGTTGTCTGAATCACAGTCACGCGTGAGGACTTGCCTAGTGGTCCAGTGGCTAAGACTCCATGCTCCCAATGCAGGGGACCCGGGGTTCGATCCCTGGTTGGGGAACTAGATCCCACATGCTGCAACCAAAGAAGACCCCACGTGCTGCAACTAAGGCCTGGTACAGCCAAATGAATAAATATTTTTAAAAAGCAATCAAAAAACAAAGTCATCTGTAATAGTCAGAGCTGGGTGTAAATGAGGGGAGAGCTCATTTGTGCACAGGTTCAGGCAGGCTAGAGAGCCCACGAGCCAGGTGTGTTTGGGAGCCTGGATGCTCCCTGGCGGAGGGCACTGGGGCAGAGTCTGAGCAGAAAGCAGCTGTGTGTGGGTGCTGGGATTGGGGTGAGATGGCAGGAGTGTCTCCGGTTGCTCCGTGTTTTACTTCAAGATATAGTGGAGACGCGTGCCCCTCCCTCCATGTCCCCTCACCCCTCCACCTCCCTGCCTACACCATGGTCCAGGCCCCCATCCTCTCGCCCAAGCTCCTGCAGCAGCCCCAGAACTGTCTCCCTACTTTATCATTGACCTGCTTCATTCCGTTTTCCACACAGCATGAAGAAATGTAAATTGGACCACGTCATTTTCCAGGGCTTCCCATTTCTTTCCGAATAAACACCAGATGCCTCACACACTTTGACCTCTGCCTGTCTCTGACCTCATTTCACTAACCCTCCCCTTTACTCCCTCTGGTCTGACTTTTGCACCCACTCCCTTGCTCCCTGGGGTGCTCTTTCCTAGGCTTATCCCTTGGACATCATTGTAGTGTCAGAGCCATTGTCACCTCCTCCGTGCAGTCTTCCCTGATGAGCAAAAGGCCACTCATATTTCTTTTTCTTGAATTTTTTATTTTGTACTGGAGTATAGCCAACTTTCAGTGTTGTGATAGTTTCAGGTGAAAAGCGAAGGGATTCAGCCAAACATATACATGTATCCATTCTTCCTCCAAACCGCCCTCCCACCCAGGCTATACAGTAGGTCCTTGTTGGTTATCCAGTTTAAATATAGCAGTGCGTACATGGCCATCCCAAACTCCCTGACTATCCCTTCTCCCCAGCAACCATAAGTTTGTTTTCTAAGTCTATGAGTCTCTTTCTGTTTTGTAAGCTCATTTGTGTCATTTCATTTTAGATTTCACATGCAAGGGATGTCATACATTATTTCTGATATTTCTCCTTGTCTGTCTGACTTCCTTCACCCAGTATGACACTCTCTAGGTCCGTCTATGTTGCTGCAAATGGCATTATTTCATTCTTTTTAATGGCTGTCACTCCATGTTTCTTAACCTCACCAATTGTGTGGACTCTGACCGGCTCCCACTCCACTCTGCTAGGCCCTGATGCATCCTATGTGCTTACAGCCAGAATTGGTTCTAGAATAGGTTGTTGTTCAGTCACTCAGTCGTGTCTGACTCTTTGCAACCCCATGGACTACAGCATGCCAGGCCTTCCTGCCCTTCGCCATCTCCCGGAGCTTGCTCAAACTCGCCCATTGAGTCGATGATGCCATCCGACCATCTCATCCTCTGTCACCCCCTTCTCCTCCTGCCTTCAATCTTTCCCAACGTCAGGGTCTTTTCAAATGAATCAGTTCTTCGCATCAGATGGCCAAAGTATTGTAGCTTCAGCATCAGTCCTTCCAATGAATATTCAAGGTTGATTTCCTTAGAGATTGACTGGTTTGATCTCCTTGCTGTCCCACTTAAGAGTCTTCTCCAACACCGCAGTTTGAAAGCATCAATTCTTTGATGCTCAGCCTTCTTTATGGTCCATCTCTCACATCCATACATGACTACTGGAAAAGCCATAGCTTTGACTCTTCGGACCTTTGCTGACAAAGTGATGCGCCACCTAGGTAGGCAGGCGCACATTTCAGAAACCAAAGTTCCAAATGGCATGAAAGCCACACCCCTTTCCACAGTTGAACTCAGACAGAATCCTTTGACTTCTGAATGTCAGAGAAACCACTGTTTATTTTCCTAAATGAATGTTTTATTTTGGAATAGTTTTAGATTTACAGGAAAGTTGCAGAGTCCGTGCAGGGTTCCCGTCTGCACTCCTCACCCAGCGTCCCCTGTCATTAACATCATATATTACCAGGGTACATTTGTGAAAACTCAGAACATGGCATTGGTTTATAACTACTAATTACACTCCAGATTCCATTTGGATTTCACCAGTTTTTCCATTGTTGTCCTCTTCCTGGTCTAGGTTCCAATCCAGGGTACCATGTTGTTCTCTTTAAACATGTATTCATTTAGTTGTGGCATGCGGGATCTAGATTGAACCTGGACCCTTTGCTTTAGAAGAGCTGAGTCTTAGCCACTGGACCACCAGGGAAGTCTCACCACATTGTTTTTATTCACATACAAATTTGTTCCCCCCCCTTTTTTTTTTTAATATATATAAGATGCTAAAATGGGATCATAGGATAGTATCATCCTGAGGTGTTTAGTTTGAATTTCATCTCTGTGTTGGTCCATGCAAGCCCACCTCATTCTTCTTTCTTTTAAAGTTATTTATCTACTTGTTTGGCTGTGCTGGGTCCTGCAGGCTTTCTCTAGGTGCAGACTTTCTCAGAGCTTCTCACTGAGGCAGCTTCACTTGTGGAACACGGGTTGTAGGGCGCACGGGCTTCAGTAGTTGCGGCACGTGGGCTCAGGAGTTGCGACTCCCGGGCTCTCGAGCACAGGCTCAGTAGTTGTGGTGCGTGGGCTGAGTTGCTCCAGGGCATGTGGGGTCTTCCCAGACCCAGCCCTGCCTCCTGCATTTGCAGGCGGATTCTTTGCCACTGAGCCGCCAGGGACGCCCACTTCATTCTTCTTTAGCAATAGAATAGGAAGAAGTTGGGTTTCTCCTCAGTATTTCAGGAATGGCTGTGTTGGAGCCCTCCAGAAGGTATCAGCTTGTGCCCAGTAGAAGCTGTGTGCCAGGCAGCGTGGTGCCTGGCATGTGGGAAGCCCTGGCATGTATTTGCTGGTGAAAAGTGACTGAGGAATGAGCAAGAGTCACAGTGGGATGCAGGCTGGGGGTGCCAGACTTGAAAACGGGGTCTCTGTCTTTTTTCTGTTCAGTTTTTGGAGAAAAGATCCAAATCCATGAAGCCTGGCATTTCCTTATGCTGAGCTGTGGGGGTGCACTGGTGCAGTGAACACCCTAAAGACGGTTTTGCCAGGACTGCTCCCGGAGGCCTCTGGGAATGCTTTTTGTGTGATGGGACTTGTCTCTTCAGTCTCTTGGGGTTTTCTGTTGCTCCTGACCCTTCATGGCTTCGTGACTAGGGCTCTGATTTTTCTCTCAGAAAAATACCTGCACTGTATGTGTGTGTAGCCCTGTGTCCATGCATAACCTCCTCCTTCCTTTTCAAAATCTCCTTCCCGGGCTGCATCCCTCTCCACGCATGTGTGCTAAGTCACTTCAGTCATGTCCAACTCTTTGTCTATGGACCATAGCCCGCCAGGCTCCTCTGTCCATGGGATTCTCCAGGCAAGAATACTGGAGTGGGTTGCTCTGCCCTCTTCCAGAGGAATCCTCCTTATTCAGGGATTGAACCCACATCTCTTAGGTCTCCTGCATTGGCAGACATGTTCTTTTCCATTACTGCCACCTGGGAAGCCGTTTGTCCTTCTAGAGTTATCTAAACATTATTTCAGCTTTGTCTTTAAGATTTCAGTCACCAGTTTGTGGTCATACAGTCTCCAGGAAAGAACGCCTTTCTGCTGTATGAAGAGAGGGGCTGGACATGGAAGTGGCCACAGGGCAGTGTGGCTCCCCTGGGGTCCTGGTGTGGACGAAGGGACTCTTCACTCTCCCTTCTTTTCCCACCAGGGACACACCCCAGCCCTCTCCAGCTCCAGAGCCTGCTTCGGGCCCTTCTGACCTGTGTGACCCCTGACCCTTTCTCCTCGGATGCTGGAGACAGGCAGCTCTGGAGATGCCTTTATCTATTCACCCAACCATCACACCTTTGTCTAGAGTGACACCATCCAACAGAACTTTCTGTGGTGCTAGAAGCATTCCATTCTGCCCTATGCACCATGGTAACCACCAGCCACATGTGGTTTTTGTGTGATGGGACTTGTCTCTTCAGTCTCTTGGGGTTTTCTGCTGCTCCAGGGAGCACTTGAAATATGTATAGTGCAATAGAGAAACCGTAATTTAAATTTTATTCTGTCATGTCGGTATGTATGTAAGTCGCTCAGTCACGTCTGACTTTGCAACCCCATGGACTGTAGCCCGCCAGCTCCTCTGTCCATGGAATTCTCCGGGCAAGAATACTGGACTGGCTTGCCATTCCCTTCTCCAGGGAATCTTCCTGACCCAGGGATCAAACCTGAATTTCCCGCATTGTAAGCAGATTCTTTACTGTCTGAGCCACCAGGGAAGCCCCTGTCATGTTGGATTTTCATATAAATAGCTACTTGGCTGTTGCTGTGATGGAGCAGTGCAGGTCTGGGTCCTGTGCTGGGAGCCGAGACTCTAATCGCTCTCTCCCCAGGGCCAGGAGCTCCCAGGCTGGGGAGAGGCACGGTCAACAGCCGGTGCTGAGTGCCCAGATGGAAGCCAGCCTGGGATCCGTGGGAGCCGGTGGGCAAACTCACCGTGGGTGCTAGTGGGCAGCTAGATGGGCAGGAAGGGAACAGAAACTGCAAAGACCTTGGGGTAGACAGAGCTGTGCTGTCCTTGCCAGGAAGAATTTGCAAAGATCTGGAAGGAATAGGTGAGGAAACAGGGTTGGTTCATGGGAACCTCCATGAATGGAGTGTAAGGGTTGGGATTTTTACCTGAGAGATCATGGAAGGGTGTATATGTGAGACAGGAAGAGAGAGAACTTTAGGGTTGTTTGAAGACAAGTAGATCTCCTCCTGGACTTCCTTGGTAGTTGGGCTTCCCTGGTGGCTCAGACGGTAAAAAAAAATCTGCCCACAATGTGGGAGACATGGATTCGATATGTGGGTCGGGAAGATCCCCTGGAGGAGGGCATGGCCACCCATTCCAGTATTCTTGCCTGGAGAATCCCATGGACAGAGGAGCCTGGTGGGCTGCAGTCCATGGGGTTGCAAAGTCAGACATGACTGAGCGACTGCAGTCCATGAGCAACTGATACACACACACCCAGAACTCCTCCTACTGAGGAGGCTGGGTTCATGGGGTGGGGGGGGTGGAAGGTGAGATGGTGCCCCTACTGGTGAGGAGTAGGAGCGCCTGCCCTGAGCAGATCTGGATGGTTGGGGGTCGTTAAGATGAGGGAGTGGGCAGGCGAGTGAGTGTAGAGGCAGGGCCCCTTCTCTGGGCATCTAGAGTCACACACTGTGATTATTTCCGCCCTCCTCCCACCCTCTTCCTCATGTACAGGTTAAAAACTAAAAATCACAGCTTCATGTTCTGGCTGCAGCTGGGGAAATGATTTCACAGCCTGCTGGCATGGAGCCATTTTTTTTTTTCCTTTGGCAATTTCCCTGTTGGAAGTTGTTAAAGGAAGTGGCAAGCGCTGGCTGGGCCCAGTGCTAGCAGGGAGCGTGGGGGATGCAGAGGCTGGATTCCAGGGCTGCAGTCACGGTCCACAGGCTCTTTGAACAAGCTCTTGCTGGTGGTGTGTTCAGAATTGAAGATGCAGGCGGGTCCGGTAAGGGGTTTATGTGGTGGCTCCCGCTTCCTCTTTCCTTGTATCCCCGTGTCTAAAGTCAGGTCTTCTCTTGGGGATGGAGAAGAAAGCTGCCTGACCTCTGCTACCATCTTGGCTTCCCACTGGCTGGGAGTGGCTGCAGCTCCGTGGGCCCCAGGAGGTAGGCCGTGTGGAGCGGGAGGTTGTAGAAGATTAGACCAGAAGAATGAGTGGGTATTTGGCTCCTGGATTCAGCTTTAATAGACATGAATCCTGCCTCTCCTCCCGCCCTCTTCCCGTCCCTACCCTCTCCCTCTGGAAGCCCGAGGCCCCGCCATCCTGACTGCCTTGCTCATTGGCAGCTGGGAGCATCCTTGGAATGCGGCCCACACCCTCACCCTGCCGCCTGCAGGATCTGGGCCGGCTGTCAGTCCTACGGGCCCAGGGCTGCCTCCATACAGAGGAGTTGAGATCTCTGGCACTGATCTCAGTACCAGCTCAGTGTGGCTGGCAAGTGGAGCCCTGGCCAGTGGACTGGCCTGTGGGCATCACCCAACCAGTCAGGAGAAGACCTAAAGCCAGATATAGAAGGAAGAGGGAAAACTATAAGGGAGCACTTTATAGCTACTATCCTCTTTAATCCCTGGGATGGGGGTTGGGGGAAACACTAGGATCCCTACTTTATAGCTGAGCAAACAGGCTCAGAGACGCTGAGTGACATGTTAGCGTCACACAGCAGGCAGATAACCAAGTCAGGATTCAAACTCACATTCTTGTGACTCCAAAGCCAGGCTTCCTTTCCCTGACAGATTTTGTCCTCTGACCTCTGACCCAGAATAGCCTGGCCTGGGGTAAGGATACTGTATGTAGTTGCCTGGTTGAATTGATCTTTTTTTCTTCCAGTCTTCCTCCCTCTCCACTCCCCTTCCTGCTCCCCCTGCCCTCTTCCTCTCTCTCTCAGTCTCTTTTCTCTTTTTTTCCAGCCTTCCTTTCCCCCCTTCCCCACTCTTCCTTTCTCTTCTTTCATCCCTCCATCCTTCTTCCTTTCCTCAATCTCCTTCTTCTTTCTCTCCTTTCCAACCACCTGTTTGACATCCCATGATCACTTACCTTGTGCCAGGTACCCAGATTCATTACTGCAGGGGATTCCTTGATGAACAAAGTACAGTCTGCCCTGAGGGGCTTACAGGGTGGTGGGATGTACTCATCTCCAAATAACCATGGTGATGGGTCCCCAGGGAGGAAAGGATGAAACACGGCAGGATGCAGAGCAGAGGATGCCTGCTCACGTTTCGCCTGTTCATCCACGCATGCGCTCGCCCAGTGAACATGCACTTAGCTCCTGTTGTGAGTCAGGTCCTGATCTAGGCACTGCTCATGAGTTCCTGTCCTTACAAGACTTGCAGACATCACCCTCTTCCATGGATGAAGTGATTTATTTTTTTGATCATGAGCCAAAGTGCCCTCTTTTAAGCTTTGAGTGAAGCTTAAAAGAAGAGTTGACCTGGTTCCTAGATATCTGAAAAATCATGAGATGACTGCTCTGCTCAGCCTGTACTGGTTGAGCATTTTTTACAGTGAGCTCATTTCCTCAATCTTTTAGATTTCTGGGCTACCAAGTCCAGCAAAACCCGACGAGACTGGAAGTGCCACGTGGGCCGGGACCTGGGTGTCTTGCTCATTGCTCTGTCTCCAGTTCCTGGCATGTAGGAAGTGTTCTTGATGAATGACTGCAGCTAAGTGAGATTATCCAAAAATTTTGGTCTCTTTGGTCTCAGGAACTCTCTGATCTGAGCTAGTGAAAGTTGAATTGCAGGGGTCTCTGGGGAGGTCTTTGGGGGCTGCTGAGGCCTGGGGTTGCTGAGCTGCCTTTGGTTTCCATTGGCAACAGGCAGACTTGAGCAAGACTGTGTGCCTGTCGCTTCCTCCAGGGCCACTGGCTCCTGAGGCCTGCCTTCTGTGGGGACTGCCTCAAAGGCAAGATTGCTCTAGAACAGATCTGCCCAGCTAGATATTGGGAAATTCTTGTGTCAACACTACACTGTTTTAATTACCTTAAAGAAAAAGTCTCTTCTTTCATTGCTCTTCCTTTTTAAAAAAAATCAGCATATAAGTTTCACTGGCTCCTGCTTCCAGCTCTGTGCCTTTGAGCAGGCAACAAAATTAGAAAGCAAGATTGCTTAAGGGCATGACCCCTGGAATTAGACAGCCTAGCCCCTGGTGCTGGGAGGCAGATATAAGCTTCACTTTGCCACTTGCCAATGGTGTGATCTTGGATAAGACCCTTACCTTTCTGAGCCTGTTACTAGTCTGTCGATTGCTCTAACTAGAAACTGAGGAGTCATTTCTAATTCCTTCTGCTTCCTCCACCTTGACATTCAGTTGACTAGCAAATCTCGCTAGCTCTATTTCCAAATATATATCCCCAATCCATCTATGTCTCTTTTTTCACCACTGCCACCTCCCTAGTCCTTGCTACTTCATGGATTTGTGCATTAGTACCTACATTGCTCTTTGTATCAGTCTTGCCCTTCCCTCCGTTTCATTGTTCATGAGTCAAGAGTGATTTTTATTCTTCGTCATCTTTTTTTTATTGTTGTTCAGTCACTAAGTCATGTCTGATTCTTTGTGACCCTGTGGACTGCAGCATGCCAGGCCTCCGTGTCCTTCACTGTCTCCCGGAGTTTGTTCAAATTCATGTCCATTGAGTCGGTGATGCTATTTAACCATCTCACCCTCTTCTACTTTTGCCTTCAATCTTTCCCAGCATCAAGCTCTTTTTTCAGTGAGTCGACTCTTTGCATCAGGTGGCCAAAGTATTAGAGCTTCAGCTTTAGCATCAGTCCTTCCCATAAATATTCAGGGTTGATTTCCTTTAGGATTGACTGGTTTGATCTCTTTGCTGTCTAAGGGACTCTCAAGAGTCTTCTCCAGGACCACAAATTTGAAAGCATCACTTCTTTGATGCTCAGCCTTCTTTATGATCCAACTCTCATATCCATACATGACTACTGGAAAAATCATAGCTTTGACTATACGGACCTTTGTCTTCTTTTTAAAATATTTCTTTATTTATTGTTTGGCTGTGTTGGCTCTGCAACATGCAGGCTCTTCACTGCGGTGCTCAGGCTTCTTTCTAGTTGGGGTGCACGGGCTCACCACCTTGAGTTGTGTTGCAACTTGAGGGCTTAGTTTCCCTGTGGCATACGGGATCTTAGTTCCCCAACCAGGGATCAAACCTGTGTCGTCTGCATTGAAAGGCAGATTCTTCACCACTGGACCACCAGGGAATTCCTACGTGATTCTTCTTAAAGCCCCAGCACAACCCCCTCACTTTTCTGAGTAGGGTGCTTCACTGGTATCTTGTTGCACTCAGCATCCAATCCAAAGCCCTCACCATGGCCTTCAAGGCTCTGGAGTATTCGCGTCTGCCTCCTTCTGTGTCTCCTGCTGCCCCTTCTCACTCGTCCCCTCATGTTAGGACAGGTCAGGTTATTTCCTGTCATAGCCCGGGGCCTCTGTGTATTCTGTTTCCTCTGTCTGGAAATTTCTATACTGTCATGGCTAGCACCTTCTCATCCTCTGATGGGAGCTTAGAAGTCAGCTCTTCAGAGAAGCTATCCCATCTAAAATTAGATGCACACCCCGCCCCCCGCCCCCATAGCCACCACTTTGTCTCAGTATGCTATTTCCTTTTAGCACTTATTCACGAATCTCGATTACGTATTTTAGTTATTTTTGAATATGTTTTTTTATTGTCTCTTGATAGAATATAAGCTCCCAAAGGAAAGAGACTATATATTTTGTTCGCTGCTGTATCCTCTGTGCTGAGTAAGGTGCCTGGCCCACCCTGGCTGTTCAGTAGCTGTCTATTGATTATGGGTGGATGGATGGATGGATAAATAGGTGGAGAATGACATGGTACCAGGGCACATAGTAAGCCCTTACTAAGTAAAAGCTATTATGTTCTCCTACAACTAGTTAAAACTTTTCTGTAGCAAGTTCCAATACAAGCTGGCTTGAAGAAAATAGTCTTTTATCAGCCTAGGTAATAAAAGTCCAGGGAAGTCTGGATGCAGAAGCTCAGATGATGCCTTTAGAGCACACTTCTCAGACAGGCCCACTCCACGTGGCAGGCTTGAAGGGCACCAGGAGCTAAGCCTCACTTTTTTTCAGTAGAGTAGCAGTATTGGCTACTAAGAGCTTCTTACCCTAGAACTGTGGGTGAAAAATCCCAGGGAAGGCTCTGATTGGCTTGGCTTTAGTCATGTGCTCACATCAGAACCAATCACAGAGCTAATAAGACAGAGAACTCCCATTGGCCAAAATTAGGTCATTGGTTCAGCCCTTTGGCAGAAAGATGGTGAGCCTGAAGGATCAATGCCACCTGCACTTGGGAAATGTGTCTTGGAGGAAAGACCACCCTGCTGACAGAAGAAGCATGCACAAGCACACACTCACTCCCAACTGTTGCTACTGCAGCTCCCCACCCTCACCCTCACCAGGGGCTCTCCATGGGGCTGGCTCACCTGGCTTTCCCCTGGGGGGATCTCTGGGTGCCACTGTGCCTGCTTTTCCCAACAGTGAGTAGAACTCCTTTGTTGGTATAGGAGGTGACGGGCCTCAGGCTCAGAGATGTGTCATCGAAGGCCTAGACTCTGGCAGGGAGTCCTTAGAGATCTTATATCTAGGATGTAATAGGTGAGCCTATTCCCCAGTTTTTTTTTTAATTAATATTTATTTTTGGCTGCACTGGTCTTCATCCCTTTGTTGGGCTTCCTCTAGTTGCGGTGCGTGGGGGCCGCTCCTCACTGGGCTGTGAGGGCTTCTCATTGCAGTGGCCTCTCTTGTGGAGTACAGGCTCCAGCACGCGGGCTTCAGTAGTTGGGGCACGCATGCTTAGTTGCTCCGTCACCAGGGAAGTCCCAGGTTTTGCTTTTAATAACACCTCATTTTCTTCACTGTGAAAATAAAAAATATTTATTTTAGAAAGTATACAAAAGCAAAGAAAATAGGTCCTCTGTAACCCTACACAGAGGTAATGATTGCTTCTTGGCTTTTCAGGGTGTTTTTTGTTTTTTCTTAATAGCCAATAATTTACACAAATATCCATTTTCAAAGTATGAAAAGTATAGAAATTAAAGAAAACAATACTACTGTTTATTGATGGTTTACATCATAATCTTAAAACCAAGAGGAAATTCTGGAAACATTTTGGTACCTTTCCTTCAGCTGGCATTCTTTGTTGGTTGATCTTTCTTTTCTTTTTCTTCTTTTTAAATGTCATCCATTTGAGAATTTATACTATGATTGTTTCGCAAGTGTTGCCAATGTGCCTGGCACTGAGCTGTGAGCTTTACGTGGAGAGTCTCTCTCAGTCTTCGCAGTAAGCTTCTGGGGAGATGTCTTATATTCCATTCCAGCTGCTATAACAAAAATAACATAGAGTGGGCTTGGCAGCTTATAAACAACAGAAATTTATTTCTCACCGTTCTGGTGACCAGGAAGTCTTAAGGTCAAGGTGCCAGTAGACACTGTGTCTGGTGAGGATCCACTTCCTGGTTCATGGATGACCATTTTCTGCTGTGTCTTCACATGATGGGAGGGACCAGGCAGCTCTCTAGTGTTTTTTATAAGGGCACTAATCCCAAACTGAGGGCTCTACACTAATGACGTCCCAAAGACCCTACTAACACCATCACATTGGGATTAAGTTTCCACATATGAATTTTGGGGAGAACACATGTTTAGTCTGTAGTAAGAGGCAATGCTTATATCTCCAAAATAAGATAGAGATAGGCTTCCCTAGTGGCTCAGATGGTAAAGAATCTGCCTGCAGTGCAGGAGACCCAGGTTCGATCTCCTGGAGAAGGGAATGGCAACCCATTCCAGTATTCGTGGCTGGGAAATCCCATGGACAGAGGAGCCTGGTGGGCTACAGTGCATAGGGTCACAAAGAGTTGGACAGAACTGAGCGACTGACACTTCCATAGGCTAGAGATAGAGAAACTGACAGCATCACTTATCCCAGGTCATTTAGATGGTAAGTGGAGGAGCCAGGATTCATACCCGGGAAGTCTGGCTCCAAAGCCAAGGTCACAACACACACACAGACATACAAAACACACACTTTATATTCTCATGGATGGGCCCATGTTGTATATTCCCTCTGTGATCCTGAACATTTTTTCTTTTTAAAAATTTCATTTTAAAAGTAACATTTTCTAAATCTAATGACCCATGTTTATTGTAAGAAAATTTGAAGATACAGAGAAGCTCAAAAAAAGAAAAAAAAAAAGTCCCCCCACAACCCCACCAGCCACTGTTAGCCAGCCATATAACTTTAGACCTTCCCCACCCCCCCATCTACGCATAGTCAAGTGCATCCTTTTTGGCATACGGTTCTGAGTTTTGATAGCTGATAGCTCTTCCCACGGGTGTCTAAACCACCCAGCCCCAGATCTGTGAGAACCGCAGAGGCAGTGGGAGCAGTTGGAGTTCACGCAGGGGTGGGGCTTCCCCAGATGATTCATTGGAAGAGGGGGGATGATCATGCTCCTTGTTGACTCAAGTCGGAATCTTTGGAGGAGGGCTGGGAGGCAGGGAGCACCTCTCTGTCTGCCGCCTGTATCCTAGGTACCCTGGGTGCCTGGCCCCCTGCCTGACACCCGGCCCCCTGCAGCAAGGCCGGCTGGAACCTGCGTGTCTTACACCCAGCACCTGCTCCGGGAGCTATGTGCTGACTCCCCAGTGCCCGGGCACAGACTATTTTTGGCTGCAGTGACTGTTCACTACAGTCATGAAAACAGAAACTCTTCTCCCTACCTTGTCCTTCCCTGGGACACCACACCAGGGGCCAGGGCTGCCGGGGACCCTGGACTCAGGCCCCTCGTCATGCATTGCCTATGGAGCTGGGTGCCGGCCAAGGCTACGCGGGGCTCAGGGACCCCACCTCCCGTGGTGCTGCGCGAGGCACGGAGCCTGGACCAGCCCCGGCCGAAGGGTTGCGAGGTAGGCACTGGGGTCTGGGATCAAGTGGCCTTTCCATGAGAGCCTGGAAGGGGGTGTGTTTGGCTGGGCTCCGGGTCCTCAGTTTGCCGTCTTATAGAACACTTCAGGAAGAATGAGCATATCAGGGTAGAATGTGCATTCCATTTCATAGGATTTCATTTGCTTTCTTTTTTGCCGTGAAGTGGCTGGTGGGGACCCATCGGGCACTGACTGAAATAGATTTTTCCCCATTCTCCTGGTGAATGGTTTGGGGCCCATTTGTGTTTTTGGTTTGAACAGGGCACACACTTGTTTTGAGCCAGCTTCTTCCTCTGGGAGCTTAGGAAACTGGAGTTGTATGGGCAGGCCCAGCCCTGCCTCAGCGCTTCTGGTCAACCTGATAAGAGGAGGCCCAGCTGTGTAGAGACTGTGTGTGCTAGATTTGGAGGTACACGAACCAGGGTCTAACCCAGGCTCCGTTGCTCACTTGCTGTGTCCTAGGTGAGTAACCTAATCTCTCTGAACTCCACTTTCCTTCACAACGAAGCAGTCGTGCCCAAGCCACTGCACGAGTGGCTGTAGTACAAGGAGTTGTTATTTGATGATTGGATTGGTTGTGAAAAGAGGCAGGTCAAGAAGCTGGGTGAGAATCAACGTGCCACAGCCCTGGGTGGGTCTTAGAGCTCAGCTCAGAACCTGGGTGTTTGGCTGTAGCTGGTGATGTAGGGTTTGCTTCTTCTTTACAAAAAGAAGAAAAATGTGTGTCACTAAAGTGGGCATGGGTCGGGATGAGCAAGAGCAGGGATTTCTGCCCATCCCCCATCTTCTCAGCCACCAAGACTTTAGGGACTTGCCAGGGTGAGGCCATTAGCCAAGAACCCCTCTGCTTCCGATTCCACGGGGCTTTGGACACATGAGCTGAGCACATAGCGTGGTGTCCCTTAGGTCAGCACCTTTGGAAAAGATTCTCAGGGCAGACCTCAGGGAAGTCTTCCTCTTGGCTCACCTTCTTAGAGCAGCTCAGAAAAGTTGGCAGGAATGAAAGCTTTATATCTGGGTAAGGAATGCCCACCAGGGGTTGATAAATCCTGGTGTTAGTCACTGGCAACGCCTTGATCCTATTGTTCTGGGTGACCCAGATAGGTCCCCTCCCCTCTCTGGGCCTCTATTTCCTCCTCTGTAAAATGAGTATTGGACTAGAATGTCTCTAAGGGTCCTTTGAGGGGTCCCTGGGTAGCACTAGTGGTAAAGAACCCACCTGCCGATGCAGAAGACAAAAGGGACACGAGTTTGATCCCTGGGTCCGGAGGATTCCCCTGGAGGAGGGCATTGGCAACTCACACCAGTATTCTTGCCTGGTGAATCCCATGGACAGAGGAGCCCCGAGGGCTGCACAGCCCGTAGCGCCGCAAAGAGTCAGACACTGAACAGTCAGACTGAAGTGACTTAGCACACCCTCAAGTGTCCTCTGCCTTTGATCTTGGTGGAGGAAGACTTTCTCTCCTGTCTTCCCAGCCTCATGAATACGCATTGGCCCCTTCTTGCCCTCAGCCCCTGATGGCTCTGGCGATGGTCTCCTTGGCTTGAGTCCTCTGTGACTGCCATGGGCCAGGAGCTGTTTACAGAGTTTCTGGAAAACTACAGAGAGGGGGCTGCCTCCTTCCAGGGTCTCCCAAGAGATCTCAGTCTCCTGCTTGGACCTCATGGGGCAGCTCGGAAACAATGGGCCTCTGTCGTGAGTGGAGCAGCCTGCCTCTCAGGTCTCCAGCTCTGCGCTCACTTCCTGCAGTGTGGCTTATCCCCGATCCCTCCCACCACCCCACCCCAGCCCTTGACCCATGGCCCCAAAGGACAGACTTTGCACTGAACACTGGGATGTGCCCCTCTGGTGGAGGGAGGGATCTGAGATTTGTCTCCTGGCCTCACAGGAGGGTCAGACTCCACGGCTGGGGCCGGGCATGTGCCAGGGCCCTGAGCGAAATCACTGGGCCCTGAGTTTGCCGGCTAGCCAGTCTGGCATGGGGCTGGGTAAGGGGCTCACTGGCTGCACTCAGAGTTCTCACACTGCGGGTGTGGAGGAGAGGGAGTAGACTTGTCTGGGAACCCTGTCTTGACTGGTATGTTTGCACAGGGGAGAACTGGAAGGGGAGATGTTGGGGACCAGCCGGCTACAGACAATGGCCATGCCTGACCCCTCTGTGTTTCTGTCGGTGCCTTTACGCCCTGGAGAGCTGGGGCTCCCCACGGGGAGGTGCATTTCTAAGCAGACCCTGCTCCCTGTACTCTCTACTGAGGATCGCTGAGCATCCCACTTTGCCAGAGCTGTCATCCTGGGCAGCCTCTCACATCTGCCCCTTCCCATCTCAGAAGTGTCCCTGTTGAGATGGTCTGTCCCATGCTTACCCTCTCCCTGGAAGCCCTCCTCTTCACCCGGCTGCTGGCTTGGCCAGTGTCTACACTGCCACCCTGCTCGTCCATCTGCTGTGTCAACAAGGGATGCCATGAGGGCCTACAGGCTTGGGGAAGCTGCTGCCCTCGAGTGGTGCTCATGGCGACAGACCATTGACCCCCAGCTGCCCCAGCTGTGGCCCCTCCACACTGCCCTGCTTGTGCCAGAAGGGACCTCCCCCCACCCCATCTGCCAGTTCCCTAAACATCACCCAGGAGTTAAGGAAGTGTTAGTCACTCAGGTGTCCGACACTTTTTGACCCCATGGACTGAAGCCCTCCAGGCTCCTCTGCCCATGGGATTTTCCAGGCAAGAATCCTGCAGTGGGTTGCCATGCCCTTGCCCCTCTCCAGGGGATCTTCCTGACCCAGGGATTGAACCTGCATCCCCCTGCAGCTCCAGCATTGCAGGCAGATTCTTTCCCACTGAGCCACTGGGGAAGCCCTACCCAAGGGGGCTCGTGTATTCTTTTGACTGGTGTTACACCCACCCCATGTCCTACCCTGACCCCAGTCTTACTTTGGAATGTTCTTTTTCTTGTAGCCAGTGAGCCCCTTTTAGAGTATTCCATTTTTGACTTGCGTTTTACTGTGGAGTCTAATGGACAATATTGTGTTCTTTCCGACAGTCAGGGAGCATCCTGGGGGAAGAGAACCCCCTGCTATAGAAGCCCACCCATCTCTCTCCATCTTGGGAGTAGTATGTATGGGGGAAAGCACACAGCCCCAGACCTATGGGGTGTGTGTGTGTGTGTTTCTCTAATGCTGGAAGTATCCGGCGGTTTTCAAACAGCGTGCAGGAGAATTGGTTTTGGAAACGTGTGTTGAAGATACAGAGAAAGGTGACAAAAATGTGGGCCTGCCTTGTCTCTCCTCTGGGCCCAGCATAGCTGGTGTGTGTTTGTTGAGTGGCTGAATGACCCACTTCAGCCTGTGGACCCAGTCCCGCCCGCTACTGGTTTCTGTACAGCCTTTGGAGCTATGAATGGTTTTCATGTTTGTAACTGGTAGGAAAAGGAAAACAAAAACAATTTTGTGACGTGTGAAAATTAAATGAAATTCATGTTTCCGTGTGCATAGTTAAGGTGTTACTGGCACCAGCCACACCCATGTGTTTCCATATTGTCTGCGGCTGCTTGGGAGCTCTGATAGCAGAGTTGACCAGTTGTGACAGAGGTCATATGGCCTGTAAAGATGAAGATACTCTATGGCCTGTTCAGAAAAAGTGTGCCAATTCCTGCAAGATGCCTAGGGTTTATGGGAGGAAGAATGGGACCTGGGAGGCAGCCCCAAGACAGGCCTACCAGGAGGGTGAGGCCAGCCCCCTGGGGTGATGGTGGTGGCCGTGGTGAGAGCAGATGCTGTCGGAAGCTAGAGATTTGGTCTCAGGCAGACTCGGAGAGCACCCGCCTCCTCCAGAGGGCAGGAGGGGGACTGAGGGGCCTGGCAGGACTGCTAAGGGGGTTCAGAAGTCCTGTAGAGAGAAGAACCGCCCTCCCCCCCGCCCCCGCCAGAGGCCTCCTGCAGCTGCTTTTAACCCCACAGCCAGAGTGCACCCCAGCTGGCATGGAAGGAGGGCACAGTGTGGAGCCTGGAAACCAGATGGGACCTGTGATGCCAAGAAGACACTACCCTGGGAAAAGGATCCCACATTATAGAGCAGAGAAGTGGGCACCAGTGCAGGCAGAGCCAACTGACTGTGAAGAGGTGGAGATGGCCATGTCTCAGCCTCACCAAACAGGCTGTGTGACCTTGAGCCAGCTGCCTAGCCTCTCTGAGCCTTGTCACCCATCTCAGGCTTTTATGAGGATCACCTGTCCTGGCCTCTATAGTTGATTTAACAGAGTGCCTGGCACCCAAGAGCTGAGTAGTAACTGCTCGTTGCTCACCCTGTTTTGGCCCCCTTCTCACCTCCTCCTCTTTGACCTGCACCCCTCCACCTCCACACCCTATCCCACTACTGCGCCCTCTTTCAATCCCAGATGTTCTGATGTGTAGGCCAGACTCCCTGAAGAGTCCGCCAGGTTCCCTGCTCTGCAAACGTCCACCCCGCCTTGTGGGAGGGAGGGAGGCACCAGAGTACAGGAGAGTGCATCTCCTGGGATGTTTGTGAGCTTGGGTTGGGCTGTGGTTGAGTTGAAGGATCAGAGGCCTCGTGAAGGGACAGGTGGGAGATCAAGCCCCCAGGGTGCTGCCCTGCCCTGGCCAGCCCCACTTTCTTAGACCTTTCTGCCTTGGACTACTTTGGCCAGACTTAAGGCCCCACAGCTTGTCTGCCCTCATGGTTCTCACCCCCGAGAAGTTCCGATTCAATTGATGTAAGGTGGGGCCCGGTTATCAGGATCCTTTTTTTTTTTTTTTGCTTTGCTGCTTGGCATGTGGGATCTTAGTTCCCTAACCAGGAATTGAACTCATGCCCAGCCCCCACCCCGACTCCCCCATAGTGGAAATGAGGTGTTTTAACCACTGCACTGCCAAGGAAGTCCCAGGATCCTTTTTTAAAGCCTCCCAGGCGATTCCAGGTTGCTGACAGGGTTGAGAGACAGTGACCTGATCTAGCCAAACCTGCTGCTGCTGCTATTAAGTCGCTTCAGTCGTGTCCAACTCTGTGCGACCCCATAGACGGCAGCCCACCAGGCTCCTCTGTCCATGGGATTCTCTAGGCAAGAACACTGGAGTGGGTTGCCATTTCCTCCTCCAATGCATGAAAGTGAAAAGTCAAAGTGAAGTCGTTCAGTTATGTCCGACTCTTAGCGACCCCATGGACTGCAGCTTACCAGGCTCCTCCGTCCATGGGATTTTCCAGGCAAGAGTACTGGACCTACTCACTTTATAAATGATGAAACCAAAGCCCAGAGAGGGGCAGGGACTGGCCCAAGGTTGGTAGAGTTCCGACCAAATCTGACCCCTCTTTCACTGGGAAGTGATGGAGAGAAGCCCTCTCTATCAGGGTGACTTTTCCCAGGAGGGGCTTTTTCTCATTTCCCAGAACTGGGATAGTGACTAGGTCCAGACATGGTTCAGAGACAAAGCCAGTATCCCTAAGCTATTTGCTGATCTCCATGGAAACCCCAGGAGGCTGCCTGACCCAGGCCCCTCACTGCCTCAGCCCCTCCTGTGCTTCCTAGAATATCCAGCTATTATTATCCAAGTCTCACCCCTTCCTCTCCCTCGGCACCAGTGGTGGTGAGAAGGCAGGAAGGAACATCTGTCAGGTGCCCCCTTGCCAACTGGAGAGAAGTGGGCTCCCCGCCTGGGCTGCTAGAGAACCCCTTGCTCCTCTGTCTCTGCTGCGCCGGCCACAGAGGGGTGTACAGGGCTCTGGGAGTCCACCTCTGGCCTCTCTACTGTGACCAGCTCCTGGGAAAGCATCTGAGGTGAAGGATCCCGGCTCTTGAATTAAGCCCCAGCCAAGCCAGTTGGGGACATGTCTGCCCACCCACCAGAAATCCAGGTTTGGTCGATGGAGCATGCGTGCTGGATGTGCTGGTTGAGGCAGTTACCACTGTGACCGGTCCGTGCTATGCTCCAGGACTAGACTCAATGCCAGAAGGAGACCCCAAGTGTGGGCTTGCCTCTCGGCCTTCCCTCAGGCCAGATCTTCATCCCAGTTACGTCCTGAGCTGCATGGATTCTTGTGGCACGTGGTCCACTCGGAGTCTGTGAAGTCCCTGGCGTTTCCACAGCCCGCCTGACTGGCCATGGCCAGGGGGACAGCTCTCCATGTCAGCCGGCACCGTTTGCTAAGTATAGACCCCAGGCAGCCCCGTGGCTGCTGGTAAGTCCTGGGACACCATTTGATACCCAGCCGGGCCTGTGACACCAGTCGCTGCCAGCTGCGGAGGGGAGGGGCAGCGTGCTTGGGCGAACCCGAGCCCGACCCCGCCTTCTGCTGCTGAGAACACAGCCAGCAGTTTCACGATCACAGACTGGGAGTCACCTCCCTGCTCCACTGGCCCTGCCCTCTAATTATTATCAGAAAGCATAACTTAATGTCACCTACGGGAGAAGTAAGTTGTGGCTCGAGGGGACAGGCAGAGAGGCAGGGAGCCAGTGTGCCCTGTCCCACAGCCCCGCTGCCCGCCTCCACGCTCACGTGCTGACCCGGGGCTGGGTGGAACTGGGGCATCTCCAACAATGGGTCAGACAACACGTCTTCCCTTCCTGGTTTCTAGTTCATATTTTTTTCTTCTTTTGAAGTATTTATTTATTTATTTGGCTGCTCCGGGCCTTAGTTGCAGCACGTGGGATCTAGTTCCCTGACCAGGGATCGAACCTGGGCCCTCTGCATTAGGAGCACAGAGTCTTAGCCACTGGACCACCAGGAAGTCCCTCCCATATTTTCTTCTTTACACGGAAGCTGGGGTGGGATGGACATTAATTCCTGAAGCAGTGTGGATCCTCAGCCTGTCATCTCCAGAACTCCAGGGCCTGGACGCCTGGCTTGAGACAACTTGGCATCTTCACGTGCCTCCAGGCGGGTGAGAGACCCTCCCACAGTCTCAGGGCCTCTCAGACCTGAGAGCATTTCCGGGCGGCTTCGCCTGCTGGGTTGTCAGTGAGCCCGTGAGTTCACCTTCAGCAGGTGGTAACACTCATTCCCTAATTTGCTTTCGGTTTAGAGATTACGCAGGACAACTATACATGAATTACCCTGGTCTGAAATAGCCTCCTAACCCAGACTTGGCTGTGCTTGTGTCTGAGTAGGAGGATCACATCCACGTGTGAGGCTTGCTGGTGGGGGCATTGCCTGAGTCTTGATGGGAGGAGACGTCAGAGCCCCTCCCGGGGCCGGCACAGCCACTAGCCCAGCCTGACTGGCCAGAGGCGCAGCAGAGGCCAGGGGAGGCATCTTTTTGTATCCTGGCTTGCCTGGTTCCAGCGCACTTCCCTCATGGACTGTCCCTTCTCAATTGGATTAACTTTGGGTCCCTGGTGGCTCAGATAGTAAAGAATTTGCCTGCAACGTAGGAGACCGAGGCTCGATCCCTGGATCGGGAAGGTCCCCTGGAGAAGGGGATGGCAGCCCACTCCAGTATCCTTGCCTGGAGAATCCCACGGACAGAAAAGCCTGATGGACTGCAGTCTGTGGAGTCACAGAGACACAACTAAGTGACTAATATTACTTTCTGAATAAACTCATAGGAGTTGGAAGGCCAGGGCCCACTTGGCTTTCATGGTGGGGTCCCAGAGCCATGGCAGCACCTGGCTGAGAAGGCCTGGCTACCCGCTGATGTGTTGCCCAAGCCCCTTGCTGCTGGGCTTTCTGTGCTGTCATCTGGGGGCTCTGATGTGATTGGTCTGCACAGATTTGCATGAGTGGCCACCATATAAAAATCAGCTGTTTTAAAATAAAAATTCTGATTTCTTTATAAGATGATATGGAGCCCCTCTCATAGCCTCTCCTCACCCCCTGACACAGAGAGAGCGAGAGTGGGTTTCTGATAAGCATTGTCCTTGAGATTCTTGTTGTCTAGTAAAGAGGCAAGAGAAGCGTTTCTAGTACTTCTGCGTGTGTGCTAAGTTGCTTCAGTCATGTCTGACTCTGTGTGACCTCATGGGATGTAGCCAGGCTCTTCTGTCCATGGGGTTCTCCAGACAAGAATACTGGAGTGTATTGCCATGTATTGTATGTACTGCCATGCCCTGCTCCAGGGAATCTTCCTGACCCAGGGTTCAAACCCATGTCTTTTGTGTCTCCTGCATTGGCAGCCAGGTTCTTTACCCCTAGCACCACCTGGAAAGCCCCTTCTAGTACTTTTATCTCCATCAAAAGATAGATCAAGGGGCAACATGCTCACATACTTCATTTTTTTTTCTGAAACCTCATCCTGAGGCTTGTGTGTTTGAGACCCTAACTCTACCAGATAACCTGCTAACTGGTGGATAGTGTCACTGACTGCAGCTTTTAGGCAGAACAGGGTGGTTCCCTCTCCCCACTTTAATGATCCAACTTTGCAGGGAGGAGGGATTAGAAAGCAGAAGAAACAGTCAGAAATCCTAGCGATGCTGGTGTGCTGAGCACTCCCATTTCACTGAAGACATACACAGCTCACTCCCCAGAAAGTGATGCTTGTCCTGGGAGATACTGGGCAGCTCCTGTACAAGCGGGACCCTGGGTTGGCTTTTCTATCCCAGGAAAGGGTTCCGTACCCTACCCCTCCTCAATTTGTCTAGCCAGCCCCTGGTTTGAACTGGAGCATGAAGAGAGCGCACAGGGGGAAGGGAAAGCAGACCCTGTTCCCTTATTCCCGTGGGATGAACTGATCCCTGCAGCCTCAGGAGATGGAGACAACCCTTCTAGCTCATTCAAAGCTATAAAGGAAAGCTTTTTCTTTTCATTCTTTTTTTTTTTTTTTTTTAAGACCATGAATTTGAACCTATTATTTCTCTTATTTAGGGGGTTCCTTCACTTGCCAATGACAAAGGACTTCCATTTACAATACAGGTTTTTGTTTTAGTTTTTTTTTTTTTTCAGAAAGCAGGTAGAAATTAGTTCCTTTAATTTACTTTGAAAAAAAAAAATCATTTTCCCCTGGGTAACTGCTTTGCCCAAGTTCATGAGTGACAGTGAGGGATAACTGAAGGTGCTCTGGGACTCGACACACCTGGGTTTGGGTTGTGGCGCCTGCTGTTTATTAAGCTGCATAGCGTGAGGTCACTGAGCCTCAATAAAACAGGCTTAGCGGCATCTCCTTGCTGAATTGTTTTGAGTGGAGTCAGTACACAAAGCCCTGGACATCTTGTAAAGCGCTAGCAAATAGTTTGTAATAATAAATGTAGTTCTTATGCTGGAGAAACTGAAACTTAAAGTGTGTGGGGAGGAAATGTATATAAAAGAAAAAAAAAAATCCGCCTTTGCATTGTAGTCAGATTGGGGATCGGGTTCCTAGGCTTGTCTTTGTCGTCATCAATACCACCTCCACCCCCAAATCAAGCAGATACTGGAATCTCTACTTTGGAGAGAACTGCTGAGTCATCACAGCCTTGGGAAAACGCACACGTGTGGGTGAGAACAGAGGCCACCCCAGGGAGAGGGGGAGGGCTGTGTTGTGAAGGGCAACGTCCACTTGCTTTTGGTCTTCCCTGATGCCAAATGGCTTTTGAAGCCAATGAAGCCATTGCCAAATGGCTTCTCTCAGTGGAATGAGGGGCACAGATGTCAAAACTGCATTTTGATGAAGGGCATTGTTGAAGAAGAAGACACATGGATTGAATAAAAGCTTCTGCCCAGGGACCATTATCTAAGCATCCTGCTCTCTGTGTTGTTCTTACCAAGGGTTTCCTGTGACGTTCTCATTTTATCATCTGGAAGGATTTCTCACCACCAAGGGTTTGTCCAAACCACTGATGAGCTTCTTGGTGCTCTGGGGGTATCTGTTTATTTCTAATTTTTGGAGTCATTCTAAAGAGCCATGAGATTTCTTTTCCACAACCCTGGAGATGGAAGAATATTCACACAAGACCAAAGATGGGGAGAGGGGACAAGGCCAGATACCAGAGGCCACATGCCGGGCTTCAGATGTGGCCCCAGCCCCCAGGCATCACAGAGTCCCCAGACTATTGCCCTAATGACTCATAGTTGGTATCTTCATCAGGTTTTGTTTTGACACTTGAGTCTAAGATTTATAGCACCATGGATTGACTGACCGCAACATTGCTCGTGTTAAATTAGACACAGTTTGCTAATAAAAATCAGTGCAAATCAACTTAGATTCTCAAGAGCTGCAAGTTTATATGAATCATTTGATGTGGGTTGTCTGCTCCCCTGCCCCATCTCTCCACTGGTCCCATAACTCTTTGAGCTTTCTCTATGCTGGTCCATATCGTATTGCATTGCAATAACTTCTTTTCGTCTTTTTTTTTTTTCGGCCACTCTTCGTGGCTTGTGGGGTCTTAGTTTTCCAACCAAAGATCAAACTCCGGGCTCAGCAGTGTAAGCAGAGTCCTAACCACTGGACTTCCAGGCAATTCCCAGTAATAACTTATTTTCATGTCAGTCACTCCACAAGCCACTTGAGGCCAGGGATATGTGCCATTGTTTTATGTGTCTGCTTCAGGCTGTGTATGACATGTGGCTCAGAGTACTCAGAGCTGGATGGGTTTCCCCTCTCCTTGATGAGAGGAAAGAGCACAAATTTTGCAGTCAGTTAGGCCTTGATTCAAACATTTGCTGTCTATAATGGTTTTATTATTTGTTTGTTTGTTTGGCTGCTCCGCATCTCAGTGTGGCACCTGGGGTCTTTCCTTGTGGTGTGTGGACTCTCTAGTTGTGGCATGCAGGCTTCGCTGGGGCATGTGGGATCTTAGTTCCCCAGCCAGGGATCGAACCCACGTCCCCCTGCATTGCAAGGAGGATTCTTAACTGCTGGAACACCAGGGAAGTCCCTGTGTTCGTTTTCTTTGCTGTGTAATAAATTACCACGAACTTAGCTGCTTACACCATCCCGCATGTGTTAGCTCACAGTCCTGCAGAAGGAAGACTTTATGGAAGAGTCCCCGAGGACTCAGCCAGCTTCCCTGCTTAGCATCTTGCCCGGGTGAAGTCAGGGTGTCATCCAGGTGGGCCTCTTACCCGGAAGCTTTGGGAAGAAATCACATCCAAGTATTTTTAGGTCATTCGTTGGCAGAATCCACTTCTTTGTAGCCTCACACCTAAGGTTCCCTTCTTGCTGGACAGCAGGGGGCCACTCTGTCCCCCGAGGCCATCTTGTTCCCTCTATGTGGCCCCCTCGATCTTCAGAGTTTGAATGAGTCTTTTATATGCTTCAAGCATCTCGCTTCTCTTCACTACCTTGAAACCTTGGAAGAGTCCAACTGAGAATCAGATAAGGCCCGGTAGTAAAGACCTACACAGATCTTTGTTGCTGATGTTGTTCGGTCACTCAGTCCTGCCTGACTCTTCGCGACCCTATGGACGGTAGCCCACCAGGCTCTTTGGTCCATGGAATTTCCCAGGCAAGAATACAGGAGTGGGTTGCATTTCCTTCTCCAAACACAGATCCTGGTGAGGGTTAATTCTTTGTAATCCTTTTCTTGGAAGCTAATTTTATTTGAATCCTATCTGGTCTGATTCAGATATAGCAAAATTATAAAGAACCGTGTTTATCTGAAGTACTTGTCATTCTCCAAAGTTGTCATGATTCATCATTTTCCCGTCCAGAGGAATAAATAAAGAGACCAGAGGGGCAACATGCTCTCATCAGAACGTTTCTGGTTTTTTCCTTCTCTTCTCCCCAGCCCCCATCCCCAAGTTCTGGCGTCTCGGCTTCAGCTGCTGTCTCTGGGATGCTGGAGGTGGGGGCCGGGGTTGGCTGCTGGTGTCCTCAGACAAGTGGTGGCTGCGGGTCGGAGGCCGGCCCCAGCAGCTGGCCCCTGCCACTCAGCAGGAGGCTGGGCCTGGCTGCGAGGAGGATGACTGCTCACCCAGTTCTCTGCCTGTCTTGTGCCTCCCTAGGAGATCCTCCGCGAGCTCACGCTAGATGCCCTGCTGGACATGAACGAGGCCAAGGTGAAGGAGACGCTCCGGCGCTGCGGGGCCAGCGCCGAGGAGTGTGGCCGCCTGCAGTACGCCCTCACCTGCCTGCGGAAGGTGACAGGCCTGGGTAGGTTGGGCCAGTCCCGTTGGCCGCCTTGCCCTCCCCCTCTGCCTGGACGATGCATTTCTCTCCCAGGCCTGGCCTGGTTCCCCGGGCACCAGGGCTTTTGCTGGGGTGGATGAGGGGCTGGGTGGGGCCAGTGTGACCAGGGTCTCTGGGCCGGCTTGGAATGGCTGGAGTCCACGCTCAGAAAGTACGTGATGGACCCCACTCGAAACAGAGGCTCTCCCTGAGACAGAAGGCTCCCAGCTCCCACTGGTCTGGCCAGTGTAAAGCTTTAGCCATTGTTACCAACCCCAGGCTGGTCTGCTGGGCGGGGCTGCATGACTTCCCCTCTGTGGAACACCTCTGTAGGTAGGGCTCTGTGACCCTTCCCTAGCTTCCTTCTCACCAGCCCCCGTCCCCGCCCAGTCCTCTCCCCACCCTCCCCCTGCCTCTCCATCCCCATCTGGGCTGTGTGCTCAGAAGGCATGCGCTGGTGTGGGCTCAGCCTGAGCCAAGCATGCGGAGAGAAACTGTACACGTTTCAGCTGTGAGTATGGACATGGTTGCCCCAGGCGAAGTGTGTAATCCTGGCATGATGAATAGTGTTCCTCAGGAACTTATTTGCAGGCTTTCTCAATCTTTCCCTGGAAATAGCTTCAAATGCCCAGACTTAGTGCTCCCATGACCACACAGATAAGCCTTTAAAATGAACCTAATGAAGGAATTAGCTCCATTTTTTAATTAGCTGAGCTTCTTGTCTTATCTCCAGCTGCCTGAAGCTTAAGAAAGGCTCTGAGGTTTATATTCAGCTTGATATTTTTTTTTTTCCCCCAGAGAAGATGGTGCTTAATTTCTTCCCTGGCCCCATTGTATCAAGTCTTCCTCTGAACACAGAGTCCAGAGTTTTACTTGATTTGGAAAACCTCAACACATCAGGCCTCTGGCAAGTGCCAGGAAGTAAACAGGACAGGGACATAGTTAGCATTCTTATCTCTGCATTTTACGGAGAAGGAGACTGAGCCCAGAGAGGGGAAGGGGCTTACCCAAGGACACACAGCAGTGGGTGGCAGAACTGTGACTCGAGCCTCAGCCCTTGCTGCCCAAGCACATTTCACTGTCTTTTTCTTTATATTAAGAGAAAAGATATTTCTGATGTGCTAAGTAAACCCCTGGAGGTAAATTAGCGGCATGACTAATTTAGCCATGTCAGTCTCCTTCAGACAACCATCAAACAAAAGTACTTGCCTCCCAAGCTGAGAATCTGGGGGACCTTGTCAGTCCGCCCTCTTTATGCCTGTGTTGTAAGGAGTTGAGGAGGCTCTGGCCACTGGGTGGTGGTGACCTCTGTGTGTTAAGGCTGCTATCTGTCCATCCTGAATGCCAGGATCAGAAGATCACTAATATATGAAGCGCTTGCTATATGTTCCCTTTGTAGCTGAAGCACAGAGGCTCTGGATGAGTTGTCTGGGATCCCACACCCGAGCTGGACTTTGCTCTCAGGTTTCTTCCTTAGAAGATGCTTTCCCCATAGTGCCCCAGAGCAGGCCTTGGGCGGAGGGTCCTTCCCAGGTGCTTTCTCATTCCATCTTAGTTTGTGGTGCCCTACATCTCCAAGAGGGACCTGCCACACCCAAGTCCAGGGTGCAGGCAGGTGGATGGGCCTGCCCAGCAGTGGCCACACTTCAAGTGAACCTGCTGGGTGGTACCTGTGATCGCCCTGTCCCTCAGGTCCTGCATTCAGTCTTCATGGCTCCTGGCAGGCTAGTTACTGAACCTCAGTGTGCCTTAGTTTCCTTATGTGTAAAATGGACATACTAACAAGACTTCCTCTCATGGAATTGTTGGAGGATTACATGAGTTAAATTCATCTACTTAGTCTAGAGCCTGGCACATATTAGTATCTATTTTTCAGTATTAGGCCTTTGGGGTGATGGCAAATGTTCACATCTCTGGTCTTAAGAAAGGTGATAAAGGATGTTTCTTTATGCCTGTGGCTAGTGAACAGGGTAGGCTCATGCGTGCTGAACCTCCCCATCCTTCATCCATAGCAGACATCACTGGTCAGTCCCTGAGCTCTTCCTGCTTAGTGACTCCAGAGTCATTGTCAAGCAGCCACTGCCAATTGACTAGTGTCCACGTGCAAAACCAGAGCCATATCCCTGAGCTGGCTAAAGCAATGGTGATTAAATAGACAATTTGAAGAATTGGGGGCTTGTTCCTTTGGTGGCAGACTTGCACATAGATCCATGGAACTCATTCTTTTATCCCCTCAACAAGAGCAGTATTTAAGTTCAAGTGTAGGTCTTGGCCATGGCTTCCCAGGTGGCTCAGTGGTAAAGAATCTGCCTGCCTAAGCAAGAGAGCTGAGTTCAAGCCCTGGGTCAGGAAGTTCTCCTGGAGGAGGAAATGGCAATCCACTCCATTATTCTTGCCTGGAAAATCCCATAGACAGAGGAGCCTGGCGGGCTACAGTCCATAGGGTTGCAAAGAGTCGGGCGCAACTGAACACGCATGCATGTGTAGGTCTTGGCCACAGTTCTAAAGGAGCAAGCATAAGGAATACACAGACTAACTCATCCAAGTTGATTCATGAATAGGAAGTCACCATGCAGTGAGGTAGAAGGAAGGGCATTTGAGGAGAGGATGGAATAGACAAACTCTAAGGATCGAGAAGGTTAATATCACTCCACCATCCCTCATAGATGGCTCTGTGGGCTGGGCTTTATCATCTTTGATGATAGAGAGCTCATTCCCTCCCAAGGCTATGTCGTTACAGGTTATTCAGAATTGGTAGCTTTGAGGGAGGAGGTCCGGGGCTGTGGTTGAGATCAAGGGCTCAGTTCCCATCCCACTGCTTACTTTGCTGTGTGAACTTGACAGTATACATAGGCTCTCTGAATCTCATCAACCTCGCCATGCTGGGTGGATTGAGGGACGCAAAGTAGAAGAATTACAGGGTGGAAGTTCATTTTGTCTTGAGTCAAAGTCTCCCCTCCTGTGCTTTCCACTCATTGATAAATACAAGGAGGGAGGTGTCCTCTTCCCATGACAGGGTCTCTGTAGACTGGCGTCCTTTCTCCATGCCTCCACCCCTTCAGTATCTCCCCGTCTCCTGTAAGGTCAAGCCTCAAGCCCTTGGCAAGACATCTAAGGCCCCTCTGGAGCTGGTCCCCAGTGGACTGACCCTCCAGCTTCATCTCTCACCTCTCCCTGGCTTGTCCTGACTTCTCAAGGCATGTGGGACTCTGTGTAGCTGCCGCAAGATGCCCTGTGCTCCCCACACGTGCTGTTCCCTCTCCCTGGTACACCTTTTCCAGTTCTCCCTTAGCTGGCCCAGCCCAGGTGCCACCTCCTCTAGAAAGCCCCCTGACCCTCAAGCTATTTAGGGGCCTCCTCCTCTGTATCCCCTCAGTCTCCATTCGTCTCTGTGTCAGCACACAGCACACCAAACTGAGTGTCCCTCACTCTCACTGGACTCGTTGTGCACCGCAGACGTGCCTTTTTATGCCCTAACATCCGCATACCAGTGAGTGCTCGCATGAATGGACAGACGTGTCATTGATTTGGAGCCCTCAGAGCCCCAAAGCCTTGGGAGCCTCAGACAGAGGGTCACCGTGGGAGCAGCCCAAAGTCACTCAGAGGCTTCTCTCAAAAGGAAGTGGCTGCTGGGTCTCTCTTCTAGCAAATTCCCAGGGCAGTTTGCTTTCAAAAGGTCCGTGCAGCCCCTTTTCCTGACGATTGAATTTTCTCAGAAGAGAGTTATCCCTTTACAGCCTAACTCTTTGAAAAAAAAAATATGCATCTTTACTTTTTATTTGTTTACTTTTGGCCACGCCGAGTGGCATATGGGATCTTAGTTCCCGGACCAGGGATCAAAGCCATACCCCCTGCATTAGAAGCACGGAGTTCTAACCTCTGGACCACCAGGGAGGTCCCTACACAGCCTAACTAGTAGAGATCACTCACCACTTCCCTCTTGGAGATCACTCACTTTGGGGGTGGGTTTCCACACAGCTGCCAGCGGGAGCCCTGCCCTGTCCCTCTCTGGGTCTCATTTTCTTCTTTATATGTCGAGGATAGTAGTATCTGCACTGGTGTCCTGACAGTCAGCCAGATAGCGTGCGTGTTCGAGTGGCCTTTATAAAATAGGTGACGGCTGGCAGCTGGAGCCTCCGCTGAGGGACTGTGCTTCTTGGGTGGGCCCTGGCCCCTCACCTGTGACTCCCTTGACTCTTGGGCCCACAGGCGGGGAGCACAAAGAGGACTCAGGCTGGAGTTCATCTGATGCCCGGCGGGAAAGTGGCTCCGGGCCTCCCGCAGACACCCTCTCGCCAGCCAGCCTGCCCTTGCCTCCGGGGAGCTCCCAGCTGGGCAGACTGGGCAGCAGTGCCCAGGGCCCACGCTCCGTCTCCGTGTCCGCTCTGCCCGCCTCGGACTCCCCAAACCCCGGCCCTGGTGAGGGCCTGTCGGACCCCTTTATCTCCCTGCATGCCAGTGGCCGGTTGACCCCCCGCGCCCTGCCCAGCTTCATCACCCCGCCGACCACGCCCCAGCTCCGACGGCACACCAAGCTGAAGCCGCCCAGGACGCCGCCCCCGCCCAGCCGCAAGGTCTTCCAACTGCTGCCCAGCTTCCCCACGCTCACCCGCAGCAAGTCCCACGAGTCTCAGCTGGGGAACCGCATTGACGAGGTCTCCCCGATGAGGTAAGTGTCCTTGCCAGGCAGGTGCCGAATTTGCTACCTACTGGGAGTTCTGACTACAGTTTTCTCGCTGTAAAGGTAATATAGGCTCGATTTCTAAAGGACAAAATTGGCCAACATAGAAACCACAGCGTAAAAAGTGAAAGATGCCCCCATCTCTCAGTCCACTACCCAGACTACCTGAACTGTTCAGGCTGAATTCTATTAGATTTCTTTTTTTCGTACACACACACGGACACGTCAGAATAGACTGGGTTATGATGCAATAACAAATACCCCCAGGTCTCTGGGTCTTCAAATAACCAAAGATTTATTTCTTGCTCATGCTTCCTGTCCATCACAGGTCAGCCTCATTCCAGATTCCAGGCCAGAACATTGTCTAGAACATCCCACTGTGGCAGAGAAAAAAAATAACACTTTAGATAGTACAGCTGAGCAATAATACCTTAACAGTTTGGGCTGAATTCTATTAGATATCTTTTTACACACACACACACACACAGACTCGAAGTGATACTATGTATCAGTCAGAATAGACTGGATTATGCTGCAATAACAAATACCCCCCAGGTCTCTGGGTCTTCAAATAACCAGAGATTTATTTCTTGCTCATGCTACCTGTCCATCACAGGTCAGCCTCATTCCAGATTCAAGGCCAGAACATTGTCTAGAACATCCCACTGTGACAGAGGAAAAAAAAAAAAAACAACTTGACATGTTACAACTGAGCAATTAAATGCTCTTTCCCAAAAGTTCTACACACCATTTATGGCCCTACCCAAACAAAAGAACCAAAAAATGTCATCCTCCTATATGCCCAGAAGGGGGAACTAGAATATCTTGCTGAAACTGCTAATAATTATCAAATACTATGTACTCTATGCTATAACCTATTTTTTCAACTTACTTTTATTTCTGAGAACTAAATATCAGTTCATCTTGAACTACCTTACTCTCGTATTTATTTATAAAAAAATTATCTATGTGTGTTATTTTATGGCCACAACATGTGGGATCTTAGTTCCCTGAGCAGGGATTGGACCCTTACCCCTTGCATTGAAAGTGCAGAGTGTTAACCACTGGGCCACTAGGGAAGTCCCTTGATCTATGTATTTTAAATAGTTAGTGACAGTCACGTGGTCCAGGATTGCTCACATAGAACTTTGTAGAGGTTAAAGTTGTCCCCTACCATTTTTCCTTTTCCTTTCAGGAACCAACCAGGTTATCAGTTTTGTATATATCTATAATTATTCAAGCTATTTCATCTTTTAAACTTTTTAAAGCCTCTTTCCAGTGTATAGTTTAATTTCTCCCGTCTTGATGGATATTTAGGTCTTTGTCCTACTCTATTATAAAATTCACCCTCGTCTATATACCCTTGTGGAAGGGAAGGGATAGGATAGTTTTCCTTGGGTGCCTCTTACCTTCTTGTGCTTCTGAGGGTTGGGAACCCAGCCTCTCTCCTGACATGGTTGTTTTGGGTCTCAAGTGGGCTTGTTCCCCCACCCCAGGGCAGACTCTCTTGGGTCCCTTGTGGGATAGACCTTGGACAACTTTGATGATTCTGAGTATATGTCACCCAAGGAAAGAAATCTAGCTGTGACCTACCTACCACTCCCGATCAGACTGTCCTGCTGGGGCCTGGGGCTTCCCTCCTCCCTGACCCCCAAAAGGGGCTGAGCCTTCCATCCCCCACCCCCCCCCCCCCGGATCTTCTTCTCTCTGAAGCACAGTGATAACAGCCATGTGGACACATGGACATGGGTCATTCAGAGGGCGTCTCAGTGGGCAAAGCCCAGTGCCTCTCTTCCTCATTTTTTTTTTTTTCCTGAAAAGAGTCAGGGGGGCTCTGGGTGGAGAACAGAGACTCAGGCAGATGACACCACTTCCTTGGATCCCGCTGCTGGTGAGCTGGGCCTTGCGCCCTGGGATTCTGAGTCAGAATCCCACAAAGACCAAAGCTGACACCGACATGAGTACTCAGGCCACCCTGCTGCCCTCGATGAGCCCTGAGGCTGGACTGAGCGCCCTGGGCTCCCAGCTGTCTTCGTCCCTGGGACAGCGGCACCCCCAGGAGATGTTGCTCAGGCCCTGCTTGGGGGCTGCCCCTCTGCTCTTACAACTGTCCTCCTTGCCTTCTGCCCCAGCCACTTCTTCTCTGGCTCCCTGAGCCGCCCCCCTGCTTGGTCCGAGCACCCCTCCTCCCAGGGATTTGGGCAGGGCTCCTCCACCTACTGGCATATGATCTTGGGAGACTGTGAGCCTGTTTCCTCAGCTGTGAAAAAGAATGAACTCTAATTACAATGCAGGTAGCTGGCAAGGGCTAGGAAATCTAATGTATTAAAGCACAGTGTATGGCTCCATTGTCCAGTGAGGAGTTGGGAGGGGGCCACCTCTAGCCCTTGTCGTTGAGGAAATTCTCCAGTCACTCAGCCAGCCCGGCCCCACGCAGGGGCTCAAAGTCCTCATCCAAGCACTGTATCCGCTCCTGCCCAAGGACTGATGTTCCTGGGGACACCAGGCCAGCACGGTGACATAATCCCGCTTTCTCTCTTTTTTGTCTCCTCCAGGTTTGGTAAGAGTGATTCATTTTCATCCCCTCTGCCACCCGGGAGTCCTGTTTCTGTCGCTGTCCCCATCGGGGGTGGATTTCTTCGACCCTCTCTTAGTCCTCTGGCCTTTCTGTGGTCCAGAAGCAGAGATGCTGGGCTCCGCCTCAGGAAGTAGCTCTTAGGACAGGGAACCTTCAGATGATAAGCTGGTTCAGCCCAGCCCACAGCTGCCCTGAGAAGCAGGCACTGTGAGAATGTCACCGTCTGTGGGCAGCTCTGTGGTGGGCCCCACTTGCACCTTGCCACCCCCGCAGGTGACCTCTGGCAGGAGTTGTTTACCTGCTGGGCTGCCGTGGTGATGCCGTGCTCCTGGGAGAGAGGTTCCTTATGTCCAGTGTAGATGGACGGTAGCCATCTGCAAAGTCCAGCTGACGTCTTGGGACCCTCCACCCTGTTCAGGAGAGGGACATCCCTGGAGGCAGGAATGTGGTCCGCTCTGAATGAGGCCTGAGAGATCAGCGGGTGTGGATGTCCCCTTGGAGGGGGATGGTAAGGATGCCCAGGCAAGCTCAGAGTCCCTTTTCCACCACTGGGTTGAGAGTTGATTCTCGTACGTGGCTGTGCTGCAGGGCCTCTCTCTCCAGAGTCAAAGCAGAGGGAAACAGCCTCTGGGGTCTGCTTTAATAATTGTATCTGTGGAGATGCAGAGGCATCTGGTTTTTGCCTGAGCAAAGTAGCAGCTTGTTTTTGTACTATCCTATACTGGCTAGAATGAAGAGGCTGTCAGCAGGGTCTGAGAGATGTGGAATGGGGTAACAGTGACTTTGCCAAAATGGATCTGAATGCAGGACCACCAGGGAGGTATAGGACAAGGAAGGAGGGAGACTGCCCTTCCCTGTCCCCAGGGCACAGGTGGAAAACTCCCAAGACCCCTCACAGAGCCTTGGAGGAGAATCCAGCATCTGCATCCCTAGGACATCCATCTTCCTGGTTGCTATAGTGATGCAGGGACCACAACAGTGAGGCTGCTTCCCCAGTTTGCCGGGAAGGTGGGACGAGGCCTTCAGGACCAGTGTTTTACCTCCATCAGGGATAGCATCATCTCATATCCTTCCTATCCCAGGCCTGTGGCAGACATTAGTAATCAGTTGTAGGGTGTCTTCAGGATCAGAGACAGCTTCATCTCACCTCTGTCCTATCCCAGACCTATGGCAGACATTACTAATCAATTGTAGGTTGTCTTCAGGATCAGGGACCACCTCATCTCACCTCTGTCCTAGCCTAGGCCTGTGGCGGACATTACTAATCAACCACAGATTGTCTTCAGAGATAGATGGTTAAAATTTCATTTTCCCACTGTCTGTTTCTCCTAGTCGGGTAGCCTAAGCCCTTTTAGATCCATATGCTTTCATGGCCTTGGCTACTGACTGGGGTGGGGTGCCCCACCCGGACCCACCCCACCCCCAGACAAAGGAGTTGGGAGGAGTCAGCCCCATGGCAGATGCGCTGGAGAGATTGTGAGTTCAGTCATCAGCAGGTGGCGGAGGTCCCCATCAAACTCCCCTTGTTGTAGGAGGAAAGTCAGTACCTCCATCATGCCCTTCTCTTGTGGTTGGGTATCTGGTACACAGCTTTAAGTGAACCACCACTTATTGAGCACCAGCTGTGTGCCAGGCCAGCATGGGGTGGAGATGGCCACAGATCTCTAGAGTACTGTGTTCCCGACCTTTCTGAGTCACAGATCTCTTTGATAATTGGATAAAAATCTAGACCTTCTTGCTAAGGAAAATCATCAACCATCTCCAGCCTTTTTGGCACAAGGACTGGTTTCCTGGAAGACAGTTTTCCCATGGACGGTGGTGGCATGGGGGTGGGCAGGGGAATGGTTCAGGCAGTGATAATGCAAACAATGGGGAGTGGCAGATGAAGCTTTGCTGTCTCATCTGTCACTCGCCTTCTGCTGTGTGGCCTGGCTCCTAACAGGCCACAGACCAGTACCAGTCCACAGCCCAGGGATTGGGGACCCCTGCCCTACATCATCTGCTTACCAGTCCAGAGGAGTCCCAGACCCCCTGCAGCACATCCATGGGCTCCTTTGAGAAACCCTGCTCTAGGAGGAGATAGGCAGTATTGAGTATGGGCAGAAGGTGGGGTGGGGAGGAATGGGGGTCTCTCTGGTGAAGGAGGGGAGAGGGAGTTAGACATATGGGCTGCCAGTGGATGACAGATTGCTTCCAGCTGCTCCTCTACTGCCCAACCTATTATACCACCAACCCCAGGGATGCCCATTCATATAAGGAAGCCAGGGCTGGAGAGAGAGGCCAGGGTGCCCTCTTGGAAAGCAGGCAAAGCTCAAGGCCTGAGACTTCCCCTGAGGCTCAGACTGAGTGCCTGGCTGGGTCTGGGTCACATGGGAACGGGTGAAGCTTCACCTCATCTTCTCTCTACCTGCTGGGATCCGGCAGTGGTGGCTGTCAGAGCAAAATACCCAAAGTGCTTCTGCCTGGAGAGCTGGGTGTGCTGCATGGCCACCAGCCTCACCTCCTCCGCCAAGGGTCAGGCACCTTCTACCTTGGTGACCTGTGGCTGCCTCCACGAGGATGTGCAGGAGGTGGGGGGAGTTGAGCTGCTGTCCTCACCTTGGCTTTGCCTTCTGCCTCACAAGCCTGTCTTCCCCCAAAGCTAGAAATCTCCCAGGGGCTATTTCTGAACTGTCTGCAGAGGCTAGGTGGTAGCATCTGTTGGGGGATGGGGGTAACCGCACTGGCCCCGCTTTGGTCTCGCCTGGCCATCCCTGTGTTGATTAGAGGCAGGCTCAGGAAAATGGCCCTCTGCCATGTAGTTGGTTTTGCCCCGCCCACCCCCCAACCATGTGGTTGGTCTCCACCCCACCCCCCAGCCTGTGATCTCTGAGACAGCAGGTCCCAGGTACACTCCGTCCAGGTAGGAAGGACCCCTCAGCCTGCCGACCTGGCCTCTCTCCCTGCAGATCTCCCTCACGGATCCCCGCAGATGGTACGAAGGGACATCGGGCTCTCTGTGACACACAGGTAGGCCTGGCCGGGCTGGGGTGGGGAGGAGGCACAGAGCTGGGCTGGGACCTGTGTAGGCTGAGCCCCGCTGGGGGGTCACTCTGCATCGCTGGAGCTCTGTCCTGACCCTGTCTCTCAGGGCTCTTTGTGTGTCTGTCAGTCCATTCTGTGGTCTGTCTGTCCATTCCTCTGTGGACATGGCACCCGCCTGGAGCCCTTGCCTGTCACCAGCAGCCCTTTTGGACTTGCTGGCCCTCCCCTGCCCCTCCTCAAGTCTCCTCCCTCTGCTGAGGGAAAACACAGGTCCCAGGAGAAACGGAGCTGAGAGCATCGCCCTGGGTCCGGCATGACATCACTTCCATGGACATAACTGGCCACACATCAGAGCCCCCTGGAGCTTGATGAAACACCAGGTTCCATCTGTAAGGTGCTTGGCTTGCCAGTCAGGATTCTAGCAACTTCCGGAGACTGATGCTTATGCAGCTGTGTGGCTGGTGAGGGCCCATGACATGGACCACGCAGAGGCCTCAGCCTCAATGCTCATGAGGCTGGTGTGTGCTGCCAACAGCAGGTCTGAGCAGCATCTTGTCTCCCCACTGACGGCCAGCAGTACAGTCCTTTGGGATCCCCGCCCTCTGGCCACCCCATTAAACAAGTTGTGAACATGGCTGGGCATGCTCATCAAGAGCCTTGCAACTTGCCAGGGCCTTTGGTTTCCCTGGAGTGTGTGCTGAACTCTGGCCTGTGCGGAAGGCCAGCCCCGAATCCTCGCCCCATGAGACAGGCTTGGCTCTGAGGGGTTGAATAGTTTGCCTGAGGTCTCATGGCCACTGAGACATTCTTAAAACCGTTGGCTGGCGCCCAGGCACTTCTGTCCCAAGCCTTGGCAGGGCCCAGATGCCCGTCCCCAAGATGCTCGGGGAGGAGAGTCCCTGGCACCAGGAGAAGCCATTTGAGTGAGGGTCTTGAGGGCCTCCCTCAAGCACACCCAGTGCCATCTTCCCTGCCAGTAACCCCTCCCAGCCTCAGTTTCCCTCTCTGTGATTGGAACTTGCTGCCAGTCCTGTCGGGAGGATAAAAGGGGGTGACATGCGTGTGAGCCTCGTGCATCCAATGCTGGGAAGCACTTGGTGTTTAACCCCTGGCTCTGGCCTGAGACAGGCTGACTTAGGTAAGTAAGAGACACCAGGATCAGCAGGTTGCTCTGTTTCCTTTTTGTCTTGGCTGCACCTGGTCTCACGGAGTATTTGAGGCCGTGCCGGCTAGACCCTGGGCAGCAGCATCCATCCTGTCTGGCATCTCCAAGTGGCCCTGCCCACCTAGGCTCTGGTCTTGGGTATGGGACATCATGGTCACACTCTCTTGGATTTTTAAATTCATGATCCAAGCCTCTCTCAGCAAGAAGTTCTGAAGCATTTTGGTCTAATCATAGGGGAAAAAATATTTTATGATGCTTACTCCACACCCCCAAACCTCCCTAGCGCCTGCCCCTTCTCTGGCCGAGCCCCCAACTCTCATTTCAACCTGTTTTCGGGATTTTCTAGTGGAGGCCATCTCGAGTACCACTGAGCTGCTCGCTTAACCCCCTTGTTGACAGGAGATTAAAGGCCAGAGAGACTGTGTGGATCCCAGAGAGGCCGAATCAGAGCTCCTTAAAAGGCATTCCAGGGACTCCCTGGTGGCCCAGTGGCAAGAATCTACCTTGCAATGCAGCGGACATGGGTTCAATCCCTGGCTGGGGAACTGAGACCCCACATTCCGTGGGGCAACTAAGCCTGAAACTGCTAAAGCCACTTGAGAGAGTCTGTGCTGCAACGAAAGATCCGAACGATGCAATGAGGACCCGACACGGCCAGATAAATACATGAATTAATATTAAAAAAAAGTCATTCCAAGGGGGTGGCTGCCTTTCTCCTAGGCCTGGAGGCTCCCATCTTGGCTCGTAGAAGCAGCGACGTTCACGCCCACAGTCCAGGCCCTGCACATTACACGGCACACGTGATTCTCCTCAAGCCCTGTGAGGGGAGAGTGTCGGCCTCATTTGCAAAGACTTGGACCCATCCCACAGCCAGCAGTTGTCAGGATTCAAACCCGGTGTGGTCTGACCCCAAAGCCCAGGCTCTTTCCCTCATTTTCCATCCCCGTGCTCTCTCTTACAGAGCCGTGCTCTGAGTTCAGAGACCTGGGCTCTGCCCCCGCTGCACAGCAGCCCAACCGTGTGGCCTTGGGAAAGTCACCTAAGCTTTCTGAGCTGGTTTGCTTGCCTATGTGCTAAGAATCCCTGACCTGCCAAACTTCCTGGGGTGGTCACTCCCAGGAGTGAGCTAATGTTTGTGGATACGTTACAAACTTCCCCAAGTCCTGTTGCTATTTGTTCTGTCGTTTCTATGATATCCTATGCTTTTAAAAATCTAGTCCTCCAAAACTGTGAGTTCTTTCTGCTCTGAGGCTCCCCATCCTGTGCACAGACCTTGGACTTTTTCTCTGGGAGGCCACCACCCACTCCATCCCCACCCTTCTTTTCAGTATATCTTTTGTGGATTGTTAAAACATTGAGTTTGGATTGAAATGCATTTATAATGCAAACCTCCAGAGGATGTGTATTTATGAGAAAAGTCCCCTCCCGCTGCTGTCATCACCCCCCCAACCCCCACCACGGGCAATCTTGGCCGTCTTCTATGTGTCCCCTGGAGATACTTTTGTACAATCAAATACATATGTAAATTCTTCCACCTCCCTTTTTATTTTCACAAAAATATTGCATATATTATACACACTGTCCTATACTTTGCTTTTTTCTTTTAAAATTGAGGCGTAATTTATATGGAGCTAAGTACACAAATGCTTAACATATGTGTACACCCACGTATACCACCCATACGAAGATTCAGAACATCCCCACCCCAGAAGTTCTCTTTGGCTCTTCTTAGTCCATAGTGCTACCTTCCAGAGATGCTATTCCCTTCTGTCATCATAGATAAGATTTCCCTGTACTTGAACTTCAAATAAATGGAGTCATGTAGCGTTGTACCTTCCTTTTTTCACTGACAGTGTAATTTAGTGATCATGCCCCGTTTGCATAAAAAGAGCTTCCTTACTTTATTTTCCGACTGTTTGGTGCTCAGTTGTGTGCATGGACCATACTTTATACAGTCAGTCACCTGTACACCTATACAAACAACATAGCTTGTTTCTAGTCTCTTCTGCCACAAACATGCTGCAGTGAGTACCCTGTCAGTGCATCATTTGACACCCGCGGGAGTGTCTGTTGGATGGATTCCTGGGACTGGAAGTGCTCCATGGGTGCACTTGTAATTTTGATTGCTTTTGCCAATTTGTCTGCCAGAGAGCTGGCATCAGTGACCAGATCAGCTTTGGCAATGAAGACTTTGTGGCCGAGAAATCTGAAGGCCTGAGGAAAGCAGGGGTCCTGGATGTCCCTGCCCTCCACTTGAGAGGGCGCCCGGGTGTCTGGGGTGGAGCCAGTTTTTCTGGTTTCCCTGTGGCTTGGTGGGGATGCGTCTCCATCCTGGCCCCTCTGAGCATTTTCACATGTCCACCCTACAGGTTCTCCACCAAGTCCTGGCTGTCGCAGGTCTGCCACGTGTGCCAGAAGAGCATGATGTTTGGAGTGAAGTGCAAGCATTGCAGGTAATAAGCGGGGTAGGGCAGAGGTGGGAGAGGGGGCACCAGCTCCATACTTTCAGTTCAGTAAGTCTTGCCACTTGGTTCTTGGCCTCAGGTCAAATCACAGTTCAAAGGAACTCGTTTGAGAGTTCCAAAATCTATGTGTAATCTCAGCACATCAGGGAGTGATCAGCCCTCTCTAGGAAGAATAAGGAAGCATCAGGCAAAGCATTGTTAGAAGAAGGGACTGTTTGAGGTGGGCTTTGAAAGATGAATAGAAGTTTACCACGTGGACTAAGGAGGTAACACAATTCCGGGTCAAGAAAGCACCTTGTATACAGGCAGAGAGGAATGGCAGGACTTTTTGGGAAACTGTAAGGAGTTTCTGAAGTTTAAGGTTAGCACATAAGGAATCGGGAAATGGGGCCAGGGAATAGTAAATACGGAGAAGTGGCTTGTGGTGTTTAGAGAAGAAAATGAAGGAAGAATGTAGATTCTATATAAATTCAATCCTTTTCCTACTGTTGAGGTTTCTGGTGAGACAGAAGGGCAAGGATAGTGAAGAGTAGGGTGAGCAGAGTCTGTTCCCTGCTATCGAGCTACTCCCACTTACCAGGATGGACCTGAAGCCTGCTGCCAGTCCACTTTGTCCTTGCATTGCTGTGTGACCCGAAGCAAGGTGCTTGCCCTTTCTGGGCCTCATTTTTGGCTTCCAGGTCTCTCTGTGCAATCAGGATTACTCTCAAAATCAGAGCTAGAGTGTGTAGTAAAAGCATTTGGGCTCCCGCCAGACTGTAGGTGATAGGTCTCATGTGCGCCTGTTGGATAAATTGTGGTTAGGAGAGAACCACAGGAAAACGCGAAGGAGATGTCAGACCTTTCTCACCAGTCTAGGTGTTTGGTGGCTTCTGGCCATTTGGCTTTAAATCAGGGGCCTCCAACTCCTATTCAAGTAATGCCTTTCATGCAGAGAGCACAGGATAACCTCTGAACCCCAAGCTCTGCTGTAGTTGCAGTGTGAAGTTGGAGGACCCCAACTGTCAGCCCATTTGATCGATGAGAACCCTGAGGAGGGTTCAGCAGGCAGAACCAAACCAAGAATCCCAATCCAGCTCTTTCCATTGCCTTGGCTCTGATCCTCAGACAGCGTGGCCTATGCAGGAAGGTAGCAGGAGAGGCCTCCCTGGGATCCTTGGAAATGGAAATATTTTCCTTCTAATTCATCTCTTTCAAGTTCAGATTTGTCTCAAGCTTTCTGAACGTGGGTAGAGGGTCTCCTTTTCTTTAGAAAAGATGACCTGCTGCTGCTGCTAAGTTGCTTCAGTTGTGTCCAATTCTGTGTGACCCCATAGACGGCAGCCCACCAGGCTCCCCTGTCCCTGGGATTCTCCAGGCAAGAACACTGGAGTGGGTTGCCATTTCCTTCTCCAATGCATGAAAGTGAAAAGTGAAAGTGAAGTTGCTCAGTCGTGTCCGACTCTTAGCGACCCCATGGACTGCAGCCCACCAGGCTCCTCCGTCCATGGGATTCTCCAGGCAAGAGTACTGGAGTGGGGTGCCCTACAGGATGTTAAAATAGGTGAAATTAGACTTGTTTGCACCTAGATGGGTGGCATGGGGTGGGATGTAGGTGAGAGATACAAGAGGAAGGGGAACATTGGTTGATTCAGGTTGATTCATGTTCATGTATGGCAGAAACCAATGCAACATTGTAAAGCAATGATCCTCCAATTAAAAATAAATTAAAAAAAAAAAACCTGCTTTGCTGTGAAGATGAGGCAGATGACAGCAGGGACATGGCCGTGCTCAATGGATACCAGCTGCTAGTACTATTAACACGAGATGCTCTCCACTCTAAAGCTAATGTTTGTTGAGACATTAGTGGGAATTGAGGCAGTCAGGGTTGAGTGTTGTACAGAACTGCCAGGCAGTGCTTCCGAGCCCGTGTGTGTGTCCTGGGGCCCATGTGGCCCCTCCGTGCACTGACCCTGCCTTCTCCACCAGGTTGAAGTGTCATAACAAGTGTACAAAAGAAGCCCCTGCCTGTAGAATATCCTTCCTTCCACGTGAGTTTCCTGCCCTTCTCCGCTCTATCTTTGGGATTTGGGGTGCATCTTTCTTGATCCTGTTCACTGCTGATGGTTACAACCACCCCCCACCTCCTTTTTAAACAGTACCCAAGCTTCGGAGGACAGAATCCGTGCCCTCGGACATCAACAATCCGGTGGACAGAGCCGCTGAACCCCATTTCGGAACCCTCCCCAAAGCACTGACGAAGAAGGTACCATGTCAGGAGAACCCTCGCCCAGGGTCCCTTTCTGTGACACACGCCCAGGGTGGCCGGCCAGAAGGAAGTGTGATGCTGCAACCCGGTTGCATGGCCGGAGGGTAGCCTGTGGGGATCTCATGTTTAGCCACTGCGTAGGTTTCACATTTGTGTGCAAATCGTAGTTATGTGGCAGTACCCACCCGCCGCGGTTTTTAATTAATTGATTTTTGGCTGCAGCGGGTCTGCGTTGCAATGCGAAGACTATCTCAAGTTGCCGCGAGCCCGGGCCACTCTGAGGTTGTGGAGCGTGCTCAGGCTTCTCATTTGCGGGGCTTCTCTTGTTTCGGAGCAGGGACTAGCACTCGCGGGCTTCAGTTGTCGTGGCGCCCTCCCCTATTTTGAGCCACTGTTTCCTGAGTACTTCAGCGTCAGAAACGGAACTTTCTCCATTGATAACTCATCTGATCCCCACAGTGGTTCTAAAAGTCACATGCTGATGTCACCGCCCTTTTTTTTTTTTTTTTTTTTTGGCTACACTGTGACTTGTGGGATCTCCGTTCCCCAACCGGGGATCGAACCTGTGCCCTCGACAGTGAAAGTACAGAGTCCTAACCACTGGACCACCAGGGATTTTGTATCACTTCCATTTTAGAGATGAAGAAACTGCCTGCGAGGTTCCCTGTGGGTGAGAGGCAGGCCCGGAGTGCGTGGGTGCTGTGGAGGGCAGGGCTGTGGGGTCGTGCTCCAGCCAGGCCCCTGACGCCTGCCTTGGCAGCGAGGAAATGTGTCTATTGAACGCTGAGCGAATGAACGACCCCGTGAGGCAGCAGCTGATGCCCCGCTTATGTAGACAACATACCGTGTGGCTGAGAAGCGTGGGCCAATTCGTCCAGGGTCACACAGGCGCTGACTCTGGGCTGGGGTTCAGCCTGCCTCAAACAAACCCCCTGCCCTTGCTGGCCTGGCCTGATCGGGATGGGGGGTCTGGGACGTGGTGTGTGAGGGGGCAGAGTGGGGGCGCAGGGGTGCAGCCCCCTCCCCCTTTAGCTTGGCAGCAGATGGTGTTGGCTGTCACTGGACAGTGAGACCCACTGCGTGGCTTTGATGGTTTCCAGAATCCCCCCTGCGTCCCAGAGCTTTGAGGGCCTGCCAGAGAAACCGGTTCAGCTTAGCTTTTAACCCAGGTTAGCCCCAACTTTTTTTGAACAGAACTGCCTGCCCCACCGGCTGAGGAACTGGCATTTGGTCTAGGAGACACTGGTCAGGCCCATGATCCCCCAGGCATGGACTCGGTTCCCCCTGGGACCCTCCCTCAGGGGTCCTCTGGCCTTGCTGGGGTCCACACCACTGATGGCCCGGCTGGCAGATCCACCTGCTGAGTGGCGGGAGCGCTTATTAGGCACCCACTGTGTGTGCGCCCAGTCACTCAGTCATGTCTGACCGTTTGCAAACCCCATGGAGTGTAGCTCACCAGTCTCCTCTGTCCTTGGGATTTTCCAAGCAAGAATCCTGGAGTGGGTTGCCGTTTCCTCCTCCAGGGGATCTTCCTGACCCAGGGATTGAACTGTATCTCCTACACTGGCAGGCAGATTCTTTTACCACTGAGTCATCTGGAAGCCCCACCCACTGTGAACCACCCACTAAAATAAATACTTGTCAGAGGCTGAATTTACTTCATTAAAGGACCCTACTCTGTGGTCAGCCAAGAGCTAGGCCCTGGGTGTGTGACAAGATGTGGCTCTTGCTTTGCTGGGACTCACACAGTGTGGTGGAGACAGTCTTCAGAAAACCACCCCTGCAGCTGGCAAATTGTAGTTCAGGTGCCCTGATGAAAAGTTCTCAGGGCCCTGGTAGGATAAAAGGGGGGTGGGGGGAGCCTGGCTCCCACGAGGGCTGGGGGAGGACTTCTGGGAGGAAAGGATGTTTGAGCTGAAATCAGAAAGATGAGAGGAGCCCTCCAGGGGTCAGTTGTTGAGGTGCAGGTCTCCCTGTGCCGTCCTTCCCTGTAACGTTATACCCATAAATGCCAGGACACCCTGGCTCACCTCCTCCCTTTTAGGTGGGGAGGGGTGGGTGGGCAGGCTGGGCTGGGTGGTCCCTGCCACTCCCCGTGTCTCTGGTCCTGCAGGAGCATCCTCCAGCCATGAACCACCTGGACTCCAGCAGCAACCCATCCTCCACTACATCCTCCACGCCCTCCTCACCTGCGCCCTTCCCAGCGTCGTCCAACCCATCCAGTGCCACCACGCCCCCCAACCCCTCACCTGGCCAGCGGGATGGCAGGTTCAACTTCCCAGGTACCACACCTTGGGGCTTTCTCGGGCCTGAGGGATGGGGTTGCATGTCCCTTCTCTGCTCATCCTGGCTGACTCAAGGCTAAACCGTCTCCACCGCTAAGAGCAGTAGCTGGACACTCAGTGTTTCACCATATTTAAACCTGCTATGATTGTACCCATTTTACAGATGGGGACACTGAGGTTCAGAGGGAGTAAGTGGCTTGCCCCAAGCTGTAAGCAGCAGAGCCGGGCTCAAAGCCAAGTCTGTCTGATGCAAAGCCTGGGTAATCCCCAGGCTGCCCTCCTGTGTGTGGGATGGCTTCTCGGGGGCATTGTTCACTCACTCGGGGCTTCTGGGCTCCTGAGAAGCAGGGCAGGCAGCAATGAGACCTGGGGCAAGCCCAGAAGGCCAGAGCAAAGGAATCCGGGGCTCTGTGGCTTACCTGCTCTGGGTCTGGACGAGCTGCTTAAGGGGGCACTTCTGTTCCCTTTTCTATAAAACAAGAGATCAGGTGAGGCTGGAGTTAGGTTATCCCCACTGTGTGAGTGAGGCCTCAGAGTCCACCCAGGGGTGTGTGCCAGAGCCGAGCCGACCTCTGACCACAGCCCCGGCTACCCTGGGTCTATAGGGACAGGGCTCCTGCCACTCGGCCGGGCCTGGAGTGTCCCACCTCCTCAGGGAGCAGAACAAAGCCCACTGGCCCCTTTCAGGACTGAGCCCCAGTCCTGGCCTCCCAGGCAGCCCCTCGAAACCGGTCTCGGCCCTCAGCGTGTTTTAAGCTCAGGGAAGGAGGGCAGCCCCAGTTCACTCTGGGCCCAGCCAGGCTGGCTGCCAGCTTCACCCTGTGGACTCCAGGCCTGGCCCCACCTGTCACCGGTCCCCAGGGCTCCAGGCCGAGGAGGACAAAGGCATGGCCTTTCCTGTGCCAGGGGATCCCTGGCTGGGCAACCTCACTCGCCTCATCTCCCCAGGGTCCCAGGGACTTCTTTTGGGGGGTGGTGGTGAGATTTTTTAGGACTCTTTCTTCTTTTTTGCCTTAACATGCATGTGGCTGGCTATCTCCTGACACTAATGCATCGTTCCAAGCCCGCGCCTCCCTCCTCCGACCCAGCAATGGCCACGTGATTACACTCCTCTGTTCTGCTCTGTCATTGTGATGCTCTGAAACCGGGCCTTTTGCTGAACCTCCTAGTCTGAAAGGAAAGAAAAGGCTTTTTCTGAAAGGAGGGGCCTGTTTGAAAAACAAGAGTCACTGAAAAAGTCCTTTGTGTGACATCAGCCAGAGCTTCTTAGCTTCCCTGATGTCCCGGGCTGGGCCCGCATTGTACCCTGCACGGAGCCCTCTCTCTCTGGTCATGGGCTGGGCTGGGCTGGCAGTTAACGTGGCATGGGACCTCCTCCTAGTCCACCCACTCCATACTGTGAGGGAGCACTTCCGTGTGTATCTGAGGCTAACCTTGGAGAAAGGTTATTTTTTGGATGGTAATATTGAGCGGCAGAAGCCTCGGTACCTCCAGGTGTGAACGTGGGCTGGTGGATTTTCCCTTCTCCTGCACACAGCGTTGTCCAGTGTTCTCAGAATCTTGGGTTTTTCTCCCCATTATATTTTGCCCTCCTGGGCTCACGCACAGTTCACAGAAGGGAAGGGGGCCCAGCAGATGAACGGAATTGGCCAGGGCTCTTCAGCAGGGTGGCTCCCAAGACTGGGTCTCTGAACCCCTGTCCTCCAGTGCAAGACCCCTTACTCCCGGGGGCTCCTGCGGGCACCCACTTTTTCCCAGCTCTTTTCCTCCTTCCTGCATGGAGCACCCCATCCTGGCCAGGCCCACCTGGGACAGGGCAGGTGGGGCAGGGGTGCCCCAGCCCTATAACCAGCCCCTCTCCCCCAAGCCCCTGCCTCTGTTTCCTCTCCCCGTGCTGCATTTGCTATTCTGTGTGTGACTCACCTCCTCTTCTGTTTAAAGCTGCCTACTTCATTCATCATAGACAGCAGTTTATCTTCCCAGGTGAGTCCTTTGCATGGTTCCACTAACTGTCCCTTGCCGTGACCCCCTCTGTCCAGCCCTCTCCCTGAGGACCTGTGTTTCACACCCATCTGCTTTGAGAGCTGACTGTCTGTTGAGGGTGGGTAAGGGGGCAGAGTGAGTAACCTTGAAGCTGGCCCTTCACAGGGGCAGTGCATTACCGCGAGGACCCTTGGCATCCACCCTCCCCCGCCTCTTTGCAGAGACTGCAGGCGACTTGTCCAGGGTCACAGCCAGAAAGTGGCAGAAATCCAGTTTGCAGAATAAGGGGAGAGGACCTTTTGCTGATGCCTTTTGAGCATCTGACAAGTCATCTTCTACATAATGGCAAGGAAACTGCTACCCTTTCTTCAAGAAGGGGATGCCAGTTTGGGAAGGTCTGCAGACTTCATTTATTTGGCGGGTCTCTCGTTCCAGAGCCTTGCCGCACAGCGCCATCTGCTGGCCGTTGTTGGAAATGCCTGCCGTGCAGAAAGCTGAAAGAAAACTTTGTTGATTTAGTTAATTTCCTTCCACAGAAATTGTTTTGCACATCTACTGTGTGCCGGCCTTTGCATGTGACCATATTCCTGCCCCTAAGGAGTTTATACTCTTTAGTACTTATTTCTCTAATTGGAGGTGACAAGCAATAGTATAAGTAATCTGTGACTTTAATTCTGAGTTTAGTCATATGAAGGTTCTGTGTGGTTTTGATGAAAACTGTAGTTAATTGTTTTTCCCTGGATTAAACAGGCCTGTCTTGAAGTCATGGTATTTTGGTAATTGCAGGCCTTTCTATTCCCCATCCCAGCTCCATTAGGGGAGTGACTAAGAGCATTTGTTAGCTCCTATAGGTGGTTTCTCAGGCTGTGCAGGCTGGTTGGGGGTAGGGCCAGGCTCCCTGAGCTGCCTCTGTGGTTTCACACCCATTTTTTTCTGTGGCTCCCCTCCAAGAGCCTGCCTGGTTACTGCTCTAGGGTGGCATACAGGGGAGTACCCTTGAAAGCTTTGGGAGAACGTGGCTTTTTTTCTAGCAGGGTCCATCTTGCTCTGAAGATGTCAGGGGGGAGAGGAAGGAAATATAGTTCCATTAAAACAGATACGGACACATTTGGAGCAGAATACAAATTACACTCTTAATGTTTAAGGACAAGTGTGAAGCTTCAGAGGCATTTTGCCGCCCCCCAACCTGAGGTGCTGTTTCTCCCCAGACTCTCATCTACCCTGTGTCACCCTATCTCTGTGCGTGTGTTTTTCTTCTATGGAAACATTTGAGCAGTGTTGGGTGGGTAGAAACATCAGACTGCCTTTGACGGTCTGCAGACGCAAGGTAGTGGTGTCTGGGGGAGCCTTGGCAGACTTCCGGGTTTAGGATTCCCCAGAAATTGCACACAGGATGTTGGGTACATGTGTGCATTTCTCTGATAAGAAGGTCCACGGCCTCTATCAGACTCTCCCAAGCCTGTGAGGTTCAAGAAATGTTGAGAGGGCTTCCCCAGGCGGTAAAGAATCTGCCTGCCAATGCAGGAGATGCTGGTTTGATCCCTGGGTCGATAAGATCCTCTGGAGGAGGAAATAGCAATCCACTTCACTATTCTTGCCTGGGAAATCCCATGGACAGAAGAGCTGGTGGGCTGCAGTGCATGAGGTCGCAAAGAGTTAGACACGACTGAACACGCAGGCAGAGATGTCGAGAAAGCTTCAGGAATAGCCTTGCGGAGAGCGCAGAGGGAGGTGAGGGATATTTGCTGGCTGATGGGAATTCTCTTTGTTCCAGCAGACAGGGAGAGGCCCTGATTAGCTCCAACCACCGCCACCTCCAATCTCTTCTTTTGCTGCAAAAGGGGGTGAGAGGCCCACCCAGCCCTGAGGCAGCCAGCCTCTCTGAGCACGTTGAGAAGGGACCAGAGAGAACAGAAAGCAGCCAGCAGCAGGAGCAGCCATGGGGAGGGGGGAGAGTTGGCCTGTGCCACATTGGCTCCACCCTGGGGTGACCATCTGTCCAGTATTCCCCGGATGGGGGGCTTTTGGTGCTGAAACTGGGAAAGCCACCGACTCAGGCGTCAGTGCCAACTTCTTGATCCCAGGGTCCCTGATGCGTGGACTGTGCATTTCTGTCTCCGCAGAGTGCTGCTCCACCAGCCACCAAAGCTGGAAGCTGAGGTGATGGGGCCTCTGGCTCCCATCCGAAGTGCCCGGCATCCGTGCCAGGCACCCGGTGTCGCTAACGAGCCACCTGTGAGTCTGGCTTTTGGCCTCTTCTGGCCCAAGGGTCTTGCCGCAGTCAAGGGTTGTTGCAGCCAGCAGCCCCTGCCTCAGAGGCGAGGAGGAGGGTCCAGCCCACAGGTCCAGTCAATAGGGGCCCAGTTGCTTTTACCACTTGCTTGTAGGGGGCCTCAGGGCGATGGTGGCAACTGAGAAGTCTCAGCTTCCACCCCGCCTGGAGTCCCTGCCCAGGGCAGAGCCGTGTGGGAAAACCGAGTGCCGCGGAGGCTGCGTCTGCGCTCTGATTTAGGGAAAGCACATGGAAGTGGCCCTGAGAGCCCGCGTGCGACCCATGCAGGGGCCGCTGGGGAAGCACCTCTGCCCTGTGTCTCCGGGGGTAGTGGGAACGGGTCTCATGCCTTGTATTTTTTTTCCGTTTCCTCCAGACATTTCGGCATTTCCACAGGCAGCGCCGTTCACCGATGGAGCGGACAGTTCCCGGTAGGCGCTTTTTCTTCCTTGGGGACTTGTTAAAGCTGGACCCACATCCCTGACCACCTCCTTCATCTACCTTTATTAATACTGTTTTTAACATTTTATTTTATATTGGAGTATGGACGATGAACAGTGTTGTGATAGTTTCAGGTGGACAGCGATGGGACTCAGCCATACATATTGCGTTTATCCATTCTCCGCGCCCCAAACTCCCCTCCCATCCAGGCTGCCACATAACCCTGAGCAGAGTTCTCTGAGCTCTATAGCAGGACCATGTTCTACCTCCACATTTAAATCTCTGACCCTCTAATTTCAGACCTTACCATGGACCTGGGCAGCCAGATGGAGCACTCCTTGGGCTAATTCTCCCTGTGATCCAGTTAACTCAGCCACAGGGTTTTATTTGCCTCCTATCACCGCAGTCAGCGTGGGGTGGGGCTGCCTGTGCAACGGAGCTGTCTAGAGACCCAGGAGGGCTGGGCGAAGGCATCCAGCCTTAGAGAAACCTAATAATTCAGCTCCTGTTCATGATGCTCCTTGGGCGTCAAGGAGCCCTTTCTCGGTCAGGCCACGCCGAGCACCTGACTCACCTTGTTTGGTCGAGTTCTCAGCCAGGTGTAAAGTAGGTGTCATCCTTGACATCCAGATGAGGGGATCAGCTCAGAGAGGTTAAGAAATTGCATTAAGTCACACAGCTAGGGAGTAACGGAAGCAGTCCTGAAGTAGAATTCCAAATCCTGTGCCCGTGCTCGGAACCCCATACTAGTTGTCAGATTTGAAAGGTCCCTGATGGTCACTGTCCACCCTTCAGCCCCCACCACCCTCAAGTTCAGCCTGGGGAAGGCCAAGGCCGGAGAAGGGAAGTGGGGTCTGGCCTTCGGCCTGCTGTGTGTTTCCACAGCATCCAGACCGCCTTCCCCGTGACCAAGTGGGTCAAAGGAAGGGTCCAGGCCTGGCACCCCTTTCTCAGACCTCGCGTGGGGAGTCCCCTGCCCAGCTGGGAGCCGAGTGGCCCAGCCTCGGGGTCTCCTTGACAAACCCTGCTTTACTCTTAGGCTTGACGACCAGCCAAAAGCAGATGTGTTGGAAGATCATGAAGTGGAGGTGAGTGATGGTAACCCGTGAGCCGTAGACGGGGCATCTCTTTCCTCTCTCCCCGGCTCAGTGTGTGGAGGTGTCTGGGAGCGTGTGGGCACCCGGCTCTGGTGGGGGCTATCCCAGGTGCCCACCTGCTGCACCAGACGCGGGCAGTGTGCAAGGCAGCGAGAGCAGTGAGGGGTGCCACGAAGCAAGCTTCCTTTTGCTTTTCTGTTTTTTGAGGCTAAAGTTAGCTCTTTATTCCTGTGGTTTCCACCTCCAGCCGAGAGGCCTGGGCCCCAGCCCAGGCGACTTTCCCTCAGTCTGGGGTGGGGCCAGGCAGTTGGATGTTATCAAATATTCCTGGGTGATTTTGATTGTAGCTGGGGCCAAGGACTGCTGCTTTGACCTTTGAACCAGTGTCACCCGAGCCTGGCAAGTGTGGTGGCTTATGAGCCTCAGCAGACTGATTTACTCTTGCCCAGAGGAGTCACAGGCTTCCCAGGGGTGCTAGTGGGAAAGACTCCACCTGCCAAAGCAGGAGATGCAAGTGACATGGGTTTGATCCTGGGTCGGGAAGATCCTATGGAGTAGAAAATGCTGGAAAATTCCATGGGCAAAGGAGCCTAGCGGGCCCCAGCCCATGGGGTCCCAAAGAGTCAGACAAGACTGAGTGACTAAGCACAACACAGCACGCAGAGGAGAGTCTCAGACTCTGTGTTTAAACAGAAGCCTAGGACTTTCCTGGTTTTCCAGTGGCTAAGACTCTGCACTCCCAATTCAGGGGGCCCAGGGTTGATCTCTGGTCAGGGGACTAGATCCCTCATGCAGCAACTAAGTGCTCATGTTACAACTAAAACTCCATGCTGTAACTAAGAACAGAAAAAAAGATCCCACATGCTGCAACTAAGACCTGGTGCAGGCAAATAAAGTGAATAAATATTTTTTAAAAACTAAAAGCATATCCAGAAAGGGTGTTAGTGTTCTTCCCCAGCGATTAGGTATTGCTCCTAGGAGCAATGTCTTGGAACATTGGCGGGAAGAAGGGCCACGCTCCGTAGTTTGTGGATTAGGACCTTAGGACCGTGTGGTGCTGAGTGACCCGTCCACTTCGCACATGAGGTCTGCACAGAGCTGTGACTAGAGCCCAGGCCTCCTGACCCCAGACCCCTCTGCTCCCTGACCTGGTGGGGGTCTTGAGGGAGGGAAGTCACCTGGCCCCAGGCCTGCCGCCCCTTCTATTCCCTCCTCCTCTCCTTCCAGGCCGAGGAGCCTGAGGCCGGCAAGTCAGAGGCCGAAGACGATGAGGACGAGGTGGATGACCTGCCGACCTCCCGCCGGCCCTGGCGGGGCCCCATCTCGCGCAAGGCCAGCCAGACCAGCGTGTACCTGCAGGAGTGGGACATCCCCTTCGAGCAGGTGGAGCTGGGCGAGCCCATCGGGCAGGGCCGCTGGGGCCGGGTGCACCGCGGCCGCTGGCACGGCGAGGTGGCCATCCGCCTGCTGGAGATGGACGGCCACAATCAGGACCACCTGAAGCTGTTCAAGAAGGAGGTGATGAACTACCGGCAGACGCGGCACGAGAACGTGGTGCTCTTCATGGGGGCCTGCATGGACCCGCCCCACCTGGCCATCATCACCAGGTAGCCCGGCCCCGCCCCTCCCCTTTCCCTGGGGGCCTGGTGATTTGCATGCCCCTGGAGGGCGTTTTCATGTAGAGACGTACTTCCCTGGCTGTCCAGGGGTTAGCACTTCGCCTTCCACTGCAGCAGGTGCGAGTTCGACACCAGATCCCACGTGCCTCAGGGCCAAAAAGACAAAGCCTGTTACACAGAGTGAAGTAAGTCAGAAAGAGGAAACCAGATACTGTCTATTAATGCATATGTATGGGGTCGAGAAGAATGGTCCTGATGAACCTATTTGCAGGGCAGGAGTGGAGACACATAGAAAACAGACTTGTGGACATAGCGGGGGAAGGAGAGGGTGGGACGAACTGAGAGAGTATCACTGACATATATACACTGCTGCTGCTGCTGCTGAGTCGCTTCAGTCGTGTCCGACTCTGTGCGACCCCACAGACGGCAGCCCACCAGGCTCCCCCGTCCCTGGGATTCTCCAGGCAAGAACACTGGAGTGGCTTGCCATTTCCTTCTCCAGTGCAGGAAAGTGAAAAGTGAAAGGGAAGTCACTCAGTCGTGTCTGACTCTTAGCGACCCCATGGACTGCAGCCTACCAGGCTCCTCCGCCCATGGGATTTTCCAGGCAAGAGTACTGGAGTGGGGTGCCATCGCCTTCTCCGACATATATACACTGCCATATGTGAAATAGATAGCTAATGGGAAGTTGCTGTACAATACAGGGAGCTCAGCTGGATGCTCTGTGACAACCTAGAGGGAAGAGATGCAGTGGGGGTAGGAGGCAGGCTCAAGAAGGAGGGGACATATGCACACTTACGGCTGATGCACGTTGTTTTATGGCAGAAACCAATACAACATTGTAAAGCAGTGACCCTCCAATTAAAAATAAATGTTACAATACTAAAGCAATATTGTAACAAATTCAATAAAGGCTTTAAAAATGGTCCACATTTTTAAAAAAAATCTTAAAAAAAGAAGAAACCCCCAAAATGGAGTCTTAATTTCCCCATCCTATAACCCCACTGACATTAAATAAATAAATTAATGAAAGGATACCTAAAAGAGAGAAAATTCAAATCTTCTGGAAAAGCACAAAGTGAAAACCAGTCTCCTCCCACCCTACCTGGGTGCTTCTGTAAACAAAGATGGGTACTGTAAACAGTTCCTTATCATGCCTTCCATCAAGGAGTTTGTATACACTCATGTTTTTAAGGGCTTCTCCGGTGGCTAGTTGTAGAGTCCAGCTGCCAATGCAGGAGGTGCTCAGCATCCCTCAGACCCCAGCCTCGGTGCTGTCCATCATTCAGCCTTCCGTCTCTCTCTCATCTACCCAGATGAGAGATCCGAGTCTGCTTAAAGGGAATGTGGCACTAGTGGTAAAGATCCTGCCTGCCAATGCAGGAGACACGAGACGTGGGTTCAGTTCCTGGGTCGGGAAGATCCCCTGGAGGAGGAAATGGCAACCCACTCCAGTATTCTTGCCTGGAGAATCCCATGGACAGAGAAGCCTGGTGGACTACAGTTCACAGGGTCGAAAAGAGTCAGATACGACTGAAGCTACTTAACACATATAGTAGAAGAATAAAAGAACATTAACAAAACATTTAACACAGCTGAGGGGGCTGGAACATGGAAAAGTAACCATCAACCGATACTCCAGACCCTGAGGGTCGTTATCTCATTGGAGACGTTTCCTAAAAACCATCCCCTACCTCAGATGGCTTAAGGCTTCTCCCTGGAGCAGCAGTAAAGCCACCCATTTTCTCTAGGTCCTTCCTCACTCCAGGTTTTGCTTTAAATATTTATGTATTTATTTGGCAGTGTCTGCTCTTAGTTGCAACTCACGGGATCTTTCATTGTGGTATGCCAGCTTAGTTGCTTCATGGCCTGTGGGATATTACTTCCCCGATCAGGGATCGAACCTGAGTCCCCTGCATTGCAAGGCGGATTCTTAACCACTGAAGTCCCTCACCCCAGGTTTTAGGAGTCAGTACAGGTAGGGACCGGAGAAGGCAATGGCACCCCACTCCAGTACTCTTGCCTGGAAAATCCTATGGATGGAGGAGCCTGGAAGGCTGCAGTCCATGGGGTCGCTGAGGGTCGGACATGACTGAGGGACTTCACTTTCACCTTTCACTTTCATGCATTGGAGAAGGAAATGGCAATCCACTCCAGTGTTCTTGCCTGGAGAATCCCAGGGACGGGGGAACCTGGTGGGCTGCCGTCTATGGGGTCGCACAGAGTCGGACACGACTGAAGCAACTTAGCAGCAGCAGCAGCACAGGTAGGGACTCCAAGATCCAAGCCCCTTATCTAATACAATCACCCTGACACCGCTGATAGCCGCCCCCGCCCCTGCTCCACTGCACATTCAGCCTTGTCATAAGAAAACCCCGTGATCAGAGAACAGCACCATCATGAAAGTCATTATGGAGATCCCAGAGCCCTGATGCTGCCTGGTTACAGCCTGAAAAGGCCAGGTTCTTCCCTGGTTGACTTTGAGTGGTTGAGTTCCTGCCTCGCACCACGAGAGCAGGTGGACTGCTCTGAATGTGGGGCTCAGCTGGTAAAGAATCTGCCCACAATGCGGGAGACCTGGGTTCGATCCCTGGGTTGGGAAGATCCCCTGGAGAAAGGAAAGGCTACCCACTCCAGTATTCTGGCTTGGAGAATTCCATGGACTGTATATCTTAGAGAGTTGGACACAACTGAGCAATCCTTAAACTTAGTGAACTGTTTCCTGTTCTATGGTGGGTGGGCTAGAGGTCTCAGGGGACGTGTGTTCTTGCCCATTCAGGCTGGGCCCCTGCAGCTTTGAGCATCAAGGGGACTTTCCTGGTGGTCCAGTGGTTAAGACGCAGCACTTCCATGACGGGGCAGGGTTCAATCTCTGGTCCCCGTGTGCCATGAAGTGCGACCAAAATGAAGCAAAGAAGGAATGGCCTCAGGTTGGTCAAGAAGGATTCTGGCACCCAGGGTCCAGGGCATGGAGCTGGTGGACACAGCTCTCCCTGGCTCCACAAGGGCTGAGGTCAGGCTGCACAGGCCCCAGATCTCTGCCTGACTCTCCGCTCTTCACAGCTTCTGCAAGGGACGGACGTTGCACTCGTTTGTGAGGGACCCCAAGACATCTCTGGACATCAACAAGACCAGGCAGATCGCCCAGGAGATCATCAAGGTAATGACTCCAGAGCTCCTACCTGTCTCCCGATCCGTCTGCCGGTGTCAGGCTTGTGGCGGCGGCTGTTCTGTCTCTCCCTTTAGCTTGGGTGCCTCATGGATGGGACCTCCATCTCCTTCCCTCTTTCTTTGTCTTGTCTGCTGGGAACTGAACACACTGGAGAAATGCAGTGGGCTTTAAAGACAGATGGCCTGAGTTTGAATCTTGGTGATACCAGCTATGTGACTTCGGGCAGGTCGATTAGCCTCTCTGAGCCTCGGCCTCCTCCCCTGTAAAATGGGGTTGCCTGCATCACCTCCCTCATTGGATTGGTGCAAAGGTAAACTGCGATAATCCGTGGAGAGAGCATTGAGCCCGGGTGAGAATCTGTTAGATTTAAGGTTTGCGGCAGGTGTTCTGCCTTAAAGTTTCTGAATCTAAGTTTCATGTAGACCAGGCCCTCAGGCTCAACTCAGGCAGCCTTTTTTCTTTTGCTTCCATCTTTTCCAAGTAATTAAACAAAAGTGAGAGAAACGCTTATTTGTTTCTTTAGTTAGCAGCAGACAGGGTCTGAGAAAAACTCCATCAGGGCTGGATGGGCTTCCTCTTCCTGGTTCTTGTTTTTGCAGAAAAGCTTTCTCTTACCAGCTCCCACCACGTTTTTGTCCCTGTCCTGTCTTCAGTTTTGCTTTTTTCTTTTTTTCTCCCTCCCTCCTTCTATCCATCATGTGTGCACATCATTGGAAAGGAAAAGATGGAAATCTCAGTGACATTTAGGAACACCAAGATTTCTCCATGACATTTCCACATAGCAAAACGAACGCATGGGCTTCCCTGAAGGCTCAGTGGTAAAGAATCCACCTGCCAATGCAGGAAACACAGGTTCAGTCCCTGAATCGGGAACCCCTGAGAAGGAAATGGCAGCCCACTCCAGTATTCTTGCCTGGGAAATCCCATGGACAGAGGAGCCTGGTGGGCTACAGTCCATGGGATCAAAAAAAGAGTCACACACACACACACAAAAAGACAGCTTAGTGACTACACAACCACAAATGATTGCATTAAACTTTTGCAGCCCCCCCAAACCAAAATATCACATGTATGCCTTCATCTGTAGTCTGTCTCATCACAGAGAAGTTGGGGGGAGCTGCAGTGTTAAACCTACTCTGTGATATCCCCAAACCTGCTGGGCCCTGCTCCCCCAAACTGTTGTGTCTCCTTATTGTCAGGACACTGGGGGAGTCTGGGTGTTGAGTTTGGCTGAGTTCGGCTGAATGAGTCATCTGGAAGATTCCAGGGTAGAAGTTGCTCACAGGTTTTGGAGCTGCAGAGCCAGAAGCAAGCTCTCTGCTGGCTCATTTATTTTCCCCATCCCCCTTCTTCTGGGAACTTCTAAGCCACTTCCTTTTGTATGCATCTGTGATACTTGGAGGCTGAAAATATAATAATGGGGTCTTGACCTTTGGTTCAGAGAAGGCAATGGCAACCCACTCCAGTACTCTTGCCTGGAAAGTCCCATGGACGGAGGAGTCTGGTAGGCTGCAGTCCATGGGGTCATGAAGAGTCGGACACAACTGAACAACTTCACTTTCACTTTTTACTTTCCTGCATTGGAGAAGGAAATGGCAACCCACTCCAGCATTCTTGCCTGGAGAATCTCAGAGACGGAGGAGCCTGGTGGGCTGCCATCTATGGGGTAGCACAGAGTCGGACACGACTGAAGTGACTTAGCAGCAGCAGCAGCAGACCTTTGGTTAGAAGGTTTGGGGGGCCACCCCTGAAGTGTTGTGAAATTATAGGAAGGGAGGAGAGTTTGTGTTCCAGACCTGGGCACTTTCTTTCTTGTCTCTGGCTGTTTGAGGCTGTGGCACCTGTTTTATTAACAAGGCTCAGAGAGGTGCAGCCACTTATCCTCGTCACACAGCTGGTCCCTGTTCAACCCAAGGTGTGCTCTTTGGCTCTCTTCGGTCACTGGGGAAGCCTTGTGCCTTAGTTTGGTTTGGGAAGTAGGCAGATATTTTCAGGGGGATCGTCTTGCATTCAGGATGGAATTTTGGGAGAGAGTAAGTCACTCTTTTTGAAACCTGCCCGCTTCCGTGGTGGGATGACAGCTCTCAGTAGGCCTGAGGGAAGTGGCCACAGTGAACCCCGCGCCCTCCCATCTCTTACAGAAGAGCATCTGCCTGCGTACATTCTTCTCTGATGAGCTCCAGGCCCACTTGGTCCAAGCTCTGGGTTTGGCTGAGTTCTGTCTGCTTCTGCCTCGCAGCTCGTTCCTTCTCTTTCCTCAATGGGACTTGTTGACCTCTCCCCTCCTCACCCCGAGATACCTTTGAAGGCAGGGAGATTTTTCACATGTGAAGCACCCTTGATGCGGGAGGTAGGGAGGTGGGTTTGCATGTGCCTCTTTCTGACCTGGCAAGGATGCCCACTTCAATCGTGGCATCGTGTACCCCCTCCCTGTTCCCAAGCACATCAGGGTGCCCAGGAGTCCTCGGTTTGGCCTGGGATGAGAGCATGCCTGCATCAGGTCACCCACGTTCCTGGCCAGTCAGCATTCGGTGCAAATAGGGCATTGGTTAGAAATCACCCAGCCCTGACCTGGCACTTGGCAGATAAGGAAACTGAGGCTCAGAAGTCAAGTCCAAGGCCACACAGTGAATTCGAATCATCTGACCCAGATTTCAGTCCTAGTCCAGGACTTCTACGGCAGCACGGGGCAGTGGGGCCACCTGAGCTCGGGGACTCCCCCTGCGGGAATTCCACTCTGTTCCCCACTCCCAGCCCAAGCCTTGGCTCAGCCTGAGAGGTGAGGCTAGCTGTGCAAAGCCTGATGAGACCTTAAATCCTTGGGTCTTTTATGACTCAACACAGAGGGTAAAGACGCCCTGGAGGTCCAGTGGTTAAGACTCCATGCTTCCAGTGCAGAGGGCACGGGTTTGATCCCTCATTGGGGAAGATCCCACATGCCTGACAATATGGCCAAAATATTAAAAAAGAAATCAAACAAAACGCGGAGGGTAGCATCACAGTGAACCTTCATACACTTCTGACCACCCCTCCCCCAGAGCCCCCCATCCCCACTTTCTGCGCTTCTTCTGAGTATAAGGTGGGTGTGGGGCAGCAGCGCTGACCGGAACCAGATCTCAGCTGTGCTGCCTAACAGCTGCATGACCCGGGCAAGGGACTGCCTGTCCCTGAGGCTGGGTTTCCTCCTCTGTGAAAAAGAGACAGCACTGCATAGGGCTGTGAAGGTTAAATGAGGGGACTGGGGTAAGGCATCTGGCTCAGGGCCTGGCCCAGGGTAGAAGCTAAGGCCATCATCGTCCGTTTTCCCTCCGCCCCTGACGTGAGGCTCTCTGTCTTCCAGGGCATGGGGTACCTCCACGCCAAGGGCATTGTGCACAAAGATCTCAAATCCAAGAATGTCTTCTACGACAACGGCAAAGTGGTCATCACAGACTTCGGGCTGTTCGGGATCTCGGGCGTCGTACGAGAAGGACGGTCAGTTGGCCTTGGGCGTCCAGAGAGACTGGGGCAGTGCTGGTGGGCCCGAGGCCTGGGCACTCTCGCTGTCAGTGGCCAAGGGCCAGCCTTCCCTATAGGAAAGGCCAGGCCTGCTCTGCTCCTGCTCTTGTGGTTCCGGTTCAGAATCAGATTTGGGTGACCTTGAGGTCCCTCGTAGTGCTTAATTCTCAGGCTGACCGCTGAGGAGGCTGGGTCCCCTCACTCCCATTTTCCCAGCGTCAGGTTCTAGTTCCACGAATCCTGAAGGAGAAGGGCCACTCCCCCAGCCTCAGGACCCCAGGAGGGAGAGCCAGCCCCAGGCCAGGTTGTGAGCTCCACAGGCAGTTCCCGTCTCCTGCACGGAGATTCCCTCTGCTCTCCCAGGGTAGAGAATCAGCGCCCTCGGGAGCAGCTCCCGGCCAATACAGTCCTTGGCCTGCTTTTCTAGAAGAACCTGCTTATCACTCCTCTGTAACATTCCCCCACTTGCCTTGGCAAGTGCCCCATTGGCGTGCTGCTTTTCTGGGCCGTGCAAGGGGTTGCAAAGAGTCAGACACGACTGAGCAACTGAGCACACGCCCGTGGTGGCATGCCAGCCCTGGGGCAGACATGTGCCCTGCAGGCCTCGCTGCTGCCCACTAAAGGCCCTGTCCTTGCCCTGGCTTCTGGCCTCCAGGCGTGAGAACCAGCTGAAGCTGTCACATGACTGGCTGTGCTACCTGGCCCCCGAGATCGTACGGGAGATGACCCCCGGGAAGGACGAGGACCAGCTGCCCTTCTCCAAAGCTGCCGACGTCTATGCATTCGGGTGAGGAGGTGCCTGGTGTCCCTCTTCCTGGGGCCTCTGAGGCCAATTGTGGCTGAAACAGAGGATCCTGCTGGCTACTGGGGGGCAGGGGGATGTGCTTTGAGGCTGGTTCAGCTGCTTCTTTGGGCCAGTGACTGTGCCCTTGACCTTCTGTTTTCCCCACCTGTAAAATGGGACGAATAGAGCTCCTCCCTGGTAGAGCAGTTTCATGAGGACCGATTAGGTAATTGTATAAAATACTTAAGGGGCTTCCCAGGTGGTGCTAGTGGAAAAGAACCTGTCTGCCAGTGGAGGAAACCCAATGAGATGTGAGTTTGATCCCTGGGTCAGGAAGATCCCCTGGAGGAGGAAATGCCAACCCATTCCAGTATCCTTGCCTGGAGAATCCCTATGGACAGAGGAGCCTGTCAGACTACAGTCCACGGGGTCGCAAAGAGTCAAACACAGCCAAAGCGACTGAGCACACACGCATAAAATGCTTAACTCTGGGTGTGCTTCTCACCTGTTGCTCCCCAAGGACAGTCTTCAGAGCTAACCAAGAGCTGTCCTCCTGGGAGAAGGGGGCAGCTTCCATCTGTGCCCTGAGAAGAGCTGGCCTGCTGATGGACAGACACACAGAAATGTAGAAATAAAACACGAGCCAGATGCATAACACCTTCTCTGAGCCACATTAAAAAAGAAACCGGTGAAATCAGTTTCAATAGGTATTTAACTCAGTATGGCCAAAATATCATTTCAGCATGTGATCAAAATAAGAAATTCAGGAGATATTTTATGCCACAGAGCTTTCAAAAATGTGGTGTGTTTTACACCTCAGTTCCCCTCCCCACATTTGAGTTACTCAGTATCCTCACGTGCCCTCCACCCCGTCCCTGTGTTGGTCAGGGTGGGTCTAATGGAGACGGTCCCGTGCAGATAAGTCGAGAAAAGCTAGGGGACTTGGAGGGTCAGAGTGAGGGCCCCATGCCATCATCTCTTGGGGGATCCTTTGCTCATGGGTGGGCTCTTCCTGCCCTGACCTGTCACTGTCATTTCCTGAGCACCTTCGTGTGCCAGGCCCAGGGCTGGGCATTCCTATCACTCCTCAGAGGACCTTGGCCATGGGTACCCACCCCACTGAGGTTGAATGGTTGTACCAGGACCTCTGCCCAGAGCCGGTGGTGTCTCAGACTTCTCACCACATGGGAGCACAGGGCCCCTGGTGGACTCAGGGTGGTCCCAGAAGTCTGGCGGGTGACAAAGGTGGGCCGAGGGTCCCGGGTCCTCAGGCTGGGCTCCAGGCATCATGGCAGCAGGCGCCACCCCACCCCCCACCCCCCCACCCCACGCCCTGCTAGTGTGAGCTGAGCGGAGCCATTCAGGAGCTCACGCCATGTGGATGGGTGGTCTCCACAGGACTGTTTGGTATGAGCTGCAAGCCAGAGACTGGCCCTTCAAGAACCAAGCTGCAGAGGCCCTGATCTGGCAGATTGGAAGTGGAGAGGGCATGAAGCGAGTCCTGGCCTCCATCAGCCTGGGGAAGGAAGTCACTGTGAGTAGCTGCCCTGCGCTGGAGAGGGTGGTGGGGCTAGAGGGCCAGTGCCTGGCTGCCCTTCCTTCACCCACCTGAGAAGTGGAACCACTGCATGTCAGGCTGGCCTCCATGCTGCTGGCTTGGAGGCCTGTGAGCTTCCCAGGTGGTGGGTAGTAAAGAATCCGCCTGCCAATGCATGAGACGCAGGAGATATGGGTTTGATCTCTAGGTTGGGAAGATCCCCTGGAGTAGGAAATGGCAACCCAGTCAAGTATTCTTACCTGGAAAATCCCATGGACAGAGGAGCCTGGCGGGCTACAGTCCATGGGGTCGCAAACAATCTGACATGACTGAGTACAAACACACACATATACACACACATGAAGCCTCTATCCTCCACTACCCCACTGTTAACCTTTAAAAAACAATTATCTTTAAAAAAAAAAAGAAAAAGGAAATAAAGCTCTTGGTTTTGTTAAATTATGAGAAAGATAATAAAGCCTGTATGTTACTTACTAGAAAGATAATAACAAATTTCACTCCCTAAAGTACAAACAGTGGGGTTGTGGTAGTATCAGATCTTTCTCCTCCACGTCTTTCTCGAGTGTTCGAGAACTAGTCAAGATTTCCCCAGCAAATTCGTTTTCAAGAGGCCAAATCATCATAGGTTTGCTCCCCTCGCGTGACTGATGGTTTCTCTGCATCGCAGTGTGTAAATTCACCCCGCCTGGCACCGTGATATGTGCAGGAGTCCAGGGGCGGTGTTTTCAGTGTTAGCCATGCGCTCATGAGTCAGGTGGGCCTGGAGCAGACAGATGCCAGCGGGGTGTTGATAAGGAGCTCCAGGGGGTTCCTGGGCAGCACGGCAGTGGAGGCCTCTGGGGGGACCACCTGGTGCTCGTCCAGGTAAAGTGCCACCTAGGCTGTGAGTGTCCTCGCTGGGTCCCCACCTGCCTGGTCATGTGTGCAGGCCTCTCTTCTACAGGAAGTTCTCCTGAATTGAAAGGCCAATGGGGATGCAGTGTGGATGATTGGATCCAGAGAGTAGGCCGAAGGAGAAGGGCTTTGCCATCACTTGGGGTGGTCAAGACAGCTGTTCTGCCGACTCCTCTGCCCTACGCCCAGTCGGTCTTGTCACTCCAGCCTCCATTCCTACAATGCCCAGGCTCCCACCTCTGTTGCAGCCCCGCCCTGTACACCTTCTGAATATCTTGTGTCTCACCTGTCAACATGCTGCCTTCTGCTTTCCATTCTAAACGTCTGTGATCTCTTTCTTCTGACCTGTCTTTTGGCTTTGTGACTGTTATTCCAGGGAGGTCAAGGAAGGAAGAAGGAGAGGCAGGCCCATGCTTTTCATTTTAACTGGAAGCCTGAGAGTACTTCTGAAATTAAGTTATTTCTTGGCTGTATTCCAGCCATGGCTGGTCACCTCAGTGTCGGCAGGAGGGTCAGGGGACCATCAGCTTGGGGGGTGCTGGTGCCTGGGAGCATCAAAGGGACCCTGGGCAGAGGGCCTCTGCTGTGCCCCTCTTGCTCCCTGCCAGCTCTCATGCCTTCTCGTGGCGTCTCGCCTTGCAGGAGATCCTGTCCGCCTGCTGGGCCTTTGACCTGCAGGAGCGGCCCAGCTTCCCCCTGCTGATGGACATGCTGGAGAAGCTGCCCAAGCTGAACCGGCGGCTCTCACACCCTGGGCACTTCTGGAAGTCTGCTGAGTAAGTACCCCTTGGAACCAGACCCGCAGCCAGGTGTCTTGGGGATGGGGCACCATCTGCTCTGTCTGCCTGAGACTTCTACCTAGGGAACCCCTAGAGCTGGTTAGCCAGAGGGGACTCATTCCCTTGCCCAAGGGGTACTGGGATTCTGTTCACCACATTTTAAAAAACTTTTTATTTTATGTTAGAGTACAGCCAGTTAACAATGCTGTGGTAGCTTCAGGTGCCCAGCAGAGCGACTCAGCCAAGCATATACTGTATCCATTCTCCCCCCAAACTCCCCTCCCATCCAGGCTGCCACATAACACTGAGCTGAATTCCCTGTGCTATACAGTAGGTCCTTATCAGTTATCCATTTTAAATATAGCAGTGCATACATGTCCATCCCAAACTCCCTAAATCCCCCTCCACCATCCTTCCCCCGGCAACCATAAGTTCATTCTCTAAGTCTGCTGTTCATCACATTTATTTTGGAGACTTTTCCACAGGCTGGTGTCTCCCGTCCTCCTCTGTGAAAACCTCCATATCACTGTTAGCAGCTCAGTGCTAAAGCTGGGCCCAGGCTAAGGCCCTAACAAGAAGTTTCTGCCTGGGAAAGGGCAAAACAGAGCTTCACCAAAACCAGCAGAGCGGCTGTTGCTTAAAATGGCAGTCTCCCGACAGAGCTTTCAGCCCCCTGAGCAGCCACCTGTTACTGGGGCTGCATCTCTGGGGTTTAAGTGCCACTTAGACACTGGAGGCCCACCCTCCTTCTGTGTAATCCTGATCCTCGGCAGCCTCAGTGCCAGGGTGGTCTCCACTCCTCTCTTCTGAGTTCTGCCTCCTTTCCCTTTTTCTTTGTCTCTCTGGCTCTCTCTGCCAGATCCCTCATAAACAGACGCCTGCCCTGCCTCTGTGAGAATCTGGGGAAGTCCTTCCTTGTTCCAGCCTCAGCTCCACAGCTGGACAAAGTGGAGGGGTGGGCAGACATAGCCTAAACATGGGAAATAGTTCAGCTTTGCAGGCCGAGAGGGAAACTCGAGTGACAGCTCTTGTCAGTGGGGTTTGTGGGGCACCCAGCAGTGTGCAAAGCACTGACACAACTGCATACAGTCTGTGTCATAGCAACTCAGCTCTGCTGTTTGGTGTGGGGGCAGTCACAGGCCTGTAAGCTCACGGGCTGACTGCTTCTAGTAAAACATTACTTATGAATGCTAAAACTTGAATTTCCTATTATTTTAGGCCATGAAATAGTCTTCTTTTGATTCCCTCCCCGCCAGCAATTTAGAAAGGTGAAAAAAAAAAAAAAGACATTCTTGGTTTGTGGATTATACAGAAACAAGTGGCAGGTCACATGTGGCTGGACTCTTGGGCAAGATTCATGGCTTTCAACTTTCTTTTAAGGTGAAAGGCACTTTCTAGAAGTGAAATCTGCCACAGCCCCAGAACATGAAGATAGAACAGATACAGTGGGGCTTCTCTGTCTCTTTTTAAAATATTTATTTGGCTGCAGTGGCATCACTGACTCCATGGACATGAGTTTGAGCAAACTCTGGGAGATGGTGAAGGACAGGGAAGCCTGGTGTGTCATAAAGTGTCGGACACAGCTATGCTGCTGAACAACAGTGTGTCTTAGCCGCCCATGTGAGATCTGGTTCCCTGACCAGGGGTCAAACCCAGACCCCCTTCACTGGGAGCTGGGTGTCCTAGCCACTGGACCACCAGGGAAGTCCCAAGTGGTGCCTCTCTTGATGGGAGTTGGAGGGAGGGCAAGAGCATAGCCCCCGGAAAAGCTGTACCCAGATCTCACACCTCCCCACGTGTGTGGTGGTGTCGGTACCTCCTTCTTCCAGAATGAGCTACATATGGTCTCTGTCACACGTTTTTTGTTGTTGTTTGTTTGTTATTTTTTACGACTCTAAAATGATCACTTTTTGTGGCCTGATTTGACAGACACTTAGTTTGCCAGGTTGTTTTGAAAATAAACCAAACCAAGCTTTGAGTTGAAGGGGAGAAGAGGCCCAGGCTGGGTCAGCCCAGCAGTACCTGTGAGGAGAACTTGTTGAAGAAATGTGGCAACCGAAGCCCGTTGTAGGGACGGTCTGACAAATGACGATATGTGGTGAGGGAATACTTTACCTTATGATGAAGATTCGATTCAGTACTTTGCACTTAAGATGGATCAGAGTCTAATACAAATAGTGGGTGACAGGATGTTGCTGTCAGAGGCGTGGGCTTTTCCCAGAGATTGCTGGCAGCTGCACCGCCCCTGAGGTCACATGCCAGGGCCGGCCTCCACCAGCACAGAGCTGATGGTCTAGGATAAAGACGGGCAGACGTGTGCTGTAAGCCCTCCGAGCTGGACGCTGTCTTGTCACCTCTGTATTCTCAGCTCCTAGCACAGTCCTGGGGGTGTAGTAATCACTCAGTAAATATTTGGTGGGTGAGGGGATGAAGGAGGGAATGATGACAACATGCTGAGTGCCAGGCAAAAACCCAGCCTCTGTGGGCACGCTGCTCTCACCCCCGGGAGCTTGAGGAAGGGTCTCCAGAAGAGAACAGTCATGGGAGCTGGGTTTCGGGGGGAGCCTGGGGTTCTCCTGGTCTCATAAGAAGTTCAAGGATCTGGTCTGTCAGATGTTGGGTGGCTCGTTTAGCAAACTAGGCCTTGATTTTCTCCTCCCCCAAAGAGAAGGCTGCACTGAGCGGGTGCTGACATTCAGGAGATGATTCCAGATTCCTGAAAAGCCATGGAGCCCCACCTTCTCTTTCTACACGTGGGGCACAGAGTCACAAATAGGGAGGTTTCCTGCCCAAAGTGATCAGTTTTAGCCCCTGCAGGGAAAGAATGCCAGCGTACCTCAGCAAATCTGTATCAAAGCTTTCTGTTCATGATTTTTACTTCCACACACTCAAGCCTCTAATTCTCATTTTCTCTTTTCTTTTCCATCGATCTTGTTGCTTATTTTTATTTTCTGGGGGTGGTGGATGTGCTGGCCTGTCCTGTCATCTCCCCCCTCTCCTGCCATCCTGATTCCTGCGGCCCCCCTCCACCCACCCACGCTGGGTGTCCATCTCCATCACCTGCTGGACCACGCTCCTCCCACGCCTGGCAAAATGGTTGTGGGCGCTCCCAGGCGCTGGCGGAGCCGCTACTACGGGAAAGGACGTTCCGGTCACCCCGACTTTAGGAACAACTGTCCAGTCCTGGAGGAATAGTGTGTCTTCTGCCGTTTCCCCGATCCTCAGCCTGTTTGCGTTTAACCCTTTGCACATCCTGTTTCCTACTGTTTCTGCATCCAGCTTCCCCTTCTTGGCGTGTGGTATTCCCATAAATAACAGTGATGCTCTGGCGGCTCACATGGCCACTGGCGAGGGCCCTGCAGGCTGTTTCTCTCCCCGGGCTGAGAGCAGACTCACAGCGTGGGGCAGGGCCTCAGTCCACACACCGTGGCAGATGATGGCTTGTTCTAGGGAGGGCAAGAACTCAGATTGCTGGCCTGAGTCCCCAGAAGCCCCTCTGGCTGGATCTTAAAGAAGAGAATGCAGGGAACAGACACAGTAAACTCCAAGATGTCAGTTTCAATGAGGAGCCGTGGGCCTGCTGGTTGACCTCTGTTCAGCATTCTGTGGCCGTGTCCCAGAGGAAAGCTTGGGGGAGGTTCTCTATGCCAGGCTCTCTTCCAAGCTTGCTCTGCTGCCAAGCATGGACTGGAATGGGGATGTCCTTTCCTCTGTCCACAGGGAAAGAGGGGCCCCTGCCCTGTGCCCTGGCCAGGCCTTAGCCGTGCCCCCTGCCCCCTCCCCATGGTCTCAGGCTCTGACTCTGCTCTCTCCCTTGTCTCTCCTCCTGTAGGTTGTAGGCCTGGCTGCCTTGCATGTTCGGGGCTTTCTTCCTCCTAATCCACGCTGGGCACTGCGACTTCTACTCCAGCTCAAACAGCGCTGCGGGCACTAACCCAGGGAATGCGATGCTGCCGCCCCAGCCTCTCTGCTGAGACTTCTTTCTGCTTTGTTTGTTAAAACTGGCCCTCGCCCCGCCCTGTGGCCCTGTGTGTGCCTGAGTAACAGCTTTCCACGGAGGGTCTCCCTAACAGCACCCCCCAACCCAGAACCTCCTCCCTGGACGCAGCTTCATCTCTCTGCAGCACTTCTGAGGGGTGGTCCCGTCTCCCTACTAACAACTCAACGAGAGAGATCCCCCTTCTCCCGCCCCCCGCAACATACCGGCCCTTCGCAGCGTGTGTCCCTGGGACAGGGGGCGGGGTTTTGCTTGGCTCTTAACCCACGAGGATCTTGGCCAAGGAGTGGAATGATTTCAGAGCTGCCTGCGGTCCCCTCTGGCAGGCTGGTGTGTAACATCACAAGTTCTATTGCCGTGAAAGACACCAGCTTGAAGGGGTGTGTCCTCGGCCGCACAGACACCTGGGAAAGTCGTCCTGAAGCAAGGGGGTGGGGCCTGTCTCCAAACAACTGTGAAAAAGCTTCCTGTCCATCCCTCCGCCCCCACAGCATCACTCCCCTTCCACCTGCCCTGTGTAAACAGAAAGTACCAGACCCCAAGCCAGCATTTGGCAAGAGTGTGGCTGACAGGTCACGCACAGGTCCTCCATGTATTACTAAACGTAGGTTCCTGACCCAAGACCTGAATCTGGGTGTCTGGAGGCAGAAGCTGAAAACCTGTATTTCAACCCGCTTCCCAGATGGCCCTGAGGCACCCCCGCGTTTGAGGACCATTTCTAGAAGGAGCATGCAAATATCACTCTCAAGGCTGGAGCTGAGTTTCTCTTCCCACCCAATTCCACTCGGAGCAAGAGCTTTGAGAATGAGCTGCCAATGCGAATGAGCCCGCAGAAGTTTCTGGGCACGCGGGGTGCTGGGGCTTTCGAGACAAACAGGCCACCGCCCTCCAGGAGGGAGCTGAGGCTTAGCACGTCTACCCCCCACCCCACCCCCGGCCAGGTGTGACCAGGAGCAGCTCTGCCAAGGCCACTGGCCTGATCATCACTCCCACTTCTTGGTGTGGCCGGGTCCTCTACAGAGCTTCTGGAACTGGCCCGCTCATTAGCTAACTTTGCCCAAATTCTGATCAAAACTTGCAGGGCTATAATTCTTGTTTTTGTTCCTCTTTTCAGCATTAACAGCAGCAAAGTTGTACCCCGGTTTGAAAGGTTTGGCTTGGGCATCCTGGAGTCCAGTAATCCAAAGATGTAGCCAGCTGTGCGGTTTTTCTGACAACGTATTTCTTTCTTAAATGTGTCTCTCAAACATCCGAACCACCACCACAACAACAAAAAAACCAATGCTCTTCAAAATGCCAGCCACTCTTCTAAGTGCCACAAACCAGGAGCACAAGGCCTTGGCTTAGACCGTTCATCTACAAAAACACTTGGGTCCCGGAGATGGAGCTGCACCTGCCGTTTCTTAAAATGACATCACCAACAACCAGACCTGTCCTGACAGGCGGCAAATGTTTACATATATGTTCGTGTGGAGTTGGACTTGAGGTTGTACAATAGGTAATAATAAAAAAAACAGTCTGTGCAGAGGTTGCTGGCACCGTGAGCCAGGATGGCAGAAGTGGCCCTCCCCTCTGGAGGTGCCCACACTGGGCCAGAGGAAGAAAAGCATCATGATTGTGGCTGGTCTCCTGGCAGGACGGGCGGGGTTGGGGGGTGGCAACCACAGGGTTTGACCAGGCTTCTACTTTGGCCCCAAATCCCATCACCTCTCATCCTATCAAAGAGGTGCGGTCTCTTCCTCCTCTTGCAGGTGAGACCCTGACCAAGAGGTGAGCTGGATTAACAGGGTCAGGAGTTTGCAGACAGCTTGAGTTCACCTTTGACCCCTGTAATCCAGTCCATATCTTCTGGAAAAGCAGAGACAGATCAAATCCAGATACCATCTGGACTGATCCAGTGGTTCCCAGCCAGGGTCTCCAGTGCCTATGGAGGTGTTTCTTTCAAGAAGCCCCCAGCGGGGCACCTGGGAGATAGGATGAAAGGCTTTAACTGTTTAGATATATCCCAGTCCTTAACTAACATTTGACCCCAGTGCTAAGGCCCAGCCCAGCAGCTGTGTATACCGTGAAAGCTTGATCCATTAAAACAGGGAATGTAGAAGGTGGGGGAAGAGGCAGGCAGGCAGGATCTCTGAGCCCACTCTCCCAGTCACAGGGTGCCCTGTGATTTAGAAGCCCATCATCGATCTTGCCAAAGTTCTGTAACTGCCCACCCCTGAGTCCTGTTGAAACACCCTAGCCTGCTCCTGACTCCTCTGCCCATGTTCAGAGCTCTTAGATAAGGTGGGAGGTGTGTGCCCCGCCTTTCATTTAGACCCAGCTAGCAAGCCCCCCACCTTCAGAATCTTCCCAAGCACCAAGGCTTGTGTCTGTTGGAACCAGGTTTGGTAAAGTCCAGCATATGAGAGGGTCCTGCCTGTCCTCATTAGAAGCTGACTCCTAAAGAGGAAAGTTCCAAATGGCAGAGAAGCCCTTCAGTGAAGGTTAGGGCGTATCAGGCTCCAAAGCCAAAAATGACCCAGGGTGATGAAAGTGGAGAGGAGATTGTCTTCAGACCCACAACTCATGTCCACATTTGGAGCCAAGACGAGAAGGCACGTGGCCCTCCCACGGGGTTTATGTACACCTGTCTAACCAGGCTCTGAACCTGGAGTCTGGCCAAGTTGTCACATGAAATGGGCTGCTTGGCCTGGAGACTGTGGGGCGACCTTCCCAGCTCTGGGCTGAGCATCCCTTGGCGGCCCTGCTGGGAGGGCACAGCCGAACAGCTGTGCTGGGTACCCGGGCCTCCCGGCCAACAGCACCTCAACCCTGCCTGCTGGGTGTGTGGGGAGGAAGATGGAGAAGCTGTAAACCAGCTAGACTTGGCTCTGGGGTCTTTTGTCTCTGTGGGATGCTTGGCTTCTCCCCATCATCCATTTGACTGCCAGGTCAGCCTCTCCCCTGATCTCCCCACTCGACATGGCATGTGACTCTGCTTCCTCTGGTCATCAGGCTCCTCCCCCCACAATGGCTCCTTCGCAGAGGTCACAGTTCATGCCTCTCACGTTTCCCCTCTGAACTCTTGGACGAGTAGGTGGCCTGAGGGGTGGGACGGCAGCTGAGTAAATGGGACTCACCTCACTGCCCATGGACAGTCAGTCTGGGTTTTTTTTCCCTTGAAGGGTGTCACACTCTTGGGTCAGTTCAAGAAGATTTCTTTGAGTGCCTACTGTGTGCAAGTAGTACCAGACCAGGAGGGGAGCAGTCACAGTGCCCGAGTTTAGGAAACATGATTTGCCAGGAACCCGGAGGGTGGGACTGGGGCCCACCCCTTCCTCTCCCGGGCCCTGGGATGCCTTCTTATTCTCAGTCTGAGCCTCTGCCCTACCTGTCATTGAAGAGAAGCAGCTGAGGAGCTCCCCAGGTGGTCCCCATCACCCTGTCTCTATTTAAGTGACTGTGAATTGAGGTTAGGAAGACACGCCTGCCCTTCCGTGTGCTCCCCACATCTGCTTTGGAAACACATGAAGGATGGCAGATACTGTGAATTCAGCCCTCACAGCCAACTGTGAAAGGGATGGAGAAGCTGGGAGCCCTCCTGGACAAGATCTCGGCGGCTGCAGAGGTCCCCTGGGGTCTGAGAATGGAGCCCAAGTTTCAACCTTCAGCCTGCGCCCTGCCCCCCACCACCCTCCACTCCCCAGCCTCACCTCCAAACCCCTGGGATCTGTTCCTGATGCCTTTAAACACCAGAGCCAGAACCCTTGGTCTCCATCCAACCCAAGGTCTTGAATCCCAAGTTCCCCACCAGTTGTGAGTGGCGTGTAGCCAAGATGACGTCTCCACACCAACCACCAAATCAAAGACGCGTACAGGGCCTGGAATCCCTCTGCCCTCTCACAGCATTTCTTCCTGTGATCACTAAGGGGCATGGCATGCCCTGTAAGCCCCTGGTGGGGGTGGTGGGGGTTGCTGTGTTGCTTTGGGGGCCGGGTGGAGATATAAATGTGAAGCAAGTTAGGGAGCTTGTGCGATGCTGCAGTGTCGGCCAGGATTTCATCTGTGTGTGCAAACCCAGCATCTTCTGTGGCCACGAGGCACACACTTGCTTTTTTGAATGTGATGTAAAATTTGTATATTAAAAGTTTTTATATTTTCTATCAACTGCATTTGTCTTCCAGAAATACTATTAATTTAAATTAAAATGGTTAGTATTAACAGACGTGCACTATCCATTTTTGTGGTTTCTTTTTTTTTTTGCCATTGGCAAGAACACTGTGCCAGGCCCAGCCTGGGTGTCTAGAGTCTGTGAATAAAATTGTTACCAAGGTGTCTGGGCCTTGTGTCTCCTTGGGTCCATTCCAGATGAGTGGGGCAGAGGTGGGGGGCTCTCGGATGGGTGGCGTAGGAAAGCAGGAAGGGAGTGGGCAGGGTGTTTGGCCCCATCTGGGAGCTCCCTCCAGGGAAAGAAATTTTGCCTGGCCCTTGGAGGCAGATATTTCTAAACATATGAAGGAATAGAGATAAGAGCATCAAAGCCCATGATGTACAGAAGAAGGTCATCCTACCCCCCAACAGTGACAGCCTGGTAACATACTCAGACCCGTCACTGTCTCCTCTGCTGGAGGGGTCTTTGACTTATGAAAGCCTTGAGGGGAGGGAATCTAAATAAGATTCATCTCAATATTTTTGGGAGCCTCTCCTTGCCAGTTATAAAGAGAGAAATGTGAGACTTCCCTGGTCGTTCAGTGGTTAGGACTACACCTTCCAATGTAAGGGGTGTGGGTTCAACCCCTGGTCAGGGAGCTAAGATTCCATGTGCCTTACAGCCAAAAAACCAAGATACAAAACAGAGACAATATTGTAAAGACTTTACTATATTCATTGGTTAGCTCTATAAATTTTCTGGTGGCATCTTTAGGGTTTTCTATGTATAGAATCATATATACAAAGGGAGATTAGTCAGCCATAAAAAAGAACACATTTGAGTTGGTTCTAAAGAGGTGGATGAACCTAGAGCCTATTATACAGAGTGAAGTAAGTCAGAAAGAGAAAAATAATTATTGTATACTAATGCATATATATGAAATCTAGAAAGATGATACCAATGAACCTATTTTCAGGGCAGCAATGCAGATGCGGAGAAGGCAATGGCACCCCACGCCAGTACTCTTGCCTGGAAAACCCCATGGACAGAGGAGCCTGGTAGGCTGCGGTCCATGGGGTCGCTAAGAGTGGGGCATGACTGAGCGACTTCACTTTGACTTTTCACTTTCATGCACTGGAGAAGGAAATGACAACCCACTCCAGTGTTCTTGCCTGGAGAATCCCAGGGACGGGGGAGCCTCGTGGGCTGCCTTCTATGGGTTCGCACAGAGTCAGACACGACTGAAGCGACTTAGCAGCAGCAGCAATGCAGATGCAGATGTAGAGAAAGGACTTGTGGACACAGTGGGGGAAGGAGAGGGTGGGATGAATTGAGAGAGTAGCAAGGAAACATATACCTTAACCGTATGTAAACAGCGAGCCAGTGGAAATTTGCTGTATGATGCAGGGAGTTCAAGTCCAGTGCTCTTTGACAACCTGGGGAGCTGGGAGGGAGGTTCCAGGGGGAGGGAACATAGGTATGTGAGCATTCTCAGCTGTGTCCAGCTCTTTGAAACCCTATGGACTGTAGCCTGCCAGGCTCCTATGTCCATGGGATTTTTCAGGCAAACATATGTATGCTGCTGCTGCTGCTGCTGCTGTGCGACCCCATAGACAGCAGCCCACGAGGCTCCCCTGTCGCTGGGATTCTCCAGGCAAGAACACTGGAGTGGGTTGCCATTTCCTTCTCCAGTGCATGAAACTGAAAAGTGAAAGTAAAGTCGTTGAGTCTTGTCTGACTCTTAGCGACCCCATGGACTGCAGCCCGCCAGGTTCCTCCATCCATGGGATTTTCCAGGCAAGAGTGCTGGAGTGGGGTGCCATTGCCTTCTCCAAAACATATGTATACCTATGGCTGATTCATGTTGATGTATGGCAGAAACCAACACAATATTGTAAAGCAATTATCCTCCAATTAAAAATAAATTTTAAAAAAGACTAAAAATGGTCCACATTAAAAAAAAGTCTTAAAAAATTTTTTTTAGAAAAAAAAGAGAGGTAAGCAGGAGGTTGGGGTAAGCAAAACAGATGGGGGCCAAGGGGAACCAACGTCCTCTGAGCCAAGGAAGTGCTTTCTGCACATCATCTTACCTTAACCTAGTCCTCACAGCAGCACCCCCGGGGTAGGAACTGTTGTGATGTTTCAGCTGAGGCACAGAGAAGTTAAGATATCTACCCCAGATAACACAGCTGGTCAGTGGCTAGTCCAGGACTTGGGCCACAGCTTGACTCCAGAACATCCTTCTCATCAGAAACTGGGCAATTTATTGGCCAGACATTTATTGAGCACCTCTGTGTTCAAAAGATGGTGCAAAGTGCTGGGGCACAGGAAAGAGGTAGAACCCTTGACTTCAGCTGGTGGCTGACCCAAGGAAGGAGTCCCTCAGTCTGTCTAGCAGGCTTCATGGAGGATGTGGCCTTGGAGCTGACTTGAAGGGTGAGTAATATGCCTGTTGCGTGTAAGTGAGAGCGCTTCCCAGGTGGTTCCATGGTAAAGAATCCACCTTCCCAGGTGGTCCGTGGTAAAGAATCCACCTGCCAGTGCAGGAGATGTGAGTTTGATCCCTGGGTCAGGAAGATCCCTTGGAGAAGGAGATGGCAACCCACTCCAGTATTCTTGCCTGGAGAATCCCATGGACAGAGAAGCCTGGTGTGCTACAGTCTGTGGGATCACAAAGAGTCAGACATATCTTATCGACTAAACAACAACATGGAAATAAGAGGAGACCATTTTACTTTGAGCAAAGGTTTAGATCAGATCAGCCACTCAGTTGTGTCCGACTCTTTGCGACCCCATGAATCGCAGCACGCCAGGCCTCCCTGTCCATCACCAACTCCCGGAGCTCACTCAGACTCATGTCCATCGAGTCAGTGATGCCATCCAGCCATCTCATCCTTGGTCGTCCCCTTCTCCTCCTGCCCCCAATCACTCCCAGTATCAGAGTCTTCTCCAATGAGTCAACTCTTCCCATGAGGTGGCCAAAGTCCTGGAGTTTCAGCTTTAGCATCATTCCTTCCAAAGAAATCCCAGGGCTGATCTCCTGCAGAATGGACTGGTTGGATCTCCTTGCAGTCCAAGGGACTCTCAAGAGTCTTCTCCAACACCACAGTTCAAAAGCATCAATTCTTCGGTGCTCAGCCTTCTTCACAGTCCAACTCTCACATCCATACATGACCACTGGAAAAACCATAGCCTTGACTAGACGGACCTTTGTTGGCAAAGTAATGTCTCTGCTTTTCAATATGCTATCTAGGTTGGTCATAACTTTCCTTCCAAGGAGTAAGCGTCTTTTAATTTCATGGCTGTAGTCACCATCTGTAGTGATTTTGGAGCCCAGAAAAATAAAGTCTGACACTGTTTCCACTGTTTCCCCATCTATTTCCCATGAAGTGATGGGACCACATGCCATGATCTTCGTTTTCTGAATGTTGAGCCTTAAGTCAACCTTTTCACTCTCCACTTTCACTTTCATCAAGAGGCTTTTGAGTTCCTCTTCACTTTCTGCCATAAGGGTGGTGTCATCTGCACATCTGACGTTATTGATATTTCTTCCGGCAATCCTGATTCCAGCTTGTGTTTCTTCCAGTGCAGCGTTTCTCATGATGTACTCTGCATATAAGTTAAATAAACAGGGTGACAATATACAGCCTTGACGTACTCCTTTTCCTATTTGGAACCAGTCTGTTGTTCCATGTCCAGTTCTAACTGTTACTTCCTTACCTGCATACAAATTTCTCAAGAGACAGATCAGGTGGTCTGGTATTCCCATCTCTTGAAGAATTTTCCACAGTTTCTTGTGATCCACACAGTCAAAGGCTTTGGCATAGTGAATAAAGCAGAAATAGATGTTTTTCTGGAACTCTCTTGCTTTTTCCATGATCCAGCGGATGTTGGCAATTTGATCTTTGGTTCCTCTGCCTTTTCTAAAACCAGCTTGAACATCAGCAAGTTCACAGTTCATATATTGCTGAAGCCTGGCTTGGAGAATTTTGAGCATTACTTTACTAGCGTGTGAGATGAGTGCAATTGTGCGGTAGTTTGAGCATTCTTTGGCATTGCCTTTCTTTGGGATTGGAATGAAAACTGACCTTTTCCAGTCCTGTACCCACTGCTGAGTTTTCCAAATGTGCTGGCATATTGAGTACAGCACTTTCACAGCATCATCTTTCAGGATTTGGAATAGCTCAACTGGAATTCCATCACCTCCACTAGCTTTGTTCATAGTGATGCTTTCTAAGGCCCACTTGACTTCACATTCCAGGATGTCTGGCTCTAGGTCAGAGATCACACCATCGTGATTATCTGGGTCATGAAGATCTTTTTTGTACAGTTCTTCTGTGTATTCTTGCCATCTCTTCTTAATATCTTCTGCTTCTGTTAGGTCCATACCATTTCTGTCCTTTAACGAGCCCATCTTTGCATGAAATGTTGCTTTGGTATCTCTGATTTTCTTGAAGAGATCCCTAGTCTTTCCCATTCTGTTGTTTTCCTCTATTTCTTTGCATTGATGGCTGAAGAAGGCTTTCTTATCTCTTCTTGCTATTCTTTGGAACTCTGCATTCAGATGTTTATATTTTTCCTTTTCTCCTTTGCTTTTTGCTTCTCTTCTTTTCACAGCTATTTGTAAGGCCTCCCCAGACAGCCATTTTGCTTTTTTGCATTTCTTTTCCATGGGAATGATCTTGATCCCTGTCTCCTGTACAATGTCACGAACCTCATTCCATAGTTCATCAGGTACTCTATCTATCAGATCTAGACCCTTAAATCTATTTCTCACTTCCACTGTGTAATCATAAGGGATTTGATTTAGGTCATACCTGAATGGTCTAGTGGTTTTCCCTACTTTCTTCAATTTAAGTCTGAATTTGGCAATAAGGAGTTCATGGTCTGAGCCACAGTCAGCTCCTGGTCTTGTTTTTGCTGACTGTATAGAGCTTCTCCATCTTTGGCTGCAAAGAATATAATCAATCTGATTTCGGTGTTGACCATCTGGTGATGTCCATGTATAGAGTCTTCTCTTGTGTCATTGGAAGAGGGTGTTTGTTATGACCAGTGCATTTTCTTGGCAAAACTCTATTAGTCTTTGCCCTGCTTCATTGCGTATTCCAAGGCCAAATTTGCCTGTTACTCCAGGTGTTTCTTGACTTCCTACTTTTGCATTCCAGTCCCCTATAATGAAAAGGACATCTTTTTTGGGTGTTAGTTCTCAAAGGTCTTGTAGGTCTTCATAGAACCGTTCAACTTCAGCTTCTTCAGCATTACTGGTTGGGGCATAGACTTGGATTACTGTGATATTGAATGGTTTGCCTTGGAAATGAACAGAGATCATTCTGTTGTTTTTGAGATTGCATCCAAGTACTGCATTTCAGACTCTTTTGTTGACCATGATGGCCACTCCATTTCTTCTGAGGGATTCCTGCCTGCAGTAGTAGATATAATGGTCATCTGAGTTAAATTCACCCATTCCAGTCCATTTCAGTTCGCTGATTCCTAGAATATTGACATTCACTCTTGCCATCTCTTGTTTGACCACTTCCAATTTGCCTTGATTCATGGACCTGACATTCCAGGTTCCTATGCAATATTGCTCTTTACAGCATTGGACCTTGCTTCTATCACCAGTCACATCCACAGTTGGGTATTCTTTTTGCTTTGGCTCCATCCCTTCATTCTTTTTGGAGTTATTTCTCCACTGATCTCCAGTAGCATATTGGGCACCTACTGACCTGGGGAGTTCCTCTTTCAGTATCCTATCATTTTGCCTTTTCATACTGTTCATGGGGTTCTCAAGGCAAGAATACTGAAGTGGTTTGCCATTCCCTTCTCCAGTAGATCACATTCTGTCAGATCTCTCCACCATGACCCGCCCATCTTGGGTTGCCCCACGGGCATGGCTTAGTTTCATTGAGTTAGACAAGGCTGTGGTCCTAGTGTGATTAGATGGACTAGTTTTCTGTGAGTATGGTTTCAGTGTGTTTGCCCTCTGATGCCCTCTTGCAACACCTACTGTCTTACTTGGGAGTAAGTAAGACAGAGCGTGCTTGGGATATCAGAAGTCGTTCAGCTTTTCATTGTGAAATGGAACCCGAGGAGTAGAAGGAACCTGAAGAGGATTCTGTAGGTGCCAAGCTAGGAGTTTAGGCTTTAACATGACACCCCTGGGGAGCCATGAATTGAACCTGGGCCTCCTGCAGTGGAAACATAGAGCCCTAACCACTGGACCACCAGGGAAGTCCCTGAACTACTACTGTTTCTTGACTGCTTCTCCTTTGTCTCTGCATTCCTTCACTTCCCTAGTTAGGAACTGCTTGAGTCTGCTTTTGGAACTAAAGGAAGTCCTAGGAGACTAAGGAGAAGACAATGGCACCCCACTCCAGTGCTCTTGCCTGGAGACTCCCATGGACAGAGGAGCCTGGTAGGCTGCAGTCCATGGGGTCTTGAAGAGTTGGACACGACTGAGCGACTTCACGTTCACTTTTCACTTTCCTGCATTGGAGAAGGAAATGACAACCCACTCCAGTGTTCTTGCCTGGAGAATCCCAGGGACGGGGGAACCTGGTGGGCTGCTGTTTATGGATTCGCACATAGTTGGACACTACTGAAGCAACTTAGCAGCAGCGGGAGACTAAAGTCTTTTTTTACAAACAAGTAATGGGGGATCACTTTTTGTGATATAAATAAAATCAAGTGGTTGTTTAGGAGAAAAAAAGAAATGGGGGACACAGAGGGGCTTTTGTGCCCGGGAGGGCCCTGCAGGGTCTCACTCAGTTTCAGCGGAGGTGCAGCAGGCTCAGGTGACCTGCCATGAGAAGGTGCCCCCAGATCGAGCCAGAATGCAGGCTTCCAAAGTTTCCACCTGTAACAAAGATGAAAAAGACTCCAGTTATCAATTTATCTTTTGAACTTTTCCATGGTTTCCCCCTGTAAGGTTTAGAATATCTCACAGGGAACCAGAGGCTTATCTGGGTGGGTGTGTCTGCCTCATTTCTCGATTGCCAGGTAGGAGGGGAAACTCAGGCCGAGGAGGCAGTCGTCACCACCCAGGCAGGTGGAGAAGCAACGGACCACGAGGAACAAACACGCGGAAGAGAGGGTGCGTCCCTGCCCCCAGACAGAGCTGGATTGTTCAGCTGTGAAGTTAGGGGTGAAGTGCGGCTCTGTGTGCACATGCCAGGATTATCTGTGTTCAGTTCAGTTCAGTCGCTCAGTCGTGTCCAACTCTTTGTGACCCCATGAATCGCAGCACACCAGGCCTCCCTGTCCATCACCAACTCCTGGAGTTCACTCAGACTCACGTCCATCGAGTCAGTGATGCCATCCAGCTATCTCACCCTCTGTCGTCCCCTTCTCCTCCTGCCCCCAATCCCTTCCAGCATCAGAGTCTTTTCCAATGAGTCGACTCTTCGCATGAGGTGGCCAAAGTACTGGAGTTTCAGCTTTAGCATCATTTCTTCCAAAGAACACCCAGGGCTGATCTCCTGCAGAATGGACTGGTTGGATCTCCTTGCAGTCCAAGGGACTCTCAAGAGTCTTCTCCAACACCACAGTTCAAAAGCATCAGTTCTTTGGTGCTCAGCTTTCTTCACAGTCCAACTCTCACATCCATACATGACCGCTGGAAAAACCATAGCCTTGACTAGACGGACCTTTGTTGGCAAAGTAATGTCTCTGCTTTTGAATATGCTATCTAGGTTTGTCACAACTTTACTTCCAAGGAGCAAGCATCTTTTAATTTCATGGCTGCAATCACGATCTGCAGTGATTTTGGAGCCCCAAAAAATAAAGTCTGACACTCTTTCCACTATTTCCCCATCTATTTCCCATGAAGTGATGGGACCAGATGCCATGATCTTAGTTTTCTGAAAGTTGAGCTTTAAGCCAACTTTTTCACTCTCCTCTTTCACTTTCATCAAGAGGCTCTTTAGTTCTTCACTTTCTGCCATAAGGGTGGTGTCATCTGCATACCTGAAGTTATGGATATTTCTCCCAGCAATCTTGATTCCAGCTTGTGCTATTATCTGTGTGGCAGAGGCTAGTGAGTTTGGAAGCACTGGCTGGCTGCAAACCTTCAAGACGTGTTGGCTGTAGAAATGAATGAGCAAGGGTGGGAACTAGGAAACTGAATCATCAACACTGGAAACGAACATTGAGCGTCGATTCTGCTTTCACAGGACACATTCCTCCACTCTGATGAAGGATGATTTGCAGGATTCTCAGAGAAGAAGAAATTGTATTGCTGAATCTAACTACTTTGTGAGACTTAAAATGTTTAGGGGTTACTGTGGTCAGAGGAGGTGTTTGCAAAGATTTATATGTTTTCCCTTAAGCTGCAGTGGAGGGTGGGCTTCCCCACTGGTGCTAGTGGTAAAGAATCCACCTGCCACTGCAGGAGACACAAGAGATGCAGGTTCAATCCCTGGGTCAAGAAGATCCCCTGGAGAAGGAAATGACACACCATTGTTCTTGTCTGGAAAATTCCATGGGCAGAGGAGCCTGGGCTACAGTCCTGCAGGCCGCAAGGAGTCAGACATGAGTTAGTTGACTAAACCAACCGACTGGCCTTTGCACTTTTTTCCTTTCTCGATAGGTTATTTTTATCTTTTGAGGAAGCAGTAATCAGTGGCAATGGAAACCTCTTTACCCAGGGCCTGAGTGTAGGTGGGGGAGGTTGACGATTAAACAGGGCAAATTGAGGTCCTGGTGGGAGTTCCTCTGTCCTTCTGCTTCATCAAAGCTTCCAGACTGACTTGAAAGCAGTAGAGGGAAGGAGCTTTTGGCAAACCAGGCTCTGTCTTCAGCCCACTGTTTCACATCTAAAACCTCCTAGCTACCTCTATGCCCTGAAACCCATCTTTAAATGCTATTCTATTCAAGTAGGTGATACATATAGGGCCTGATGATGGGGCTCCCAGGCACAAGGCCTTCCTATGTCTCCCATTTCTTTGATTATAGGAAACAGCCTTCATTTGGCCTCCATGACCTTCCCTGAGTTCCAACTGTAAGAAATAAAAACTCAAAATGGTCCATTTTCAAGGACAACTAGCCTAGAGTGACACTCTGCTGATGTAAGAGCCCTTAGGATGCTTGCATAGGAAAATCCAGACAAAGGGAGAGTAATAAATCCAAGTGGCTTTCTCGGGAAGATTGTTAACCCTGTAGTACTTAGTCAATGAGGAACCGGGGGAGGGACTTGCATGCTGAGAGGATAAAAACCCCACTGACTCTGGGTCTACAGCCTTCCCACCAGACATCTGATCTTGCAAGACTGTCATTAAAGCCTTACTTCTTGCTGCACCTTGTATCTCCAAGTCTATTCCTTGGGTTGGGGCTGGTGGGCTTTATTTCCCACACAAGGGGCAGATTCAAGCTGTTGTTAATTAGGGAAGGGAGAGAGTTAGAGACCAAGGAGAAACAGTCAAGAGCAGCCTTGGGACAAGGTCCTGTTTCCCCATCAACGGATACATACCATAATATCTTTGAGCTGTTTGGCAGATACTGAAACCCCTTCCAGGTGTAACAATTAATGATGGTATGCTGACCACAAGCATGTAGACCCCAGACCAGTTGGACCTGAAGTCTACTCACCTCACCACCAACCCATCAGAAGAATGTCCCTGGACTGAACACGCCCTCTTTGAACTATTACTATAAAACTTTTTTTATAGTAATAAAAAATAAGGTTTTTTATTCCTCACTATTTTCCCCAAGTTGGGACACAAGGTTTTGAAGGCATTTAGCCCAGGGTGGCCCCCTTTTCCTGGCACAAAAATAAAGCTGCTGTTTTCTACTTCACTCAAAACTCTGCCTCTGAGATGTGATCTGGCGCCAGTATACAGAGAAGCTGAGCTTTTGGCATCACAAGTGCATGTCCTCTGCAGGAGTAGATGGTTCCAGATTTGGGCACTGGAGAGAAGACTTCCCTGGAATATATTGGTGAGTGGGCAGGGTGCTGGCGGATGCTTTGGCTGGTCTATGGAGAAGGGAGACACAGAACCACCAGCTGCTAAGATGAAGATGAAAGCTGATAAAAACAAAATTCCACTGAGTAAATCTGAAGATCTAATTGGCTTTATTATTCAGTGATTCATGAATCAGGCAGCATCTGATGTTGTAAACAGAAACTGAAAGGTTGTAAAAAAAAAAGAAAAAAGAAAGGTTTTTAGAGGTAGAAGGAGGGTGGGGAGTAGGAGCTACTAACAAAAGCTAACAAAGGACTGTTTCATACCCACTCACCTTCTTTTGGAAGCAGGGCAAGTGTCACTCTTGTAGATTGCTTCTTCCTCCCAAGGATGGAGAGGGCCCAGGAGACGGATTACCACCAGGGTGCAGACCAGAACATTCCAGTCTGGCTGATTAAGACTACGTTCCTAGGGGGGGGGTTCCCTGGTGGTCCAGGGGTCCCAGCTTCCACTGCAAGGGGCTTGGGTTCACTCCTTGGTTTTGGAATTAAGATCCCGCATGCACAAGAGAAGACTCTACACATGGACATCACCAGATGTCCAACACTGAAATCAGACTGACTATATTCTTTGCAGCCAAAGATGAAGAAGCTCTATACAGTCAGCAAAAACAAGACCTGGAGTGGACTGTGGCTCAGATCATGAACTCCTTATTGCCAAATTCAGACTTAAATTCAAGAAAGTGGGAAAAACCACTAAACCATTTAGGTATGACCTAAATCAAACCCCTTATGATTACACAGTGGAAGTGAGAAATAGATTTAAGGGACTAGATCTGATAGAAAGAGTGCCTGATGAACTATGGATGGAGGTTCATGACATTGTACAGGAGACAGGCATCAAGACCATCCCCAAGGGAAAAAAAAAATGCAAAAAAGCAAAAAGGTTGTCTGAGGAGGCCTTACAAATAGCTGTGAAAAGAAGAGAAGCAAAAAGCAAAGGAGAAAAGGAAAGATATTCTCATTTGAATGCAGAGTTCCAAAGAATAGCAAGGAGAGATAAGAAAGCCTTCCTCAGCAATCAATGCAAAGAAATAGAGGAAAACAATAGAATGGGAAAGACTAGAGATCTCTTCAAGAAAATTAGAGATACCAAGGGAATATTTCATACAAAGATGGGCTCGATAAAGGACAGAAATGATATGGACCTAACCGAAGCAGAAGATATTAAGAAGAGGTGGCAAGAATACACAGAAGAACTGTACAAAAAAGATCTTCATGACCCAGTTAATCATGTCGGTGTGATCACTCACCTAGAGCTAGACATCCTGGAATGTGAAGTCAAGTGGGCCTTAAGAATCCTCACTATAAACAAAGCTAGTGGAGGTGATAGAATTCCAGTTGAGCTATTTCAAATCCTAAAAGATGATGCTGTGAAAGTGCTGTACTCAATATGTCAGCAAATTTGGAAAACTCAGCAGTGGCTACAGGACTGGAAAAGGTCAGTTTTCATTCCAATCCCAAAGAAAGGCAATGACAAAGAATGCTCAAACTACCACACAATTGCACTCATCTCACACGCTAGTAAAGTAGTGCTCAAAATTCTCCAAGCCAGGCTTCAGCAATACGTGAACTGTGAACTTCCAGATATTCAAGCTGATTTTAGAAAAGGCAGAGGAACAAGAGATCAAATTGCCAACATCCACTGGATCATCAAAAAAGCAAGAGAGTTCCAGAAAAACATCTATTTCTTCTTTGGCTTGTGCCAAAGCCTTTGACTGTGTGGATCACAATAAACTGTGGAAAATTCTGGTAATACCAGACCACCTGACCTGCCTCTTGAAAAACCTGTATGTAGGTCAGGAAGCAACAGTTAGAACTGGACATGGAACAACAGACTGGTTCCAAATAGGAAAAGGAGTACGTCAAGGCTGTATATTGTCACCCTGATTATTTAACTTATAATATGCAGAGTACATCATGAGAAATGCTGGGCTGGATGAAGCACAAGCTGGAATCAGGATTGCTGGGAGAAATATCAATAACGTCAGATATACAGATGATACCACCCTTATAGAAGAAAGTGAAGAAGAACTAAAGAGCCTCTTGATGAAAGTGAAAGAGGAGAGTGAAAAAGTCGGCTTAAAGCTCAACATTCAGAAAACTAAGATCATGGCATCTGGTCCCATCACTTCATGACAAATAGATGGGGGAAACAGTGGAAACAGTGTCAGACTTTATTTTTCTGGGCTCCAAAATCACTGCAGATGGTGATTGTAGCCATGAAATTAAAAGACGCTTGCTCCTTGGTAGGAAAGTTATGACCAACCTAGATAGCATATTGAAAAGCAGAGACATTACTTTGCCAATAAAGGTCTGTCTAGTCAAGGCTATGGTTTTTCCAGTGGTCATGTATGTGAGAGTTGGACTACAAAGGAAGCTGAGTGTTGAAGAATTGATGCTTTTGAACTGTGGTGTTGGAGAAGACTCTTGAGAGTCCCTTGGACTGCAAGGAGATCCAACCAGTCCATCCTAAAGGAGATCAGTCCTGGGTGTTCATTGGACAGACTGATGCTGAAGCTAAAACTCCCAATACTTTGGCCACCTGATTCAAAGAACGAACTTATTGGAAAAGACCCTGATGCTGGGAAAGGTTGAAGGTGGGAGGAGAAGGGGATGATAGAGCATGAAATGGTTGGATGGCATCACTGACTCTCTGGACATGAGTTTTGGGCAAGCTCCGGGAGTTGGTGATGGACAGGGAGGCCTGGCATGCTGCAGTCCATGGGGTCGCAAAGAGTCAGACCGACTGAGCAACTGACTGCAGTGAATAGTCCTCCTCAAAGGACCCTGCCCCTCTGCCTTACTATTAAACTAAAGTGCCTTTGTTCAGCTCAAAGAGAGATAATCTGACCCTGCCCAGCTGTGAATGGCTTCAAAGAAAAGAAGAGATTTACACACCTTTTCCAAAGGCTGGCCCTTCCCAGAGATATTTTGCAAGGCTAATAGCATTTTTACTTACTTCCTCAGTGCCTCTCTCTTTCTATTCTACCTTTTGACTTAAGATCCTCACTGCTTTTCTCTCCGATTCTTAAATGAACCTGGCATCCAGACCCCTACAAGATGGTCATTTTGAGACATTAGTCAGCCATCTTCTCAGTCAGTTAGCTTCCTGAATAAAGTCCCATTGTTACCAAGTCCAAGTTTTTTCTGTTTGCCCTTGACCGACCAATGAATTGGAGATGAGGTTTTGACTCAAGGAATATGACTTTGTTTGAAGAGCTGGCTGACTGAAGAAGACAGCAGATTAATGTCTCAAAATAACCATCTTACTGGGGTCTGGATGCTAGGTTCTTTTATAGATCAGCGGTGGGGGTTGGTGAGGAAACAAAGTAAAAAGACCATTAACCTTGCAAATATCTCCTAGAATGGCAAGCCTCAGGCAGGGAATGTGTTAATTTCTTCCTTCCTGCCATCTTCTACAGGTAGACAGGGTTCTGAACAAAGGCTCTTCAGTTTAACAGTCTGGCAGAGGGGTAGGATTCTCCAAGGCAGTCTATAAGATTATGACAAAAGCAATGTAAAACAAGAAACAGTTCCAACATGGAGTCAGAATTGGCTTTTCCCTGCAACAGTATTCCTTGCCTCAACACAGCTTGTCTCTCAGATTCATTGGCCAGTTGTGCAGCAGGCACAACAAGCTTGGACTTGGTAAGAAATTTGGCTTAGCCAGGCAGGAGCCTTGCTGCTCATGGTGAGAGAGTCATTTCCTAGGCAGGTTGATAGGGAGTCTAGGGGTCCCCAAGGAGAGAGGGGTCTGGAATTCTCAAGGAGGAAGAAAGGACAAACTTTTTTTCTTTCTCCACATTCCTTAGGATTGTATAACAATAATGTATCCTGCCTAAGGACAGTCTTTGGATTCAACCTTCTGTTACCTTAAAATGTTAATTATGGGAGTAGACCTGGTCTTTACAAGGATGTATCTTGCCTGAGGACAGTGTTATCTTAAAATGTAAATTATGGGAGTAGGTCTGATGAGGTCTTTACAACCTCCAGTTAGTTTTTGGATTATATAACTTCATTGTTAACACTAGCAAGCAGGTACTCTTTCTACCCCTTTCTGATGCTTATGTCAGAAGCTTTCTCTATCTCCTTTATACTTTAATAAAACTTTATTACACAAAAGCTCTGAGTGATCAAGCCTCGTCTCTGGCCCCGGATTGAATTCTTCTCCTCTAGGGGCCAAGAATCCCGGTATATTCACGTGATTCAACAACAACCTTTCAATGGTTAGCTGGCCCTAGTCAGGGAATATTGGAGCAAGGCTCTAGCAGCTGCTGGGACCATTTGTCCTGAAGATCCTTCGCTCAAGATTCCCTGAAGTGGCACCAGCTGCCCCAGCACTTGGCAGCTGAAGCAAGGAACCGACAAAGTCGATTTTGTTGGTAAGTCTGTGTGCCCTTTTGTGTTGTGAGTCAATGTATTCCCGCCTCCATTTGTGGAGACAGGAATTGTTGGACTCTACTTGAGTTGGAACCAGTTCATTGGGGAACTAGTTCTTGTGGGGATAATCCTACCCTTGTTGAAACTGGCTCATTTGTTTGTGGGGTAAATTTATTTGCCTGAGTTGGGAACTGGTTCATCTGTGCCGTGTGCCTTTTTGTATTACCGATCGATGGACTAGATTTTGTAGGGTAAGTCGCTCCAGTGTGCCCTCTGGAAACATATTTCCCCCTCAGTTTAGGCTTTTCCTCTACAAGACAAGCCAATCTGATTGGGGTAACCAAGCTAGATGGCATATTGAAAAGCAGAGACATTACTTTGCCAACAAAGGTCCATCTAGTCAAGGCTATGGTTTTCCCAGTGGTCATATACGGACGTGAGAGTTGGACTGTGAAGAAAGCTGAGCACCAAAGAATTGATGCTTTTGAACTGTGGTGTTGGAGAAGACTCTTGAGAGTCCCTTGGACTGCAAGGAGATCCAACAGTCCATTCTAAAGATCAGTCCTGGGTGTTCATTGGAAGGAATGATGCTAAAGCTGAAACTGCAGTACTTTGGCCACCTCATTCGAAGAACTGACTCATTGGAAAAGACTCTGATACTGGGAGGGATTGGGGGCAGGAGGAGAAGGGGACGACAGAGGATGAGATGGCTGGATGGCATCACTGACTCGATGGACATGAGTCTGAGTGATCTCTGGGAGATGGCGATGGACAGAGAGGCCTGGCGTGCTGTGATTCATGGGGTTGCAAAGAGTCGGACACGACTGAGTGACTGAACTGAACTGAACCTTGAAGAAGGGGAATTGTGGTTGGACTGTTTCTGAGTCAGAACCAGTTCATGGGGGAACTCGTTCTTGTGGGGGTAGGAACTAGGTCATTTGTTTTGTAGGGTAAATTTATTTACCTGGTTTGGGAAATGGTTGATCTGTGCACCAACGATGGAATTTGTGCCGTCTTTGTTGGAATTTTCCTGTCTTTTGTGTTTTGGTGTTACCAAACTTTTAAAAACGGGAAGTATTTCATGTCCTGAAGGAAAGCTCTTTGAGGTATATATTAGATATGTTAAGATAAGGAGAGCAATGGCCCCTTAATGGCTCACATTTATACAATCTTGAAGTCAGAAATGCTTTGCAAAGGAGAGGGACACAATGATAATAAATGAAGAGTCCCAGAGGCTCCTTTGAGCTTGAGGTGTCTGATTCTAATTTCCCTACAGGAGCCCCAGGTAACTTTGACAGTCGGAAGCTTCAGCTCCAGTTTGGGGTGCTCCCTCTGTGAAGAAAAACTCTGGCCCTTTGGAGAAAGGTCACAGGTCTAATGGGACTAGGAAGTCACATTGATGTGACTTTCCAGTTTTGCCAGGAGGATTCATTTAGGCTGATTCTTTATTTTATTGGCGGGGTCGGGGGGGTGGGGGGTGGGGGTTGGTACGTGGCTTGAGGGATCTTAATTCTCCTACCAGGGATTAAAGCCACACTCCCTGCAATGGAAGTCTTAACCACTGGACTGTCAGGGAAGTTCCTAAACTGATACTGGGGGCCCTCACATGGGCCTTTACTACTCGTGGAGGTCCCCACAGGCATTTCCTCAGCTGGTGCAAATGTTATGGTTCTTACTACAATTGAAAGATGCAGCTCAGCAACAACCAAGAGGGAGCTTTGATAAAACAAGGATTCTTACTCTCACATCTTGAGGGCCATACAGGACAGTGGCCAGTGTGGAGGGGGGAGGGAGCACAGAACTGGGCTTCTGCCTTTATTGGAGTCCAAGGGTGGGGTGGGGTGGTTAAGCAAGAACCAGGGGCAGGAAGAGACATGTGGGGTCACTCACATGGTTATCTAGGTTGCCCAGGGTTTTCTAGAAAGGAGAACTTGATGGGGGAGGCAGGCGTGGGGGCTTACCTAGAAGCTAGTATACAGCTGACAATGTGTTTATGCAAAATGCGTGTTTGAAACAGAAGCTTGAGCAATCAGAAGCTTAATACCAGTCCCTTAGGATCAGGCATGTATACTGTGTTTCCAACAGTGCCAAAGGCCTCCTTTCTCCAAGACCTCGTCAATACTTGTCAGGTTTTTGAGAGTGTGAGGTGGCCAATACATTTAGAACAGATCCTATGGTCTACAGGGCAGAGAACGGATAGCCTCAGATAAGTGTCTGCAACTTTGAATAACAGAGCTCTGAGGGGTGCCTCTCACCTCCTTAAGACAAGAACCAGGCCTTGGGAAAGGATCTCAGTGACTGCACGGTGATGCCAGGCTGCTGAGGTCAACTGTGCCAGGCCCTGGGTCTTGGAGATGCCTCCCTACTGTCTCCATTCATCTGAAAATACACTGACCCTCAAATTTGGCTGTTGCCTCTCTCTGTGGAGTGGGAGCAGGGCCGTGGACTCTTCTTTTTGGGTTGGACTCACTGTGACTCAGTTGTGCTCATTTCACATGCCAGCAAGGGTATGCTCAAAATCCTTCAAGCTAGGCTTTAGCAGTACGTGAACTGAGAACTTCCAGGTGTACAAGCTAGGCTTAGAAAAGGCTGAGGAACCAGAGATCAAATTGCCAACATTTGTTGGATCATAGAGAAAGCAAGGAAATTCCATAAAAAACACCTACTTCTGCTTCATTGACTAGCCTTTGACACTAAAGCCTTTGACTGTGTGGAACAAAACAAACTGGAAAATTCTTAAAGAGTACCAGATCACCTTGGGCTTCCCTGATAGCTCAGTTGGTAAAGAATCCGCCGACAATGCAGGAGACCCCGGTTCGATTCCTGGGTCGGGAAGATCCACTGGAAAAAGAATAGGCTCCCTACTCCAGTATTCTAGGGCTTCCCTTGTGGCTCAGCTGGTAAAGAATCCACCTGCAATGCGAGAGACCTGGGTTCAATCCCTGGGTTGGGAAGATGCCCTGAAGGGAAAGGTTATCCACTCTAGTGTTCTGGCCTGGAGAATGCCATGGACTGTATAATCCATGGGGTGGGTGGTAAAGAGTCCGACACGAGTGAGCAACTTTCACTTACTTACTCACCAGACCACCTTACCTGTCTCCCGAAAAACCTGTATGAGGGTCAAGAAGCAACAGTAAGAATTGGACATGGAACAACTGACCTGCTCAAAATTGGGAAAGGAGTATGACAAGGCTGTATGTTGTCACCCTGCTTATTTAACTTTATGCAAAGTACATTATGAGAAATGCCAGGCTGGATGAATTATAATCTGGAATCAAGATTGCTGGGAGAAATATCAACAACCTCAGAAAGGCAGATGGTACCACTCTAATGGCAGAAATTGAAGAAGAACTAAAGAGCCTCTTGATGAAAGTAGAAGAAGAGAGTGAAAAAGACGGCTTAAAATCCAACATAAAAAAAAACCTTAAGATCATGGCATCTGGTCCCATCACTTCATGGCAAATAGAAGGTGAAAATGTGAAAACAGTGACACATTTCATTTTCTTGGGATCCAAAATCACTGCAGGTGGTGACTGCAGCTATGAAGTTAAAAGATGCTTGCTCCTTGGAAGGAAAGCTATGAAAAACCCAGACAGCATTTTAAAAAGCAGAGACACCACTTTGCCACAAATATTCATAGTCAAAGCTATGGTCTTTCCAGTAGTTAGGTACAGTTGTGAATGTTGGACCATAAAGAAGGTTGACGCCCGAGAATTGATGCTTTTGAATTGTGGTGCTGGAGCAGACTCTTTGAGAGTCCCTTGGACAGCAAGGGGATCAAACCAATCACACCTAAAGGAAATCGACCTGGGATATGCATTGGAAGAACTTGTGCTGAGGCTGAAGCTCCAGTGCTTTGGCCACCTGATGCAAAGAGCCTATTCATTGGAAAAGGCCCTGATGCTGGGAAAGATTGGAGGCAGGAGGAGAAGGGGACGACAGAGGATGAGACGGTTAGATAGTATCACCGACTCAATGGACATGAATTTGAGCAAACTCCAGGAGATAGTGTAGGACAGAGGAGCCTGGCACACTTCAGTCCGTGGAGTTGCAAAGAGTCAGACGTGACTTGACGACTGAACGACAGCTTCCAAGTTGTCTGGTGATGCCAAAGTGTGTTTGCTGGAACTCTAGCTGTCTCTGTGTCTCCCTGGGCTCTGAGAATTAAAAAACAAAACAAAACAGTATTTTATTGAGTTATGGTTCAGGTAAACACATAGACCCTAGTCTGTTGGATGAATTTTTATGTTGTAAACAGCTGTGTGACCATCATCCAGGTCAAGCTCCAGGACATTTCCAGCACCCAGATGATTCCTTCGGGTTCCTCCCAGTTGGAGCCCTCCATGGGTCATCACTTTTCTGACTGATTGTTGGATTTTATCTAATAAAAGACTCCCAGCATGTGCTCAGTCATGCCTGGCTCCTGTACACAACTGTGAGAGTCACTGATGATCTTGCCTGTATCTTTGATCCCTTTTTATTGCCAAGGGCTAGTCCACAGTAGTCACATCATCATTCATTTTTCCTTTCTGTTGCTCATGAACAGTGTGATTCCAGTGTGGGGCTACGGTGAGTGAAGTTGTTATGCATGCCTGCATATGTTTTCATCTCTCTTGGGTAAATATCTAGAAGCAGAAGAGCCTGGACACAGTAGAGGCAGAAGACCCACCAACAAGGTTCCAACACTCTTGTATTTTACACTCAACCTGATTCAGTGAATGAGAGTTCCGTGATCTTTATCCCAGTAAATGAGGAAATGGTCCCCATGTTCCTGGCGTCAAACAGGATTGCAAAGCATTTCCCTTTCTTTTCCTCCTTTCTGCTTCAACTGTGCCATCTGCCCCTTAAATCCAGTCACATTGTGGTTGATCTAGAAATGTAGAGGGGACGGAGGGTGGACAGAGAAGGCATGTGTGCTCAATCTATGGGATCATCTCAAATAAGTCAGTCTTTGCAAATTCTGGGGCACCAAGGCAAGCCCAAGAATAGAGAGAGGTGCAGACAGGTTCTCAGCCCCAGGGTACCTGCTCCACACTGAGTACCTATAGGACCCCCAGCTGCTTGTCCTGGCTGGACATGGGGTCCCATCTCTAGCACACAGTGGGGGCCTACTGAATCTCCGGTGAGTCTGTTGCTGTGTGTTTCCTCCCCAAACCCCTTTCCGACAAAAGCCGATCCTGAGTCTCTGTTTCTGTCAAACATTTCCACTAACAAGGTACTGGAACCAATTAAAGACAGTTATTCAATATATTGCCTCCAACTCAATGTCACTTGGAATATTCTATTATGTCTGAGTTGTCTCTGCTCCCCATTCTAAAGCCCAGAATCAAGAGAGAGAAGAGAGAGAGAAATTCACAGAGAGGAGGAGTCAGAAGTTCCCGGGGGCATCATTATGCACAAGGGTAAGGGAACCTCCATCACCAGGTTTTCTATTTTCAAAACATTTCTTTTTATATGATTATGCTTTTATGTGAGGAGGACAATTTTAAAGGGGAGGAATACCTTTTTAAGAAGTGGAGTAGCCTTATATGGCTCAAGCTGCCGCTAGTGAGCTGTGTGACCTTGGATATGACCTGTAGATTCTCTGAGCCTTAGTTTCCCGGTCTGCAAAATGGGTATAACTAGGCCTTCCTGCAGCACTGCCACCCCATGCCCTGGCAGCGCCCCATCACACACACTGTTGTCGGGACATGACACAGCCACACGCTCAGGGACAGTGTCTTCTAGAAGCTGTGCACGTGGTGAGAATGTCTGAGCCTACGTGAACTATTCTGACTTGGGGTGGAGGGTAGGAGGAGAGCAGAAGGTCTGAAGGCCTTGGGAGAGGAGCACCCACTTCTGTCCTCCGTCTTCCTCCCTACATTTCTCCCTTCCTCTCAACTGACTTTCTCCTGCTCCTGGCTCCTCCCCATTTAATAAGAGATTATCTGCATTGAATTCTGTATCTTGGTGAGTCATTCCTGTTGCAGAGGTCTGCCTGGACAGCATGCAAAGCGGCAGTGGTCACGTAGGCGATGAAGACGTGGCCTTCAGGGACACCCAGCCTCCCTACATAAACCCAGTGAGTTCCAGGGCTGGGAGAGGCCTCGGCCAGGGGGACGCAGCTCTGGGGCTCTGAGGAAAGAGCTCCTGCTGGGGTGACAGGAGGCCGGGGGACCTCGTTCCAAAGAGAACAGACGAAGGGCAGACATACCAACCAGGGCGGCCCTGCCACAACTTCTGCCTGTGCCCGTCTCCTCGGTGCCACTCAAAGCTGAGGGTCACCAGGATTTGTGCGTGTGACAAATGTTTACTGAGCTTTCTCCTGATCTCTCTCCTGTTCTAGGTGCTCAGTGGGGGAAGAAGAGTCTAAGTAATAAATAGAAAAGTGAATTTCCATTTTTTTTTTAACTGAAGGAAGGTAAACGTCTCCTGGGGAGCATGGCACTTAAGGGCACTTACTTGGAAGATGACCTCCCTGGATTCAGCCATTTACTAGCTGGATGACCTCAAGCAAGTTACTTTACCTCTCTGGGCCTCAGCTTCTGCTTGGGTATAATGGGAATAATCAAGTCACCACCCAGAGCTCGGGTAAGGATTAAGCAAGGTAGCACGTTGAGAGAGTTCGAAAGATATCTGGCCCACTGTGGGGGGCTCTGAAAGTGTTTAGAATTGTTAGGAGTCTGGGCGCAGGAGGAAAGGCCTCCCAAACAGGTGTCTGGCATCTGAGGGTTGAGAGACCTAGGCAGGGCAGGTCAAGGGTGTCTGAGAAAGACTGTCCCAGGAGGGTGGAGGAGGCTGCCCCTGCACTGTGGGGTGCATAGGGCTCTCTTCGGGCATTTTTACCCTCTGTGTGGAGGTCTTGTCATAGGTAGCCTTGTTTAAACCAGCGGTCCCCCACCTCCAGGCATGGGCTGGTGTTTGTGCCGGGTAGGAACTGGGCTGCATAGCAGGAGGTAAGCAGCTTGTGAGCTAGTGACGCTCCATCTGTATTTATAGCCACTCCCCATCGCTCACATCTTCCCTGCCTTGTAAAAATTGTCTCCTGTGAAACTAGTCCCTGGTGCCAGAAAGATTGGGACAGTTGGTTTAAACCCTTATCATCTCCACAACATAAATGTATTACTGAGCTCACAGAGGTGGAGGCCACTTGTAAGGTTCCCAGGTGATAAGGGCTGAGGAGGGAGGTGCCTTGATTTCCCCCATCCTGGGGGAAGGAGGTGTCCACAGAGAGTCCCCTGGGGGAGGAGGAGGCAGGCAGGCGGCAGCCTGGGTCCCAGGAACTTTCTGAGCTCACTGAGTCCTGGCCCAGCCCTGCAGTAGGAGCCTCTCCCGGGCTCAACTTCCTGGCAGGCTGGGCAGGTGGGCTGACGGAGCCCTTCATGGGGAGGGGGTGCATGGGGCATCAGGTGCTGGGGAGCTGCTTGATCCATACTCAAGCCCACCTCCCCAGGAGCCCTGGTGTGGTCTATGTGCTCCGTGCAATGGCCAATGCCCTTCAGCCCGTCTAGTGAGGGCTCCCAGGTTGGGTTGGAGGAAGCTGGGCTGCCTGGTGGGAGCCTCCACAGTGGTCTAAGTCAGGATGTGTCGCCTGGGTCTTGTTCTCCATCAGATGGGGGACCCGGAGCCACTTCCAGGTTCAGCCATTTTATTATTCTGATGACATGTTTTTACTCTCTAATCCTTGGATTCAAAAGCCCAACTTTTGAATAGACAGGTCACGTGACTTGGTGACATCAGAGCTGCTAGCACAGGGAGTTGGGAGACCAGCCTAATCTGTGAGGCTATAAATCCAACATAAAAATCCATCTTCCTGGGTCATAGGAAGCAAAAGCCTATGCTACTCTTTCCTGCTAAGATCACACACACACACACACAGAGGGGTCTTCAGCCACACCAGGCTTAAACCATACAAATGTATTTCCTTACAGTTCTGAGGTTAGAAATCTAAAATCAAATGTCAGCAAAGCTGTTTCCTTCTGGAGCCTTCAGGGGAGAATGTGTCGTTTTTTTCCAACTTCTAGAGGCTGCCCTCTTGCCTTGGCTTGTGGCCCCTTCCTCCTCCTGTGATTTTTTTTTTTTTTTTCTTTTTTGACTGTGTCAGGTCTCAATTGTGGCACAAGCGATCTTCATTGTGGCCCATGGGCTCTCCAGCTGTGGCCCATGTGGGATCTTAGTTCCGCAACCAGGGATCTAACCCTCAATCGCTGCATTGGACGGCAGATACTTAACCACAGCTGGACCACCAGGGAACTCTTCACTTTTCTCCTTCTCTAAAGCCAGCAGCTTCTTGCTTCTGTTGTCACATCTCCGACAACTGACTCTCCTCCTCTGCCTCCCTCTTTGCAGACCCTGTGACTATTGGGCCCACGCAGATAGTCCAGATAACCCCCCACAATCTCGCGATTCTTAATCATACTTGCAGAGTCCCTTTTGCTGGGTAAAGTAACATATTCACAACTTCTGGGGATTATAATGTAGACATTTTTGGTGGGAAAAGGGGGGGGTGTAATTACTCAGTCTACCATAACCTTCTTGGAGTCAATAAATATTAGCTGTTTCTTTGAATCTTTCCAGAAAATTTTATTTATAATAAGTAAATATATGTATATAGCCATTCCTACCCATTTAAAAAATATTACAGAGGGCAATATTACTTATCAGTTTTCAAAGTGGTCCCTTCTTCCTCTTTTCTTGTTAAGTCTCTCTAGAATCTGTTGTATGGAAATACCATAATTAATTTCACCATTTTCTTCCTAGTGGACTTCTGGATTCATTTCCAATTCTTTGCTATTATAACGCAGTAATGAGTAATCTTGTCTTCGGATTATACTCAATTTGAAATCATCTTGTGTTTCAGAATGTAAGGGCACCATTTAAGACATTAAAATCTCATGAAGTTTTTTTGGGGGGAATCATTCCTTAAGATTAACCTGTACTGCCCGCCCCCATGATCCACTCAGGGCTTCCTCCATCCTGCCTTCCTTCTGTGCCCTGAGGACCCCTCCTACCACTCTATACCTTAGTGTGAATATGCTTAAGGGAGGAGCCCATGCTGCCAGGCGGATACATTTTAGCCTTGTCTCTCCTGATGGTGAGAAAGGCTCTTAGGAGGCTTTCAAACTCCAACAAATGAGGGGATTCTTTTTCAGGGAAGAGCACCATGCTAGTCAGCCTGTGTTAGGCTGATTCTACTTCTCCAAACTCACCGACATGGATTTTGACAGAAAGAACTCAGAGATGCAGAGATGTTGTGATTTGCTTAATGTCACCAAAGTTTTTAATGGCAGAATTCAGACCATACCTGGGGCCACAAAAGACACCTCTGCCCAAGGTCCGGGAGCACAGTCTGTCTGAATGGGGTTCTGGCATCACTGGTTATCTCCCAGGGCCAGCTGTGCACACTGGGTTCGGAGGGGCTTCCCTGGATTCTGGGTGGTCCTACAACTGAAGGACATGGACTAGGCCTGAATCGAGCTGGTGTGTATTTTTTTGTTGTTGTTTGGCCTTCAGACTGTTTGTTTTATTTATTTTTTTTTTCAGACTGTTTGTTTTAACTCATTGCCAAAGAGAAAGTATAATACAGAGATATTAGTATCATAAACAACACATACCAGTCACTCAGTTTCAACTCATGAACTATCTGCTTTATCTCTGCCCAGCTCTACTTTCCTTTCCACCCCTGGATTGTTTTGAAGCAAATTTAGATATATCAATTCAATGCAAATATTTCATTATATGCAAAGGAAACCTACTTCAATCTTTTTCAAAGCATTTCGCCCCCCAAAATTAGAAAGTTTTAAAGAAGAAAAAGCTCAGATTTCTATTTTCTCCTAAAGACTTGGAAGCTCTGACAACACAGCCTGAAAGGTAATCAGGTTACAGCTGAGTGGACACTGCTCTTTAGATAAGGAAGATGATGCCTACTTTGCTGCAGTCCCCACCACTCCCGACTCTCCCCCACCTGGCCAGTTCAACTATGCAAATCACCTGCCTGGTTCCTGAAAGCATTTAATCTTTGTAAAATGTTACTTAGAGGAGAAGGTAGAAAATTCTTCAACAGTGTGAAAACGTGAAAATTGACTTGGAGACAGAGCTGTGTTGAAGGCAGTTTGTAGAACCACGTTAGATAAAAAGTATTCTGGAAGGATGTGCCAGTCTCTCCCCACAGACATTTTTTCACTAATCATCAATGCCACCCAGAAGCTGGGACTTGTTCTCATTTCATGGATGAAGAAATTGAGGCAAAGAGAACTTAAATAAGCTTCCCAACGCCACTCAGGTAATGAGCAGCAGAATTAGGATTCAAACCTGCAGGATGCCTGACTATAAAATGAAGCATCTTCACCATAATGCTGGGTCCTTTCAAAAGGCTCAGGAAAGAGAACATGACAAAGTGATGGGGCCCAGAAGGGGTGGTGATGCCACGTGAGGACTTGGGAGGCTTCCCAGGGCTTGGAGGAAGGATGGGAGCCCAGGAGCAGAAGTAGAAGAGGGGGCTGCCCTCTGGCTGCAGAGAGCACCTGGGAAAGAGGCACTTTCTGAGGCTGCATGGGGGACAAAGGTCAAGGTCACCATTGTTCTCTGGGTGGGGTGGGCAGGAGGGGGAGGATGACTTCTTGGCCTGCTCAGGTGAGCAGAAGGTTTATCCTCCAGGATGGGTGGGTGGGTCTCTTTGGTCCATGGTGGACCCCTGAGTCCCCAGCTAGGACTTGGGTCTTTACTAGCAGCTTGGCTTGGGGTCCAGCCACCCCCCTCCCTCCTCTGGTTCCGTCCCGTCTCAGGGCTGTGTACTCGCCACTTCTTCCTTTGCCAGCTGCCAATCTGACCTTGTTACATCCTCTCAGAGCCTGAGGGGCTCCTTCTCCCAGTCGCAGAATATCTGTGTAACTTCCTTGCTCCAGGGCTGGAAGGTCCGTGGAGCTGAGGCTCCTTCTGTCCTGTTCGTGGCTGCACTTGGTCCCTAGGCTATGGAGAGAAGGAGGCAGGCCAACTGACCACTGTCTCCTCTCCACAGCCTGTTCCCTTCACTGGGATGATCGAAGGGGGTCTCCAGGATGGACACAAGATCACCGTCATGGGGCGTGTTCTTTCCACAGGCGAAAGCAGGTACCGGGAATTGTTGTCGCTCTCGGCCTCACCCCTGAGTGAACCAGGGTGCTGTCATCTCAGGATGGTCCACACAGCATCCTCCAAGCTGCCCACACCCAGTTCAGGGGATGGGAAGGGCCTGGCCCTGCCAACAATGCTCAGTGCCCCCTACCACCTACCTGTAGCATCCGGGCACCATTAACCAGACTCCCCAGAGACAGGAGAAATGGAGGCTCACAGTCTAGGGAGGGAAGCAGGCCAGCCCAGAGGTGGAGTTCTGGGACTGGACTTCGTATACAATGACCCAGAGCTGCAGATACGTCAACTCCCTTCATTTCCTCTAGCCAGTCTCATCTACTTTGGAAACTTCATTTGAGGTGACCTGGAAATATTTAAACTTGCCATCAAAATTGTATTCGGTCTCTTTCAGTCTCAAGGTTTTTCCCACTAAAGTCAATTCAAAATATAGATAACTCAGCTCTGTTTCCCATTCCCTTTCTCCCGAGGGGGACTTTCTGAGAACAGAGAAGAACTTACACGTATTCCAGAGGTGGGAGGTCCTCAGGAGTTCATGCAGCCCTGGCTGAACTATATTTAGTTCTGGGTGGCGTGGAGGCCTGGGGCCTGTGCACCCTGAGGTCTGCCGTGCCCACGGGGGCCCCTCTGCACACGTGGCCTCTCTCAGAAGCCTCTCTGTCCAATCCCAGCTGACTTCTACCCCCGCTGTTCCTCTCATTACTTTGCATGGGGCCTGGGGACGTTCTGGATCCCTCCAGGCCCCTCCCCCCACAGCCCTACTTCTACACCTGGCTTCTAGATGACTTCCTCTGCCACTGCCTCTGCCTCTCCTACCAGGTGACCTGGCCACAGTGATGTGGGACTCTGAGGCCCTCAGTGCCTACAGGGGACTGTGAGGGAAATGAGGCACCCAGTTCTGAAACCCTGCCCGCAGGGGAACCCGGGACCTTGACTATGAACTCCACCCCTCTCTCCCCCTCCCTGTGCTAACCCTTCCTTCCAGCACAGGAGGGCTTTCTACTCCCACTCTGTCCAATAGAGCCTGTATCTACCTCCGAGTAGGTCCCCCTTCCGATGGGAGCTGCCGTTCTCTCCTTCCCTGGGGCAGAATTTACAAAGGAACACAGGAATGAAGCTGGGGGTCTGCAAAGGGAAAACGACACCCAGAGACATGTCAGAAAAACTATTCTCCACTTTAAGAGAAATTGGAACTTAAAATTTCTCATTTCAGGGTCATTTGGAGCTTCGTTTTCATTGGAGGGAGGGCTGCTGGGTTCAGAAACACACCAGTTCCTCTTGCCCCTGATGGCTGAGGGGCAAGAGGAACACAGAGCATCCTGGTATTTAGGTATTTAGCATCCTGGTATTTAGCATTCAGAACTCACACCCTTATCCAAGAAAGCAGATGGGCCCTGGGGGTTTCCTGGTGGTCCAGTGGTCAGGACTCCAGTCGTCCACTGCAGAGGTCATGGATTTGATCCCTGATCAGAGAACTAAGATACTCGAGCCATGAAACCAAAAGAAACCCCAGATAAACAAGCAAAACAGAGCACTCTGCAGGTAGAATGCCCACTGAGGGCCACCCGTGGGCGTGGGGCAGTGCCCAGTTCTGTGGTGATGACATGGGAGCCAGACGTGCTGTCTGACTGTTGTGTGTTAGCTGGCAGCCTGAGTGACCCCAGGAAGCAGACTGGGAACCACACTGGCGCCGAGTTCAGGCAAGGTGTTGGGACAGAGGTGCTCATTGGATAATTCGGGCTGGACCTTGGTTAGGGGACATGCATGAGCTCCATCTGGGAAAAAGCAGAACAAGGATTTATCGCACCCCTTTTGTGAGCTAGGCCCCTTGGAAGCTCCTTTTGTCTTCATCCCTCACCCTATAGTTTCAGCTATATCCCAAAGAGGTGGAGATGGTGAGGGGCTTCCTCTGAGGTGAGATGGGAACAAGAGATACTTATTTAGGGGTGCTCTTGGGCCGTTTCAGATGTCATCCCTGAAGGAAGGCAGTCACCCCTTTGCTGCATGCGGCAGTTCGAGGATAGCATGGTCCTGGGTCATTGCAAATGACAAACAGGGCCGATCTGGGGTCAGGGTCCAGGCCTGCTGACCTCATAAGTGAGGAGGGGTCAGGGGGTCATAAGTGACCTAAGGGTCAGGTGGACACACGACACCCTCTGAAGAGGGACAGACGCACACTCTGAGGTCCCCATGCCCAGAGATCTAGGGTTTTTTCTGTGTCTCCCCTTTAGACACCATCTCTGTAGGTGTCCCATCAATGCACCTGTTCTTTCCATTTGTCCTCTTTCCCAACTGAGCAGACACAGGCTGACCTCCAGGGAGCCACCACTTGGCCCCAAAGACTCTCACTTCTAGGCACATTCCTCTACTTCCATCTTGGACACAAATTTCTTTACCCATTTCCTCCTTACTTTTAGAAAACCACACTGTAAGGGCAAAATGCAGTAACTGCACAAAACACAGTGCAAATTCAGTGAACCAAAGGGATGGGACGAGACTAGGAATGGGTACCAACCAGCCACGCAGGTTGTATGCAGGCTCCCAGACAGATGTCAGTCAAAGAGCGAGCACCTCCTGTTCCCACCCTTAGCAGTAAGCCGGGATACTGTCTGATTTTCCTTGACCTAGGTTTTCAGTGAACTTTCAGATGGACCACACTGACCATGAAATTGCCTTCCACTTCAATCCTCGGTTTGAAGAAGGCGGGTATGTGGTCTGCAACACGAAGCAGCTAGGAAAGTGGGGGCCAGAGGAGAGGAAGATGCAGATGCCCTTCCAGAAGGGGAGTTTGTTTGAGATCTGCTTCGAGGTAGAGAGCTCCGCGTTCAAGGTGAGTAGGAGCTCTCCTCTCTTCAGCTGTCTGTTCCCCAGCCCCATAAGGTGCTGCGAGCAGCCTTTAAATAGCCATGTGAGCATCACTTTGTACAGAGAAGAGGACTATTTCCTTGTAAGGCCGCCGTCTCCTTACACACCTTCACCTGCATCTACAGGCACACCTGTTGCTTCTTTTACTCTGGAAGTAAGCACTGGAGAAGTCACAATGATGCCTTTTGGCCTCCTGGGTCCTTCAGTCCAAGTTATTTCCATTTCTCTGTTGTAGCCCCTCTTCCACTCCAGGTCCCTGGGAATATTTGTTTTTCTGTTACCTTGTTGCTGCATTTATCCAGGTGTTATTAAAGACTTAGTTCTGCCTGGCATTGCACATTGGTTTTGCAAGCAGAGCAGTGTCTCTGGGCTTGGGGAGATGGGAGGGGAGCTGAGTACATCTGTGTCTTTTTTCTCTGTGTGAACATGAATGTCCCCACTCCCTCATCATACAACCTGACATCACTTCTTCTCTGCTCCCCGTGAACATTTGCATGTATATTTCAGTAACACCACAGGAGAGCTAAGACTAGAAAGACAAACCTACACCACAAGAATGAAGAAGCCAAGGACTAGAGTCAGGTAGAGGTTGCCCTTCGATGCACTTAGGGTCCCAAGCATGTTCCTGTGACTGGCACAGCTCTGAAGGCTGTTGCCCTGACCTACAGGGGATTGATGTAAAAACCAGATACGGGTCTGAACGTCTGGAAGCAGGGGTCCCGGAGGCACGGGTGTGCTCCCACCTGGTCCTGGACCCCCTCCTGCCATGTGTGCTCATCTCAACAGGTGATGGTGAACAAGAACATCTTCCTGTATTATGTACACCGTGTGCCCTTCTACCAACTCAACGCCATCTCCGTCAAGGGCGGTGTGCATCTGTCCTACATCAGCTTCCAGGTCAGACTCCACCCAGCACTCGTCCCCAGGGGCTGGGTGTGGGGCCCCGTCCCCTGTGTGGGTCCTGCTGTGTGAACCCAAAGGTGCCAGCCAGTCTCATCTCCAGGTGGTTCTGGGTTCCCCAGTCTGTCCTCATGTCGCTGTCTCTGTCTGGGACACCCACTCAGGCTCCTGGACTAGTAGATTTCTTGTCTCTTTCACTCTCTGTCATCCCCCTGGTGAGGAGGCCCTGTGCTTCTAGAAAGAACTTGGAATCAAACTGAATCCAGCTCAGATCCCCGGCTCTGCCATTTTCATCGGCTGGGGAATCTTAGACGAGCGACTTCACCTCTCCCAGCCTTAGTCTCTTCACCTGTGGAATGAGCATGATCGGCCAACCCACAGGTCGTTGTGTGAGTTCAGTAAGACCATACACATCGAAGGGCACAGTATATCCTTTACATGGCCATTCCTGGGTTTATTTGACCCTCTCTGTGTATTATAATTTTTGAATGTGTTAGCAACATCTAAAAGGTCAGGACCAATTTTGCAAAATGAAAAAGTTCTGGAATTGGATGGTGGTGACTTTTGCACAACCACAGGAGTGGACCACTGAACTGTAGGTACACTTGTGTGTGTGTGCGGTTGCTCAGTCATGTCCAACCCTTTGCGACCCCATGGACTGGAGCCCGCCAGGCTCCTCTGTCCATGGCGCTTCTCCAGGCAAAAACACTGGAGTGGGTTGCCAGGCCCTCCTCCAGCAGATCTTCCCAACCCAGGGATCAAACCTAGGTCTCCCACATTCTTTACAGTCTGAGCTAGTACACTTAAGATATTTTGCGTAATGTGCATTTCACCACTGTTTAGCAAAAGAGGTCAGGTAGATTTCTTCTTCTTCTTGAAGATGTAGAGGTCCCAGGAGACTGATTACCTCAAGGATGCTGACTAGAAAATTCCAGACTGGCTGATTAAGACTACATTCCTGGGGAAGGGCAAAGCTACAGTTAGGTCAGGTGTTAAACTTAGGGTTGGTATCATGGGCTTCAACAAAAGTGAGGCCATTTTGAACCTGTGGTTTTCTCTTTAACTATGCCCCACTTTGTAGCAAACTCTCAGCCTAACCAAAAGATATAATCAGAATGTAAGGCATTAGCATCACTCTCAGCTACCGATATATAGTCCCCACAGCTTTGTTCACCCTTGGTGTGGTCTCCATGGCCATGACTGTTTTGCTTAATCCCTCTGACATTTGTAACCCAGCAGGACCCTATGGGGGCATCCTGGGACAGCCCTATGACCCATGAGTGTTATAAACCTTTAGCCTCCTAGGCCTTCCCCAAGCTCCAAGGATAAAATTTAAGTGAGAAAATGCAGAAGCAAAGCGTAACAGTCAAGCAAAACAAAGTGATAATAGGTTAACCATTAAACACCATCAAGGACCTTTAGTTCCTCCTCAAGAGCTATAGACAGTATTCTGAACCAAATTCTTTGTGCTGTTTTACAGATATAGAAATCCCTATCGTGTGGAAGATGTTCACTCTATGGTGCTCACATGGTCATAGAACCCA